>NC_064231.1:0-684375 GCF_023101765.2 Spodoptera frugiperda | reverse complement strand
CTCAGTACTTAGCCCATCTTGGGCATTGTAGAATAACTATAATGTCTTTGCGTTTTATGAGATTTGGCTTTAATGCAGACGTTTTAATGTGGTATAATAAATAGGGTGACAAGCAAACAGCTTGGCTCAATGGTTATGTTGTTTTCAAACACGACTGCAGAGCACGAGAGTTGTGTTAAATTCACAGGTCGGATAAAGTATTATTGTCCATTTTAGTTTTAAGTTTTAAAATTGTTGTTAAAAGCACGAAAGCTAGAATTGTTGCTAATCTAACTAGATTGGCAACAATTCTAGATTTCGTGCTTTAAACTAAACTAAACTATTCCTGTACTATTGCAATGAGGCGCACCTATTGCGCGGCAATAATAGTACTATAACAATATGGGTTTTTTACTGTTGAAGATTACAATTAGGAGAACTTCCTCATAAAATTTATCATAATAAGAAGGCCATACGCATAATTAACCATTTGAATTATATCATTGCTAGTATTAAATTATTATTTACATGTACTTAGGTATGTGGTTTGTTCGTATATACTTGACTATTAATAGATAAAAAATTAAATTATGATCTCGATTATAAATTCACGGTACTTAATAGTTCGAGTTGCCTTTTTTGGTAATGATTAAGTACTTACCATGTTTAGATGATCCATTTAACGAGATATACATACGTAAGTTTCAAATAACAATCTACCTCATAATCATCAGAAACGACCAAATTGAAAAAAATAATAAAAATTACACGCTAAGTATTGCTTGTATATATTTAACTCTGAGTTTGTATCGGCATTTCTTCTCAGAGTGGTCCGATAGGAGTTTCGGTTATCATATATCATTAAATAAGACTAATTAAATTAGGCATAAATTAAGTTTCGGAAACGTTGAAAAGCTGTTATTAATTCTTCTTTCTTTCCCAGTTGCTGACATGCCTGGTGGTGTACGCGTCAAGCGCACACGCAATCATGGTGAAGTTCGGCACCAAAGAAGGTCCCATTGTACCTCCAACGCCGGAGCCTACTCCTGCCCCACAACCGTACAGGAATCCAGCGCCAGTGTGGGAGGAACGCTCCAACGACACGCCCGACCCTAACGCTCAATGGTAAATGGATGTTGTGTTTTTAATTTAAATTGTCATGAAGATCTCATTTTATTTAATATTGGAGATTTTTTGCTTATGTGGGTAACTTTTTAAGTCAAAAGAGAAAACCGTTGTGAAACTACTCTTTCGTTGTTTAGTATTTACCGGAGGTCCAATTACCCCCCCCCTCCCAATCCGTGATTCCCCAACAACCCTCACAAAGACCGGCAAAGTACTTATAACGCCTCTGGTAGTTAAAAATCGTAAATAAGTTCATTAATTTTTATCAAACTGTACGTGCGTATTTCCATTACTTATCTGTCTGTAGTTAGTATTTATTTCTAATAGTAAGTCTCATTAATAATTTCATTAAGTCTGATCAATAATTTTATTTCTTGTCACCCAGGCGACCACCATTCTTTGTGCCTCATCCGAGATACACCAACGCTATCTACAACTCCCCGCCACCACCGCAGCAGTTGAACAACGCGCAACGATTCATCAACGCATACATTCCTCTCAAACCACTTCAACCCCTGCAGAGAAGTTCAATTCACCAGCAAAACCCACCAGCTATCCTTGGAAGTCAGAGCTTGCCAGGCATTGGTCTCCGATACTTCTTCCCAGCTTACGCTACCCAGCAGAAACCAGCTAAACAAGAAGATGCTAAGTTCAATCAGATAGATAGTGTTCATGAGCCTGGAGCGGTCGGTGTGGACTCTGCCCACGACTTCCAGTGGAAATATGAGAAGGACGCTACAAGACGGAACATTAGGAACTCTTTGGAAGTAAGTTGACTAGCACTATAAGTAAAATTTTTGCCTTTAATGTGATTAATTATATTGTTGCGATAACTTGAAATGTTAAATGTAACACCTGTCGGTATTTCATGTATTTCAGAAAGGTTAGGTTAGGAAAGTTAGTTTGAATATATTTTTTCTTGAATGCTAAAGTTTCTTATGAATATGCTCTTTGTACTTTCCAAAACGATTCAATATCAACTCTTAGTTATTTTAGGCTTCTCTTTCGTGTTTATTAACATAATTTTTGTTTACAGAGCACAGTAAAAGCCCCAGTCTACCAATGGCCAGCCTACGTTCCCCCGCGGCATCACTAACGTTACTGAGTTCTTAGCAACATGTCAGCCATGTCGCTATACGAACGCCGTAGTAACTGTGATGTTTAATTTAGTACTAGATTAAGGAAAAAGTGCCAGATGTATCTACGTTTATACAATACTAAAAAGATTGGAAGCTGTGTGGCAGCCCTACTCGGTCTAGAGGTCTGGAGATTTTTTTTTTTAATATTTATTAATGTTAAATTATAATTCTTTCCGGGCAGCGCGGTATTTTGTTACACTCTGTATATAGTTTAACGTTTATGAAATAAAATAAGGGCAGCTGTGGTATTTATTACGGTGTTATTTCCTGGTTTTATTAACACTACAATAAATAATGAATCAATCAATTATAAATCTCAATGTTATTTTTTGCTAAGAATTTATTTTATTATTATCATTTGTAGACAAAACAGTTAGCTTATAAAATCAAGAAGCTACATGTGATTTGGGCGATAAAATTTCCGAAATTTTGATTGTTTATTATGACGATTACCATACAGAGATCGATAAACGACTGATGGCTTAAATTAGCTTGTATTTGTGAAAAGTATCATTAAACCACTGTTTGTTAACTGTTTCTAGCAGAACCATCAAATGACTATCTACTGCACTTATCATCCACGAATCACTTACGTAGAATATCAATTGCGAGACCATCGTATACTATTTTTTATCATTCAACCTTCATTAGTTTAATTTACGTACCAAATTGTAGCTTTTCAAAAGTATTTGAAAGCCAGATCCTTAATATAAGGCACTGATTTTATTAGCGTTGTCGAAAATGGGATAGTATAATGTATCTATGCTTTTCGATAAGATAAAAGTGATATCAATACCACGTACGATTTACTAAAGGTCTTATTCCTAAAGTAATTGCGTGGTAAAGTCTTATTTAAAAAGTGGAGGTTTAGTTTTATTTCTAAAAGAATATGTAGGTGAAAGGAAATCCTCTGAGCATAAATAAAAATAATTATTATTTCAAAATTAAACCCATTAAAATTATTTATGTTTATCATGGGTCATTTAATTGTTTTAGTTTTTTATGAAATTTGAATTTATTTTTTGTTTTGTTTAATTTTATTTTCATATATGCTCCACTTATAAATTAGGAATTTATACATACATACATATATCTTCATTTTATTATTCCAAGTTTGATAAAGCCAATAAAATTCCAAGCCTTATTTTGCTTATACCACAATCTTTTGCAGCGTTCATTAATTGCTGTATATAAATTCATGTTATCATCAAATGAGCACTATTATTTTTCACGCGTGGATCTAGTTTGGTCCGTAAAATAAACTTTTTAAGGTTTCATGATAACATTTGGTAAACTATGGTCTTGTGACATGAATTCTGAAGTCTTTTGAGCCTTCTGCTAGAGTCAGAAGAGTTATTGAATTTATATGGAAAATGAAAGAACAGTAATTTTGCGATGTAATGAACATTTAATGTTATTTATATTTTTTTTGGGCCCAAGTAACATTTTAAATAAGTATACAAAGAATACTATAAAGCATTAATACTTTCATTTTAATTTTCGTTGTTTATTATAAACACGGCAGCCCTAATTATATTTTTATACACAGTTCGGGAATTAATTATGCCTATAAATATTCATTTCGTAAATTAATTTTATACATATAACTACTAGGCTTATAACACGAGATGATTTAAAAAAAATCTACTACTAAAGTACACTAAAGAGGAAACTCACTTTTATCTTACTATGTCTATGAAATAACTAATATTTTCCCCACTTATTTATTACTTTTTATATAAAATAATACATTAAAAACTAATTTCAAATTTTAAACACTTGCCCTTCATACATCGGTACATCACCGCCATAAGTATATACGAAAAAAACACCAGTTCCTTTTTAAATAAATTTAAATTGTATTGTTATCTGCCAAGGTCATAACTATTTGTATTTAAGTTAAATGATATACATCTAAGAATTATATTGCCATTACGTAAAATTGTATTCTTCCGCGCTGACATATTTTTCTCGGTCGCTATTATGTTGGAGTATAAAGAGTATGAAATAATATTGTCGTCTAACGACCAAAAGCGTCGAAAATAAATACAAAATTAGTTTTTAAAAATACCAGCGTGACTATTAACTCCAGAGAGTGTGACGGAAGTTCATTGTTCATTTTCGTGAATCGCTATTTAGGTACTGTCTATTGCTAAGATACGTAATTGTTCACTTCTTCCCTCTCGAACTTTCATAAGTCCATTAAGTAAGTTCAACTCCAATTTAAAAAATCATCCGATAAAAATCTTTCAAAGAGCATTACCTATTGTTATACAATTTTAAACCTATTTTACGTAAAATGAAAGTCTACTTTCGTTTCGTTTTGTTATTTCCTTTTAACGAATTAAGTTATAATAATATACTGTATTGTTTTTGAATATGTATCACTTAGCTGTAATTATGCTTGTAAATATGTAAAATAAAGAGATATGTAAACATTTTTTGTTCGTTTTATTTGTCTTGTAAAATTATTATGTAATTTTGTTCTACTTAAGATCAGCTTGCCTTACTTAATGTCTGAAGTTGTGAAACAATAGTGCATAATATGCATTATGGGTTAAAAATAGAATAAGTACAAAAAGTTAACTGACTGTCTCGTTTGTGATTGCATCTATTTAGTAGTACTTTGTGATGTCGGAATAAGTCTAGATCTAAATTCAGAATATGTTAGCTGAACCTATCTACATTTTTTTTTAATTTTTTACAATTGGTCCACTAAAAAGGAATTCAAATACATTTGACCACACCCATAGCAGTACCTAATTAGGAAATACCGATGAGAAAGAATTACTAGAATAAAAAATAATAATAAGTATAATTTGCGATACAGTAAAATATATCGTAGGATTCAAGACGTAAGATTCATATTACATGCGGCAAGGACACTTGTATAACGAAAAGTCGTTAATTGTCACTATTACACTCCACTGATTACTTGTCACCACTAAAGTATGTTCTTAACATAATAACTTGTGGTTTTGCCAATGGATTAAGATGTATATGCAGTGTACTTACTTACGTACTCTGTAAATAGCGTTAAATTATTATGTATTTTCTTGTACACGTAATAAAAGCTATTATGGTATAACATCAACATATTTCGAAGATAGACAAAAAATATAAGGAATTACATTGAAATTATTACCTAAGTCTAGTTTTATCTGTACTGAAAGAATAGCTCGTTCTGTCAATCAATTTAGATGATTATCTTCGCACAGAATATGGCTTTGTTCACAATGTAATTTTGAGAGAATTAATTTTGTAATATTTCCAAAATACTAGGTTATCAAGATTGTCAAATCATCTCAAGGTTTGAAGTAATCAGTTTGACTGCGACACCTATTTTGGGACAAGATAATTTTGTATGGAATTTAGCGATTGAAATGCCTCAATCTCGAACATTCCTTAGACGATTAGAACAGAGGACAAAGGACTATGGGTCTGTTGAGTCAACGTTGTAAAATGTACGAAGATTTTATTGGAATGCCTACGAAGGATATTTGTCTATTTACATACATACATATTCACAAAAAGATGAACAGATGCTAGTACTTTTTATGTGTTTTCTTACTACTCTCTTGATTGGTATAAAGCCTTATACCGAGCACGTACTCTAGTTCAGTCTCCGTACGATAGAATTTCAAAAACTCTTGTAGTAGGCATAATACCATGGATTAATATAAACTAAAGTAAGTATACATTAAAATATTATAATGAGTTAAATTAAGTGTGAACTATTTACTTCTATGTAAATTGATGAGGCATATCATCGTGACTGAATGACACGTGAGCTACTCAAAGGAACGTCAGTTTCGTGAACATTGTTCGTGATTCGTGACGTTTGTTGCAGAAAATGACGCTTCCTGGTCGCATTTTGATGATCCACTATAAGGATAAACGAGAATGCTTTTAGTTATATAAGTTAGTTGAACTTTTACAAATATTAATTTAAATTTTTTGACTAGAAACGTTATCTTTTCATCTGTCTGCGAGATTTATCTACAGTTTTGGATAGACAGACTTAAATTGATTTTACCTTTGTTGCTTCTTAGCTTCCGGATAAAACTAATCCACTAATTCTATATTTATCAAGATTGACGCAATTTTGCTGTAATCTGATGATTAAGTAAAAGTAAACGTCAAATAAGAAATATTTTAATCAATACAGAACAATGGGATTTTGTCTTATATTTATGCATAGAGATAAATAATATTCAGTATTAATTTTGCATCAACATGTTTCCGATAAAATGTTAAGCATAAATTTTTTTTCTGTATTATCCATGTTTATATAACATAAAACTCTAACTCTTGCATTTTAATTGTGAGCAAATATAGAAAACCGTCTTGTTTCCTTTGAAACATTCTGCAATATTCACTAACAATATCACATTAATCTTTTAAAAACTGCAAGCGAAATTCGCATTAAAGTGCAAACATAAGTACCTACTTATTAAACGGTTACCTAATGAAAGGTTGCATTCATTATAAAGCGCACAGTTTTGCCTTAAGGCGCCCAGCATGATTTATTGTACTCGTAAAAATGTCAGTATTTGAATTTGTATATAAATTAATTAAAATAGAAATTGATTTCTTCACTCACTTAAACTGAAAGGTATGGGAATCAATTAAAACTTATTCAAAGTACGGTATCTGTAAGTGGACGTATTAGTACCACTAGTTGATGATGAAACCAAAATATTTAGGTAATTAAAGACGTTAAAGCTTTTTATGAAATTTTTAAGTAAGCACCAAAATTGTGCGCGCACGTCAAGGAGCTATCAGACCACCACAGATGGGGCCCAGTAGGGCTGATGCCTGTTCCGGAGCTGCGGCTACCTATCAAGTTTATCGGGGCCTCCGGCTCGAAAAGCAGGAGTAGCAACGAGGTGTTTTTATTCACTAAGAGTCAAACACTCCCTCTCGCCTCGCCCAAGTCGGGAGAAATCATTGGATGATTTTCCCCACTTAAAAAATAAAGCATCGAAACTGCAAACGACCTTTGGTGTCTTTGTATGACACTTATTAAATTATTATTACTTCTTTATGGTTGGTTGGTCGAATATTACGGAAAATTTTATTGCAATAGCATTACATTAGTAGGTATGATTATCACAATATAATGGGATTTCGTTATTGATTGTCACACGTCACAATATTGTTCTGCCTGAGAAGATTCAAAGCAAAGTCAATAGTTCATCTTCCGATATGTTTATGATAAGAACACTGCATTGTTACCAATACTTAGTGTTTCAGACAGAACGTCACGACCTGTCGATCATCCTCGTTTTAGTTATGAAATTGTTTTTAGTTCCTTCAAAATATCAATCAGTATTATTTGTCTTTCTCTATTGTTATCTTACGTTATGAAATATAATGATACGTGTTTCTATATCAGATCCCCAAAATACAGGATCACCCTAGTTTGGGGACTAGCGATACATTTAATGTTACACCTAAGAATTACCTATAATTTGCGGCTTAATATTAAGGTCATCGTGAAAGTCCTTAATAAATTAATAAAAATAATAAATAACATTGAATTACTGATTGCTAAATGATTAATTCCCCTAACGATATTATTGAGGCAGTCAAATTTGTTTATTTTTATCAAATATTGTACTTGTGACTAATTGGCTAATTAATTTAATTTGTTCGAAATCTACATAACCTTTACGTGTATTGGCAAGCCCTACCCCGAAGCTTCCACTAATACCTATGATTTTCACTAAACTACTGTAATAATTTGTTCTGGCTAAGTAACAGTTATTATCGGTACCAGTTAGGCGGACCTAAGGCCAATATGTTTTACCATTACGAAATGGATTGTGAGTAAGTATTCTATAAGTTTTGTCTGACTGACTGTACTATCAATTTCAGAAGATTTTAAATTCCAAAATTAGAATAAATAGTAATAAATAATAATTAACAACTTAATTCATTTAACATTTGAGCTGTTGTATTTAATTACGAAATCGAAAATCTGAACAAATAATTCTCAGTTTGACCCGAGAATCGCATAACCTCTGGACCAACCCAGTAAGTAATCTGAAAATCGAATAATGATTACAAATGAACCGAATTACTGAGATAAATAGACCTTGCGGCGACAGATTACATATAAAAGTATCATTGTATGTTCCTCATTTATTCTTGTAAGGTTAACATTTATTAATATTGATAAAAACTGTAATCGACAATGTAATATGTCGTTGATATTTACGTTTTATGTATCTTCCTGAGTTTTATTTGTCAAGTAAATGCTGATAGGTAAACATCCTTCGTAAGTAATTGGGCGTATTAATTCTTTGCGAGTCCTTTCGAAATTTTATTGTACTTGTTGTTTACCTACAAGAATGTTGTCATACTTTTATAAATGTATGTAATAATTAAAGTATATGGTATTTATTGAAGGTATAATAAAGAATCAGCATAATATTTATAGGCTTGAAAAGCAGGAGTAGAAACGGGGTGGTTTTTAGTCAGTAAGGCTCTGACACTTCCTCTCTCCTCGCCCAATGCGATTTTCCCTCTTCAAAAAAAGCATAATAGTATAGTAATTATAACTACTTGACAAAGCTATGTAGCTTTTAGGTACGTACACACCTACTTGATATAGTATATATACGATTAACTTTATTGTGCAATTACGGCAAAGTTAGAGATGTCACTAAAGGGAAGTAGCCAAGAGAGACAACTATTGTTTTCGAGTCATCTTATCTAATCGTCATATAATTAGACTAAAATTATCTGAAGTATTCGAGTACTAATGCGGAATTAACAACGTGTTATGATGAAGATTAAGTAATATGACAGTAACCAGGAACAGAGTTTGGCATAGAAAGCAATGATCTAGTATCCACCTACGCCTTCATTATGCATTAGCCTGCTTCAGCAGTGTCTTGTTATTATGCATTGAGATGACACAACAGGTAAACATGGAATAAATGGATATCAGAAGAAGGGAAAGAATGTCGTATTTGATTTAAATCTATATTCATCAAATGGATCTATTCTTATAGGTACAATACACATTCCTTGGGGCCTGGGTTCTTTCTAACTGAAAATCACAACGAAACTGAATCTCATCTCTTTATTGGGTACGAGGTTACGAGAAATTAAATTCTTATGAAGCAGTTCCTAGTTCCTATTATAAAATCGAGATCGACTTACAGATTTTGAATTAAAATTGGTTATTAATTTAGGTAGTTTTTTCAAACAATCGTCATATCACACATAAGGACATCGTAAAATAACAAACATAAGGACAACAAGACTTCAATGTAAAATTGCAAAGCAAAGCGGACTAAGTACACGACTATTAAGTAAAGAATTGCAAGAACTCAACAGTTGCTTGCAAGACCATTATAACATTTTACTTTGCAATTAGAAATGACCTATAATTGCATGGCTCTATAAGCATTTCTTGTTTCCAAACCAACTGAATTAGCTGCGGCAACAATGATTACCCACAAAATATGAGGTAAAGTCTTTTAATTGGTGCCGCGCTATTGGTTATTATATCTTAAATGCTCTAATCGTAGCATTATGTAAGGATTTTGTCTTATCGTTGATAGGCGGAGCGAGATTAATATTGAAAAGGAAGTTTAAAAATCTGTAAGAATAATGGAAGACGGGTCAGTCAGTTAAGGTTGCGGCTAATTTTAGACAGTCTTACTGACCGTCTGACACTTACTCGCTCAATGCGGGAGAAGCTATTATATGAAAAAGCGTACGTGGCTGATTTTTTTAATGCTGCGCAATTAAAACTGTGTTTGATGCTTGGATGACCGGAATTTTTATACAGTTCTTTATATTATGGGCAATACGACGTCTTAACACCTGATTAAGGTCAACTATTTTGTAGCTAACAAAGATATAATGGTTATACGGAATATTATACAATAGTATCTTTGAGTATTTTCAGCAACCGCAAAATTTTATTCTTCGGACCACACCAACCACCGAATCAGACCCAACCTCCGTTTTGGAATTCACAATTTATTTGCGGACTTCTTAGAATTACTAGCGGAGCGATTCGGTTTATTTTATATTATTACGTCTCATTAAAGTCATGCGCTCAAATGCTTAATTGGCCTACATTTTCAAGATAATCAACGGCTATCCCATATCTTAACGCGTGAGTTGTGTGAGAAAACTTGACGTGTGTGGTGGTTACCTCTTGACATGATGACGTGACCATATCATGTCATAATTACGGTCTCTGATTGGTATTATTACCTCTAGTATTTCCACCATACGTTAAGAATGTATTTTTTCTTCAATTATCACCATATAAAGTGTCAATTAAGTAAATTCCTCAGGAAATTGTGCACACGCTTATCATTATTTTGCTCTATGTGTGTAAAAAACCCAGTTCTCCTTTTCCTTGTTGTATCTATTTGATCGTAGGTCAGGGTAATAACTTTGACCTAAATAAAACACTTATATATACTGGCCTTATTATCGACATGTCTATAAAATATAAAATACATGTGTAATTTTTTATTCACTGGCAAAAATAATCGATAATCTATCTTCTTCTTTATTCCCAGGTATTTAGGTCAATATTTAAATGAGCGGTAAATTCTGTATTGAATGTATATTATTATTTTATAAATTAATTATAGTTTATATCCGAGACCGGATGAACATCAAACATTTATTATACAATAAATATTGTCTTAATAAATAACTTTATTGACAATGAGGGCACAACCTTTGAGATAATAGCGACATTTGCCTCAATATAATAACTAGTTAATTATACAAAGCAAATTATAAATATTAATCGTCCCCATTTTCAAA
The DNA here is from genome assembly GCF_023101765.2 of Spodoptera frugiperda. NCBI lineage: Eukaryota > Metazoa > Arthropoda > Insecta > Lepidoptera > Noctuidae > Spodoptera > Spodoptera frugiperda. Next base: position 673,324 of record NC_064231.1, on the reverse strand, counting down.
CATCACTCTGAAATCGTACGTATTATGACTTTCACGCCAAAACAACGTCACGTCAACGTCAACACATTCACTTTCGTACAAACACGCTACGTCAATCGACGTGACGCGCGTCTGACGTCAAACGCGTCGTATCGAACAGCCGAAATTGTGTTTCACTTTCATCGATTCACTTTCATCGAAAGTGCAAGTGATCATGACCTTCCTCAATATTGCGATGACGCGAATGACGTACGAATCGCGTATTACTTTCACGTAGCGTCACGGAACGAAAGCAAGAGTGAATCCGAACATCATAACCTAGTGGCACACTTTCTACGTAACTGTCACTTTCGTTGTTATTTTTGGCAGTGCTCGTTGTTCGATACTGTCTGGGTGGAAGGTATGAAAATATTTGCTATATAATGGCTAACTTTTAATGTATATTGTTATATAATTTTGCTAGTGGTCAAAGTTAGAGGACATGGGTACTATTGGTTATATGGTTACTTCTACATAACGATCTCTAGGTATGTTGTTAAAGTTGAATATAATTATTCCTTGGCAATTCTTACTTTTAAAACTGTGCTATATATACTTTTAATAAAGGTAATGAACTAGACAAGAGATTTTATCATACAATTAAAATTGCAATAAGTTTTCGAAGCTCATAATTATAGACGGTACCAAAAATAGCCTTTGATTTAATAAAGTTTAGTATACGATTTTAATAAATGCAAAGTGTAATATTCATGTTTATTCCACTTACATATTATTATTATTACAATATAAACTGGTTTCATCTTCACTGACTCATCATTATGCATTATTTGCCCTTGACCCAGTAACATGACATTCATATAAATAGCATTTATTGTTCACAGCTTTTTAAAACACATTTATACATATTTACAATGATTTTAAAACAAATGAATGGCTATTTGTGGCAGAATATTGCAAAATTCATTGAGGATTCCACGTGCATCTATGACTTAATTTTCTGTCAGTATTTTTGTTGGTTGTCAAGTCTCGATATGTAAATTGGTGTTGGTTTTATATTTAAGCCTTTAACTGCCAACAAAAATCTGTTAAAGGTTATTCGTCCACTAGTGTCGGTCAGCGTTGTCCGACATGGCCTCTAATGTGTTATTTTACAAGATATTTATATTAAATTTTTTTCAGATAATTGTTGTAAGATGCCTTCAGTAATTTATTGATATTTTGAACTAGTCTATAAAGTATAACACAATTTGCTACTCAATGCTCAAACACAACAATTAAATAAAAATCTCTATAAATCAATACTCAACCAACAGAAACACTATCATCAATCATTAGCAACACCAATAAAATATTTTAATTATTAATAAATTGAAAATATTCAATTAATAACAAAACTAAATAATTTTCCATGAACATTGAGCAATTAGACGGCAATAAACCATCAATAAATCACACATTTCTTACTTTAATCGTAGTTTAAATCTTCTGATGATCACGCGACAATTTTAAAGGTACAATACAAAATGGCCCAAGGTTTTGTTGTGGCTAGTCTTGCATAACTTGACGTCATACAAAGCGTACTGATGGGCAATAATGCTCTAGGTTGACGGTTACCAGGATTTCAGAGAATAATGGACGTGAACTTAATATCTTGTGATGCAGCGACTTTTAATAAAGCAGTGGAGAAAGATGCATATTTGCAATATAACACCTGCTTTATTCCTTTTTGTTAAGTGTTTCCTGTAATAGGAGTTAACTTTAATTTTACTATAACTTTCGTGAGACATACTAAATTAATTATTATGTTATCGGCTTACTCACGTAACTATTTGACGATGAACTCGATTAGTTTCAAGCCATGCTAGAGGCTCTGGAGATATTTAAGTTATTGCCATAAATAGGCATAATGAACTTAACACATAAAAAGTTTGAATCTATTTTTCCAATACCATTTGCATATTTAATGTTTTGAACTAAAACAAAGACAATTGCATTTTTGTTTCGTCTTTTGTGTAAATCTAGCCCACAGTCCCACTTATAATAAATTCTTGGTCACTGAACTTAGTACATGAGACGATGCGCCTGCGTCTAACCGGTTTGGTTTACGGCAATTTGATGTATAGGACACACTGCAATTTTTACGACCTTTTATGAGATTTAACTTAACTTTTGATGGCTCTTTTAGTATGATTGTGTTTTTATAACCAATTCATTATTTTTTTAAATTTATTTATGAGTAATGATGTGTCCTTAATAGTCTTAACACAGATCAGGTATTTCACTATTACAAACTAAGTACCTATCTGTTTATTTATACAGTTCACATAAATCATAGCATCAAGTATTTATGTATGTAGATAGTTCTTATTGGTCAGAAGTTATTTCCCTATGCAGTTTAATATTATTCGTAGAAATGACGAAAGGTGAATAAAGCGAAAAGAGGTATAAATGGCCGCTCCTTTCCACCTGTCACAATTATCATGACCTATTCACAAACCGTGGATATATTGTCCAGCATTTACAACGATAATTGACTTTATCGAAATCAATTATCTTGATAAACTAAAAGACACTTCGTAATGGACATGGGCGGTGCTGTAATTTTGTACCTTAAATGAAGGTGAGAAATTCTTAATTCGTGTATCAATTTTACCATTTGTCATGATAAGTTTTCATAAATACGTTTGTGACTTTAAACAGGATTAAATAGGCTATTCTTTATTTATTTGTAGAATTCTTTGTGAGTGACAATGTGCTGAAGATTAATTTAAAAGACCGATAATTTAAATTTTTCATTTGGTTCGACAACTATATAACTGAGTTTTACGGTCCCAACATTGTAATGATTGGAAAAAGATATAATAAAACTCACCAACAATAAACGTAACCTCCTTTTCGTGGGAACTAAATTGAGTGATTACTACAAAAAATGGTTACCTACAATTATATTACATTACATTGTAAACAAATAGCATCCCTGCACGAAAGTCGGTGCTCGGGGGTACATTTACGCGTTTCTTAAGAGCTTGCATCAGTGTGAACTGTGGAGTAATAGTGATGGCACGAAACCTGGCTCGGTTTCTGATAAATTACAAACATTTTAACTTATAGCCCATGGAATAGGTTTAGAAATTGAATTATTCGGCTTTCAAGTATAAAGGATTATACATAGGTAATTTAATCGGTCACTATTTAGTGAATGAGTCCTTGTTGGTATAATAAATTACGTTAAAAAACCTCTAATTTTTTTTAAGTCAGTTAACAAAATATCTACTATATATTTCACGATACTGGTAGGTACACCAGTTATACCTAAATTATATTTATTTCTGTGTCTTAAGTTCAATTTGCTAACCTTACAAAACGGTCTTCTTTTGAAGTCGATAAGTATAGACCACAAATATTGTTAAACACTTAAGACAATTTTCATTCCAGTACAGTGTACTAGTAAATTACAAAAGTAAATAAAAGCATTACATCTTAAACTCAGGCCAAGGATCTTAACTTTTTTAAAGCATTTCGCAATGAACTTATACATAAATACAACTAAGAGTGAACAGTTTAATTACTGTAATTGGTATCTCGGAGCGACTTTCAATGAATCAATCTCAGTTGAAGCCGTTTTTGTAATGTCAACAAACGATTAGTGTTCTTACATACATGATTATAAGGACTTGTTCGAAATGGAAATTATAGTGTCCGTATAAATGTCGTATATAATTAAGTGATTAAAAAAACATCGATGTGAAAAATCTTTTTTTAATACGGGTATTAAAAAGTACTTTTTAAATCATGAGGACTGCGCGAAATCTTTCGGTGAACGTAATAAGAACTTGCCAATTTCTATAAAGTTTTTTGCAGTTGTCGCATAAACACAAATTGGTATTATTATCGACTTGATTTTGTGAGAGACGTATCTTAGCGCATTACTAAGCCAGACTAATCCCTTTAGTCAATAACTTACAACATTCGATAATATTATAATTTGTAATTGCATCAAACCTTTGCATACCGTTCCCAGGTACATCAAATTTGTTATTAATTGCATTATTAATGTGCGAATTCTTGTATAACCCACATTGCCTGAAGGGGCGGGCAATACTAAACTATAGCTTTATAATAAGTGGTTAGTACGGTCTCACCATAAACTCATAATGCTCTCAAAGCATTTTGGGGTTAAGCAAGTTGGTCTTGATTACTTCGTATTACATACTAAGGTGATAATCGCTCAAGCATTAATGTTAATATGCTGCGGGGTATGGAGCTGTGTGATCGTTAGTAGGAAAGATGGTGTAAACGAGGTCTTGGTTTTGATTCGGCAGTGATATTGGATAAATCTATAAAATAGGCCGTAAAGACAATATGAATATGTGTGCGTTAGATAATACTTAAGTATAGGATTACATATGTGCGCACTAGGTATGATAAATAAAGGCGGCTGCGCCCTCCTTGCAAGTCAGTCTTAATCTCCTTCTCAGCCTTCTGGGCCTAAAAACCAGAAAACAAAATAGCAATAGGCATTGCTTTTTGAGATTTCTTAAATATAGAGATAATATAACACTGTAGTTTGTATCGATGTTGCATTTTTGATTAAGAAGTTAAAGAGCTGCTGATAGTCTAGCTTAAAACATAACGTAATTTTTGTTACTGTAACCAATTTGCTGTTTATAAAACCAATCATAATTTTTATATTACATAAATAATTCACTTAATAATGGAGATGATGATAAATTATGACATAAACATTTATTACGAAAATAATTTTAAACTTATTGGTGAAATCCTAAATCAATCAAGTTTGTTAATGTGATTAGGTAAGTATGAAATATTTATTGCAGGATCAAATGTTTCCGCAGCGCAGCGTGTCGAATTGAAATAAGTACCTATTATAGCTGTCACCAACCACTTTAGAAGTATTTCACCAAATAGACTTCTGTAAATCAGCCGGTATACATTTTATTACTAAATTTAATTTATGCTTCATTTATCTACGAAGAACTTGGAACTGTTAAGCTGGTTATATCCTATAGATTACAAGTTCTATACAGCTTAAGATTTTATTGTGTGTGGTGGAGTGGAATTCGAATTAAAAGTAGCGTTGAGTTTATTTTCCAAGTAGATACATAAATAATTTTGCAGTTTGGAATACAATACAATGTATACATATATACATTGTATTTCAATGTATACATATATACATTGTATTTCAAATTTTAGCATCAAAATCGTAAAATTTTATGGATCTATCCTATTTCTCAAAAGTTTGTAGTTGCATCTAGCAATAGTACATGCAACTTCCATAATAATAACGGAATACTGCCGAACTTAACAGTAAAACGTATACTCATTGCACCAAAGCCAGTCTAATAAAATCGATTACTATCAAATTATTGGCTTGATGCAATCGAATTCCATATCTGCATCAATCCGAATCGAGATTCCGAAGGATTTGAAATTTCTTACGCCCAACATACCGTCTACGGTCATTCACGATTGAAGCTGTAATATGCTTCGTGACAGATCAGTCTTTGATCGTTATTGCAAATTACCAGTAAGTGATACATTGTATAATATTGCTTGAGGTTATCCTTACTGAATATAATGTCAAGAAAAAAAAAGCTGCATCTTTTTTTCACAATTGCTACGTTGTTTGCCCTTTGCCCGCTCCCTTAGGACTGCAAAACGTTTGGTGCTATGTTATATGATAGCCTTTATCTTATTTGTTATTGTTGTAACTCGTAAAATAATCATAAAAATAAAAAAATAAAAACAAACCAATCCTTAACAATACGAAGACACAGACGAGACGTCGCGTCCCTCCGTCTGAGCGAATGTAGATGACCAATAAAACAATAGAGAATCATTATCAATTGCTATTTGTGTTTGAATGAGTGTTAACTGGAGAAAATTGGTTGTTATTCAATTGTGGGTCATTGAGACTGCACGTTGTTTGATAGAGTGACATGTGAATGAGTGGTGCTGATGATTGCGTTACGTGAATTCATCTTTGCTCAATTGAACAGGATTGCATTTTGGTCATCTGAGATTTTTCTTGCCTTACAGATTTATTACATTACTAGCTTTTGCCCGCGACTTCGTTCGCGTGGAATAGTGACTTCCGGCAAATTTTTGGTTTTAACCACATAGTTCCCGATCTCGCGGGATCTCTTCAAAAATGAGATGTGGAAGATATTCCAGGGAACTCTTCAAAAACCAACATAATGAGCTCTGCGTTTGAATTTAATAGATGTATACTCACTTAGGGCATTGAAAAAATAGTTTAAAAACGGACTTAAACTAACTTAAAACTAAAGAAAGCTACGAATTACGAATTTATAACAATTAAAAAAGAAACTATATTACAACCTATCCTCTATGCTATAATAACCAAGCTTAAACTAAATAATTTAAAAGAAACGACTTAAATCTAATCTAATTAAAAAAAAAATTAGACTTACAATTTTATTAAAAAAACTAACTACAGTAACTACTAATAATCGATATCAAACTAAACCTACGTTAAATAGTTTAACCAAAAACCGGCCAAGTGCGAGTCGGACTCGCCCATGAAGGTTCCGTAGCAGCAAGTAGATGACATAATATAAAAGTTGTAAAATAACTTGGTTTTACATAGTGTTTGTATGAACGACAAAGTTATATTTGCGGTTTTTGAAAATGTTTTATTTCTAAAAAACTAATAATGATATCTCGTTCAAACCAATTTTCGTTGTTAGTTTCTATTGAAATCTACAGCATATATTTTTTTCAGTTTTCTCACTCTCTTATTTTAAAAGTTAGAGGGGGGGGACACTCATTTTTCCACTTTGGAAGCGTCTAACTTTTAAACGATTGATTTTGACGAAAAGTGGTTTTAAGAACCTTAATGTCTTTTTTAAAGACCTATCTATAGACACCCATCACGGATATGTTAGATGAAAAAAATTTTTTTTTTAATCAGTTCCATGTATGGAGTGCCCTTTAATTTTTAAATTTATTCATTTTTATTCAAAATTCGAATAGCGGTTATTGAAATACACCATCCTACAAAGTTTCAACTATGTAGGCCCAACAGTTTCGGAAATAAACGGCTGTGACATACGGACGGACGGACGGACAGACAGACATGACGAATCTATAAGGGTTCCGTTTTTTTGCCATTTGGCTACGGAACCCTAAAAACCAGGAAAACCCAACAAATAAACTTATTAATTGACAAATACAACGAAACCAATTTAGAATATACGAAACAGCAGGACCACTACAGACAAATAATCATACGATAATACACTTTTTCTACGATAGTACCGAAGCGCTCGGCCGATACCCAACCAAATGAATGTAACGAAACCATAGCGCGATCTATTTCGATCCCAACGCCATCTATCGAGGATAAAGACAACTTGGATTATTTATTTATACTCCGTTCGGGCATTTTCTTTGTACTAAAAGTTTAATTATATTGATATTATTTTTTTCATACCTTTTTACTATTTACTAGTGGTCGCCTAGTGGTTGAAATTCAACCATATACGATTTAATTTACAATACCACTTAACATACGTTCAAGGATAATTTTTATTTAACTCAAACTCAAACAAACTCTTTTATAAAACTCTATTCATATGAGACGTCAATATCATCGCAATGTCTATCGATTTTGACGTTTTGTCAAATACGATCAGATACTATGCATGTGTGTGTAATGTTTTATTTATTAATTTAATGTACTTTATAAGCATTATTATTGAAAAATATTAGCGTTCTGCACTTCTCCTACACATAAACTATAAGTGTACCAAATTTTATGCTCCTACGTCCGCGCAAATTTCGTAAAAAGCGGTCCAAAGTTTTTGCATCACGTATTAATATATAGATTTACTTTTTTTCGATGAATTAAAACAATAACATGAACCGAAGTCGTGTAACGATCGACATAGAATTATCTATACTCCGTTAGGGCATTTTCTTTGTACTAAATGTTTTATTATATTGATATTATTTTTTTCATACCTTTTTACTATTTATTTACTTTTTTTCGATAAATTAAAACAATAACATGAACCGAAGTCGTGTAACGATCGACATAGAATTATTTATAAATAATTTATTTCTTATTTTTATTTTTTGATTTTTGTAATAACAATATATCTATGTCCTTTCTAAGGTTCTAAACTATATCTGTACCAAATTTCAACCAAATCCGTCAAATAGTTGCGGAGATTAATGGTATAAGCATAGAATGTTCGACGTGATTCTTTAATTTGACATAACTTTTTTATTTATGAACCGATTGACATGAAACAAACACTAAATGTAAATTTAAGCATCCCACAATATATTCGTGAAAACCGCATCCAACTCGGATCAGCCGTTTCTGAGATTAGCGCGCACAGACGAACAGACAAACAGACAAACAGACAAACAGACAAACAGACAAAAAAAAAGTTAATTACATTTTTGGGTTCGACATCGACATAACAATAACCCCTGCTATTTTTTTTATTTTTATTTTCAATGTACAGACAGCACTTTTCTACGATTTTATTATATGTATAGAATATATATAGATAAAAAATCTATGGTAGAACTCGATCAGTTAAAATTTGGAAGTATATTGTTTTCAGCTGACTTTTGAAAACTTAATGATTACTAAAATTAGTAGGTATGATCAATAATACTGTATTTAATGAACTTTTCGATAATATTACTCCATATTATTTAAAATCTGATGTTATTGCCAACATCTTGCCATTTAATTTTAAACTAATACAATCCATATCTTGATATAATCTATACATATAATAAAATCGTAGAAAAGTGCTGTCTGTACATTGAAAATAAAAATAAAAAAAATAGCAGGGGTTATTGTTATGTCGATGTCGAACCCAAAAATGTAATTAACTTTTTTTTTGTCTGTTTGTCTGTTTGTCTGTTTGTCTGTTTGTCTGTTTGTCTGTTTGTCTGTTCGTCTGTGCGCGCTAATCTCAGAAACGGCTGATCCGAGTTGGATGCGGTTTTCACGAATATATTGTGGGATGCTTAAATTTACATTTAGTGTTTGTTTCATGTCAATCGGTTCATAAATAAAAAAGTTATGTCAAATTAAAGAATCACGTCGAACATTCTATGCTTATACCATTAATCTCCGCAACTATTTGACGGATTTGGTTGAAATTTGGTACAGATATAGTTTAGAACCTTAGAAAGGACATAGATATATTTTTATTTCAAAAATCAAAAATAAAATAAAAATAAAAATAAAAATAAAATGAAAATAAAAATAAAAAATAAAATAAAAATAATATAAAAATAAAAATAAAAATAAAAATAAAATAAAAATAAAATAGAAATAAAATAAAATAAAATAAAAATAAAATAAAAATAAAATAAAAATAAAATAAAAATAAAATAAAAATAAAATAAAAATAAAATAAAAATAAAAATAAAATAAAATAAAAATAAAATAAAATAAAATAAAATAAAATAAAATAAAATAAAATAAAATAAAATAAAATAAAATAAAATAAAAATATAATAAAATAAAAATAAAACAAAAGTAAAGTAAAAATAAAATAAAAATAAAATAAAAATAAAATAAAAATAAAAATAAAAATAAAATAAAAATAAAAATAAAAATAAAAATAAAAATAAAAATAAAAATAAAAATAAAAATAAAAATAAAAATAAAAATAAAAATAAAAATAAAAATAAAAATAAAAATAAAAATAAAAATAAAAATAAAAATAAAAATAAAAATAAAAATAAAAATAAAAATAAAAATAAAAATAAAAATAAAAATAAAAATAAAAATAAAAATAAAAATAAAAATAAAAATAAATTTATTCCGGACATACAGCGCCATCTATTGTTCAATTTCGTACTTATAGTACGGAATTGAACAATGTCGGGCTGTTCCTATACTCCGTAGATAGATGGCGTTGATCGCGCAATGGTGTAATTACAATTGTTCAGTTCATGTTATTGTTTTAATTCATTGGAAATTTGTTTTTACAAAATAGTAAAAAGCAATGAAAAATATAACATAATACAACTTTTAGTACAAAGAAAACGCTCTAACGGAGTATAGATAATTCTATGTCGATCGTTACACGACTTCGGTTCATGTTATTGTTTTAATTCATCGAAAAAAGTTAACAAATAGTAAAAAGGTATGAAAAAAATTATATCAATATAATTAAACTTTTAGTACAAAGAAAATGCCCGAACGGAGTATAAATAAATAATCCAAGTCGTCTTTATCCTCGATAGATGGCGTTGGGATCGAAATAGATTGCGCTATGGTTTTGTTACAATTATTTGGTTGGGTATCGGCCGAGCGCTTCGGTACTATTGTAGAAAATGTGTATTATCAGTCGTATGATTATTTGACTGTAGTGGTCCTGCTGTTTCGTATATTCTAAATTGGTTTCGTTGTATTTGTCAATTAATAAGTTTATTTGTTGGGTTTTCCTGGTTTTCTGGTTAAACTTTTTAACGTAGGTTTAGTTTGATATCGATTATTAGTAGTTACTGTAGTTAGTTTTTTTTAATAAAATTGTAAGTCTAATTTATAATTTAATTAGATTAGATTTAAGTCGTTTCTTTTAAATTATTTAGTTTAAGCTTGGTTATTATAGCATAAAGGATAGGTTCTAATATAATTTCTTTTTTAATTGTTATAAATTCGTAATTCGTAGCTTTCTTTAGTTTTAAGTTAGTTTTCATCTTAAGTTCGGAAAGATTATAATATTTCTTTAGTTAAAGTCCGTTTTTTAAACTATTTTTTCAATGCCCTAAGTGAGTATACATCTATTAAAATCAAACGCAGAGCTCATTATGTTGATTTTTGAAGAGTTCCCTGGAATATCTTCCACATCTCATTTTTGAAGAGATCCCGCGAGATCGGGAACTCATCATCATCATCATCATCAGCCTATAGCTATGGGAACTATGTGGTTAAAACCAAAAATTTGCCGGAAGTCACTATTCCACGCGAACGAAGTCGCGGGCAAAAGCTAGTATCATACTATGTTCATTCGATTTTGCCCATCTTTGGAGCCATCGAGATAATCAGGTTTTCAAAATGCAAACCATTTATTATTCTAGTTATTGCCTTAGCCAAAGGGGCGTTAAGATAACGCCATGCACACACAGGCTGGACAAGAATGTGCAGTAAATTTCTTGATAGTGTGAATCAGGTTTTAAAGCCAAGACGAGCACTGAGCAACATACATAGATGTAACGCATTTGGAAGAGCTCGCTGACCTGCATTGTTGAATATTAAACACTAGAAGCCTATTTTAGGTAAATAGATTCCATTCTAGATAGTTGTCGTGGTTTACCTATTAGCTAATTTGTAGAGCTGCATTGTGGAGCGAGGGAAAAATATTTTAATGTAGTTTTAGATAAACTTAAGCCTTTGATACTTCGAGCTATCTTACTTTGAGCGATTTTAATCAGCCTGGCACATGGTGCTTTTTGAACCATCCTATATAAAGGAGGCTAGTTGGAAAAGACTGGCATGCACCAATATTAGAACTTAAGACGGGATACTCATAGACATAAATAAACACGTAAATATCCCGTCTTAAGTTCTAATATTAGTGCTAGTGACCATGTCAGTTTTAATTTGGTATGCACCCTTAATATTGAACCCGAGATAACTCTGTATAACTTCTTCTAGTCACCACACATCCATGAAGAAAATACTCGTATCATATCCAATTATGTTTTGCACATACTATCTTCTAATTCACTTAAGAAATAATTTAGTTCCCACAGAGAGGGTTATAAATAATACAATTTATTTAGTAGATAGTGCAGTTTTGTTTGACCAACCAGATTAGTAGCAAGATAAGTTTTGAAACTCTATAAATGGTTTTTGATTCTACGAACATTTACCAGTTTTAGCCGAATAACTATAATTTGGAATCTAATAATTTTCTTTATGAGATTAGTTTTTAGATAATAGCCATTAATACTTCAGTAATAAGGTTTTTATTAAATGTAATGTAGTTCGATTAAGTAAGTTGGTTCTTAATTCAGTTGTAATTAGATATTTCGATTTTACTGTATAATTATTTCAACACCTCTTGGAGTAAAATACGTAATCCTAAAAGTTAATGTGATTTTATTATGTACATGTATACTTACAGCTAGTATAGAAAATATTTAGGTTAAATTTTCGAAATTTTATTACTCGCATATTAGTTCTAATCCTAAGGTAAACATACAATTTTATAATCGCGTGTAATATCGCTGCACCTTAATTGATGTTGATGTATTCAGCGTTCGATGTCACGTTAGATTTATCTCAGGTGATACTATCATCGCTTGAGATTTAGCACACAAAGATATATTGGTTTGGTCCTTTGCACCTTATAATATTGCAGTAGGTGATCAAAAACCAATTATTATTAATATTGCTTTATTCGGTACTGGATTTTGTCCGCGACTTCACACGCACTAAATCCTAAGTTAATCAAAACTAAATTTTCCTCATAAATCACTTTCTATCTACTAAAAAACCGTATCAAAATCCGTAGCATAGATCTAAAGATTTAAACATACATATGGACGGACTACCGCAAAGAATTTTGTTTATACCTACCATGCATATATTATTTGCTTACTTTTTATTTCCTTGCATATCTTTGACATGTTGTTTTATTCTCCTTTCAACCGATTGCACGTTTAGAGCAGTGAATACAGCGCAACGAGTCATGGGATCAATAAATACTTTGTGTAATAATATACATTGTTTTATACCTATGGATATGGATACCCCAATGGATGCGTGACGAAAAAAATAATAATAAACATTTTAATATTTTGTTTGACCAGACATTCAGTCCTGTGCTCCGCAATCACATTTACAACCATTCGACGAAAGAGCCAGTCCGTAGAACTTATTCGATAAAAATTTACATCACATGGGAATTATGTTACCAACTAATAAGGAGTTGGCATACTAACTACGTAATGTACAATATACATACAAAATTTATAAAACTCGTATGTCTCTCGACTACGAGTTGTCAAAAAATTGCCATGAATTTTGCTCAGATATAAATTCGTAATAAACACTCCCGTAAGTCCAAAACCAGCACCCTAACCAAACGCGTGTAACGTAACCATATCGCGATTCAGCCGAAGTAGGGAATTGTACAACGCCATCTATCGAGCGCGTTGACAACTTGCACAAATTGTTGACCATCGACGAGTGTTCATGAAATAAAGTTATTCATGAACTAAAATAATAAAGAAAGGCAGTAAATATGAACATAAGCATTGTAATTTGGTACTACGACATAAATTCGTATAGTATGTACGTACATTTGTTATAGAAAACACTGAGTGGTATAAAATAACCTCAATTGAATACCTAATTAAAATAATAATGGTTTAGGTGTTATTCTGGAAAAGATGGAAGCTCACATTATTTATCATCAAATTAGGTCCGATATTTTCTTGCGTTTTTTTTATTCGTATCGTCACGCATTTCTATCTCTGACGAGGTAGGAAAAGCGCACTTTACAGCACGTTTTATGTCGTTGAACCAAGTACACCCACGTTTTTTTATTCATCTTTCAGTAACACGACAATTTTAGTTCCTCAAACACGTTTTTGATATACTATAAAGTAAGTAAATGGAATCATTTGATATTTCTCAAATATTAATCTATTCTTTTTGGATTTTTATGGATTAACATCAGGTGAACCGCTCGCTCGTTTAAAACACTTTTTGTTTAATTAGAACGAAGTCACAGACAAACGGTAGTACTTACAGTAGTTGTCAAATAGACTAAACATTATTTTATTCGTATCTCGTTTTTTTTTAATGGCAGTGACATTGAGTGGACAATAAGGCAATTTATTTTAAAATTGCGTCATCAAGTAATTTCAATCTTTAAAAGGTATAATGTTATGTCCGATCATAACTTGTGATTACACGCATTGTCGTTAGACGAGTATGATTGTTCAGCCATAACGGGCAAATAGTTCTCCAAGAACTATTTGCCCATAGAACTATTTACCCATATAACATAAAATTCGAAATAATATTTAATCAAAAAGAAAAAAATATATAAGACGTTTCAAACTGACTGATGTTTGCAAAAACCTCCCAATAACTTCTATTGGAAAGTTTTTGCCCAGATTGCTCAGTGGTGGACGTCTTGTGGCTTATAATTCATGACGATGATGAAAATAAGAACAAAATATAGATTTGATTTCTAGTGTAAAATATAAATATGACGTCACATTTTTTCTTCCGGTATTAAAATGACATTTTACTCATAAGTCCTATTCTTAGAAGGTGATCCTATAGTTATCCTATTCGAAAAAAATATTTCATATAACAACAATAACTGAAGTATTCATCATTACAATAAACAATGTAAATAAGCCTAATGTAAAAGACTTATAGGTTCTGTTTCTATTATAAGCATATTATTTATTTATAAATTCGTAAACAAATTGTATCATCAGTGATATTCTCACGGAAATCTTGTAAACAAAATTGAGCAACATATTTTTGATGGCATAAATAAAATAAATATTTTGACATGAATGTTTTTAATTAATTAATGTAATATCTATTGTGATTAACCTAGATCGTTATCTGATTGAGAACTGATTAAAATTGAAATATCATTCGCTTTTATTGGTTGCTAAACCGCTTTATCGATTTTTGCAATAAAACGGCCATTAAATATGTTACTACATTTTCGAGACTTTCAAAAATGTTCCTATGAGAAATACTTCCTACGCAAAGAAGGATAAAAATGATTTTAATAAAAAAAACACATTTCAATCTTTGTATGGGGCATGACAAACTTGCTTAATGATTGCAGCTTTAGGGCTTTTCCGGAGACGTGCGAGGATGCGCTGCTTCAGTGTGCGATTTATTGTTAGTAGGGAAGCCATCTATAGCACACATGCATAGCATGCATGTTTCCATATTAAATACAGCTTAGCTGAGCCCGTTTCCACAAGTGTCAAGCCATGTGTACTAATAAATATGATTGCTGAAAGCCAAACGCATCCACAGCAATGTAGCATATAATCGAGAGAAAAGTCTTCAGTTCAGACACAATAATCATACCAGTGCGATGCGAAAGAATATTTTGATTATTTCATAAATTAAGTAACAGAGCATGCAGAGCAATACCTAAGGTGTGTCTTATGTTATAATTGAATATAAATAAACAAGCACATAAATTATTACATATTTCAATAACACAGATTATAAGATAATCTACATACATCAAGATAAGACTAGAATATGTATAAAGGGCACTTGAAATTATTCACAAGTTAATTATAATTACTGGTAATTTCTGTGGTAATGTGTACGCATAAATTTGCTATAACATTACTATTAGTAATAAAGATTAGTGGAATCAGTGCAATGACTATTAATTTCGGTTCTTGAAGGTAGATTCGAAACTTGTTTTGCTAATGTTTAAGTGTTTATTATATTATTTTTGTTGTTGCTTGCAGGTTGCAGGCAAACTTAGATTTATTTGACATCCATCTGTATTTCGTCAATGTATAAATGTGTTAAAGTAAACTCCACCCTCAAGCATAGCAGTTAGGGCTAGTTAAATATAGTTGAATCCGACGACCAAGCAGAATAAGTACACATTACACATACATTGTTAAAGTCACTCACACACCGACATAAAACGGAAGCGCTGTTTTATGCCAGTTTTCTGTAAAGACATGGTATCGCTTCTGTCAAGATGGTCCATTTTTATCGAAACATGGTTATTCCCCGTGAAAATTACAATTGTATTACGCGAGTAAAAAACGTAATAAATACGTGTGTTAAATTTTTTGATAGCCCATATAAATCATGAGGCGACATAAACAGTTGAACACTGCTAATGGCTATACCGACGAAGGTTTTCTCAATTCCAAGGTAAGTGTGAAATCGCACTCATCAACATTTAACCTACTTTCAGTGCAAAACATTCTAATCGTGAATTTATTTAATAAAGTAGGTGTACTGTACGTTTATATTATTTACATATTTCCCTTGATTTCTAGGTCTTCAAAATTTAACACAAGAATAAACAATATATTTATCAACAGGTTACGGCTGTGTTAATCCACTGATACCTCTCTAGTCTATGGGGTCTTCTAGAGATTATAAGGTTTATCATAAATCTACATCTTCTGGCACGCAGGTTGATAAAAAGGTTAACATTAGAATAAAACTTCTTAAAATTGTAATGCAATATATATTTTTTTTCAAAGTGACCTAATACACTATTTATATTCCACCATTCATCCTTTCAAAGAGACAACTTACAAAGCAGAGACAGTTTTATAAAGTACTGTGAAAGACAAACCTGATGCCATAACTTTATCATAATATGACTCAACTCATTTTACAAGGCACATCAAAATTTAATTTAAATCAGAGTAAAAGTCATAATTATTTATTTCAAATGGACCAAGAAGGCACTTTTGAAACGGTCAGTCCTCTAGTGAAGCATATTTTTAGACATATTTTTTGCTCCTGTTATCTTGAAGACCATAAAATTAACAATAAATATATTTCATTTCAACTAACCACTTCCTTCCTAAGCAATGCTTTACTTTATCTATCTGCTATAATAAATCATAATTATCCTTGAGATTAAAGACGATTAATATACAAGTACTTATTTACAATTCACATCGTGTGCCCGTTCTTTCTATCCTATATTAAACACTATTTACATACTTGTTCAAACAAATATGGTCGCCCAAGTGCATATTGTTAATTAGTCAGAATCTGCCACCTGACTTGGTGATTACTATCTTAAACGGTGTCTTAATAATACCCATTTGATGTAGTGTTTTACAAGTATGGTTATAATGGCTGCCTCTGTGTAGTTTATGCCATATTCGTTGTTATATCATGCTGGGTATTCTTAAAGTTATTTATTTGTATGTGATTTTACCTCTATTGATAGTTGTATAGTATATTTAATGATTGTTGAGATGATGATTTGGGGTAAAATGGCAAAAAAAGTGTTTTATTGTAGCTCTTGATCGGAAAATGTGTATGAAATACCTAAAACTTAATAGTGAAAAATTATTAAAGAAACACATTCATTTGCATTACTTTAGAAAACAATAGGCATTATACCAAATCAGTCTATAATTAGTTATAATTATCACAAGTTATAATTATCACAAGAAAATATTCACTGTCATTCGTGCCTGAAAATAACGAAAAGTTTTCATCTCAAACTGTCAGCGCCATCTTTCGTAAAACCCATAAAACATCATGATTCTTGGTATATAAGCAACCACGCTCTATGTAATGAAAGTTCAATGCCGCTTTGGTTGGTTGAAGTCGTGCGCTTGGGCACCTAAGCTCTACATAGCGTTTAAATATAGTAAGTTTAAGAAAATTCTACGAGATGGCGCTGTACACAACATTATTTATTTTACTAAGCTTAGAATATTAAATCAACTTAGGGTGTTTAGTATGCGTAATTATACTCCATGTATCAGTTTGTTTATCTTTCTTCATGCTTTTTCTATTTGGAGATAGAGGCTAAATATAATAGAAATAGTAGTAGTAGATTATTATACCTAGTCTTTTTTTTATAAGCTGTGGTTTAGTTTGTAGTGTGTTTTGAATTAACAGTTAGGTACTTTTATTATATTTATCGCCAGCATTTTTAAACCATTTGATCTACGTAATAGAGCCATTTATCGAAAAATATAAATCGTGCCTTTAACATCAAATTTCATAATTGAATCACCCAATAAATAAAAAAAAAATAATCACGCTGGAATTCAACGAGGAACGTGCCCAGCGCCGCGTCCAAACGTGCCAATATTATCATTCCTATAAAACTTTTTGTTAGAAAAATAGCCATAAACTAAGCTATAACACTTACTCAAATGGTTTTTTAAGAGTTTTTCGCCTGTGCGTGTACAATTCAAAAGATTTCTCTCAAATAAATTGCAATGGAGTAAAAATGTTGGATGATATGATCAAAGCATATACAAGTCGTGTGTTCTTTCATTTAGAATAATTGGATTTCAGGTGACAAATAAGCATCTCAACAGTGGAAGTATTTTTCAATCGGTTCAGTTAATAGTATTACAGCCTTTTCATTGCAAATAAAATAAACACCCACCCTGTTTTTTCTAGCTAATATACATAGTTTTTTTTAATAAATCTTTGCTCCACACAACTTCTCATCTGTCGTGGGTGCGTTTACAAAGTGACGGACTCGAACCCGCTACACGTTGCGTGGCAGTGGTTGCCCAGCTACCATACCAACCACACAGTCGTTTCAAAATGTTCCTAAACTTTAGTTCATGAGTCAGCAATAGTTTTCCATCGTCATGTCTTCAAACAAGGTTGTTGGTCTTGCTGGTACTCAGAACTACTCACGCGTCACGCCCTACTTTCAGTTCCATAGTGCTAATAACACATAGTGCGTAACACTGCTCAAAAACATGATTGCTATTTCAACGAGATACTTATTAGACTGGCCATTAGTGCCTTTGGAATGATCTTGATCTTCATTGAAACTAGGATGGTCGTCTAGGTCATGTGAAAATCTTTATTTAGATTGATTTGTTGTCGTCGAATGATGGGAAGGTGAGTGCTGAAGATGACTATAGTTCGATTTACGGTTTGCTAAGTCTGATCAGGTATATTAAATTGTAATTGTAAATTTTAAATAGACGATAGACGTCGCGACATGTCCAGAAGGAAACGGCGGTATGAACTTGATGCCTATGAAAAGGATTGGCCACAGAAAGTTCTACGAAGAGACGAGTGGAAGGAGGGTAGGGAGGCCTTTGCCCTGCAGTGGGACGACCATGGCTGATAAAAAATATATTAAATGCTAGTCCAAAGTACCTCCATTCAGTGGTAAAAAGAAGTTCCAATACCGATGTCTAGTTGCTGTCAAATTCCTATTCTTCGAAACTAATAAATGTCCAACGTTTCTTCTATCACCATTAATGTTTCAATCGTCTCTTTTTGTTCCTTCCACCGTATAATTATCAAATTACTATATTTCCACAAAAACCGACAAATTCATGTGAGCGTAACATACAATCAATTCGTATAAAATCATTGCCAATAACACAATAAAGGTGTACCTTAGTAAGAAATAGTCATGTAATACCTTACAATTGTGTGTACACTACTACACATTGAGCTATACAAACCAGTATAAATTGACCGTTGAATGTGCGAATTGATTATACAAAGCGAGACCACGATAAACTGGATTTAATTACACGACGATAAGTCGTATGTATGTAAGTGCAATTTGTCACTAAAAAACTACTATCACTACCGAATAATATTAAACGTCAATCAAACATAATTTATTGGTCAAATATTACAATGAAGACGTTTTTTGCTACAATTCTGATGTAAACATACCAAAACAGTTACACCAATACATATCACTTGGCCAACCTTGGCGACCAAGTACGTGTACCAATTATTTGGCCAATGTTCCTTGACCAACTCACGTACCAATGTGGTACATTTTTTCAGTGGAATCTTGATTTCGTAATCTTTGTTGTGATTGTACCGTGCTTAATGAGCTGTGTGGATCGGTTTTGTAGTTCATTGCTGATCAGCGCTATTGATTGTGGTTTTAGGTGTAGAGCATTTTTGCGGTAAATAAAAAAATCTATCTGTAACTACGGGATATGATTCAGTCATTAATTTGACGTCACTTTTTATTTTTTTAAGTTGTTTTTTGATGGCATCAATATGCTTGGATTATTGGATTATGGCTATATGGATTTGAAGATTGGTATCATGTTTAACTGTGCTTGCTCTGCCTAACACATTGGGTTCGATACACTATTAGAGAAGTTTACAAAAAAATAAATATACTATAGATTACTTAGGTTCAACTATACGAGGGTGATTATTACTAGGCGCGTGCAAAACCCCAAGACAGTTAAGTAAGTATCCAATAATGAATCCAAATTACAATTCATTACTTAGTAATAGAGCAATTTTCAAAATTCCATTCACTCCATAATAGGTAAAAAGCGCAAAATTTATTTCCAATCCCTAACTTACAATTCGGATAGCTCCAAATTCGATTCAAGTTATCGGAACTCGAATCGATACAATGCGATTGCCGATTAATTTGATGCACCGATCGGTAATTATTAGAGGCCTTTGTACCTATCATCGGCTGTTCTAATGGAGGGTTTGGGTTCGAAATAGTGTGGTGCTGCAATCCTTGTTACCTTGTTCTGATTCCGCAACCGGAATATCAGCGATTTTTATCGAATTCTCGATTGCTAATCGAAGAAGCCACTAAGTGGTTGTTAATCTATTATTTTTTTCTAAATGGAGCTATTAGGCAAAATGAATTCAATCGGAACTTTGTGTCAGGATTTTTTTGTGCGTGTAAAATTTAAGGTGTGAAAGAATGTACCTACGTAAAATACTTAATACATTTTTTGTACAATTACCAATACAAAGTAGTAGTATGCTTAGAAAAGAATGATGACTGTTGATAAAGCGTTTACCTGACTGCAGCGAAACCTAACAAGTAGGACGTTTATGTAATTTTCAGGCGATTTCATTAGAAAATTAAATCATTAAAAATTATTACCAAAACATGAATAACGTATTTTTTTGCATTAAAACTTTTTACCAAACAATTACAACAACATACAACAGTCATATAAAAGTAAAAAACTATTTACACGGTATTATACTTACTACATATATGTATATATCTACATAATATTCTGTATTACATGGTAGATATTACCCCAGTTTCAGATAGGCATCGTTTAGCGTACACAATAATAGGCATTGTAGCCAAGTTTCAACACACCACTGACTCAGTTCCACAGAGATGTTTCGAACTAGCTCTAAGCTTACTTTAATTAAAGAACCTAAAATTACTAATAATTTGTAATTACAAAAGGCCATAAATATATTGGAATTACAGCTGTTTCGATAACCTGTAACGTTACTTCATTTGTAATACTTTATATTAGGAAATTAATAATTATTTATTGTTTTTGTTACAGCGGTAAATTGGAACGAATATTATTTTATTATGTACTTCTTTCTTGTAATTGTGTGTAATATTATTGTGAATTATATATTTAAATATAGATAACGTTGGTTGTAAACTATATCAACTTTCCGGGTAAGTAGAAAAAAAAATCGAACCATTATACTATAATTATAATTAGGTACCTAGTAAGATTCATCAGCAGTCGCACATTATTTTCGTTTCAACATGTTTTGACGACCGCAAAATCTATTTTGTTAACCGTTATGTTTAGATTTTCGGTTAACAGCCATTAGGTCTAACTTTTGGCTTTGACCTTATAGATGCTAACTGTATTAAATTTTATATGCTGTAGCACATTTAAGCATTATTTTTTTATGTATCCTGTGTTACATTCTATTGTTTATACACGCAACTGATAAAAGTTGCAAAGAGCCGCTTAATACTATACGCAACCAACCAGCTAATCTGGAAATTATTAAAGCCGATCGATCTTGTGACTGATATAATGATATACAAAAATGAATATTATTCCATGCTGTTGGATTTGCAGTCGAAAACACAAACAATTGGAAATTAAATCTTCCTGGCACTAAGGTTCATATTCATATTCATCTTCAAGTAAAGTTGATATTAGGTTTAGTACCTACTTTACGTCTTTATATTGTAGTTCATTTAGTCTCATATCAGTCATAAGACTAAATTAATACATTTAAGTTGATTAATTACGTCTTATCCGTATGACATTTAGAACTAGGAAATGACTAACAACTACAGGACGTTACTGACTGCCTTAGTGATTTAGACATCCTTTTAAGTCTTTAATTATTGTACATGCTAAATCATTTATAGCACTCATATTATGTATATAAACTTAAAAATAATTCAATTCGCAAAGGAACGGCAGAGCTCTCTGAAAGGCTCTTTTTAAATTGCAATCTCTAATTCACTTGCCATGAGCCGACTATAAAAACCCTTCTTAAGTAAAAGAGGTACATAAACCAAATGTCATGAGCTGTTGATGACGATGATGATCATCGAAAATTTGCAAAATTTTAATCCACTTGTACGTTTACTTATATCCTAACCATGACCGTTCATTCGTAGGTAGATTGGGAGTTCTATCACTTTTACTTATAGAATACTAATGATAAATATAATAGACATTTTTGATATGAATATGGATCATGTCAATGTAAACCAAACATTGTCAATCCGCAGCATACACTTTAGTAGCTAATAGTTGTACTTATAACCTCATTGAATATTGAAACAAAACAATAGTATCTCAATACAATGTGCGTACGCAACTCAGCTTAATAATTATTTAGTGCAATAAATAGCGCACCCAATAAACTATGTATGTAGATCAATTGGTTTGATAGTCGGGGCACGTAACAATGTAGGTAATATTGTGAGCAACGCTTGCGGCTTCGAGATTTCGAAAAATATGTATTAGTTGTAATAAGGTGGTGATAGATGCTTGATGTATGTATGTACTTTATTACATAGAAGTTAATAAAAAAAAAACAATATGGCGGTGACTTATTTTCATATTCATCTTGTTGGTTAATTAAAAAAATTAAAACTTTAATAAAGGGTGGTCCTCAGTTTGACCTGTACGTATGTATGTTTGTGCGTGTTTATCTTGCGTAACTGAACCGATTTTAGTGTGGTTTTCTGCAAAGTATTTTTCAGACTAAGGAGAAGGTTTTAGGTGACTTGACCTAAAACAATTAGGAGGAGGTAAAAAAGTTTAAAACGGTTTCCTTTTAAAAAAAAAAGTTATCTGAGGTTTATTAAGTACCTTCATAAACCTTATCGTCGACAAAAATATTATATAAAAATTAATACTTTTATATATAGACAAAAATATTATATAAAAATAAATACTTAAAGTTTTCTTGTAACAACTAGTAAAGATCGAACATTAATTCATATGATTCTGCCCCACTATTTATCCTTCGTTTATGTACAGTGATTCATAAGCTCTAATTTGCACGTTGCTTATTCAAATTTTTTCCCATGGCCTTGAAACTGTAGTTATCGCAGCACAAACTTGAAAATTGAAATGCTTTCAGATATTGTCCTGTTTTCTATACATTTAGATTTCCATCAATAGGCTCACCCTCTATTATATGAACCTTATATAACATAAACAGTCTAAAGTGGGTGTACATTGTTTAATGGCATTGCATCCTATAATGTGTATATCTGCCTACCCTTTCGGGGATAAGAAGCATTTCAATACATATATAATTACATATATATTATGGCACAATGCTTGCAATCCTTTTCATTAAAAATGTGCTCATCATAAATATTTCTAATAAAATTGATTATGATTAATTATATAATAGTCCCAGTTACAAGAATCTGGTTTAAAACATAAAATTTTATTGAACTTATTTCTATGATTGATAGCTATCATAAAACTGATTACATTTTGATATAGTTTACACCTTTATGAATCTAGTAAAGAAGACTGGGAAGTCATGGATCCGAATATAAAAAGGTTGAGAAATATCTTTAAATACCTATATTACCTATATACCTAAATACCTATATACCTACGAATATCATAATTTAAACATAATATAATTATATAGACTAAATAATAATAAAAACTATGACTAAAATGTTTACAACTTAAAATTTTTAATGATATATAAGAAACATGAAAAAAACGAGGCATATAAATAAAAAAAATACTTTAAGCGTTGAAGAAATTGCTTCAATAATATAAGAATAATTAGTGCGTATAAATTGAAATATCTCACATGATGCGGTACTAACCCGCACCCTCATGGTAGAGGACCGGCACCGCAACCTCCAGGCCACCACAATACTTTAGCTCACACAAGTTAGTACTTTCTCACATCCGTCTAAAAGTCGAGATATAGCTAGATTAGATATAGCTTTTCTATTTTGAAAATAAGAGACATCGCTCTCAGAACATACAACGTGTAACAAAATTACCATATACATCAAGAAGCGCTGATGAATACAGGTTGAATAGAATCTCTACACGAAGTTTCAGCTTAAATTTAGGTTTTGGAAAAATTCATAACTTGGTACCATGAAAACATGAGTTTAAAAAACCCTTCTCGTATCGTTTGTTATGTTATATAGAAACCGTGCAATTGATATGTATACCCCTTTTTGTTACAGGTTGTATAACATCATTTTTGGAATAGCTTTGTTATATGATAGAAAATCTCAACAACTGTTTTATTAAGGTGTAGTTTATTAGAATATTGACTAAGAACTTGCTGTAGCTATAGCTATTTACAATTCCGATACCATATATGAAAGAGTCTATAAAGATAAATATGTTTAAAGATACAAATAGTATAAAGATACATATTTATCTTTTGTAGAATGAATGATCATTTTAAAGTGAATTTAAAAATCTACCTAACGCTATTGCCAATAAGAACTAATTTTAATCAATTTTTTTGATCCCGTTCATACTATTATGGTAAAATCGTCATAAATCATTTTGAATATTATTTATAAGTGAAACTTACAAATATCTCAATATTTGGCTTCTGAACCACATACACAACCATTATAATCTCCTATTCCTCGTAAAACTCAAATTCTACCTACACATTAGAACAAACCTCGTCGACACATATCGGTCTAAAAGACGTATACCACGCCGCTATACCAAACGTACGCATAGATGGTGCAATAGAAGTGCTTGTTATAAATACAGTGGGCCTGGCAAGACCTGCATCAGTGTCAGTTCAGCTCCTGTCGGCTGTGTCGAAGAGGACGAAAGTGACCTTTGAAATTGTGAAAATGCGTGCCTTCCAAGTAAGTGCGGTGGTTTTGTGCGTATTATTTTTTAAACGTAAAGAGCAACAGTTTGTAAGGGGTGTTTTAATTAGTTCTTTATTTTTAATGATAATGATAATTATTATTGTCTGATTACGACAATTACATGTACGAGTATAAGTCATAGTCATATTCGATTTCTTTTAAAAACTAAATTCATCTTTATTAAAATGATGCTTTGCTTATAACGATCGAATTAACAATTCAGTTTTATTTTATTAAAATTATTATACATCATTATCATTTCGTAGTTAATGGGAAACAAGATTTTCAAGACTGTTTCGATTAGAGCTTTTCATTCAATAACCAAATAATACATAATTCTCAAATGCGTATGAACATAACTACCATTCACTATAAATATTTAAAATGATAAAATAACTAAATCATAACCAAACCAAAAAAAAAAATAGACCAAAATCTCAACAATATTTTCAGCCTAGTACCTAATATTGATCTACGGAATCCTGAAGTATTAACTAGTCCCTTTTTAAATTTTGCTTTAGGCCCTTTTTGAGATCTGATAATGAAATTATTAGGAACCAACGGACTTCCTGAAAAATGATCAGAATTTCTATTCCAGACCTTAAAAATAATATTAATATTCGTAAAAGTAATAATAAAGGCACACACAGGCTAATTTCTCTCATTTTACATTTGGATACATATCACACAGACATAAACAGGTCACCATCTCGGTGATCGACTTTTGTCGACTTAAATATATTTATGTGTATATTTACAAAGTTTTTAGCTACAGCATAGCTTTTTTGAGGGGGTTAAATCATCAAATGACTTCTCCCGCCTTGGACGAGGCGAGAGGGAGTATCAGACTCCTACTGACTAAAAACCACCCCGTTCCTACTCCTGCTTTTTAAGCCGGAGCCCCGGTACACTTACTAAGTAGTCCGTAGCTTTGGAGTTGTTAGATAGCTTAAAAATGTTTATTTACGTGACAAACGGTTATATCATCACAAAAAACGCGTATTCATTACCGTTACAGTACATTTAACAACGATTCGAAGTGAATAAACGTAACGTAGTAAAGTTATGGGAAATATCGATATAACAACATGACTAACACGTAATCAGTTATGTAGTAGAAAAGTTATTTTTCATTGTTTACATAGTACGTAATGAATCGTACTCTACTCGAGTGTAAAAACGTATGCTTTTTGTGCATGCATACATTCTTAGATAATTATCTTTTATTGTTCTTCAATTGTCATTTCCAAATACATGGTTCACATCACGTTTGATAAAAATGAGCATTACAACGTGTGTTTTATTTAAGCTTTAACTAAAAGTATGGCAATGGTTATTATTATTATTTATTTATTCATTAAAAAGGTACATGGTATAACTTATAAACTAGAGTAAAGTTTAACAAAACTATACATATACCGTTTTCATTACATTACATGAAATTAATGATTAAAAAAATGTGAAATTCATTACATTAAACGCCGCGGTCGATCACTGTTAACTGACGCTTAGCAGAGGATTTGCCTTCAATAATTTCATTTCGGCAGTCAATGCTTTAATATATCTAGTAACTGAAATATCAAACTGATCTCATAATTACGACTCAAACCTGAAATTGGTCTATACGTACACCAAAACATCGTTTGTTTCCTACAAAAAAAAATCGGAACATGATATGAAAACACATGTACTTTTTATTAGATCAAAGCTTCCTGCGTTTGTTTTTGCTTCTCCTATTGTTATAATGTCTTCATAATATACCCACGATCGCAAATCAAAACAGTTACCAATTTAATCTGACCTCGAAACATGTAGACAGGCCATGTAACGAGAGCTCAGCTAATATTGACTAATGACTTTAATTTTGTTTGGTTGTAAACTATTATCTCACTGTGTATGTATTAGCATTGTTATCATATGTGATGAATGAAAATAATCAAATATGAACCGTATAACACTGACCTTAAATGTCACTATTATAATTAGTGCGAATTTTCTTGATTGTAATTCTATTGTTATTTGGAGCGAATTGTATTGTTTTTGTCTTTTTGCCCTTGTATACGGTCATGGTATTTGTTTGTAAATCACGTTATATTACTTCAGTATTAATAGAATCAGTGTTGCATTTTCTGCTAGTAGTCAATTTTATTTTTCATTCATTAAAAACCATGAATGATTCAGTGACTAACTGCCGTACTCCGAGACATTTAATGATTATTTAAACTATTCCTTAGTAACGATTTTGTTCAATAACAATAACTAAGGACTGGGTTAAGCAATAATTTAATGACTCTGAGTGCGGCGGTATATACATTATTGATTCAGTCTTTAGTTCATCTTAGTGTTCTAAAACTTTTAATGTATATTTATTCATTCAAACATAATTATGTGAAGCCTGTGTAACAAGTACAAATAATGGCCTCCTTTTCAATGTTGGTCATAGTGGTCATTCACTAGGAAAAGTCAAATACCCGTGACAGCTAAGAATTTCACTGCAACCAATAACGCTATTATTATTATTATCCAATAACAATACACTATACTAGAGTCAGTAGTTTAACTTTTACTCTGAGCAGTCCATGAATAACAATTTATAGATCATACACACCAAAGTTTTGTATGTGAATAACGGTGATGACGGGGTATGAAAAATAAGAATCTGTTTAGTCCGGCAGTTAGATAATGGAAAAGTATTAGACACTTTTATTTTGTTATATAACAGAAATAAAACATTGTATATGTAAAAGTATTCGGCGTTCTGATTGCCCGGCTCGAATAAACCGACCAAGCGCCGAACGTACTCACGTTTCGATACTCATATTAAGGGTAAAAAACTCTAGTAAAAAATAAGTTTGATTATTTGTTCCAGGTTGTTATATTCGTGGCCGTGTGTGCTGCTGCTAATGCCGGCTACATTGGTGCTGGGTATGGAGGTGGTTTGTCAGGCTATGGAGGTAGCCACGGAGGCTACAGCGGCTACTATCCAGTCCAAGCAGACTATGGACACGGAC
Source organism: Spodoptera frugiperda (assembly GCF_023101765.2). Lineage (NCBI taxonomy): Eukaryota > Metazoa > Arthropoda > Insecta > Lepidoptera > Noctuidae > Spodoptera > Spodoptera frugiperda. The sequence continues at coordinate 645,474 of NC_064231.1, read as the reverse complement.
ATAGCCAGGATTATTATGTAAGTAGCTTATTTTATTGTTAACCATTTTAAATGAAAAAATGGTTGTCACATGGACGGCACCGCTAAACTATGGATTTTTAATCTTAACGTAAACGTAATAAAGTTAAAATTACATCTGTCTTTAACAAGGAATTTCAGAAACATATGCACGAATTCTAAAAGAAATAAACAATACCTTTCAAGCATTAAATAAATACTGTATAATCCTTTTTCTTATTTACCTAAACGCTCTGATAAATATTCTGATAAAATCACATCCAATGTTCATAAATCAGGACATCGAAGCACTCTAAACACGTTTTCATATAAACAAGTATCATCTTTATTTAAGATTGCATAGGGTTTAAAGTTCTTTACATAGGTACCATGGTATAAATCGTCACGCTTATGATGTTTACTCACCATGACGTCCCATACTTGAAAGTTTGCGTCACACTTGTCATTTGTATTGTGAAGTTTGAGGAAATTCGGATATGAGTTGCCTCATTACACTGCCTTATACCGGAAAGTAAAAATTTGTCATTACGAAATGATAAGCGACTATTTCTTAAATCAGTTTAAATAGGTATTTTTCGTAGTAGTAGATATTAGAACTACAATTGATTTCAAGGCTTCAATTGTAAAGTATAATTATGGTTTCATATACATTAAATGTTATATTATTTTCAATAATAACATATATATACAATTAATATTTCCTCATTTAGTCAATACAGTTACATTCAAAAACAGAAGATAGTAAGAAACATTATGCGCGCGTTGATGTCTTTTGTTCCACAGAATATTAATACAGTTGCTTCGTTGAATGTTTATTGTTTTATGACATTATATTCATGTTTTCATATATAATTTACCGTTAAGATGTTTTTCAAGATTTTCTAAATATTTTTCAGTCATACCCAAAATACTCGTTCGATTATGCCGTAGCAGACCCTCACACCGGTGATCATAAGACGCAGTGGGAGAGCCGAGATGGGGATGTTGTCAAAGGTACGATATTATATAACTATTTCATAAATAATTATGATCTTATTTGCAGTGCAGTGACTATTGATTTGATAATTTAATTGTTGAAAACTACGCTATCTATCATACTGATAAAACAATAAAATTTCGCAGGCGCTTATTCCCTGGCCGAACCAGATGGCACCACTCGCATCGTAGAATACACAGCTGACAAAATCCACGGTTTCAACGCCGTAGTCAAACGCATTGGTCATGCGCACCACCCACAACACTACAACACTCATAGCTCAGGTGGCTACTACTCCCACTACTAGATGGCGCTGTACAACATACCACGTGGTTCCAATGACGCCCGATAGATGGCATTGCTTTAAGTTTAATCAATAACCCGAATAATTCTTAAACCAGTGTCAGACTGTGATATTAACTTCGATGTATATTTATAATGTTAAACGTGCGTATCGAAATATAATATAATTATCAGAAAGGTAATTATTACTGTATTAGCTCGTAAGGTTTGTAAAGTAGCGATGAATCGTTAATTGTTTTGATACAGCGGGATGAAAAATAAAGAAAACTACTTACTAGACACGTGTTTCATTTTTTGCTCATTCATAAATGAAAGTGATGAATTAAGCCGCTTTTCCTGCTGAAATTCATCATCGTTACAGGAGTAGTCGAAGCATGAAACATTGTTGAGCGGTCATTAATAAATATTACAAGGACGTTCACACGTAAACGTCATTTGTGATTGTAAAATTATTCAATCCTTTAATGTCTACATCTTTTAACTTAAACGATTAGACACAACGACATAATGTCGTGACCGACATCATTTTTCAAAACACAAGCGTAATTTGACAATACTAATTCAGTTACAAGACTTTTAAACTTATTGTTGGCAATATTTGTGTTTTAACAATTGTGGTAGCAAACTTGAGTGCAGAGAATTAGGTTTGATTGTAAAGTAATGAAATTTTATTTCTGTTCTATTCAGTTCTAAAGACTAACGTCTTGTGAAAATTCCTGACGTTTTCATGGCCGGTGCTTACCACTTGCCAAAAAAGTAGTAGAGTTACTCTTGTATTAAAAAAATGTTATGAAAATTAAGCTATAATAATCTGCTACTAAAATAAATTATGTACTCTTGCCAAGAAAATTAAAATCAATTTTGTCACATTCAAGTAATCATCAATAAAATCTGTGTAAGTATCCATTACTTTTACTGTTTAGTGTGAAAACAGTTTTACTTATAGACGAATGACGTCAGTGACAGTGTGTCGTTACATTGATGTTACGCTTCAACAGTTGGAATACCTGATATCAGGATATTGGTTTAATACTACGTTAAAGAAGCGACGTATGTCACTAACACCAATAAATTACTTTCTTTTGACCATTGTTTTGACTATAATGATAGATGTATGCGATTACCGCTCTATTCTTACTTTTATACAAAGCCGTTTTTTGCATAACAATGCCATTAATCTTATTCTAGCATCGCTTGTTTCTTTGTTAAGTAGATTATCGGAACTGTTTATCTTTTCAGTCATTCCGGGTGTGCACCGGAAAATTCTTGAAGAAAGATTATATGTTTGGGTTCCTCATATTTGTACCCATAGTCCTACACATATGGATTGAAGACTTTGTAATATTTGTACTGATCAAAGTATGTTTGCAGATGGTAATTAATCTTTCATCTCCGAATAATTCCATTCCTATGTTGGAAAAATGTTGAAAATAAAAATGGAAGCATGCGAACACTAAGCCTTTCATTTTAATGGTCATATAAAATTTCATTAGTGGAATATTAGTACATTGTCGTGTATTTGCAACAATGTAAAAGTTCCTTATTGTAGTTAGATATTAAGTGCATTTCCCATTTTTTTAAAACAGTTCGTATACTGTCTTATATTCGTATATAAGCTTTGGTTGGGTTGCTCTTACAAATCCACTACTTTTAAACCAAACATAATGGCAAGTAACTGCTTCGTTGGTCTCGGATTCAGTTCCTGAGAAGGGCAAAGTAGGTATATACTATATTTACCATAATTGAAAGTATATTTTTTCAGACACATCGAATTTATAGCATCACTGGTGAAATGTGAACATTACATCGTATATGTACAATTTTGCATATCTGTCTACTTTGTGGAAGATAAAAAATGTGACGATAAGTTTACTTTTATTTATTATTTTAATTATGATATGGAACAGTATTTTTAATTATTTAAGAGGCTTATGATTACAAAAGCTGGTAAAAGCAAGGGCCGGGAGCAAAAAGTCGACAATAAACGTATGCAGAACTTACTTTCATTAACTGACATTGTGTCAAGGTCTTCAATACATTTCAAACTGGCTCCGAATATCGTAATATTGTCAGATAATGATTACAATTGCAAATTACGACATTTACTATTGTGCGTTATGCGTTAACTGTAACTGCAATGACTTTCATGCGATCATAACTGAAAGCGTTCACTTTCATTGATTTGCATGCTGGTATGAAATTTTATTTTAATTAATTACTTATCGATGATTATACATTGACTTTTACGTTTCGAATTTTTTCATCAAAAGGAGCTGTTTAGTGGCATTTTCATTTAATTTTCCAAATTATTTTCTTTTTCTCCTCTCCTGTATTAGAGACATTGTATTGTATTGATAGTTTGACCATTAAAAGTCCTCATATTTTTTCTTGTTCTTTTTATTATTTACTGAACTAAAGATATTAAATGTTGTGAATTTATTTGTTACAGATTGATTCATAAGATCTTTACGACTAAAATTTTTTCAAGCATGAAAGTGGCAATTAGTCGTTAACATTTAAAAGATAAATTTTATAACTTGTCTCTTTAAAGTGTAAGGCACAATTATCTGATAGTTACCGGTAACTGATCTACAATTACATGTATCACATCCTAGTCCAGTAATTGTCACGTGTGTATGTGTGGGTGTGTGTAACACACGCTCGCCTGGGGGTGTTCCTGTGTGCGTTTATAAATAGGTAAGTGGTGGTCGTCGCGGCTCGTCTCTATCTGGCTTCAACCTTGAAATGGACAAGTTTATAGTAATTTATTAATATTTTTTTCTATGGTTTTTGTTTTGTTAATATCGTGACGTGTATATGGTGGGATACAGTAATCATGGATAAAGCGCTTGTGATATTGGTATGTAAATTTAATTAATTTAAATTAAATTTTAGTAATTTACAATGACAATAAATTATTATTTGTATTACATAATAATATATGACAAAAGCTTGATTAAGATTTTTGTTATATTACTCAGTAAAATTGCAATGTTATCATGTAGTTAAAATTAAGTTATTTTCTATTCATTTTAGATCCTCTTGGCAAATTTGTTAGCATCCAATTGTCAAGAAGGCGATTATGTGGAAGACATTATAGCGCAGACGCCTGACAAAGTGAGTAAAATCAAATATGATTTCGTTTTCATTTAGTGTATACATTTGTTATTTTCTTATTCTTAAGTACTTATTGTAATCTATCTAATCTTAAGTATTAGGTATTGCTTTACTAGTAGTAATCATTTTGTATGAAATGGAAATCTTTTGCATTTTCTTGATATTTGTGTTCAAGCCATGCTTTAGCTAAAAATGAAAATGAATAACGTTCTCAATATAGGTAGATCAACAAATAATATTATAATTTATAATAGAAAATCTTTCAAAGATATTCTTTTTATTCGTTTGTGTATTGTGTTTTATTATAATTCCGGACATCTTCTCACACATTTTTTTTTGTTATAAAAGCGTCTATGGGTTATTTAAAAATACATTTCCTTAAACATATTTATATTCAAATACATATTTGCTATATCTTAGAATACAATATATTTCATAGCCAATTTCGTTTATGAGATGCGCAGCAGTAGCTCATTCCTTGCTTTAAGCTTTTCATACCTTTTTTCATCCGTATGTTTAATCTATATGTATATGTTGTGTAACAATATGTAACTTGTCGATACTCAGTGTTTATTAGGTATAAACCAATATATATATAAGCACATAAATATAATTTGACATACATAGAAATTCATAAAAGAATAGGAAGATACATAAAATGTCACGAACAGGAACAAAAACTTTCTAGTACATACTTAATGGACAATAAATAATTTCTAATATTAAGTACTTAGTGTGACATAAAGAGCCATTAAAACTAAAACAACTATAAACCGTTAATAGCACGATTGTAAAAAAAAAACTTCTTTCGATCATAAAACACGATAGCTCACGCGTTTCACTATAATACTAGAGCGGCGGTCGCATGCGCCTGTCAATTTAAATACGCAAGTAGGCGTCGAAATTATAATTATACGTATAATTACTTAAATTAATATCTGCATCATTTTCTTTGTTTATTAATTCGATATTAATGCGCATTTTAAGTAGATCATTGCTTTTTGCAATTACATAGCTTTTTTTGATGTGGTAAATTAACCGTGTTATGTTCTTTTTTTGGTTTGAATTCACTTTTTAAATAATGTAAGTAAATGTAAATGTTAAATTGAAACTTTAAATGTACGTCATATAAAAAATCTAATTTTGCTTCGTATTGTAATATTCCACACTATCGTACCATTCCGAACCTTTATCGCTATTCACTTGATTTATATACCTACGTGTCGCGAAGTTCGGCATTTTATACTAAAGAATAGTATATTGTAAAATTTTTATTAAAACAATAATATCGAATTCATCAATCAGAAAATTTTAAATATTATTAGATTCATGGCATACAATCATGTATTAATAATTTTAAACATAACATTGTTTAACATTGTTTACAAATGTTTAACTTCATTCACTCTACTACTGTTTTACCTCATACATGTAATTTTACTATTTACATACCGTAACCGCGTATTTGTCGTTTATCACAAATTTTTCCTCATTCTTGTATCCTTTCATTTGAGACACGTCATCCCATTTGTATCTGTTTTATCCAAGTCACTGTGTTAATTAACAACATTTTTAATAGTCCACAACATCATCAACACTTTCTATCTCATGTTTTTGTTACATACAATGAAGATATCAATCAGTTATTACATTTTACATCTGATTATAATTCATTCCTCTGCTCTCCATTCTCTTCCTATTATTACAAGGATTATAGCAATTACGTAAGATAATCGAGTTATATATAGAGATATAATCAATCATAAATAATGAATAATTCATGTAAATGTAGTATTAAAACTTTCTAAAAGGATTGCTCTATGTTTAAATAGGTAATTATCATTAGGATTAATATGTGAAAGATATGGTGAAGTTCAGATCTAGAGTACAATTTTAGGTTTTCTAAGGCATTCAAGTATACAATCACCACTTATCCGTCCATGAGTTTATCTGTAATAGGAAATTACTAATCTTCAATTTCGTAACTGTAACTAGACAAAAAAAACCTTAAAAACTCTCTTTAAAAGACAACGAATATTCATATAGTTTCGAAATCATTATATTAGAAAGACTTCCTAATATCACAAGTATTTCGTATCCTATGCTATTTCTGGCCCGAAATGGAAAAAGCTCGAGACTCTTTCAGTCTCGAGCTTTTTTCATTTCAGACAGGCACACTAATTAAGACACAGCACAAACCATATTGGTTAATTAATGCTTCACTTTACAGTAATAAATTAGCATTAATTTATTAATCAATACACATTTTAATCTAGCATGTAATTAATAGCAACATGACCAAGTATTAATCGTCTAATCGCTGGTACATTCTAGGGTAAACTATTAATTTCAATTCATAATATCTTAATTGTCCCTAATTCTTACTGTCAAGGTATTAAAATTCCATAAGATTCAGGACATATGCACCATTCATTCCAACGTGGCCTTCCACAATCGCTACCACCTGCGCTAATTGGACTTGGATCAATGAAATTCTAGTTCTAGATCTTTGCAGGTTATTTTTTGCTGTAGTTAAAGGTAGGTTGCGCTTATCAGTGACGAGGCTTGCAACATATTAATACACACAAATACTCGCACTATTGAAAGTGGTCACCGAATGTCGAAACGAATGCGGCCACCGGTTGTCTGGTTCACCCACTTTTCTCAAAGCAACGCGACTAGTACAACTGTTACACTGCTCTACTTGGTCGCTTTTAATAATTATTATTTTTTCTTTTTACATATTATGCAAATCATAATTGCAGGAGCGAGGTACACGAACGCTTGCCAATTAGTACGTTGTCATTGGATTTTTTACTTAGTAAAAGTTTCATCACTTTCGATATTTTTTTTAATGTAATCGTACGCCGCAAACCATTAATTAACAATGTTATCGATTACCGTTTCCATGTGCGTAAAAAATCGGTGACAATGTGTAATTTTATACGTTGAATTAAAATTGCAATCAATTTAATCCAAATTCATAAGATTCGATTTGTATTGATCAAGTTGAGTGTGAATTATGTATAATACATACATACATACACTTCACAACACTCTAAAAAAGTGAATCTTGTTGAGCGAATCGAAGCGGAAACGAACGAAAGTGAACGATCCGTCATTGACATTGAGTAACGGCACGTGATGCGCACGCGCACCTGTCTTGCTCATCTTGAACTTGACAAGAAGATGGCCGTCGACAAGTGACATTTATGCCACCAATATTTATATAAACATCGAGAAACATGTTAACGGATGTCGAACTTAAATAATTTGGTGGATTTATATTTTAATGGTAGATTTAATATATGGATTTAGGTGAATTATAAACGTAATTATGTTGATTGATTTTGTAGCTACGAAAGTCGAATTTTAACAATATTTTTAGAGGTGACATCAAATACTTTAATAATGTATAGAATTTTCAAAAATGTTGAATAAATAATTTAGCACATAATAAATCAATGTAGTATATGAAACAATTTCACAAAGTATTTTGTCTAGAGTCATTCAGAACAATGTAACCTCAACGTTGGGCAACGTCTAGTCGTGATCGAGAGTGATAAATGCCGCACGCGTTACGCCTAATGGTTTGACAGACAGCCAGACATTAATACACTCACTCACTCTACCTGATTGTAATTACCTGCATACCTTTGTTATGGAAACGATTAAATCCCTCATTAGTTATTCAGAATATTAAACTAAAATGGCTGAACATGCAATCAATTGTCATAATGAGTAAAATACCGAATTATTACACGCAAGCTATCGCCTCACATATTCTCCGTTTTTTTTCTATATAGAGACATCACAACGTAATTATAGTGGAAGGAAAAAATGTCGTTTGAATTAATGAGTGAATGCTTTTGTTTTTATTGACAGGGAAAATCAACTTACTCGTTCAGCTATGGCGTCACTGATGGCAGAACTGGAGATGTTAAACAAGTATGGGAGTCACGAGATGGTGACACTGTTCAAGGTATAAAACATTTGTTTTAATAATGTGAAATTACTAATAATCGTGTTTATGAAAACTAACTAAAAACTTCTTGTATGAAATATTTATGGAAACTGTAAATATTTACAGAATTTTTTTGGAAGTTGGCTAATACTAATTTTATTATGAGATCATTATTTTTACATATAGGTAACGATCTCCACATTACTCTTCGAGTATCGCCAAAATAAAATCTTCAAGAAAATTGTAATAAATCATGAATGATGGTTATAAGCGAATACTTATAATGTATTTTGATATGTTGCTCACTATCTGTTCTCTCTATTTTACAGGTCACTACAGTGTACTAGAACCAGACGGATCTACAAGAACCGTCGAATATTCAGCAGGACCAAGGACAGGATTCCAAGCTGTTGTTAACAGAGAAAACCAAAGACTTGGCATTGCAGACATAGGACGTAGTATACTAGAAGAAAAAGCAATGAGAGACTATGACAAGTATTATGATTTCTCAGAAGACCCAGAAGAAGACTACTACGATAGAAGACCAGCAAAAAAACCATACGAAGCTAACCGAAAGGAGTATCCTCACAAGAAAAGACCAAAACATCCATCGTATGATCATCCTCTAGACTCAGAAGCCAGTGAATTTGCACACAGTATTGCCATCAAACATCCACGCGATGAGTTCTCAGAATTTGATCCACAAAGTCACGTTGGGTTTAATTTCGACCCGAATTGCAAAACAAAAACTAAAAAAGAAAGCTACTTTAATAGAGACAATTTGTATTCAAACAATGTCGATCTAGAGTTGAATAAGAAATATCCACAATTTCCCCCAGATTCCTTTAGAGACTCGTACGACAAATACGCCGAACCAAGTATTGACTTTGATAGATACGTAACAAAGCATTACGGTAACGGTAACTTTAAGGGGCATAAATACGATGACTATCCCGTCAAACCGTCGGCTTCAGTGAAATATACTTTTCCAGTGATACCTGATTTGCCTGCTCCTGAAAAGTATTACCCAGATGATCTTCCTCCCAGACCAAAGAAGAAGAGACCTTACAAGCCGAGAGACCCAGAACACCGCTTCCCAAGCGATGACTTAAGTGATTACATTTTAGTTCCTAAGAAGAAACTAAAGAATACCACGCCCCATCCTGACCCTTACGATTTTAGAACACTCGATGATGAATATGAACGTCCGCAGTTTTCAAGTAACTTCGATGACACGTCACAGGATGACAGGTACCCGGGTTCCATTCGAGGAACTGGGCAGAAGGAGGTTGTTCGAAAGATAGTAAAGAAAAAGAAGAAACCTGTAATAAACCTGTTAGATATGTTCGATATTTAAGTTATTTGTTAAATACAAATTAGATTATTTATGTATACTGTACTGTGTAACTATATGGCCTAAGTCGGATAGGTTGTAATTAGAATTTTCGAATAAGAAACGTTGAGATAGACTGAAGAGAATTAACCAAATTAAAATAAAATATTGTTAAGTGTTTCTCCTATTTAAGTCGTTAAAAGACTTAATTCGAACCAAAGTTTCTTTAAACTAATTGACTGAGACGCTTTTGTAAATTAAAATGCATTTTAATTACAAACGAACCATTTATTTTTAACCTTGTCTTATTTTTATTACCAGTGTTTATTCAGAAAAGAAGAAAATGCGGCATATAAATAATATGCGTCAAATATTCCACAGGTAAATGTATAAGAAATTAAAAATTACACGAAATAAGATTCAGAAATCGAAATGTTAAAACATGCATTACGCATGCCGTGTGCGTTGCGCAAAACGGTCTCACAATGATAGTGAAAGTCCAAAGCCTCGGAAACTGGAGCGAGTGGGAGTGTTGGTGCTATATTACCTCACAAGGACGTGTACATACATTTTTATATCTGGCAATGCAAAAATATTCCTATACCGAGAATAACTAATTGGGTCACTTTGTTACGAACTGAAACCAGACGGCCGTGGCTTTTGTCTTGCCGCCGATGATATACTTTCATTTTTTTCGCGTACTTTTATGTAATTGCAGTAAATTTTAATTTTATTTATTTCGTAATATATCTGCCCATTTTAGTATAGGTCCAAGTTTGTTTTGGCTTAATTAATCAGTCGGTATTACTCACCGATATAAATTGATTATTTAAATAGTTTCTCATATTTGTTAACATTATTGTATACCTATACTTACCTGAAATAAAAAAATAATTCGATGCCAGAATTCTAGAATAATAGGGATGCTAATGTATCTGTTTTTTGGAAAACGTAAGTTATAGGCCTTACCTTCAGTATAATAATTCTCGCAATAAATACCGCTAAAACTATGCTACTAAAGTAATATTCTACAAAAAAAGGACTATTGCAATGGTCATAGTATAATCCAAAATGTGAACCTACGAACTTAATCCTCTAAACTTTATAAGCACGAAATCGTGAGATTTGATCGTTGAATATTGTTCTACGTAAAAATAGATTCAGATTTATAAATAACTTTGACATGTTTCGCTATTGGTCGGCAGGCATTTTATACACATCCGGAGCTGCGGACTACCTAGCGGGTTTACCGGGGCTCCGGTTCGAAAAACAGGAGTAGGAACGGGGTGGGTTTTAGTCAGTAAGAGTCTGACACTCCCTCTCGTCTCGCCCAGGGCGAGAAAAGCCATTGGATGATTTTGCCAACTCAAAAAAAGGCATTTTATACAGGGAAGATCTCTATCTCCCTCCGAAAATCTTGGAATCTTATTGAGTTTCCTTCACATTCATGCATCACGGTAATTCCGTGTATTTTACAGAAATCTTCGTGACCTCATGTTAAAAATAGCTAACTACGTTAAAAATAGCTAACCACGTTAAAAATAGCTGAGAAATGATTTTAACCTTTATGTAAATAATAATGATTAAAGATGCAAATCAATGCATTTTATGCGGTAAATGAACTTCTAATCATGCAAATTAACAATTTCATTCGCACGAAGTTTTAATTCGGCTTGTTGTTGCAATACCAATTATTCCTAAGCTAAAGGTAGGTATCAAAATATTTTTTCCCCTGGGAAAAACATCGGTAAGTAATCAATTAAATCATTTATTTTATACTTATACTATTTGTCGACTACAAAATTGGTCCAGTCCCTAAAAAGTAATACGAGAGCAAGGTGCTCCGAACATGTTCAAAGTGTGACATTAATGTCCCACGATTTACGCGTACTGTTATGTTTTATTATATTTAGTTGCACATGCCGTTCACTAGTGGCGGCCATGACACCGTCGGTATTGTCGCAATGCGCCTGCGCCGTGCCACGCGCCGCGAGCGCCATGTGCACGCGCAACTTATATCCCTAATCAGGGACCAGAGAAAGGTTTCCGCTATTTAATTATAATGTCAATTATGATCATGATAGCTAAATAGAACAAGATATCGGTGACATATTAGATTGAAACGTGAACGTAAAGTGGTTGTATAGTAATGTACCTAATGCTAATGTACTGACCGGTACCTACACTGCAATTAATCAAACTTGGTACTAATAGTACTAACAGCTCATAATCATATATTAGATATTACCTTAGCAATAATCACCTACGGATTTATTAAATACTTTTGTGGAGCTCTATCTAGTAAAATATTTTTATACTAATGATTCTACGTTTGCCAAACAAAATTAAAATTCCTACATGTAGGTAACGATCGTTATACCTTACATTAACCAGGTATAAAGTAAGAATGAAGCCGATAAGAAATTTGTGAAAGTAAAGGTCTTATCTTTTATGTAACATTACATTCAAAAGAATGCACCTTCCAATGTGAACTCAATCGGTACCATTTATTATTAAAAAAAAAAATGTTGCCAAGCAAGCAGCATTCCTGCTTGCTTTTAGTGCCATATTTTATTTGCAAGCATGTTAGAACTCTGATGCCCGACTCGGAGCTGTGGAAGACCAAACTGGTCACCGGGGCTCCGGCTCGAAACAGGAGTAGGGATAGGGTAGTTTATAGTCAGTAAGAGTCTGACACTCCTTCTCGCCTCATCTAAGGCAGGAGAAGAACAGAATGATTTCGCCTCTTAAAAAAAATAGCATGTTAGAAGATTTCAAATAACTTTCATACAACAAAATATTCTTTTATACATGTAATTAAATATCAAAATATTCTAAGACCAAACTAAATATGTACTACATTGTACGTAGTTGAACATTGTAGTTACATTAAACTTTGTTAAAATCTAGAATTTGTGTCACCATAATTATCTGTGCTGGCTGTAGGTATTTTAATAATTCAAGAGATATGTGATGATCAATTTTTATTGGATGAATTAATTGCATATTTTTGCTAGGTAAAATTAATATAGGAATTAATAATTATGTTCTCAGAAACACTAAACCTATTTTATAAAAATCTGCACAATTTGAAATTATGGCCAATACCTGACATTCGAAGATTAATGAACCATTAAATCCTTATTAAAATCTGTTTCAATTTCAACGATTGACCAAATATTGAAGATAATTACATATTTGCTCTACTTCATAAATTGATTGTGAGAAAAATGGCTACGGAAACTTAAACTTCTGAATCGAATAGCGGTCTACTGTGTTTTTAAGTAGAGGATACAGTGATGATCTTCCAAATATTAAATAAAAATTAATGACTTTATTATCACCCAATGTTAACAATTATGATTTTGAAAACTTAAATTGCCACTGAACATACAATTTTAATGATTCCAATAATAAGATGTTATTTTTATGGATAATAAGATGCTTTTACTGTCTGGGAGGATGGTGATAAAGAAACACCCAAAAATCGTACAAAATTAATATGACATGTCTCAGCTTAACTATCCGAAAAATGGAAAAAATACTGGTAGAAAATGCTATTAGCATTAAGACCTCTTTATGCAATTGTATAGAACTAAAGTAAATAAGTAAAATTAATTTTTCTGTTTACTTCTTGTACCTTTACAAAACAATCCAACCAACAATATTGGAACAGATTGTAGATTCTTGTGTTACTCCTAATATCCTGTTCCACGGAAACCTATAGATCACATGTGTTGTGTGCTGAATACATAAACGATTTCCATTTAACAGCAATAACACAATTTCTGAAGGAATGTGGACACTAATTGCAATACACGATCTAGACCACGCCGTATAACTTGAAATATTAACTGAATGTCGTTTGGTTTATCTCTTATGTCTTAAAAATATTAGTGCTTATAATAAAAATATATAGGGTCTAGATCATTTAATAAATGACTACTTAATAAACTTAGATTTATCAAATTGACGCCCAAATACTGAAATGCTACTCAATTTTAAGTTTTACTTAATATCGTGCTATCTCTGTCATTTTATAAATAATTGATAGCAGCAGAACTAATCTTAAGAGCGTCTTAAAATTGAGTAGTGTTTGAGTATTTGGACAGTCATGAGTAGTCAATTACTAATGACGTCTTCGGTGTGGCCGAGAGACGACGAAATTGTTAACGCAAAAAATATTATAATTATAAAATTCATGCAGGATACCATTCTAGGTAACAAGACTTACTTAATAATAGCATTATGTCAACAACTATGCCCAATTGGGTATTACCTTATAGATATTATATACCTAGAACATAAAACTGGATTACAGGTTGCACTTAAAAGCTTGTTATAATCATAAAATCGATGTGTCAAGATTCAAAGTTATCCGGAGCTGCTGACTACCTAACGGATTACCGGGGTTCCGGCTCAAAGCAGGAGTAGTAATGGGGTGGTTTTTAGTCAGTAAGAGTCAGACACTCTCTCTTGCCTCACCCAAGGCGGAAGAAGTTATTAGATAATTTTCCCCTCTCAAAAAATTTACAAGTTAATTTGTATTAGACATATTTATAGCATTCATACAACATTCTTATTACCCTTTCACAATAATTATGAGTTGTAAAACATTCTTTTAATACTTAAATGCCACATTCTCTCAACAGTCTCAACTAACCTGTAATTACAACATCGTAAATAAGACGCTGTAATAGAGAAATAGTATAAAAATGTAGTACAAAAACTTACCTTTTTTACACTTTAAATAGATAACTGGTTTAATGAAACAGTGATTGATGTATTCATCAGTAAGTTTCGATGCGTGTACCTCTTCTGCTAGAAGGAATTTTCTAAGCAGATTGTTATAGTTATAGGCAGATTTTAGGGAATATAATTTAAGTGACTTGGTCTTGAAACTTCAATCAGCCTGCGTAGGATGGGTAGTATTACCCTTTTGATAACCTCTTCCTATCAACTCCTATCAAGAAGTCGTTTGCCTAGAGTAGAATATATTATGATAATGCTCCTTTTTATAAAGCCTTTCTGAAAGGATAGGCAGAGGTGTTGTGTTCGAATTTAGGCTAACTAGGCCTACTGTAATAGGAGGAGGAGCCATTGAAAAAACAAAAGGCAAATTGATCTTTTAAGATCATAGCAGAGAAAAACTGTACACAGTACACGTATAGAGATAATGGTATCTTACTTAGGATTAGGTACCTTTGAAAGAAAAAAGAATGGAAAATTATGTACAGGTATGTAAGTGGTTGACACCTAATAGCGGGCACTTAGATAAATTACACCGTTCAATCTCGATGCATGGTGCACAGATTTGCATATACTTTTAGAAAGACTTCCTCTTTCGACACATACTCCAGTTGATTTGCATGATTACGTATTTTTGTGATGTACCTTATCTGTCTAATATTATAATGCGAGTGTTTGTGAGTTTGTGTGTATGTTTGTTACTCATTACCTTGAAAAGGCTAAAGGGATCAGTATGAAATTTGGAACAGGGTTGGATTATGGTTTGAAATAACATATAGGACACTTTTTACCCCACGGGCCCGCAGGCGAAGGCGCTGACAAAAGCTAGTTTTTAATAAATACTAGGTACAAAATGGGTTACATTCACTTTTATCAAACCTTACAAAGAAAAGAAAAAATATGAATGGATATTTAGTTGTATTGTATCAATTGTTGCGAAATTTTACGTTTGGGAGCAAAAAACCGCAGCCACAAGCGTTTTGTCTTTTTATATCTCGATAAATATTTTTTGATACATCTATTTCATTAATTGGTAACGTATATTGTATGAAAAGCAATTCTATTACTTATAAAATGAGAGTGTCTTTTATTGTAAAACGAATAACTTTTTTTAAAGTTATAGACGTTATTTTTTTATCAGTTCCGTTGAACACTGACATTAGTATCCGCTGTCGCAAGTTGTGATCTTGTTCCTGCGGTAATTTGATAGATTAACCAAATTAAGATCATGCCACACAGATTAAATGAACGACAAGTTTAGAATGTACGAACCTATGCAGGTTACTGCCTGGTCAGGTAAAACTAAAACAGGAAATATTATGAAGTTAGTCTTGCATTAAAATCATCACCTTCCTAAAGATTTTCAAAGATAAAATATGAATGAAATATTGGCAGTGCAATTAAAATGTTAATGTATACTAACGATCGATTAATTAATCACACAGAATATGCAGTAAAATACAAGTTAGACACTCATAGACAGGGTTCTGTATCAAATTATATAATAATAATGTAAGAAGTTTGTAGATTTTCAAAGAGATTATAGTTTAGTCCCAAAAAAATGGCAACTTTATAATTTTCCAGAATGCAAGAAGTCATGGTCATTCCTGGATTTGGAATATTTTACACAAAGCTAAAATTTTGTCCACAGTCTTTGCAATACAGGGGACTTGTAACATAATTTGTGAAAAAAGAGAGTGTTAAATTAGAATTAGGATGTTCCTTTCTGCCAACTTTTTTAATGATTTAAGTCTTTTTATTTCCTTATACTACTTTCGTTCCCCTGGTACAGAACTCTAAAAACAATATCTTCCGTCGCCTCAATGATTTATTGATACTATAGTTTTTACCTCAGAGTCGTAAAATATTATGCCACCCAAGTGTCTTATTTCCGTAGAGCGGTCGGGAAAATGCGAATATATTTAATGAATGAAATATTGCTTTGTTCCTAAAATTCCTTTTAACTTCTATAGATAAAGAATATAACACGAAAATAAGAGATCAAATTTAATATGGCTTGAATTCTATTATTTTTATTATCAACCATGATCGTCCCACTGCAGGGCAAACCGTCCTTCCTTCCACTAGTCCGTACCTTCCTTTCACTCATCTCTTCGTAGATTTCATAAATTGAATGGCAAATAGAATAAAAGTTACGGCCGGATCACTTTTTTGATTGACTTGGCAGGGACACTACCGTAGCCACGGTTTTCTTCATTCCTATTTCCTACCGTAGCCACGGTTTTTTTTTATGTTAAATGGGCCGACGTTTTTCTTCTTTCCTATTTCCTAAAATATTATTTACTGGTCACGAAATCGTTAATTATTATTTGTTTAGAAACTCCTGCAAAATTGAACAATATGACAATGACAATGTTATTATAATTTAAAATAAATTTAGGCTACGTGATCTTTCAAACATTAGGTTCACTAATATCAGTTTAGATAATATTTTGTTGGTTATGAAACCACATTTATTACAGAGTTAATAATAAAGTCATGACTTACTGACAAGTTGACATGTTGAGTTACGAAATCTATAATGAGATTGACACGCGCGAATTATAATGTTACCTAGTATAACTATATTTCACTATTTTAGGTTGTATATTAAAGTTATTTTATTGACTGCAACTGCAACTATCCAGTGCGAAATGTCGTGTTCAATACTCAAAGTATTAATTTAATTAAATACCGAATTGTCCCAACGAACTTTGCCTCTCATTATCATATCCATGGAATTAATACCTAAGATATAAAATAAAATCTCCCGATCGGTTTCGATCACGGTGGTCAATCTAACTAAAGCAACCCGCTACGCAGAAGATATTACAGTGCCCAAGTGTGTGCGCAACCACAGGTGCACTCTCTGTTCTCTCACTTTCATAACCCTTGGGAAGCAGCAGACTGACACTACCGGAGAGAGGCAGATTTGACCCAAACAAACAAACGAGGCAAACTAAATAAAATCGTTTAAAATCTCCAAATATCTATAGAAATAATCAATACCCGATTTTGTGTCCTTTCGAAGTACTAGTGTAGTAGAACGTTCGATTTATGGTTATAGATTCACAATGGTGGTACTTAATTAAAATGTATTATGCATATGTGTTAAGGACATTTATCGAGGTCTTTATATACTCCCATGTTGTTTCTGATGGTGTTATTCTAATGTGTTTTTAAAGGACACATTTCCGGTTACAACACACTGATTTGAATTTCTTTAGAGGTCTGAATACTATTACATACATACATAGGAACGGTTTGATATTTAAAGTTTTGTTAATTAGATCATCCGTCTGCTTACCGACTTATATCATAAAAAAGGGCTTAAATTATAGACGTAAATAATTAAATGCAGTAAGTACTGTCTTTCCTTTAGCGAAAAGCATATTATGTGCTGTCAAGTCTAGGATCATATAGATGTTAATTTCAACAAAAATTAAAGATCAAAATATAAACTATACCTAACCAATGATTGACAAACGAAATGAATTTCAATACACAAATAAATTTAGCTTCATAGTTTCGTACATTCTTTAATAATAAGTATCTACCCAAGACGCTATTTCGTCAGCATATTATATTTCGTCAAAAGCATGCTATTGATTTACGAATATTTTGCGTGTAACTCAATACTACACTCTTATACACATTAAGCTAAGCAAACCAGTATAAACTGACCTTCAGATGTACAAAAATTTCATATAAAGTGAGACCATGATAAACTAGTGTAGCTGTGTATACTCTCATTGGAATCTTGTTACATACGACGTGGGTGCACAGGACCTATATTTGATGAATGGCTTGCACAATTTAGCATCATGTTAGTGGATGTGGATTAAATTACTTAATTATAGAGCTGTTGTGGTGAAGTTATTTTGAGTATAGAGGTACCTACATTACATAATATTGTTATAGATAGATGATCTAAATGATAGTATGTACTTAGAAGAGGCCCATAGTCTAGTGGACTATATGACTGGACGAACAAATCAATTATTATTATGTCTCATGAAAGTTGAATTATAAATAAATCAATCATTGTCATTTTCTGCTCAGATTTGTTGTTTTTAAGTACAACTGCTAAATTTTAGGAGTCAAGTTCAAACGTTGAATGGAACAACGAAACTAAATGTTATGCGACATATTGTTTTTAATGCCCTAAAATGTTTGATTGATCTATAAAAAAATGTGCTAAATAGAACAAGGCAATCTTAAGTAACATTTATAATTTATTTTGATATTGATCAATGTTAATTGATGACACTCAATGTAGATCAATTGCAAAATTTAAGGCGAACACATCAATTACAAGGCTATTAAGAAAATTAATGTAATACCCACGCCATAACTCTAACTGATCGACTACCTATTAAACTGCTACCATATTTTACATTTGTATGTGAGACTAATTACCCAATCATAGGATAGATGTATCACTTGCATGTGTGTACCGTGAATGAAGGTATTTTTCTGATTTCATAAATAAGTCTTTAGTAAAACAGTAAAATACATAGTACAAACTGGAATATTTATGACTGAACATTTGGCACGGTGGTGACTGGTGTCGCGCGATCAATCCTGCACGTAACAACTGTTTGTGCGATCAAATTATTTTTTTCTTCGTTCTCTATCACTTTAATTACTACCCAAACAACTTACTAAAGGGGTGTACTTTATTATTCATACATACGTAAATACACACATACATAACCTCACGCTTGTCTCCTATAGGGGTACGCAGAGACAATAGAACGCCAATTGCTACGAATCTTACATACATCTTTCGCTTCATCATCATTCATACATTTACGCTAAAACTGAGCTAAACATAATCAATTAAAGACAAATTGACCTATCATAATAAATTATTTCATAAAATCTCGAGCATATAAATAGCTACAGAACACGTAAGTATGTAAATTAATGAAATGAACGATTTATTGTTATGAAAAGTGGAGAAGACAGCTTATTTATTAGCGTGGTTTTTTAAAGCAATAAAAAGATTTATTACGAAATTATTTTACTCTTGTCAGGACTTGTGGTGTGGCAGATTAATTTATTATTGTATGGAAATAGTATATTCCGGCTTATTTAAGGAAATCACTTGAAAGTTTGCTATGAAAGACAACAAAGAAAAATATGTAAGAAATGAAACTGTGAAAAGAAAGCTGATTGATAGCTGACAAAGCTAGGAGAGAATAAAATAAAAAGTAAAAGATAATAGGAATATTTATATCTGTATATCTTTCACCTAAAATAAGAGCATTTTACTAATTACTAGAAGAGGTGTAGAAATCTTTCAAAATGGTTTATATTTAAAATATTTTTTTGTTTACTTAATTAGAATGCGGAAATAATGATAAACGTAAGCAGGACAATAAATAACTAATTTGACTATTCATTAACTCTTAAATATTTAAGAAAGAACAACTTTTCTGTTGAAATACAGACCTATAGGACAACGCCATCTAGCTAGATCAGAGAGAATTAAAAATAGAACGGCCTTGTTAGTTAGCAACCGTTCTTAGTAACAACTATTAATTTTTATTTATTTTCTGCACATATTTATTAATGTCAACTCAAATCATGATTGGAATAGATACAGAGCTTTTCATAAGACTTAGTCAGAGTCGGAAAACAACATATGTACCAACCTATGTAACTGCTTCATATTACCTGTCGACCTGCCATCTTATCTTAATAACACACTACGAGTATTTCTCTCAAACCACACACTAACTGTCGAAACACAATCTTATCCCCATCAAGAGTTTGATATCTTACTACCAAGTATGTAAAATAATTTCACAAGTCTAAATCTTCATCACGTATGCAAATAAGGTAAAAACTCGTTAAAATTGCAACATCGCATGTAAACTGGTGCATGTGGTATCAACTGAGCTTGGTACTCTTGGTACCCGAGTTGCCCAATGAGGCTTGAGATAACCGCGAGGTCAATGATCTCGGATAGATGAGTCACTGCTACTTGACATCCGAGACTATGCGGTAGACGCTCACACCTTGATTTAGAGTGTGGTTTTACTGTAGAAGCTTTTTGTATTGAATGGAAATTGTTTGGTTGTAAAACTATTTTATGAAAAACATTTTCTTTTCCAGAAATAAAGATAGGACTAGAACTTATACATTTAATGATCTTGTACCAAAATCTAGTTTTAATTGTCTAAACTGAAATTTTAACTAACATAATTCGATATATTCTCATCCATTGCATACATTTTTAGGACCCAAAGCGAACCTTTTCTTATAAAAAAGTATAATTTTCATCAATCAAACGTAATTTCGGAAACAATGGAAAAATAACAGATCTTTTTGAGTTAAATTTTGCGAAATTGTTTAGAAACAGCTTTGCAATGAAACCACACCTTTATAGGCTGCAGTGTGGTTTGCTAGTAGATCTAATTTTAATTCAGTGCTAACGAGTTTGAGAGCTATTTTAGACTATGCTAATACAAATGCTTTTGTAGTGATTCATTGATATTATATTTAGTCTAATTCAGTAGGAGAATTCCTTCATTTGCTATGCACATAATTAATCAGAATAATGCTTTAAATCAATTCTGTCACCTTATCATCTTCAATGGATGTTCATCTTTAACATCTGTCTATTTGTAACAAAAATTAGATCAGTTAAGTCACTTTTGAAAGATTATGACTAATGACAAACATACTAGATACCATTCAACTATAAAAAAATATTTGTAAGTTCCGTAGGTACACCTGATATCTGCTCGCATAACCAAACAAAACGTATAAAGTATCTCCATAACAAAATAAGCGGGGGCGTCTAGAATGCTTTTATGTCAAGCGCACACGCATTGTCATTACCATATATCTTACAATGTATCAAGGCTTTTAAATTGTCTTACATGTAAGATGTATGCTGTACTCTCTATGGAGAAGTCTCGTAGTTGCATCTTTGAGAGATACCAGTACAATGCGACTTGTATTCTGGTGCAGGCGCCGATAACCTGTGTAATATTACGCCTAAAGAATGTATATATGATATCATAGTCTGAGCTACAAAGCAAATTCAACTGCCAGAATAGGCCAATAAAAATCAAAATTTATGTAGTCTGATCAGTTTAGCACAAAGTGTCAGACGCCTTCAGGCTCCAATTGTTACGGTTCAGCTTTGTCCTAAATCAGTTACTTTATCGATAAATTATAATTCGATAACAATCCTCGCCAAACTTGGTTCAAATCTTGCGAAACAATTCACGACTAACACAGAGCAATCAAAACTGTCAATCAAGCCGATTTTCACATGACCATATTTATGGTCACAATAGGTTCATGCATCTATTATGGCCTAGCAATATTAGATACTGCCCAATGTGACCCAATTCTGATACAAGTGTTTTTTATCAGTCGATACGAATTCGTTATGATATCAAAGATAATAAATGTACCTAACATGTTAGCGGTATTAATATTTAAAGGTTTCTAGTTTTTTGTTCTTATGTTTTAGATTGTGTCTGTGAGTTCGTTTATAAGGTAAACCAAAGAAATAAATGTACTAGATGAAGCCATTAATTTCTTTTATTGTGTAGTTTTCATTTCATATAAAACGCTTAAGTAAACCTATTGATAATAAAATGTTGGATTAAGTTAGAGTTAAGATTTCACTCACAATTACTTTCATTTAGATTCAGTCAAATATCAGTTCACTAGCAATATGTATGATTTAAATTTGAATTATTGTTCAGTATAATTGAAAAAATTAGGGCTGCAGAAATTATTTAATTAACAAAAGTTAGTACAGTAGAGGTTCTTATCTAGCTCGGAAAGTATGGAACTAATTGTCTAAAAGACAATAATTCAATAAGGTCGTGGCGTGTTTCAGGTTAATTTATTTTGCACAGAATGTACTAACACAGGTATGGCGAACTATAAATGTATTTATTTACTATTCTGATACCAATTCTTAGCGTGGACGGCTTTTGAACTATGTACGTGGGAATTGTATGGATAAGACGTTTTGTGTGTTTTACTTATAATAGTTTTGTTTTAAACAGTTGCTGTGGTTGTTCCACTGTCAATTTTAAATGAAATAAAAGTAGGTAGTATGTATAGATTAACAATCATAGCATTATGTATGTACCGATTTGTGTTGATTCTTCATAGGGGGTTTATGGGCAAGTGATATTCTTGCCAATCTAATTACCTCTTTGATATATTGTTGCTGATGAGAGTAGACCGTATTTAAGTTTCTTTTAATTTAAAATATTAATCTTTAGGTTAGCATGCCTTCTTGAAGTTAGTCCCATCGGAATGGAACAATAGTCTATAAGATTTTCATTCTATTACATTTCAGTGTTCGATCAACGTGTTAAATGTAATCCCAAAGCCTTTATCCAAAAACAAAAGAAAAGCATGTCCAGCAAATTCCAGCGATCTAGTTTGCGGCAGCGCCCACCGACACACATGTGTAGCTACATACAGTTTCCTACGACACGCCCGAGTAGGACCCTAGCCTGTATCTATAGGACATACAGCCTCTATATAAACGCCCGGTATCTTAGAATTCGGCACACAACAAGCCCTAGTGCTTACAGTAACGTACCATTTGAACTTAGATAAATCTTACACAATGTTCGCTAAGGTAAAGTGATATTAAGTTCATGAGTGCTTGGTGACAAGTGTTCATTTTATGGTGGTTTTGTGAGATGGTGGTATTTTAGTTATTAAGCTTGTTAGCACATTTTGTTACTTTTATTCTAACTGAAAAAAGTATTAGTGAAATTGATAGAGTTTTGAAAACAATAACTTTTGTTTCTTTACTTCATCGATGTGAAAAATTTCATGGTTACTGATAAAAAATATCCAAAACTTTGCAATAGTTTATCAGTTGTATTCTAATTCGTGGGTACTAATAATAAGAATAAACAATCAGACAAAATTATAAAATGCAAAGAAATTCTTAATTACAATGCGAAAACCTTTCCCATATTTTTCATTTAACTTAGCTAAACTGAAAAAATTAACCGAAAATTCCATCAAAAATACAACGAGCCCTTTTATCGCAGGTGTTGTTCGCATGCGCGCTAGTAGGCGTCGCGCGCGCCGGTTTGATCGCTGGGGGTCACGGCGCATTGTCGTCACAGAGCATCGTGCTGGGCGCCCCTGCCCTTGCGCATGGCTACGGAGGTTACGCTGCCGCACCTGCTATTGCGGCCCCTGCTTTAGGATATGGATTAGGTATAGTATAGAAAATAGACTGATTGACTACAAAAATGTGATTATGTCATGGATAAATGAAAAGTGTATGAAGGTATTTTTCTGACAGGAAAGAAAGAGCTTGTTGATATGCACTAGGTTAAATTACTAGCGAAGTGCTTCTTCTGAGAAATTCGAACATCAAAAATCTAGGAATCATTATTTCTAGAACCCATTCTACAGGCTTTGTATTATATTCACTGAATGCTTTTTATTCACTGAAGGCGCTAAAATCTTGCATTATGACAGCTTAAAATTAAATGATCACAGAGTTTAAAGTAAAGATACTAGATTTGATGGTGATGATGGGAGATGTCTTGATATCAGGTCGCTTGCAGGTCACGGAGCCGTGGTTGCGCATGCGCCGGTATACAGGGCACCATACGCGCACGCCGCTGCCCCTGTTGAGGTTTATGTAAGTTATGTTGCATTTTACAACTATGCCATACTGATAATAGAACACCTATAACTTTTTTAATTTTTAATCGATTCAAAAGAATATGACATAGAAGTCGACTCGTGCTGATGATTGATTTAACCCGTTGTCTGTCGGAACGCAGATCTACGCGAGACACAATCTGTTTTCTATTGTGTCTTATTTACCGACAAACAAGGGGTTAAGGGACCTTTTAAAAATTCCAGGCCCACCCCCGCTACCAGTTCAACTACGGTGTCACTGACGGTCACACCGGCGATCAGAAGAGCCAATGGGAAGCCCGTGATGGGGACGTCGTGAAGGGCCAGTACTCCCTCGTTGAACCCGACGGCACCGTGCGCACTGTCAACTACTCTGCTGATGACCACAATGGGTGAGCCAAAAATTTCTGAGATAATCTTCTCGCCTTTTTTATCCACTTTTCAATAGTAAAGTATGTTATGGATCCCAGATATTCTGTATGAAATTGTGCCTAAAGTTAATTTAGAGATAATAATTGTGATTGATTTAAAGGTGGCGTGCGTCGCCTGGTTTTCAAAATTTTTCAAAATGCCTACAACAATGATGTGAATTTTGCTCTATAGATGAATGAGAATAACAGTACATTTGCAATCCCAAACTTTTGAGCATTTGACAAACCAGTCCTTAATAGTACAGATGGAGCCCAGTAAGGCTGATGTCTGATCCGGCGGTTAGGCACGAAAAGCAGGTGTATGAGCGGGGTGATTTTTAGTCAATAAGAGTCAGACACTCCCTCTTACCTCATCCAAGGTAGGAGAAGTCATTGGTTGATTTCCCCTCCACAGTAAAAAAAACCCCTTAAAGTCGTGGTCAGTTCTTTTTGACAGCTGTTAACATTTGGAACTTAAGTGATATAAAGCTTTGTTACGATTTTAAATACAAATAATAATCGTTAATTACAGATTCAACGCTGTAGTCAGCAGGCACGGCCACGCTGCGCACCCCGCTGCCCACGCAGTGGTCGCCGCCCCAGCCCTTGGCCACGGCCATCTCCTCCACGGCTAAACCCCAACGACCTTTTAGCCTAGACCAACACCGACGACACCTATTTATTTCTACGTAGCTTAAGCGAGGACGGAATGCGACAACGAAAGAGCATTGTATTATGAACGATTACAGACTAGTGTGCTTACGCCCTAATCGTTTCACAATCTGCACAGGGACTTAGGCCCAAATTAGCATAGAACTTTACATTTTCATCCATCTATTTTACAAAGCATTAGAACCTTTTGTATTATATTTTCTTGTAGTGTGTAAGTTTTTCGTGTGTTTTTTTTTTATTATTTTATTTTTCGAACTTCGTACATTTTGTGAAACGTTAGACGATTGCTTGCGGGGTGCTGTGCAGAAACTTTGGTTTTTGTGACTGATAATAATGTAAATTAAATATAATATTTGTCATATATTTCTGGCTTATTATTTTATGTAAAGGGTCTTTCACAATTTTTAACACTTGAAAACATTTTTTAATACTAATCTGTCTAAAACTTAGATTGAAAAGTACCTTCACTTTTTAAGAATTTCGATGATAGGTATCGAAAGTTCCCTAAAGTGTTACTTACTTACAGTTTCTTGTGCATTTTTTCGAATTCTCATTAACTTCATTTCGTTTTAATAAAGTTCAATGGTTACGGAACAGGTGATAAAAACGGAACCAGTTTTCAGTGAACACGTAACAATCAACCGATTCAAAGAAAAGATTTTACGCACTTATTTTTTGAGTATAAAAAGGCTCTTGGCTTCTCCAATTATATCATTTAATTTTTAAGTGTATCACAACATATACGCACAATATGTTCTCTAAAGTGAGTACCTTTTTGGATTTACAAAATATTTTAACAAAAAGTAAAAAAAAAGATTCTTCCAACTAATATTTCTAGACTTCGTTGACATCTATTATCATAGAAACAAAGCTTCCTTTCAATTAGCGTAACAAGGAAAAATATGTACACAGTAAAATCAATAAAGCTCTATTTTCCTATTTCAGATCATCTTCGTCATCGCCGTCGCAGCGGTATGTGCCCAGGACCATCACCAGCATGGTCATGAACAAGGCCACGCCTACTCCTCCCAGTCCATCATCCGCCACGACATCTCCCATGGACACGAAGACTCTCACGGACACCAGGAAAGCCAGGGTTACCATGGCGATTCTCATGGACACCATGA
The DNA here is from genome assembly GCF_023101765.2 of Spodoptera frugiperda. Lineage (NCBI taxonomy): Eukaryota > Metazoa > Arthropoda > Insecta > Lepidoptera > Noctuidae > Spodoptera > Spodoptera frugiperda. The sequence goes on along the minus strand of NC_064231.1, from coordinate 619,146 downwards.
AATAAGCCAGGGCTACCACGGTGCTTCTCAAGGACACCATGAAATAAGCCAGGGTTACCATGGTGGGGAACATATTGTGCACCAACAACCCATCCATTACGTTCCCATCGCCGTGCATCACCAGGCTCCCATTGCTGTCCATCATGAGGCTCCCGTGGCTGTACACCACGCCGCCCCCATCGCTGTCCACCACGAAGCTCCCATCGCTGTACACCATGAAGCTCCCGCTGTACACCATGTTGAGTCTGCTCATCATGAGAAGGAGCACCACCATGGTGAACACCACGTCGACTATTATGTAAGTTTAGTATTCTGTAGTCGTAGGGAACAGGGTAAGCCCTGTCTTGCCTAACTCCTACAATCATTTCTTTTTCATTCAATCAATATTTAGATTAAGATTATTTATAGACAATCATGCAATTATGATGATTGAATGTGATCAACCGTTAAATTATAATATAACCAGATATTTTATCTGTTCAGTGCCATAAAAATGATGAACACAATGACTCAACATTTGTTTTCTCCAAAAGTGTAGAGGATAGTGGCGTAGAGCAAAGATTAGATATATTAGTCTTTTTTATGTTTAATGGGCCGACGTTTGGCCGCTGTCTCGCCTGATGGTAAGTGATGATGCGGCTGATACGATAGAACACGTCTGCCCATAAGCAACCTATTCACTCGGGCTTTGAAGAGACCCAGGTTAATACGGATGTAATTTATCTACTTCCAGGCTCACCCCAAATACGAGTATGAGTACAAAATCGAGGACCCTCACACCGGTGACAACAAGTACCAGCACGAGTCTCGTGACGGTGAGAACGTGAAGGGCGTGTACAGCCTGCACGACTCTGACGGCTCCATCCGTACCGTTGAGTACTCCGCTGACAAGCACAACGGGTAAGAAAAAAACATTGATATGCTAATCGAATCTTTAAAAGCAATTATTCCATACAATTCGTTACATAATTCAAAAACTCATGAAAGTACTTCTGATTCGTTTGAACACCATGAGTATCTGCTTAGTGAATTTGCTATTTGAAAAATTTAGAAATAGAATCAATTAAATATAACTTTGCAGTGAACTGAGTGGTAGAACTCAGCTAACGATTAATAACGAAGGATTAGATGCTGACGATCTACGGAAGAGATACTGTGTTAACAGTATTTAGTCACCTATTATTACTTCTCTGACTCGATCTGATTTTTAGAATATCCATCAGTTATTTACATTCTAAGTCAAAGTCAAAGCATTTATTTCTATATAATTTAGGCACTTTTGAAACGTCAAATTGAATTGCCCTTCAGTTTGTTCTTTTTATCAGTGAAGCTAGAAGCATTATGGTCCTATCATAAAATTTTCTTGTCATTCCAGTTTCAACGCTGTTGTGAAGACTGAAACCAAGCACAGCCACGGCCACGAACACCAGTACCACCACTAAGAGAACAACCTCACCAGTACCTGATAATATGTTATCTTCTTTATATTGTTTCTAACTGTTAAATATATTATCTAGTCTAGTGGATCTAAATATTTACGGTTTTTTATTCCATTTATTATATTCTAGTAATTAGCTTGGCATATGTAGCGTAGGTAATGTTATAAATAGATCAGATGGAGCCCAGTAGCACTGATCCGTAGCTACGGATTACCTAGCGGGTTTACCAGGGCTTCAGCTAGAAAAGCAGGAGTAGGAACGGGGTGGTTTTTAGTTAGTAAGAGTCCGACACTCCCTCGGAGAAGATATTGGATGATATTTCTCCTTAAAAAAATATATAAATGGGTGGTTACAACTCCTGTAGCGACAAATGAAGAAACACTATAACCGTGACTTGACTTAAGTAGATTAAAATACTAATTTAAATCCATCCGTCTTGTTCTACAGGTAGATCTATACGTTGACTAAGCTATATACAACGTGTAACAAAATACCCATATACATCAAGAAGCGCTGATGAATACAGGTTGAATAGAGTCTCTACACGAAGTTTCAGCTTAAAATACGATGAAAAAGATTTTTGTACCAAATACTTGGTATCGCATGTTTCTTGATTTTAAATCATACAAACATGTCACAACTCTACAGGGATCACTCGCTAATATTACGAAACATTTATTCTGTCAATCTGATCGCCTAGTAGCTGTCTACCTAATTTTGAAACACGCGACGGCGCGATTTGAAAAATTCATAACTTGATACCATTAAAAAATGAGTTTAAAAAACCCTTCCCGTATCGTTTGTTATGTTATCTAGAAGCCGTGTACTTGATATGTATACCCCCTTTTTGTTACACGTTGTATAAAATATTTTTTTCAAAACCAAACCAGATTATTCTGATATAATCATTCAACACCAAAAGGAAACGAATTCTATGGTCCTATCAGTCTGCCTTCCTTTCACACGACCGTAAACAAACATAATTATGCGAGTACGAGTACGGTTATATAATATCATTTAATTTTAATCATTGATATAATAAAGAGTGGTCGTGATCGACAAGTAGGTCGTCGGTGTCAAAAATAATTAATCTCATTTCATTAACACTGCATCAGGCAGTTGTAATCTGTTGTGTATATAAAAAAAAATATTTGTTGTATTTCCTCATTGCAACTAAGACAAATAAATTCAAATTACCTAGAAAACTGTGAAATATGAGAATAACAATAAAATGATTATATTATCGGCTTACTCACGAAACTGTTTGACAAGGAACTCGACTAGTTTCAGTAGCAGCGCGAACATCGCCGCCTCGTGTGTCGCGGAATGCTGCTCATGAATGTGAGCTTCTAGCATGGCTTAAAATTAGTCGAGTTCCTTATCAAACAGTTAAGTGAGTAAGCCGAAAACATAACAATTAATTAATATGTCTCACGAAAGTTATAATAAAATTATAACAATAAAAGTCTTGTATTAGATAACAATTAAATTAATTCGCATCATAAACCAGAAGATATTAGAGACATTGTATAAACTAAAGTAGTTCGTAGTGCGTGTTACGCCTAGTGATTCAATGACCTTCCTCAAGAAAAAGTTTCGTCCGGAAGGTTCCGCGGTTGGCTACGTGACATTTTGTCCGAGTATCACGGCGCTATCACTTCGTGGTGCTCTCGTTTTGTGTTTGATTTACACACACATTTTGTTTTTATGTACAGAATTTTGTAGCTTTTCTGAATAGTAAAGTAATAAATAATTTGCTAAATATCTAGAATATAAAATTGCTTTACTAGGAAAATGAATAATGTCAAGATTTGAAAAAAAAAGTACTTTTTAACTGACGAAACATACAAAAATCATTTGCAGACCATACAAATATTATGGTTATAGAAGTTTCTGATACCATAACCGAATACTTAGCTATTGCACCATATTTGATCTAATATTTTCAATTAGACGAGTTTCGTGCGTAGCCTGAACTATGTGTTACATTAATGAACCCATTTTTGATTTACAAACTTCAAATTACTAATTTTATTTAAGTTACATGAATGTTTAATGACTCTATTATTGGAAATTTAGCAATCATTGGATAATACCGAATTGCTCTGGTATTGTTATAGTAACGCACTTGATTGAATTTCGTTGACGCAATTTCTTGTGGTTGAATTCAAATAAAACATGAGTATTTCCATAGCAAAATATTGCCTACATCACGTTTTTTTAAGCAAATGAGAGCTCTTAAATTATTTTTTCATAATGATTTGAAATGCCGTAATAAATAAGGTTTATATTTTTTTACTTTGTCAGCCTCTATACTTTCCAGTGTTTCAAACTGTCGATTAATAAATTATTGATCGTAGTTAAAACTTAATCGAGTGACTTTAATGATAGCAACTTTAGCAGTTATATTGAAATAATATTTGAAAATAGGAACAAACAGTTTGAATATTTCAATCCTCATAGAAATCAAACATCAGATATATACTTCAAATCATTAAATAATCTTTATTATGAATAGAATAATAATAATATAAGTAGGCAAGTACACATCTAGTAACAATAAAAACTAAAAACAGCAGAACAAGTGATCAGTCTTGTCTTAGTTCTGATGATGGCTTTCAATCTGGACCTGGTGGCCAGGGGCGGAGTGCTTCACGATAGCGTTGAATCTGTAACAGAAAACGAAATAGTATTTAGTCCAAAAGTCCTCTAATGGACCTCCGTGGGGAGAGAATTTTTGATAACAATGAAGATGCTAAACTTGGAGATGTAAGTTTAAAGTTGAATAACGATGCCTTCATAGTGGTAATTTAATTGGTGGTTTGATGTTAAAGTCAGGAATGACTGCTTATTGTCATCATGTGGAGATGTAATTACTCTAAATCCATTTTGATTGAGCCACATTAAGTACAAACTTTATCATGTCAGTATCAATTAAAAATTACCGTTTTTTGCGGAAATGAAATAGTATTGTCTTTCCTTACTAAATTTCCTTTTTTCTTACATAAGAACAATGATGCCTCTAAAATTCCATTAACACGTAATAACACGGCCTCAGGTGATGATGCGAAATAGAAAGCTAAACAATACGAAGGCAGTGCGTGACTCGGCGCATAAAGTAGTCAAAAATGAACTACGTCTAGACTCGAGATCGTTCTTACTAGATATCTATTACAAGTTATTGGTTTTGAATTGGATAGTGTTAAACCTTTCAATGCTGTATTATCTTGTTAAGAGAGAATTCAGCGAAAGTGTATTGTTGGAGTTGCATATCCTTCCATCTTGTTTCCGTATTCTTCTACAAAATTAATGGCAAAAGTAGGAAATTGGGACTGAACCCTTTGGAAAACTAAGAGCCTATGTATTGTGATGAGTGAAGTTAGACAATATTTTCAATCTTTTAAACTTACCCAGTGTGTTTGTCAGAGCTGTACTCAACAGTCCTGATGGATCCGTCAGCTTCCTGAAGACTGTACACTCCCTTCACAACATCACCATCACGGAATTCATGCTGGAATTTGTTGTCTCCGGTGTGAGGGTCCTCCACTTTGTACTCGTACTGGTATTTAGGGTACGCCTAGAATAACAAAAAGTAATCGGTATTAACCAGGTCCATTTAAATGCGTCTACTCAACTACCGTGGTCTAAACGGTGTAATTTGTGTTTGGAATAAATGAATGGAAAGTCACCATAAAACTTTGAATCGGAAATAAGTGTTTTATATTCAATCATGTTGTGTACTTACATAATAGTCGATGGGCTCGTCGTGGAAATCGTGAGCGTGAGCATCGGGAGCAGGCACTGCATGATGGGCGGGCACTTCATGGTGAGCCGGAATAGCGTGGTGAACGGGGACAGCATGGTGAACAGGAGCTGAATGATGAACGGGAGCAGCGTGGTGCACTGGGGCAGCCTGGTGCACAGGGTAGGCATGGTGCACAGGGGCGGCATGGTGCACTGGGGCGGCATGGTGCACTGGGACAGCTTGGTGCACTGCAGCAGCGTGGTTAACTGGGGCAGAGTGATGCACAGCAGTGTGGAGTTGAGCACCATGGTGGAAGCTCAAACCTTCATGAGCGTCAGCTCCTTGGTAGTAACTCAAACCTTCATGACCGTGAGCGTAATGTTCCTGAGCCTTTACGGGAACTTCACGATGCTCTTGAGCGGTATCAAACTGAATGGACTGATAATGTTGAGCTGGAGTCTCGTAGCGTAAAGGAGGTTCTTGACGTGTCTTTTCCTCTTCTTGCATATATTGGTATACGGGAGCAATATGGTCATTTTGGGACTCTTGGGACTCTCCTTGACCGGCGAGACGGATAATGCTCTGAGAAGAATAGGCATGTCCTTCTTGTCCGTTGGCTTCAGGAGCAGCAGCAGCGTACTGAACCTCCTGGGAACCTTCTTCCTCATGAACTTTTATGGGAGCATGTTCATAATACTGCCTGTAACTCTTAGGAGGTTCATGACGATTCCGTAGCGCGTATCCATGTTCCTCACACAAAACCGCAGCAACAAAGGTAAGCACTATCACCTAAAACAATAAAAACCGTTAATTTGAATTTCTAAAACAAATAAGTATTGTATTGTGTACTCTTATTATTATGATATCACACACACTCACTTTAGCAAACATTTTGTTCTTTCTCCTAAGACTTCCGTGGTGGAACTGATGAATTAACATAGTCATTAGCTCAATATATACCGGAGACGTTACGAGAGAGTATTGAATCAATTTGCTGCCGCTCGGGGCGTCATGTTTGTAACCCACAGCGCGCGCACGGATCTATGACGTAATTTACGTAACCAATGTGAAGGTTGTCAATCCAAGGAATTAGATCACTTGACTATTGTCCTTTGCCTATTGTTTTATTAATTACTACATACCACGGTTTTTAAAACAGACGGTCTAATACGATCTAGGTCTTAAAGATATCTTCATTAGGTAGGTCCACTGGGTACTCTAATTTTCTGAGAGAAATCTTTTTCGTTTTAGTATTCTAGAATAGTATCTTGGTTCCTTTGCATAATTGACTATCAACATACTTCTTGAAATTCGATTAAAAGTACGATTTCCGATTTCACTGTTAAAATTATGGCCTAAAGCAGTTAATATAAACCTAATCACGATTGTAGCTACGTATGGCTTTGGTTAAATTAACTTCATTAACGTCCATTATTTTCAAAAGAAACCCTGCTATAATTATTTTCAAGTGTATTATACGATTTACTTAGGCATATAAGATTTACTGAATATGGCATAAATTGCAACCAGTTTCGGCCAGTCTGGGCGTTTAAAATGAATATTCAATTACACGTATGGCCATGAAATTGAACTTGCAGCTGGTTAATTTATCACGTGTGTGAAAAAAGTGATTTAACAAACTTATAGAGTGTCTGCCAAGTGTTTTATTATTAGTGTAATGCTATTAATTACAATTATATATATTTTTTTAAAAACGTTGCCCTACACTAGGATTTTCTCCTGTGTCGTGGGTGCGTTTACAAATATACAAGTTCACGTACACATGACACCCAGACCCGAAACAACAATTTGTGGATCACACAAAGAGTTGCTCCGTGCGGGAATCGAACCCGCTACCCGTTGCGCGACAGCCAGTTGCCCAGCCACCGCACCAACTGTGCAGTCATATTTTTAGTGGCTATATTTGCATAAAACATGATTTACGTAATAAATTGAGAACTACAATTATAGAAACATTTTATTGACGGGTGTTTCGAGGCATTTGGACTAGTCTAGATAAAATGTGTTAAAACTTTACTTCTTTCTTTTGTTTAACGAGTGAATGGGAACGTCAATAATTTAATGATTTATTTCATCAAACTATATTTTCCTGTGAGTAGAAAACAAACAACTGACACATCCCGCCCCAGGTCAGGCTGGGGGAGTGTCAGTCTCTTAATTACTAAAATCCCCTCTCCAACTATTGCTCCTTACTTAGAATACAGTTACCCTTACATAAATTTTATGATTGACTGCCAAATGCCGTCTGTCTTAAGAAGCTAAAAAATCATCTGAGATATGACAAATGCAACGAATTGATAGACAGACAACAATGTTAGAGCAAACTAGATCAGACTGGTCATGCCCTAGAAACCATTCGCAAACTAAACGTTTTGGTATCCGGTTATATGTAGGTACCTAGTCAAAGTTACAGTTATCTAAGACCAATGGACATTTAGAAAAAAAAACCTTTCATTTCGAACCATATAGAGACAGAGATCACTTAGGGTCTTGGCTGCATACTTGGTTAATGAGTATCACAATGGCATGTAAGGAATTTTATCTGTTGTAGGCTACAATGGGACTTAGAAAATAGTGAAGATAATAATGTATTTTGTACTATGAAGTCCTTTTATTTCCTTAGAGAATGGGTATGAAAAGGAAACATTCATTTCCTCCGTCATGGGTCAGTTACATAATGAAAAACTATCATACAATTTATTATTCAATCAACTTCAAAAACAACAGGAAGTTATCAGTTTGACCTGTATGCATGTATGTTTGTGCGCGATTATCTCGCGTTTAGATGAACCGATTTTGATGAGATTTTTTTTTAGACTTAGGTTTAAGGTTTTAGGTACATAACCCGACTTAAAATAATTGATAAAAACCATGAGGCGATTCCCTTTTTTAAAAAAAGGTATATTTCATCACTCATTTTATTTATAATTAATTATTTGAAGACATAGACATGGTAATATGTTTTTGATCCGAGCTGTTTAAATCTAAACTTTTTAATATTTTATATTCAGTAACAGACCACGTGCCATTACAACCCACAGTTCGTAAGTCTTTTTATTAGGCCAGTTAGTGACCCAGACACAGCGCCAACACTGAAATTGAATAACTAAAATTGCTACTTAAATAACAACTCAATACCAAAGTCTAATCAATCACAACAAACAGTCTGACACGGTGACCAGTCAATCATGTTTGAATAACTGTTTTTATAATAACAGCTCTGTAGCTTTTTATATCAAGCTCGTCCCTCATGACAATGGAAAGTGACCTCAACTGTGTCATTGCCGTACTTTTTTCTTAGTAAAATCAGGTGAACTAACCACTTACGCATAGAAGTCTTCATTGTGTAACCATGAACCACATTTAAGTACCTCTATTTCGCAATGTCCGTCATGCGGATCGTTGGTTTCTTTTTATTCTAATGTTTAATTTTATTATTATATCATATAGAGTAATTAATACATATAGAGTAATATAGTTTTATTGCAGTAGTAAAGATTTGATCATGTTACTCATATGTTGAAATTGGTTCGTAGAAGGGATACCATTCATAATATCGAGTGAAATACTAGAGTAACAAGTATATCTCTATAATATTATAGTAATTACGTTTTACGTTTATCATTTTCCCTGTACAATAACTATCGTGAAACATATTAAATTAATTGAGTTGACCTGTTGTCCTTATCATCATTATGAATTGCACTTAACTCAAAAAACCTCAAAGAGATATTGTTCAATGTTTTGCGATTTATAATGTCTTGACTAACACGTATTCATATTTAATTTATACCTAGGAAAAGTAAAGAAATCCCAAAAACATGTTATAAAATTGTACTTCTTCTATAAAACCCTCTTAAGTGCCTTAGTATGCTGTGTTCGATTTCTAATCAAAATGACATCGACATTCGTCGTAGGTACTTCGGTATTTAATACCTTCCTTATTGCTAGTTTACATGCTTTCGTATGTGGATATATGTAACAAGCGATGCGGCTAACTTTCCATGATGTAAGTTAATACGGATTCCTTCTACTTACTTATCGGTAATCTATGTCACTGATGCATACAGATTTTTATTTATTTCTAGTCTTTATGATGCCATTATTCTTAATAGTGTCTCGTGTTAAGATGAAATAAAATAAGCGCATTATTTTTAATTATTTATTTTAACAAACTTAAATTATTGATTAAATATTATTTTAAAACATTGGTAACTAATTAATGATGGTAATGGTGGTCATGTTTGAAGTTGCCCTTGTGCAGAACTTCAGCGTTGAAACTAAAAAGTAAATATATCGTGTTAAAAGACATAGACCTGTCGCTGATACGACGAATTATTACGAATTATTTTCATTTTATCATATGGGTAGTGGTTATCAAATGACAATGTAATCCATAATTACGATAATCTTAAGTTAAATAATATTTTATGGGAAATCAAAACCCTAATAGCAGTCTTAAGGCGGATACTACATAATTTATTAAAGCAAAAAAAGAAATAATAGTTGAACTTACCCAGTTTTCTTGTCAGAGGTATACTTGACAGTTCTGATGGAGCCATCAGCTTCATGCAGACTGTACTCGCCCTTCACGACATCACCATCACGATACTCGTGTTGGTACTTCTTGTCACCGGTGTGAGGGTCCTCCACTTTGTACTCATACTCGTATTTGGGATGAGCCTGAAATAATTAAATACACATTAGCATAATAGAAATATATTTCTATCATCCTGCAACTTTCTATATACATATCACGCCTGTCTTCCATGGGGGCAGGCAGAATCAATGGACCGACAATTGCTACGATTCTTCCATATCTCTTTCGCTTCATCAACAGTCATCAGTTTTTTCATGCATGCTTGTCGGTTAAACGTACTTTAAATTTGGTCCTTCTTTAATGCAACTTCTTTAGTATTCAAATTAATAATAATATGTAAATTAGAATTTAATAGATAAAGTGTTGGTAAAATGGGATCCAATATCCGATGTGGAATTTGTGTTACAAATTTGTGGTAAATTTTAAGAAACCCTAGATCAAATACTTTTAAATACAAAAAATACATGCAACTTACGTAGTAGTCAACGTGGTAGTTGTGATGACCATGGTGGGATTCTTTGTGGTGGGATTCCTTGTGTTGAGTTTCCTTGTGATGAGAAACTTCAACATGAGGAGCCTGTTGAACCACATGATGCACAGGAACAATTGGGACGTAGTGGACTGGAGCTTCAACGGCAATGACCTCATGAACTGGTGCAGGTTCTTTGGCAGGGACGAAGTAATGTTTAGGAACTTGATGGTGGATCTGACCTTGAGCTTGCACATGTCCTTGGTACTGAGGAACAGCATGAACTGCCTGAACTACATGGGCTTGTACTGGAGCCTTATATTCGGTATGATGTTCTACTTTCTTTGGTGTTTCATGCTTGATGACTGTTTTTAGGGAGATGGAGTGATGATGGTGGTCTTGGCAGTAACCTGCTGCCAGCAGAATCATTGCTGCGATTATCTGGAATAATAAAGTTCTTAAATTAATCACTTTTCTATAGCATTTAGATAATGTTAGTTATTGAATGATTAGTATTTATATATAAAGTGGTCCAGTATCAAATTGGTACTGATATAGTAATGAATGAATCCAAAAATTCAATTACCATTATTTCCTACAACATATAAAACTAAACGGCGCTTAGCTACATTAGTATTTAGACTAGGAAGTAGTCTAGACGTGAATGAGTTCTAGATTTTCCTATTGTATAATATTGCCATTAGGGTAATTTATTGCGGTTTCATGATACTAACGTTTGGATACAAATTCTAGACTGGGTACAACGATACCAAATATTTTTTTACAAACTCTCACAAATTATTGTTCGCATTATTTATTATTACTTAATACATAAGCTCTTCATGCACCTATATCTTTGAGAATTATGATATAAAAATACCTTAGCGAACATCTTGCTGCTGTTCCTTCGAAAGCTGGTACAAGTATGATGCTGTATCCCAAAAAAACTTTTGGTTTTATACTCAAAAATAATCAAAAGTAAAACAAGTTTCGGTTAAATAAAGGTACGCACTGAAAATCTGGTTCACACACATGTAATCTGAGTTCGTGAATCTTTACGCAAGCTTTAATTTCTTCAGCTTAAAGTACCCAATCTGTCATCGAAAGTAAATATGAAAGTAAACATGATAAATGTAACCTTCATTACGGTAACACCAGTCTGAACCTTAATTTTATTATCTTAATATTTTAAGAGCATTTTGTAATCAGACATTATATGACTTATTGTATAAGAAAGGGGAGAATAGGTTTAGCTGGATATTAAAATCTTATGTTTTAGGGAAATTGAATCAAGCACGATTCTGAGATTATATGCCATGATGTTACTGATACTTAACCAATAATTCAGGTCATACTTAGTCATCCTCGGAAATTAAACCCAATTTGTCATTTGCGTGGCAATGACACTTTCAACTACTCAACCAATGAATTTGTCAAATATATAAAATTAATCAATAAATAAATTAACCTATTCAACGACTTGAAAATGTCATAAAAACCAATTGTTAATGTTTACAAAAGAATAAATAGTACTGACATTGAATTCCTAATTGTTGGCAAAGCTTATCTAATAAGTTATTTAATCACAAATGTAATTGTATCTGTGAGTTTATGTACTAGGAAATTTGAGACTTCAGTTACAAGTGCTCAAGATAAATAATTATGTATGCACCATTAAATTAGAAACCTTGGATACAATTTCTTATATGTTTCATACATATACTGGTATCATCCTTAAATATTAAACAGGGTTCATACTTATGGTATGAACACGTAACTACTATAGAGCTTAAAATAAAACCTTAACTATACAAAATAACATTTACACTCGCACGTGTTATGAAAGCTGCACTTATCCACGCACGCGTTGCGTTTGCGTACAAAAACGACGCCGTTTGCAGCAACATTCGACTTCATTAATAGTCTATCAGTTTTTTCATTAACCATACTACTGCAACTGATTATCACTTAGGCCACTTTTTGTTCCATTATTATTTGTGTCAATATACAGAGAAAATTACACAATTCACTTATAGCAAACTGTGCAATGTCACTCTGCAAGGTGTACGTAGTCATACCGAACAAACGCTTTTACGAAATTCATTGCAAACGCATACTTACTGAAGTTCGTGAATAATTTGTACTGCTTGCCCATAGCTTAGAGAGAAATCTATATCACCTTGACTAGCTTTGTTATTGATATAAAAGACGTTGAATTTGCTCATTATGCATCAGTCAACTATTGATTTTCCTATCATTAGCACAACAGCTAATAAAATCTATTTACCCAAAATGTTCTCCAAGGTAAATGTTTATTTCAACCCTTAGTGTTTATAAGTGAAGTGTTATGTGTATGTGTGGAACTGTTCAGTGAATTTTTTTATCTAGTACCTTTGGTCAACAACTACTCATTAATTGTCCTGCTCCCGAAACATCCCTTATACAGCGAACCCTAACTACATAAAATCTTTTGGTTTTCCCTAAGTTCTTGTAAATTATTGCATAGAACAATGTAATGGCATCAAAATTCATGTTATCCTTTGCAAACCCTTTCCCATGGAGACCAATTAAAAAAAATCCTGACAACACCCTTATTTCCCATGAAAGTTTTAAATGAATTTATATGTATAAGCTAGTTTTATAAATAAAATTTGTAACTGCTAATTTCTCAATTACTGTTCCATTTCAGGTCTTCTGTGTCGTAGCTATCGTAGCTTCCCTAGAAGCGGTGTACGGCCATGGTCATGGTTTCTCCTCCCAGTTCATCCACCGTCACGATGGTCCCGCAGAGGTCGTCCATGTCGCCGGACATGACGGCGGTCACGGCGGTCATGGTGGACATGGCCATGGTCATGGACACGATGGTGGTCATGGATACGTTGACTACCATGTAAGTTTAACTACTATGTAATCTAAACTGTTATAAAGTAACCAGCAATCCTTGTAAACCCTTAAAGTACCCGAGAATTGAAGGATATTAATTAATACAAAAATGTGATCTTGCTATTTGAGATCCATAGCGACCCAATTTTTTCCCTTTTCGTTAAATATAATACTTCTAATATTTTAGGCGTACCCCAAATACGAGTTCGGATACAAGGTAGAGGACCCCCACACCGGAGACATCAAGTCCCAGCATGAGCACCGTGATGGTGATGTCGTCAAGGGTTACTACGCTCTGCACCAGCCCGATGGCTCCGTCAGACACGTTGAATACCACGGTGACAAGCACTCTGGGTAAGAAAAAAATATTATCTATCTAAAAGTTCATTTAACTACAGATCTTACATATTTTCAAACTGTAACTTATCAATTTATTGATCAAAAGTTTACGAGCAATTTGATGATTAACGGTTTCTGTAGCCTATGAGCATTTACAACACTAGGAGGAATTTCAATAATTATTTAATTACTAATTACTAATTCTATTTGCTTTCTTCCCCAGTTTCCACGCTGATGTGAAGCACAGCACCCATCACATCGTGCCCCATCACAAGGACCACTACTAATTTAAGCCAGAGCTGTGATATACTATCTTTACTTTTCTCATACCAAACTGTGATCTAATGTTTAATTGTTGCTGAATTTATATTTTTTTATATTACACGTTTCAATTCTTTAAATATGTTAATTTTATTTACCTAAAAGCCCTTTTCCCTATTTTTACAAAAACTGTCCCTAATGCCAAGTAGAAGTTACTTTCCAAACTACAACACTACTATATTATTAAAACTTTAAACGTATAAGATGCACATAAAGATAAATAATAAAAAGTGTAAATCATCATTTATACACACATATTGTTCTTACACCATTCCATGTTAAAAACAGACAAAATGATCTTAATGAATAATAAAATTATGATGTTCTTGACATCACAATTGACAAACCACTTAAATATTTTGATTGGATAATACTAAACTTTTTTAGTGAACTATTGTTGATTATCATATTTATGACAAGGAAAAATGTATTCAGTTTTATTTACTAAAGTTCTCGTATTTGACGCAAAAAATAACCCAGTTTAAATTAGATAACATAAATCTAATAATTATTATATCATTTCTGCATTGAATAATGTGTAGGTCACGGATTCCGCAGTAATTCAACCGTTATTTTTACAGTCAATCGGTACCAAGGTCTCTTGAAAATGTTTTCATTCGTATTTATTTTTAGTGCTTACGGAGACTTATTTTTAGCTAAATGATAATTATGCCGAAAATGTTAAATGTCCGATGTGACACAATACTCGTAATTGGCTATAATTATATTATTCATTTATTGCTGGTAGGCAATATTTCTTTTCTATTTACACAAGGATAAATTTCAAACTTTAAAGGCGAACTAGGGATCGAAGCTCAGCTCAGCTCATCTGTCTATTAGGTCAATTTAATTAAGATTAAAAGACGTGATCGAATAGAGTCGTGGTGGCCCGGAGGGTTCGAAACCTACCAACGGCAAAGTACCAATGTGATTTTTTCCGAGTTATATACGTTCTAAGATTATTTAGACATCACTGACTAACGGTGAAAGAAAACATTGTGAGGAAACCTGGGCTTATAATTTCTGATTATAAGTTTCAAATCGCCAACCCACATTAAGCAGGCGTGGTGATTAATGCTCAAATCTTCTCTGTGTAAGAAAAGGCCTTTGGTCAGTACACTGTGGCCACTTACAGGCTGTTGATAATGATGATGAAAAGAGACACATACTGATGAGTATATTGTCTAAATGTTTCGTAGCTATTAATACGTGTTACATTATAGTTCATGCTGCGATGTAAAATTAAATTATACGTTTAAAGAAACCTCAGAAGAGTCCATGATTTGAGAAATGTTCAGTTTCGAAGTGTTTTGATCTTAGCTACGCCCAACATTGGTAAAGCTACAGCAGTTGGCTCTGATGACATTCAATATGACAACTTTGACTTTGACTTAGAAAATTTTACATAACAATACTTTATATAAATCAACAAAACAACGAAAGACGTAAGTGAGCGGTTAGTAAAATTATGAATGCGTGTGTAGTTTTTGTAGCCTTCGATAAAAATTGTCGCAGTGCATTTTGCTCCATAAACCACTTTCTTTAAGCACCCATTTACTTTCGGTAACGAAATAATTTTACGTTCTCGCTCAAGGTTACATTTTACCAAAAAATGGCATAGTATTCTGCAAACTGGTTCCGTCAGTCCTTTTAAACATGTCAAATTTTGGATATAAAAAGAAAAATTATGTACTGAGAAATTATCAGTCACAGTTCAGTACTTCAAAAGTAAACATACAAACCATCAAAATGTATAAGGTATTGTTTTTGATAGGAAAAGTAAAATAACCTTTTTTTTTTTTTAATAGAACATCTCCGATACTTAATTAACTAGATTTTCTTAATATATGATACCAACACAGAACAAGTTCAATTATATTATTTGGTAAAACATATATTATTATATATTACCTAAACTTTCTATTGCAAAACGTTTCAGATCTTCCTCCTCACCGCTGTTGTAGCGATGGCCGCTGCGCGGCCACAAGACGGTCACGGTCACGACCAACACCACGGTCACGGTCACGCCATCTCTTCACAGAGCATCGTACTTCACCACACTCAGGAGATTAAACACCCCATTCACCACGAGGAGCACCATGAAGAACAGTACCACCATGAGGGACACCAGCAGGAACAACAACAAGACAACCACCATCACGAGGAACATCATGACCAGCATCATTATGATGGACATCATCATGAGCAGTATCACCATGATGGCCACCACTACGAGCAGCTCCACCGTGATGACCACCACCACGAGGAACAACACCATGAGGAACAACATCACGGAGAGCACCATCATGAGGAACACCATGGTCACGCCTCCTCTTCTCAGAGCCTCAAGCAGTACCACGGAAAGGCCACTGAGAAACACGTCGAGTACTACGTAAGAATATCTTATTGAAGTCATTTTGTTTCTAATTATTTTGTGTCTAAATGAAATCTGTTATGATATTTATAATTTCTTGTAGGCTCATCCCAAATACGAATTCGCGTACAAGGTTGTAGACCCTCACACCGGTGACAAGAAGTCCCAGCATGAGTCTCGTGATGGTGACGTCGTGAAGGGCGTGTACAGTCTGCACCAGCCCGATGGCTCGGTCAGGATCGTGAAGTACCACTCTGACAAGAAGGCTGGGTAAATATCAAAAGTCCTAAGAAGTTAGCTACCATCGTTTTTGATTTTCAAATAATTATTATTTGTTTTCTATTTGTTAACAGATTCAACGCCAACGTGCATTACGAAGGTCACGCTATCCACATCGTTCCCGAGCACCACCACCATCACTAATCCTGTTCAATCTTAGAGAAACATTGAAAATTGTTGATACTTTTTAACCAACTGTTTTGAGGATTGTTATTTATTGAACAATGCATGTGTTGATTTGTAAATAATTTATTTATTTAAAATTACAATAATACCACTAAACATTTATTTTTTCTATTTAAATTTCTTCTCCCAAAAAAAATCCAATTCCAAAAAAATTGACAATCTGAGATTGACCCAAAAGTATTATAGCAATGGGTGTAGGTAGCTCTGGTACATATGGTAATTATAGAAGCCATGGTCTGTGTTCCTGGTCAATATTAATACAGTGCAATTATGAATCACTAACTTCTGCCAGCGGCTTTTCCCGCGTTCCTGTGGGAATAGAAGTAGGTTATTTCAGACCATAATCTACCCTTGTTCCAAATTTCATCCCGATCCCTTCAGCGATCAGACGATGACAAACACACACAAACTCAAATTTTTCAATTTATAATATTAGTTAGGTAAGATTTAATTAGGTATTATAAAGCACTACCTTTTAATGAAAGCCTAATTCAGAGATGGAGCCGAAAGGCAGCTGAAGTAACTAAAGCTTTACAGAAATGACTCTTTAGGATTGAAGAATTTGTATTGATGAGTACTTCACTGTAAGATTAATTGTGATTACCATTAGAGGTCTGATGTTGAATGGTACGTTATCTAAGAGAAGTCTTCAGTGCTTAGTAGTAGGTACTTCGTATTTTTATCATACGTGTGATTTGTTTTAGTGAACAGCTTACCGTATTAAGTAAACTGTGTCTGGGGTTTGTGGCACTTTTAACCTATCAGTGTCTTTTTTCTATTTAGTTATTTTTTCTTCGTATTATTTTGTTTATATTTAGATTTTTTCTATATAAATACACCATATGGAATTTTAGTACAAAAAATATGTTGACAAATTGATCAAAACCCGCCACATAGCATAGATTTGTTACATATTCTACTCTACATACGTTGGTGTTGTAAGATCCGCCTAAGGGATTACATATTATTATATTATTACATACTTAACGTTTTAAAGAGATTGAGATCACCGTTTAAAATCCGATTTTCAATTCAAAAAACCCAACCTACTCTTATCAAGTACCGAGCTGAGGATTATGGAAACCCTCCTTATGAAGAAGAGGTCCAGTTCAGTAGTAAATTGTCACGGGCTGTTAATAAAGATAAAATTATACTGAATTTATACAGAAACTTATGATTATTTTCAATTAAATTTAGTCAAAACGAGCGCCTGAAAGATTTTTAAAGATTTACGTTTGGTTGTGTGACCTTGAAAGTGAAATGAGTGTTAAATATCAACGTTAATGTTTAATTGCGGTTATTTAACTTTTTTTTTTGTATTTAGTAATGTGGTATTTAGTTTTTGTTTTTATTGATTTTATAAAGAACAATTAGGGCCGTGAGTGTACTCTATATATTTAAACAAGTTATTAATTATAGATTTAACAATTTAGTACAATAGATAAGTCTAAAATGATTATTCTAAACCACGTCCATAGTCATTAAACACCTAATCTTCAAAGGCCGGCAACATACTAGAAACTCTTCTGGTATTGCGATGCAATGCAATAATGCCCATAGGCGCGGCGACACCGATTGCTTACCATCAAGTGATCTATCAGCTAACATTTTTAAATATTTAATAAAAAAAAGAAATTAAAAAATATTTAAATACTTGTAGGTACCTAATACTATTATCATATTTAGTTCTATCCTCCAATATGTTGAGAATAGGTTAGCATAGAATAAAGCGTAAGCATGTCACGGAAGCGACACATCCAAATGTGGACTACCACAGAGTTATAAGTGGTAAATCATGGAACAAATTAATATATCTGCGATTACCTTCTATTTGAAGCAATGAAGCCTTTTTGTACAAAATAGGAGACGGTAATTACGCTATCACTGCATTGCTTCTGCAAAAGAGAACCCCCTAATAATATGATAAGATTTTGTTATAATTTATTTAATAAATCAAGTACTACTTCTCTCCTTTTAACTACCGTACACGTTTATTTTCGGTAACGAAGTAATAATACATTCTCGCTCAAGGGTAACGCATTTTACCAAAAAATGGCAAACTGGTTTAGCCAGTCCCTTTAATGTGTTGAATTGTTCATATAAAAAGGAAAAATATGTACTGAGAAATTATCAGTCACAGTTTAGTACTTCAAAAGTAAACATACAAACCATCAAAATGTACAAGGTATGTTTTTTTTTAATTGAGAAAAGTAAATCTTTATTTTACTGCAAAATTTCACTATATTGAGACGAGTCTATTACACATATCGATAAAAATTAAAATAAAATAATTCCAATTAAAGTACGTAAATATTTCAATCCGTTTAATTTTTTCACAGTTCTTCCTCCTCGCCGCTGTTGTTGCGATGGTCGCCGCGCGGCCACAAGACGGTCACGGTCACGACCAACACCACGGTCACGGTCACGCCATCTCTTCACAGAGCATCGTACTGCACCACACTCAGGAGATTAAACACCCCATTCACCACGAGGAGCACCATGAAGAACAGTACCACCATGAGGGACACCAGCAGGAACAACAACAAGACAACCACCATCACGAGGAACATCATGACCAGCATCATTATGATGGACATCACCATGAGCAGTACCACCATGATGGCCACCACTACGAGCAGCTCCACCATGATGGCCACCACCACGAGGAACAACACCATGAGGAACAACATCACGGAGAGCACCACCATGAGGAACACCATGGTCACGCCTCCTCTGCTCAGAGCATCAAGCAATACCACGGAAAGGCCACTGAGAAACACGTCGAGTACTACGTAAGAATATCTTATTGAAGTCATTTTGTTTCTAATTATATTGTGTGTAAATGAAATCTGTATTGAAATTAATAATTTCTTATAGGCTCATCCCAAATACGAGTTCGCGTACAAGGTTGTGGACCCTCACACCGGTGACAAGAAGTCCCAGCATGAGTCTCGTGATGGTGACGTCGTGAAGGGCGTGTACAGTCTGCACCAGCCTGATGGCTCTGTCAGGATCGTGAAGTACCACTCTGACAAGAAGGCTGGGTAAATATCTAAAGTCCTAAGAAGTTATCTACCATCGTTTTTGATTTTCAAACTATTATTGGTTTCAATTTCTTTACAGATTCAACGCCAACGTGCATTACGAAGGTCACGCTATCCACATCGTTCCCGAACACCACCACCACCACTGATCCTGTTCAATCTTAGAGAAACATTGAAAATTGTTGATACTTTTTAACCAACTTTTTGAGGATTGTTAATTATTGAACAATGCATGTGTTGATTTGTACATAACTTATTTATTTAAAATTACAATAATACCACTAAAACTATTTTTTTTTCTATTTCAATTTTTTCTTCCTGTATGCACTTTGTAAGTACTCCCAAGGACAATCCGAGATTGATCCAAAACGATTATGCAATGAGGTAAAAAAATATATTATAGCAATGGGTGTGGATGGCCATGGGAGACATGGTAACACTATGGTCTCTACCCCTAACCACTATTAATACATTAATGTAAGGTTGACTAGTGCGATTATGAATTCTGCCAGCGGTTTTGCCCTCGTTCTTGTGGGTTAAAAGTAGCCTGTGTATTATTGCTGACCAAAATCTATCCCTATTCCAAATTTCATTCTGATCCCTTCAGCGACATGATGATGACAAACACACACAAACTCAATATTTCCTATTTATAACATCTAACTAGATAATATTATGTTAGGTATTTTAAAGCACTATCTTTAAATGAAAGCCTAATTTGACAATATAATCCAGTCATTTGGTAGATAAAAAGGGGGTTACCTGGAATGTTTTCCGGGAGTTTTGAAAATTGGTAAATTTATAGATTTGGGTATGCTCTTTTCGAATTTCATCTTTGCCACCTCGTACACCCGCCGCTCGTGCCGCCATATTGGAAAAATGGCGCCTTAAAACGGTTTTTTATTAATATCTCAGTTCCGACGCATTTTACGAAAAAATATTTATCTACAAAATTAAACTAGAAAAAATTTCCTACAATTTATGTATTGATAACTTTTTCATAAAATCAATAGTTTTTGGCGTACGAGCGCCGCAAAGTATTATTCATCTGCACCACCACGTGTACAAACAATGTGTGTAGTGCAGCAACGACTGTCGCAACCGAGGGCTGGGCTCGCTGTCATTGCAGAGGTAAGTCACCTGTTTGAGGAGTTGCTAGACAGGCGCCATGGCGTCCTCACCTACCGCCTGACGCAGGTGCTTACCGGACACAGGAGTTTCGGTAGAATCCTGTTTGTGATTGGGCGGGAGGAAACGCCCGGGTGTCATCACTGCGAAGACCGCCTGGAGGACACGGTGGAACATATAACATAACACATATAACATCAGAAACAGGAACCAAATAGAATAAAACCACGATGTAAAATACATTTGTTATATTTTCTACTCTTCCATGGTGTTGTAAGATCCACCTAAGGGATCACATATTATTATCTAACATAGATCGGACAATAGAAATCATTGGACACTTAACGTTTTAAAGACATTGAGATCACCGTTTAAAATCCGATTTTCAATTAAAAAAACCCAACCTACTCTTATCAAGTACCGAGCTCAGGATTATGGAAACCCTCCTTATGAAGAAGAGGTCCAGTTCAGTAGTAAATTGTCACGGGCTGTTAATAATGAAAAAATAATACTGAATTTATATAGACAAACTAATGATTATTTTCAATTCAACTTAGTCAAAACCTGTAGTGCCTGAAAGATTGCTTTTGTGTTCACGTTTAATTGTGTGACCTTGAAAGTAAAATGAGCGTTAAATTCAAAGTTGTAGGTACTTGAATTGCAGTTATTTAACTTTTTTTTGTATTGAGTAATGTGGTATTTCGTTTTTGTTTTTAATTTTATAATAAACACCAAGGGCCATGACTATATTCAATATGTGTAAATAAGTTATCAATTATAGATTTAACAATTCAATACTTAAAACTCTTCTGGTATTGCTATGCCATGCAATAATGCCCATAGGCGCAGCGACACCGATTGCTTACCATCAGGTGATCTATCAGCTCGTTTATCGCCCATGCCATAAAAAAGAGTGCTAGTAGCTTTGTTACGTCCTGTTAGTTCTGTCCTCTAATAGGTTAGGAGAATATTATGTTAGCTTAGAATAAAGCAAAAGGATGTCGTGAAAGCGGCGCATCCAAATGTGACTACCACAGAGTTATAAGTGATCAATCATTGAAAAAAAAAATTTTACCAAGCAACGTCACGCCTTTTATCCCCGAAGGGGTAGGTACAGGTTTACATTACGGCACGTAATGCCACTGTACAATGGACACCAACTTTAAACCAATTGTTTTTTAAAGTCCAATGTAATAGGTGGTGAGCCAAAAGCCGAAAAAACCCATGGTAGTCCATGGGTTGACTAAATTTAGCTGATATATTTGTTAAGCTTTTAAAGAATATATTATATTTACCATGTATCAGATTGTTGTTAGGTTAGATATGTTCTCAATAGATTTTGTTATAATTTATTTAAAAAATGATGAACTAGGTACTTCTCTCCTTTTGAATACACGTTTATTTTCGGTAATAAAGTAATAATACATTCTCGCTCAAGGGTAACACATTTTACCAAAAAATGGCTTAATAAGCAGAAAACTGGTTAAGCCAGTCCCTTTAATGTGTTGAATTGTTCATATAAAAAGAAAAATTATGTACTGAGAAATTATCAGTCACAGTTTAGTACTTCGAAAGTAAACATACAAACCTGCAAAATGTACAAGGTATGTATGTTTTTTTTTTTATTGAAAAAAGTAAATCATTTATTATGACTAGACTATTACACAAATCGATAAAAAATAAAATAAAATAAATTAAATAAAAGAAAAAATATTACGTAAATACCTATTTTAATCCGTTTAATTTTTTCACAGTTCTTCCTCCTCGCCGCTGTTGTTGCGATGGTCGCCGCGCGGCCACAAGACGGTCACGGTCACGACCAACACCACGGTCACGGTCACGCCATCTCTTCACAGAGCATCGTACTGCACCACACTCAGGAGATTAAGCACCCCATTCACCACGAGGAGCACCATGAAGAACAGTACCACCATGAGGGACACCAGCAGGAACAACAACAAGACAGCCACCATCACGAGGAACATCATGACCAGCATCATTATGATGGACATCACCATGAGCAGTACCACCATGATGGCCACCAATACGAGCAGATCCACCATGATGACCACCACCACGAGGAACAACACCATGAGGAACAACATCACGGAGAGCACCACCATGAGGAACACCATGGTCACGCCTCCTCTTCTCAGAGCCTCAAGCAGTACCACGGAAAGGCCACTGAGAAACACGTCGAGTACTACGTAAGGATATATTATTGAAGTCATTTTGTTTCTAATTATTTTGTGTGTAAATGAAATCTGTAATGAAATTAATAATTTCTTATAGGCTCATCCCAAATACGAGTTCGCGTACAAGGTCGTGGACCCTCACACCGGTGACAAGAAGTCCCAGCATGAGGCTCGTGATGGTGATGTCGTGAAGGGCGTGTACAGTCTGCACCAGCCTGATGGCTCTGTCAGGATCGTGAAGTACCACTCTGACAAGAAGGCTGGGTAAATATCAAAAGTCCTAAAAGTTATTTAACACCGTTGTTGATTTGATATTCAAACAATTATTGGTTTCAATTTCTTTACAGATTCAACGCCAACGTGCATTACGAAGGTCACGCTATCCACATCGTTCCCGAACACCACCACCACCACTGATCCTGTTCAATCTGAGAGAAACGTTGAAAATTGTTGATACTTTTTAACCAACTGTTTTGAGGATTGTTATTTATTGAACAATGCATGTGTTGATTTGTACATAACTTATTTATTTAGAATTACAGTAATACCACTAAAAATGTACTATTTTCTATTTATTTATTTTCTCCCTTTACGCACTATGAAAGTGCTCCCAAGGACAATCCCATAATAATCCACAACTATAATATTGTGCAATGAAGTAAAAAGTTATATTATTATAAACTAAGGGTGCTAGTAGACATGCTAACTATAGAAATACTATGGTCTCTGCCCCTGATCAATATTAATACATTCATTTAAGAATGACTAGTGTGATTATGAATTACTAGCTTCTGCCAGCGTCTTCGTCTTCGTTCCGGTGGGATAAAAAGTAGCCTATAGGTTATTCCACACCATAATTTACTCCCTCAACCACATAACGATAACAAACACACATAAACTCAAACTTTCCTATTTGTTATTAGTTAGATAAGATTTTATTAGGTACTAGCTTTTGCCCGCGACTTCGTTCGCGTGGAATAGTGACTTCCGGCAAATTTTTGGTTTTAACCACATAGTTCCCATAGCTATAGGCTGATGATGATGATGATGAGTTCCCGATCTCGCGGGATCTCTTCAAAAATAAGATGTGGATGTGGTAAAATCAACATAATGAGCTCTGCGTTTGATTTTAATAGATGTATACTCACTTAGGGCATTGAAAAAATAGTTTAAAAACGGACTTAAACTAACTTAAAACTAAAGAAAGCTACGAATTACGAATTTATAACAATTAAAAAAGAAATTATATTAGAACCTATCCTTTATGATATAATAACCAAGCTTAAACTAAATAATTTAAAAGAAACGACTTAAATCTAATCTAATTAATTTATAAATTAGACTTACAATTTTATTAAAAAAACTAACTACAGTAACTACTAATAATCGATATCAAACTAAACCTACGTTAAAAAGTTAAACCAGAAAACCAGGAAAACCCAACAAATAAACTTATTAATTGACAAATACAACGAAACCAATTAAGAATATACGAAACAGCAGGACCACTACAGACAAATAATCATACGACTGATAATACACATTTTCTACAATAGTACCGAAGCGCTCGGCCGATACCCAACCAAATAATTGTAACAAAACCATAGCGCAATCTATTTCGATCCCAACGCCATCTATCGAGGATAAAGACAACTTGGATTATTTATTTATACTCCGTTCGGGCATTTTCTTTGTACTAAAAGTTTAATTATATTGATATAATTTTTTTCATACCTTTTTACTATTTGTTAACTTTTTTCGATGAATTAAAACAATAACATGAACCGAAGTCGTGTAACGATCGACATAGAATTATCTATACTCCGTTAGAGCGTTTTCTTTGTACTAAAAGTTGTATTATGTTATATTTTTCATTGCTTTTTACTATTTTGTAAAAACAAATTTCCAATAAATTAAAACAATAACATGAACTGAACAATTGTAATTACACCATTGCGCGATCAACGTCATCTATCTACGGAGTATAGGAACAGCCCGACATTGTTCAATTCCGTACTATAAGTACGAAATTGAACAATAGATGGCGCTGTATGTCCGGAATAAATTTATTTTTTATTATTTTATTTTTTTTATTTTTATTTTATTTTTATTTTATTTTTATTTTATTTTTATTTTATTTTTATTTTATTTTTATTTTTATTTTATTTTTATTTTATTTTTATTTTTATTTTTATTTTTATTTTATTTTTATTTTATTTTTATTTTATTTTTATTTTATTTTATTTTTATTTTTATTTTATTTTTATTTTATTTTTATTTTATTTTTATTTTATTTTTATTTTATTTTTATTTTATTTTTATTTTATTTTTATTTTATTTTTATTTTATTTTTATTTTATTTTTATTTTATTTTTTTTTTTTTATTTTATTTTTATTTTATTTTTATTTTATTTTTATTTTATTTTTATTTTATTTTTATTTTATTTTTATTTTTATTTTATTTTTATTTTATTTTTATTTTATTTTATATTTTATTTTATTTTTATTTTTATTTTATTTTTATTTTTATTTTTATTTTTAATTTTATTTTTATTTTATTTTATTTTATTTTTATTTTATTTTATTTTTATTTTATTTTTATTTTATTTTTATTTTTTTTTTTATTTTTATTTTTATTTTTATTTTTATTTTTATTTTTATTTTATTTTTATTTTATTTTTATTTTATTTTTTGATTTTTGAAATAAAAATATATCTATGTCCTTTCTAAGGTTCTAAACTATATCTGTACCAAATTTCAACCAAATCCGTCAAATAGTTGCGGAGATTAATGGTATAAGCATAGAATGTTCGACGTGATTCTTTAATTTGACATAACTTTTTTATTTATGAACCGATTGAAATGAAACAAACACTAAATGTAAATTTAAGCATCCCACAATATATTCGTGAAAACCGCATCCAACTCGGATCAGCCGTTTCTGAGATTAGCGCGCACAGACGAACAGACAAACAGACAAACAGACAAACAGACAAACAGACAAACAGACAAACAGACAAAAAAAAAGTTAATTACATTTTTGGGTTCGACATCGACATAACAATAACCCCTGCTATTTTTTTTATTTTTATTTTCAATGTACAGACAGCACTTTTCTACGATTTTATTATATGTATAGATTTTAAAGTACTACCTCTTAAAGCCTAATTTGATGATGGAGCTGAAAGACAGTTGAGGGAATTCCCAATGATCTGCAGCAATGACTCATTAGGGTTGTATAATATTAATAGCCTTTTATTCTGAACTGTTCACATTTTAGTTGCATGCAATAAACTTTTGTTTACAAAATATCTCTAAGTTTGGTGAGTCTTCTGACAGACACCATGTGTTTGGGCGTGATATATTTGTATTGATGAGAACATCACACTTAGATGGATTGTGATTATCATTAGGGATCTGATGTTGAAATGGTACGACAGCTAAATTAAAACTTCAGTGCTTAACAGTAGGTACCTGGTATTTTTATCATACGTGTGATTTGTTATCGTGAACAGCTTACTGTATTATTTAAAAAGTTAGAGATCACTATTCAAAATCTGTTTTTCAAATAGAAAATCTAACCCACGCTTTTCAAGTACCGAGCTCAGGATTATGGAAACCCTCCTTATGGAGAGCAGGTTCAATTCAGAAGTACTGTCAGGAGCTGTTAATAATGATAAAATTATACTGATTTTATATAAAAACTTTTAATTATTTTCAATTCAATTTAGTTAAAACAAGCACCTGAAAGATTGCTTTTGTGTTTACGTTTGGTTGTATGACCTTGAAAGTGAAATGAGTGCTAAATAAATATCAACGTTGATATTTAATTGCAGTTATTTAACTTTTTTTTTGTGTTTCGTAATGTAGTATTTAGGTTTGTTTTTAATTGTATAAAGAACAACTAGGGCCGTGACTGTAATCAAAATGTTTAAATAAGCTTTCAATTATAGATTTAACAATTCAATACAATAGATAAGTCTGTATATATAAGTCAATAGCGTATGCTTTCTCCACCCCATCCATAATCACTAAATACCCGATCTTCTAAGGCTGGCAACACTCATGAAACTCTTTTGGTATTGTGATGCAAAGCAATAATGGCCAAATGCCCGGCGACACCAATTGCTCACCATCAGGTGATCTATCATCTCGTTTACCGCCCATGCCATAAAAAAGGAGTGTTAGTAGTCATGTTACGTACCTGTTAGTTCTGTCCTCTAATAGTTTAGGAGAATATGTTAGCTAAGAATGAAGCGAAAGCATGTCGCGGACGCGGCACATCCAAATGTGACCACCACAGAAGTCAATCATGGAACAAAAATTTTACTACGCAACGTCACGTCTTTTATCCCCGAAGGGGTAGCTAGAGGTTTACATTGCAGCACGTAATGTAACTGTCCAATGTACACCAACTTTTCACCAATTGTTTTTTAAAGTCCAATGTAATAGGTGGTAAGCCAAAAGCCGAAAAAGCCCAGTAATACTATGCCCGACCCGGGAGTCGAACCCGAGTTCCCTTGCCCGGCAGTCGCAATTGCGACTACTCGACCAACGAGGCAGTCATATTTTACTATTACCTTCTATTTGTAGCAATGAAGCCTTTTTATACAATAAAGGAGACTATGTAATTACGATAGGTTAGTACCTATCGTAATTACGTAGATATATTTGTTAAGCTTTTAAAAACATATTATATTTACCGTGTATCAGATTGTTGTTAGGTTAGATATGTTCTCAATAGATTTTGTTTTAATTTATTTAAAAAATTATAATTTATATAAAAAATTATGTACTACTTTTCTCCTTTTAACTACACGTTTATTTTCGGTAACGAAGTAATAATACATTCTCGCTCAAGGGTAACGCATTTTACCAAAAAATGGCTTAATAAGCAGCAAACTGGTTTAGCCGGTCCCTTTAATGTGTTGAATTGTTCTTATATAAAGAAAAAATGTGCACTGAGATATTATCAGTTACAGTTTAGTACTTCGAAAGTAAACATACAAACCTGCAAAATGTACAAGGTATGGTTTTTTAATTTAATATTTTGAGACTAGACTATTACACATATCGATAAAAATTAAAATAAAATAATTCTAATTACGTAAATATTTTAATCCGTTTAATTTTTTCACAGTTCTTCCTCCTCGCCGCTGTTGTTACGATGGTCGCCGCGCGGCCACAAGACGGTCACGGTCACGACCAACACCACGGTCACGGTCACGCCATCTCTTCACAGAGCATCGTACTGCACCACACTCAGGAGATTAAGCACCCCATTTACCACGAGGAGCACCATGAAGAACAGTACCACCATGAGGGACACCAGCAGGAACAACAACAAGACAGCCACCATCACGAGGAACATCATGACCAGCATCATTATGATGGACATCATCATGAGCAGTACCACCATGATGGCCACCACTACGAGCAGATCCACCATGATGACCACCACCACGAGGAACAACACCATGAGGAACAACATCACGGAGAGCACCATCATGAGGAACACCATGGTCACGCCTCCTCTTCTCAGAGCATCAAGCAGTACCACGGAAAGGCCACTGAGAAACACGTCGAGTACTACGTAAGGATATCTAATTGAAGTCATTTTGTTTCTAATTATTTTGTGTGTAAATGAAATCTATAATGATATTAATAATTTCTTATAGGCTCATCCCAAATACGAGTTCGCGTACAAGGTCGTGGACCCTCACACCGGTGACAAGAAGTCCCAGCATGAGGCTCGTGATGGTGACGTCGTGAAGGGCGTGTACAGTCTGCATCAGCCTGATGGCTCTGTCAGGATCGTGAAGTACCACTCTGACAAGAAGGCCGGGTAAATATCGAAAGTCCTAAAAAGTTATCTAACATCGTTTTTGATTTTCAAATAATTATTTGTTTTCTATTTGTTAACAGATTCAACGCCAACGTGCATTACGAAGGTCACGCCATTCACATCGTTCCCGAACACCACCACCACCACCACTAAGAATCAGTTCAATTTGACAGATATGTTAAATGTTGATACTTTTTGAAGATTGTTATTTATTGAACAAAGCATGTGTTGATTTGTAAATAATGTATTTAAAAATAATATAAGAATTTCTACATAATATTATTGATTTTATTTCATAACTTTCTAACAATAATATCAGGTGCATTTTCAGTTAAATTAATTCAAAATCTTTTTTCATATGGGAAACGACTGGATATGACATTTTTAGTTCAAGCTCAAATATTCAACTAAATTAAATGAGTATAATTGCATACCACAAAAACAATAAAACAAAGTAAATTAGGTATAATCCTATTTATTTAAATTACTATTTAAAAGGTGACACAAATAATCATTCAACAATCTTATAGCATAAGATAATATAGTAAAGAAACACACACAGTAAAGTGATTCCATAGCGTTTCCATTTCACACACAGTGATTTCATAGCGGCAGGGTTTAGGAATAAACGTGTATTGCAACTGTCATATTATGTCACGTTGGTTTTGAATCTGTGTAAATAAAATAAAAGGGATAAATAAATTAGTGACTTGGATTTTTTTTTATAATTACTGTAATTATTAAACTAAGTACCAATCTAGGAAAGATTTGGAATATAAAACCACTCTTCTTATCAGTATACTCCGCAATCTTGACAGAATCATCAGGTTGATCCAAACTGTAAATGCCCTTAACAACGGCCTTATTGCTAGACGTTTTTTGTGTTTTCTTTTCAGCAATGTAAGGGTCTCCCAACTCATAGTCTGACTCTGGTTGCATCTGCAATTGAACAAATGGATATGGAGTACTTTTTTATAGACGCATTTCTCTTTTATTTACATTGGCTAAATGGAAAATATAATATAAATTT
Organism: Spodoptera frugiperda; assembly: GCF_023101765.2. NCBI lineage: Eukaryota > Metazoa > Arthropoda > Insecta > Lepidoptera > Noctuidae > Spodoptera > Spodoptera frugiperda. Next base: position 589,248 of record NC_064231.1, on the reverse strand, counting down.
TATGGAAATTAATTTATCATCACTACATGTATGAACCAAAGTAGTTTTCCGTTGTCTGTCCCTATGTATGTTTAGATCATTAAAACTACGCAACGGATATTGATGCGGTTATTTATCGATTAAAAAAAAACAGAATTGACTCGTGTAAAATCGCGGGCAAAATAATGTTCACAAGTAAATCAAAACAAATTCATGATTATAAAAAAATGAACTTAACTATTATTATTGTAGTTCTAGAGGGTATATGAATATCTGGTTGGAGAGAAGTGGGAACATCCTGCGACAGAATTTACAGTTACAAATTAATAAGCTGAGAGGAAAAGTGCGCTGTTATTATTATTTGGTTAAATTGTAACATACGAACATATTTCTCGCTCTCTTTCTCAGTTTCTTTTTCGATGGGTTGCTGGATACTCTTTGATGAGGAGGTTGGATCGAGTCGTTCTTTCGGTTTGTGATGAGGTCCAACTTTTCCACCACGGTGACTATTATGTTCACCGTGGCGGATAAGTACATCTTGGCGATTATTCTTATGCTTTTCGATAGGTGCGGTACTGAGTTTGACGTTGGTAGTTTGGTGCAATAGAATGTGTTGTGGTAGGAATACGTGACCATGATTGTGTTTTTGCTGGTGACCGTGTTGAGGTCGTGCGGCGACCGTCGCTACTACAGCAACGAGAAATAGGAACTGTGGGATAAAGAAATTCTTTAAGATAATCGATAATAAATTTCATTCATTTTACCAAAAATCTAAAAGTATTGTAAACACTTTCTTGAATAGAAAGGTATAGATAACCATATCTTTGCACCTAGTACAAATTTAACGATGGTGCACTTAACTCTAAATGATTGAGAGTTTGTAAGTTTTTGAAAAGTTGCACTGACCTAAAGTAATAAATTACCTTATTTTATGGCTGAAATGTAACTACTTAATTATAATTAAAACTTGGAACCAATATCTACCATTAATATAAAAAATTGTCTTGATCATGGAAATAAACTTAATATTACTAAAATAGAAGGCGTTTTATATGTGTTCTCTTCAAATTCTATATTTTGTAAATTCAGTAGAAATTGTCATAACCAATTTGTCAATGCGTCAACATGACACGACAAGTGATACCAGACAAAAATGTAACAAATTCTTTATCAGATCTAAGTTCAAAGAGATCCGATCGGAAATCTAAATAAATAAACTCCTTGTCCAAACTTAATAAATAAAACCAAAATTTATCAAATTGTAATTTAATTGGTGATGTACAGTATAATTCATTTACTCATACTAACGTATCTTTAAGTCTAAGAAAATAAACAACAATTTATTCAGTTTAAGAAATTTTATTTCGATTACTTATTTACATTATTTCAACAACTTTTTGGGGCTCAAGAATCAACAAACTTACAATTAAAATTAACAAGAAAAGTCAATAGGAAAAAGTGCTTAAAATAAAATCAGTGGTGGTGGTGGTGTTCAGGAACGATGTGTACGGCGTGACCTTCGTACTTCACGTTGGCGTTGAATCTGATGACACACAATATAAAAATGTATTACAACTGTGATCCTACGTTTGGTCATACTTTATTCTCAAAATTATGAAGGATCATGTTAGAATACTCACCCAGTCTTCTTGTCAGCGTGGTACTCCACGGTCCTGACAGAGCCATCAGGCTGATGCAGACTGTACACACCCTTCACGACGTGACCATCACGAGACTCATGCTGGGACTTCTTGTCACCGGTGTGAGGGTCCACAACCTTGTACGCGAACTCATACTTGGGATGAGACTGCAATAGGTATAATTGTGTTAGATAAAAGCAATCCTATTTTGCAGAAGTAATAGTTTCAATTGCATTGAAATATTATCTTACATAGTATTCGACGTGTTTCTCAGTGGCTTTCCCGTGGTACTGCTTGAGGCTCTGTGAGGAGGAGGCGTGGTGGTGGTGCTCGTGGTGGTGACCGTCCTGTGGACGCGCCGCGACTACCGCTACCACTGCAGCTGCTAGGATGATCTATGGAAATAATGATAAATGTTTATTCATGCTTTAACTGGACAATTGATATAATATATTATTAAGAGTATGTATTAAACATTTTAATGAATGCTCTCAGTACCTTGTACATATTGAATAGTTTGTATTTTTACTGTTGGACCACTGAGCAGTGACTGATAATCTTGGAGAACATATTTTCACTTTTTATAAGACCTAAAGGGACAGTGAGACAACTTACACAATACGTTAATGCACAATGATCTTGTTTCATGATCAGGTTTTTGGTTAATGAAAGTAACCTTGACTGAAGTTTTATTATACATGTGAATTAAGTCATAACTTTAACATAAAGTTATGTTTCATTCATTAATATTGTAACTGGTTTTGCTTTTTTGGTGGTGCACCTTTGGTTTCTATAAAAACGAAATATTGAAGTTGAAAAGACATCAGTCACCCATTGGTAGTACAAGTAAAAACACTAAAATCCCTCAACATGTATAAGGTAAAAAAAAACAGTAACTTATCATATATTCATAAAACAAAATTTAAAAAAATATTTTTTATTAAAGCTAATAAATACCATTCGATCCATCAACTAAGTTTATAAACATTTTACAGATCTTCCTTCTCGCCGCCGTGGTCGCGACGGTCGCTGCGCGGCCGCAACAAGGTCACGACCAACACCACGGTCACGGTCACGCCATCTCCTCACAGAGCATCGTACTGCACCACACTCACGAGACCAAACACCCTGTACACCATGTAGAGCACCACGAGGAACAAGGCAAGCAGAACGAACAGAACCACCACGATGAACACCATTATGAGCAGTACTATCACGATGACCACCACCACGAACAGAACCAACACGATGATCACCACTACCAACAGTACCACCATGATGACCACCAACACGAGCAGTACCACCATGATGATTCCCACCACGAGGAACAACACCACGGGGAACACCATCAGGAGGAACACCACGGCCACGCCTCCTCCTCACAGAGCATCAAGCAGCACCACGGACATGGCACCGAGAAGCACGTCGTCTACTATGTAAGATAATATAATAGTCTTGTTTATTCTGAAACCTTTTATTGTCACAAAATATTATGTCTTGGAGTATTCTATAACAATGTGTTTTGTGTTACAGTCTCACCCTAAATACGAGTTCGCCTACAAAGTGGAGGACCCTCACACCGGTGACAAGAAGTCCCAGCATGAGGCTCGTGATGGTGACGTCGTGAAGGGCGTGTACAGTCTGCACCAGCCTGATGGCACTATCAGGATCGTGGAGTACCACGCTGACAAGAAGACTGGGTGAGTAATACATAACGTGTGATAATAAAAATAAATATTATAGTGTGCGATAGAATGAACTAATTATTTATTTCATATTAACAGATTCAACGCCAACGTTAAGTTCGTGGGTCACGCCAAGCACATCGTTCCTGAACACCACCACCACCACTGATTCTGATCTCAATTGTTAGACGACCTCATTGTTGAACCTTATGTCTAAGTCATTATTTGTTGTCGCAAGAGTTTTGTTATAAATGTAACAATTAAATTATTTATGATCTTACTGACTATGTTTCCATTCTAACTTTTACAATCCCAACACAAAAACAGGTGATTTTTTTGGCAAACTGTCCCAGTCGTCAATATTAATGAACCGATTCTTTTTCTTAAAAAGGAATGAATTGGAATGATTTTAGTAATGTAAAAAATAATAATCAGTTCCTTCTAAAGATTATTAGTTCTTTTCTAGTATATGATAAGTCATAAAAGTATCGCTTTAATGCCTAATCTTACTATAATAATATAAACTGCATTCTGCCCACGGAAATGCGAGTAGACGCTAGTACAATGTTAATATTACCTACACATTAACACCTTTCAGCACGCATCTGATATAGAATTCTCTGATCCAGAGATGCGGACCTATCTAACGGTTTTACTGGGACTCCGGCTTAAAAAGCAGGAGTTGGAACTGGGTGGTTTTTAGTCACACTCCCTCTTGCCTCGCCCAAGGTGGCAGAAGTCATTGAATAAAACGAGATAGAATTGTAATATTGTAATGACACACTTTATACGCTTTCTTTTTTATTGTTCTATTTGTAGTAAAGGAATCCACAGATACGTAATTAAATTTCAGAGATTAACCGTAAATTTACTCAAAGCAAACGACGACGAAAACATATTTCATGTACATGTGCTCTTATAAAGGGTGCATACCAATAGGATATTGGAGACAGATTTTATTCTACAGTTGTGCAGGGTCTGTCCAAGGTCCCTAAAGTTGCTAATTAATAACATTATAATATACTTACATACCTATACCTGGAATAAATATCTGTAGATTTTTTCTGTATTCTGAACACTGCCCAATGATAACACGACGGTTATTTTTTATTAGAAACGAATTTACAACTTCATTTATTTTGGAAATTGTACCTAATTTTATGCTAGTGAATAGTTTTATTCTAGTGAAAAAGAAGTGAAGTTATTCATTACCTGGTTATGAATTACACTGTGAGACGGCTAGAACTCATTATTGGACGACACATGTTTTTTAGTATTATTGGTTAGATTTGGAATCACCAAACAGGTTACAATTAGGTAATTTAAGACATTAATTAGTACGGCCTTAATGGATCAAAACCAAAATATTTTTTGCAATCATTGAATATTTTTTCGGTGAATATTTTTTCGGTTGATATTCATGTTAAATGTTGCCAAGACGAGACCATATATCTCGCACTGTCAAAAAGTAATCAGATCTATTGTGGATCCAAGTTTGTAGGCGTGCAAACCGTGGACTTTTAAGGTCTCAGCACACATATGGGATCGGAAAGGGATCGTAACCGTAACGCCTTTCGCCTCGCTGTCAACCAGGCGTCAACCTACCGTATGCACGTAACGAAAGCGTATCAGCAGCGCCTGTACGTCAACTCGGCTACGGCTAGGCGACACCGACTAGACTAACACGGTAGTTAGTCGGTACGGAGAGACGTAAGCGCGGGGACGGAGAAACGTAAGCGTGGGGACGATGAGCCGTAAGCGCGGGAATTCAAGTTCGGAGCCTGTTCCGAGGCGAGGTGATTACGTTATTATTCCGATTAGTGTGCGTTGCAGTACGGAGTTTAATACAAACCATTCTGAACGGCTCGAGGCGATACGGTGACGATCCCTTTCCGATCCCATATGTGTGCTGAGACCCTTAAGCTTAAGCCCATATGACGAATAGCAAAAAGTCCGTGCGGCCGTGAGCTTACATACCAAATTTCAGTTTTCTAGGACTTCAGGCAGTACCTTAAAAATTTTGTTGATCATCAGTGAGTGAGTGAGTGAGTAACGAAATCGGGGTATTTTAGATATCATTAAAATCTAAAGTATAAGAGCTATGCAAAAATTTAAACTTTAAAGGTTTATTAAGTCTACCACTGACATCACATCCCGAAAATTTTGTTTATCTGGTATAACCCAAACTCAAGTTATGAATGTTCAAAAATACGACGAACCGCTTCGAGAAAAGGTAGAAAGTGCCCTTGCGCTTCGCTTGGCTCGTCTTGGCGGGGGCACTGCCGTGCCCCCAGATTTATATCTCCTGCGCCATTTTCGGAAAACATATGCATAAACTGTAACATATTGTAAATTTACACCTTCCCAAACCTACGTCTCATTGAGTTGTAATATAGCAGATTATACTCATGTATGAATAACAATGCTTCGTTATGCCAGTTAGTGTTATTATTCCATACAAAATGTTGATGTAAACTTCTTCAATTTATTAAATGTCATTCTAAAGTACGACAGGGACATAATAATATCCGGAGCTGTGGACTACATACTGGGTTTACCGGGGCTTTGGTTCGAAACATAGGAGTAGAAACGGGGTGGTTTTCAGCCAGTAAGCTCTCTCGCCTCGCCCAGTGTGGGTGAAGTCATTGGATGATTTCCCTCTTAAAAAAGGGACATGATAATAGAACAAACAAATGCAATTATGATCTTAAAAAAAAATTTCATCTCGACCTGTTTGGGTTTGTTTGCTTGGTTTATCTATTTATTGAAATACCTATTTAACACACTCATCTTCATAATTAATAATATTTGTAAATAAAGTATACTTCTCAGATCCGATCTCCAGAACTATCAAAGTTTAGTCGTATATCGTAGCTCAGGCATAGATCAGGAGTTGGGACTGAGTAGTACTCCCGCCCGTTCAGAGCGGGAGGACTGTGTCAGACTCATACTGACTAAAAATCACCCCGTTAATATTCTTGCTGTTCAAGCGTACGGCTTGAACAACCCGTAAGATTTCTGCGGCTCCGTATTGGTCATTAGCCCTACTGGGCCCCCTATGTGATGGCGTGGTGGTGTGATGGCTCTATTTGTATTTTAGATATTGCATTTAATATGTCATCTAAATGTTCTACCCTTTCACACAAATTCATGTAGGTCCACTACGAATTATTTATAGGTTTCTGCGTTTTTGGTTCACATAAACCAGTTTCTGCCATTACATTACTTTAAAGCAGTTATTTAACTAAATGAATGTCAATGCCCTTCACCGAAGAAAGTAAAGAGTCAATTAACTCAGATTTACCACTTTACTCAAGGTCAGTATTAATAATTCCACTTTTAGTTAAACTGGTTAAATACGTGTTCTTACTTAGTCTTTCAAGATTATGTATAAAAAGGGATAATATTTTCCAAAAAAGTATCAGTCACTTGCTTATACTCAAAGAGTAAAGAAAATAAATAATTAAAATGAACAAGGTTTTGAATTAAATACTTATGATTTTAAATAAATTGAATATAAATATTTACTCATGTAAATAACTGTAAAAATCTCCACTAGTTTCAAGTCACGTGTGACTTGACTCTGAACCGTTATTTTCTATTAATTTAGTATGTTTCACGATAGTTATTATAAAATTTTTATGTTCTAAAAATTAAACAGAACAAATTGTTACCTTAGATATTATGTTAATTTCTATTTTATTAGGTTCTTCTACTCGCTGCTGTGATCGCGACGGTCGCTGCGCGGCCCCAACAAGGTCACGACCAACACCACGGTCACGGTCACGCCATCTCCTCACAGAGCATCGTACTGCACCACACTCACGAGACCAAACACCCTGTACACCATGTAGAGCACCACGAGGAACAAGGCAAGCAAAACGAACAGAACCACCATGATGAACATCATTATGAGCAGTACTATCACGATGACCACCACCACGAACAGTACCACCATGATGACCACCACCACGAACAATACCACCATGATGACTCCCACCATGAGGAACAACACCATGGGGAACACCATCACGAGGAACACCACGGCCACGCCTCCTCCTCACAGAGCATCAAGCAGCACCACGGACATGGCACCGAGAAGCACGTCGTCTACTATGTAAGATAATAGTCCAGTTCATTCTGAAACCTTTCATTGTCACAAAATATTATGTCTTGGAGTATTCTATAACAATGTATTTTGTGTTACAGTCTCACCCTAAATATGAGTTCGCCTACAAAGTGGAGGACCCTCACACCGGTGACAAGAAGTCCCAGCATGAGTCCCGCGACGGTGACGTCGTGAAGGGCGTGTACAGTCTGCACGAGCCCGACGGTACTGTCAGGATCGTGGAGTACCACGCTGACAAGAAGACTGGGTGAGTAATACATAACGTACAATAATAAAAATAAATATTATAGTGTGCGATAGAATTAACTAATTATTTATTTTATATCAACAGATTCAACGCCAACGTTAAGTTCGTGGGTCACGCCAAGCACATCGTTCCTGAACACCACCACCACCACTGATTCTGATCTCAATTGTTAGACGACCTCATTGTTGAACCTTTCGTTTTAGTCATTATTTATTTTGTTGTCGCAAGAATTTGTTGTAAATGTAACAATTAAATATATTCTCTCATTTATATGTTGGTTTTAATAATAATAACTTTTTTACTTGTTGAAACAAGTACATAGTTAAATTAACTATCGTCCAACTTCATTTATTTTCCTGTTGGGACCATAAAAGATAAGTTAGTGAGTTGTATAATAACTAATGTAAGATATATTAAATTAATTTAAAATAATGGTCAATTGATGACAAACGATACTGCAGTATCAAATTACCACAGTAATTGACTTTGTAAACCAGAGTTTGTCTAATTTCCCAAACCCTTCTTTTTTTATGTAAAATAGGCCGACGTTTGGCCGCTATCTCGCCTGATGGTAAGCGATGATGCGGCCTACGATGAAGCACGACTGCCCATAAGCAACCTATTCACTTGGGCTTTGAAGACACCCAGGTTATACCCATCAGGAAGCTTGAAGTGAAGCGCTTCGTGCGAGTGGATGGGATATCCACCATGAAATGTTATGTTCTCTTATCTCCTATTATCTTGATTAACTGATTTCGTTAATACTTTTTTCAATGAAATCGATATTGTTAGGAGAAGATTTTTTATGAATATATATTATTTATTATTCACTTTTGCTTTAAAAAACATATTATTAATTTATTATGATTATAGTGTTTGCGATTAAAAGTATGTGAAATGATTTCATATAACAGTTATTTTTTATACTTAATTAGCATAAGATTTTAAAAGAGGGTTTAAATTCTTTGTGAAGTCCCAAAATAGTATAATCTATACTAAAATTATAAAGCTGAAGAGTTTGTTTATTTATTTGTTTGTTTGAACGCACTAATCTCCGGAACTACTGGTCCGATTTGAATAATTCTTTTTGTGTTGCATAGCTCATTTATCTAGGAAGGCTATAGGCTATAAAACACTACGATTAACAGGATCCAAGCAGAGCGGGTGAAACCGCGCGGAAGTAGCTAGTTTCATATAACATGGATATAATCCTGACATTTCTACTAAACCAAACAGAATTTTAATAATAGTAGTGTGTGTAAGTAGTAATAGTACCTAACAAGTAAAATAAATCTATGTTTTTTATTAAATTAATAAGACAAAAAGGTTTGGTATTTTTTTTCAAATTTTTTCTTTGTCTTATATCTTTGATGTGTATTTATTAAATGACCTTAGCAAAATAGATTATAATTTAGAGCTTTAGATAATTCTAAAGCTTTCTAATGAAAGGAAAGATAAACTCATTACTAATTTCCAAACTACGACGAGTAGGTACTCTAAAATATACTATATATAAATAGTATTTATAACCAAAACGATTAGTCTTATTGCTTTCTAACACCCAAAATTAATAGGTAACCTATCTCAATCCAAAATATTGAACTTACAATCATGTTTTCGAAAAAAAACTCTATATTACTAATGTCAAAAATCGAGCCACCGATTTTAGATTGAGATAAAAAAACCGGTCAAGTGAGAGTAGGAGTCGCCAATGAAGGGTTCCGTAGTAGCAAGTAGATGACATAATAATATAAAAGTAATAAAATAACTTGGTTTTTCATAGTGTTTGTTTGAACGACAAAGTTTTATTATTTGCGTTTTTTTTAAATCAATTATTTCTTAAAAACTAATAATGATATTTCGAATATATTTCGATAATTCAAACCAATTTTCGTTGAAAGTTTCCATTGAAATCTATAGCATATATTTTTTTAGTTTTCTCACTCACTTATTTTAAAAGTTAGAGGAAGGGGGGACACTGTCTCATTTTTCCACTGGAAGCGTCTATCTTTCAAACAATTGATTTTGACGATAACTGGTTTTAGGAACCTTAATGTCTTTTTTAAAGTCCTATCATTATTTTTTTTTTATTAGTTTCATGTATGGAGGGTCCCCTTTAATTTTAAAATTTATTAATTTTTATACAAATTCGAATAACGGTTACCAGAATATTATATCAACCCACAAAGTTTTAACTATGTAGGCCAAACAGTTTTGGAAATAAATGACGAATGTGTAAGCGTTCCGTTTTTTGCCATGGAACCCTAAAAATGATAGATTCGATATTTCATTATCTTGTTTCTTGAACTATCTGTTTCAATAACTCAATTTGATGCTGCAATATAATTTGGCATTAATTGACCGTTATTTTTAATTATTTGGTATATATTTACAATACTTATTATAGATTATTAGGAATCTGTAGGATAACCCAGTTCTAAGTAACTTACGACAGGGATATTTGGTTAGGGGATACACTTTGGTTTTGGTTTTCTTTTATGGTCCCAATAGGAAAATAAATGCAGTTGGACGATAGTTAATTTAACAAGTAAAAAAGTTATTATTATTAAAACCAACATATAAGTGAGAAATAATATATTTAATTGTTACATTTACAACAAATTCTTGCGACAACAAAATAAATAATGACTAAAACGTAAGGTTCAACAATGAGGTCGTCTAACAATTGAGATCAGAATCAGTGGTGGTGGTGGTGTTCAGGAACGATGTGCTTGGCGTGACCCACGAACTTAACGTTGGCGTTGAATCTGTTGATATGAAATAAATAGTTAGTTCATTCTATCGCACACTATAATATTTATTTTTATTATCACACGTTATGTATTACTCACCCAGTCTTCTTGTCAGCGTGGTACTCCACGATCCTGACAGTACCGTCGGGCTCGTGCAGACTGTACACGCCCTTCACGACGTCACCGTCGCGGGACTCATGCTGGGACTTCTTGTCACCGGTGTGAGGGTCCTCCACTTTGTAGGCGAACTCATATTTAGGGTGGGACTGTAACACGAAATACATTGTTATAGAACACTGTAAGGCATTATTTTGTGTCAATAGAAGGTTAAACAATGAACTGGACTATTATCTTACATAGTAGACGACGTGCTTCTCGGTGCCATGTCCGTGGTGCTGCTTGATGCTCTGTGAGGAGGAGGCGTGGCCGTGGTGTTCCTCGTGATGGTGTTCCTCGTGATGCTGTTCCTCGTGGTGGGAGTCATCATGGTGGTACTGTTCGTGGTGGTGGTCATCGTGTTGGTACTGCTCGTGGTGGTGATCATCGTGTTGGTTCTGTTCGTGGTGGTGGTCATCGTGATAGTACTGCTCATAATGGTGTTCATCGTGGTGGTTCTGTTCGTTTTGCTTGCCTTGTTCCTCGTGGTGCTCTACATGGTGTACAGGGTGTTTGGTCTCGTGAGTGTGGTGCAGTACGATGCTCTGCGAGGAGATGGCGTGACCGTGACCGTGGTGTTGGTCGTGACCTTGTTGGGGCCGCGCAGCGACCGTCGCGACCACAGCAGCGAGCAGAAGAACCTGAGAAGAAATTAGTTAAAATTAAGTCCAAAATTATCTTAATATTATTTTATTTTGCTATTAATTAATGATTTTTAATTCGATTGAATACCTTGTACATTTTAATTATTTATTTTCTTTACTCTTTGAATGTAAGCAAGTGACTGATAGTCTCTTTGGAAATATTATCCCTTTTTATACACAATATTTTTAAAACACAGAACGCCATGAGTAGGTACACGTGTTAGTCCAGTTTAAGTAAATTAAAACTGACCTTGAGTAAAGAAGTAAATCTGAGTTAATTGACTCTTTACTTTCTTCGGTGAAGGGCATTGACATTCATTTGGTTAAATAACTGCTTTAAAGTAATGTAATATCAAAAACTGGTTTATGTGAACTAAAATCGAGAACTCCAATATGTAATACTAGTGACATGTCATTGAGTGATATCAAAATAAATAAATGAACTAAGACCACTATTCCACTTTTTAGAACAAGTACTCTTAAACTGCATACTACTCTCTATTACTCTCTCTCAGGTCCTTTTAAACCTGATATAATTAATCAATTACCTTCACTGTTTTGTTCCGAAAAAAATTGCTAACACCTACAATAATTTAGGAAATCATATACAGTCGAATTGGTGATGCTCCTAAACTGCATGTGGAATTCCTTCGTATTTTTACTCCTGACAATTACTGTTGAAACAGAAAGCTGCAGTCATTTGCTTTATCATCTTACAGAATGGTCAGTAAAGCTAAGTTTTCATTACCGCGCTCATTAAAACTTTTAAGTTGATTCATGGATTCAAAGCCAGAGTGTGACGTGTTTTCGGGTGAAAGATATTTTTGTCGGCTTGAAGTTTTCCAAAGAGATGAATGATAATTAAGTGTCAAAAGTTTGTATTTTTTTTTCTTTCATTGTGTCTAGTAGTTTAATTGGTTCTTGTTCCGTTTTATTCAATTAAATAAATAGGTTACGTAAGCATTAAATAACTCTGAGTACCTGTAACAGTATAAGACCGTAAATAAAGTGATCATCAAATATTAAATAAATACAGCTGCAACGAAAGAATTCATATGGTCTGTTCATATTACTATATTATTACAATGTAAGACAATGTAATATGATATAATAATGGTTTAAATGCAGGTTTATTATTTCAAAACTTTGATGAATGAAGGTAAACGCTCTGGCCGTAAAGAAAGGAATTAATTAACTCGATACTGTATCAAGGTGAGATAAAGTATCCAAAATGAGGCCTATACTGCGAACAGGTTAAATATTTTTAAGATTGCGAAAATTTTTCGTCCAATCCCTTTATTGAAGTGTATAAAAAGCAAAATTATTCTTTGATAAATTATCACTCACTATTTGGTACTCCAAGAGTAAACAATACAAATCATCAACATGTACAAGGTACAAAACTGCCTTCACTCAACTTTACAGAACTAGAACTTTATTACAACTATATTATTAGTACCTATCTAACCTTTACTAAATATATAAATCTTTATACAGATCATCCTAGCAGCTGCTGTGGTAGCGGTAGTCGCGGCGCGTCCACAGGACGGTCACCACCACGAGCACCACCACCACGCCTCCTCCTCACAGAGCCTCAAGCAGTACCACGGGAAAGCCACTGAGAAACACGTCGAGTACTATGTAAGATAATGCTTCAATGCGGTTTAAACTGTACTAAATTAAATAAGGAATGTTTTTATCTAACACAATTATACCTATTGCAGTCTCATCCCAAGTATGAGTTCGCGTACAAGCTTGTGGACCCTCACACCGGTGACAAGAAGTCCCAGCACGAGTCTCGTGATGGTCACGTCGTGAAGGGTGTGTACAGTCTGCATCAGCCTGATGGCTCTGTCAGGATCGTGGAGTACCACGCTGACAAGAAGACTGGGTGAGTGTTCTAACATGATCCTTCATAACTTTGCGAATAAAAATATGACCAAACGAAGGATCACAGTTGTTATAAATTTTTATATTGTGTGTCATCAGATTCAACGCCAACGTGAAGTACGAAGGTCACGCCGTACACATCGTTCCTGAACACCACCACCACCACTGATTCCTTAGTACTTCTACTGATTGTTATTTAGTTACCTCAAAGATTGTTGATTGTTTTGTCTGTAAATATATCTTACTTTAACATTTATTTGTATATTTCTTTTTATGGTACGTAATCCTGACTTATTTCGTTATAAAGACCCTGAAAAATACAGTAGACTTGAGTATCTAGCTATATTTAATTAGGTAACTGGACTAATCGCTTTAAAAGATAATAGAGCTACGTTTTTATAACAATATGAATATTCAAGCCTTTTAAGATTGTATGAGAGAAAGGAGTTATATAAATGATGGTGATGGCGTCAGGGGAAATTGGAGGAAGAAGATATATTGCGATTGAGACGATTTGGTGGTACCTGTACATCTATATAATAAGTAAATGACGTCATAAATAAATAAATTGCAACGACTACATGGGCAGAAGCAAAAACAAGGATCTTTAAAATATCCAAAATATTTTTATCGATAATTACAAATGATCATCTTTTTACAAATTATGAGTCAAAATTATCTCAGGTATAAGTAACTATACTCCCCTGAATCACGTGTGCTTATAAAAATAAATCATTTATTGCACCCTTGCAACAGCATTAGTAATAACAAACGGTTTATGAACAATCAAATAATAAATCTAGACTTACTTTCGCAGACGTATCGGTTTACTTTTACGAAAGCATTACAAATAGTTTTATACGTTTCGTGCATAAATACACCAATTCCAAACTAATATTAATGCAATAATTGCTTTGATTACACATATCATATTGATATAAAAGTCGTTGTTTAGAAAAAGTAGAGATCAGTTTATTTTTGTGTTTAGTGTAAACAACAGTAGAAATGGTGCTAAAGGTAATAAAATTAAATAAGTTCTTAGATTAATGTGTGTGAACGTTCAAAAAGTGCAGTGTCTTTTGTCAATAAATTGGAGTATCTTGTGGAGTGTCTTGTTTATAAAGTGTCGACTACTGATTTTTTCACCATAGCTCAATACTTCTGTGTATTTTTATTCTTGAAAGGTGAAACCTAGAGTTAAAGTGCACCTATGAAACTCTTTGCCTAAAAACAAAGTCCTATGCCTGAATCTCGAGAGTTGTATACCAATTTCAGCCTTCAGTAGCCTAGTATAGAGGCAGTCATAACTTTAGAATTTTTTTAATCATAAGACAGCCCAAAACATTCCTTTATTAAAACTTTAGCACATTCAACAAATAAACGAAATGTGGTGTTCTTACATTTTAACAATATATTTCAGGTGGTATGTGCACTAAGCGTTTTGGCACTGGTCACCGAAGCCGTGACAGTGCACAAGCAGCACAAGCATGCGTTCTCCTCACAGCACTTCCTCAGACACGATGGCCATGCACAGAAAGTGTACATCATTGAACACCACAAACCAAGCAAACATGACCCTCATAAAAAGGTTGAACATAAGTACAAGCATGTGGACTACTATGTGAGTATTGTCGATTTTAGATTATTATGATGATGATTTAGATTCGTTTAAAAGTGACTAGCTGACCCGGCAAACTTTATACCGCCTCAAACATTTTTTTTCACTTTTTAAACCTTCCCTGGACTTCCACAAATAATTCAGACCAACATTTCCTAAATCGATCCAGCCGTTCTCTAGTTTTAGCGAGACTAACGAACAGCGATTGATTTTTAAATATACAGATTTCTATGATAAGGTTGAATGATAAATGGGTAAGCTTCAGCGTCCGCGACATGAAGTCAAAAATATTAAGTACATAGTAAAGAAGCCTAAGTAGTTTCTTTTTTTAGTTATTCCTGGTAACTAAACGCTGAAGAAATATTTTGTTTTTTTGTATATCATATTACGTGGACTATTACTACAATAAAATATACATTTTTGTTTTCCAGACTCATCCTAAGTACAAGTATGGGTACAAAGTGGAGGACCACCACACTGGTGACAAGAAATCTCAACATGAACATCGTGATGGAGACTCCGTGAAAGGATACTACGAATTGCATGAACCTGGTGGTACAGTCAGAAGAGTTGAGTATCACGCTGACAAGCATAGTGGGTGAGTTGAATATGGCTAGAATATTGAACACTATTGTTAATAAATACTTTGGAAACCCTCCACAATGCTAGTCAAAGGTCTTCCATACATTTGCAGCAGTCAGATACAGTAACAGAATCTTGGAAGATACTCAATAACAATAATATTAAAAACACAGACAGTCTGAGCCCACTATGGTTCTGCTTGGCCTTGAATCCTCTCAGTACTTTATTAGAGGCTTCAGGGCTAGGCTATCCTTTACGGAGAAGGGGTCTAGTCATATCCCACTTGCTTTACATGGATGACCTCAAGTTGTTTGCTCCAAATAACAAACAACTGATGGAACTACTGAAAATAACTGAAAAATTTAGTAGTTCCATCAGAATGGAATTTGGAGTAGATAAATGTGCTGTCATGCATGTGAAGCGAGGAGGGATTGTGGAATCTGAGGGTCTAGAACTCTCAGATTTCACAAAACTAAGAGCGCTCTCCGCAAATGATACTTACAAGTACCTGGGTATGTCAGAGGGATTAGGCATTAATGGACCGGACATGAAACAATCGTTACGGGAACGCTTCTTTGGCCGCCTGAATAAAGTGCTGAAAAGTTCACACTGCTGACTGCAAATCGTATGCATTACCCTCGTTCATCGATCATGAGGTTGTACATCCCGCGGAAGTGTGGGGGTCGAGGCTTGTTAAATGCTAAGACCCTTCATAACCGTGAGGTGTGCAACCTCAGGGAATATTTCCTGAAAGTAAACGAGGGTATGCATCGAGAAGTAGCGGCAGTGGACAATGGATTCACTCCACTATCTTTAGCAAAAGAGAACTGGCGCAAACCTGTGTTACTAAGCGTCAATGACCGCAAGGAGGTATGGCATAGCAAGGAGCTCCATGGACGCTTCTTCCGGGCCCTTCATGGACCCAGTGTAGATTTTCTGGCGTCCGTATCTTGGCTACGATTCAGTAATCTCTTTGGAGAAACTGAAGGATTTGTCTGTGCAATTATGGACGAAGTTATCCTTACGAATAACTACCGGATATATATTATTAAGGATGGGACCGTTGACATATGTCGGGCATGTCATAGTCCTGGTGAATCCATAAGACATATAATTTCTGGTTGTGGTCGTTTGGCTAATGGTGAATATTTGCATAGACATAATCAGGTGGCCAAGATTATCCACCAGCAACTTGCTTTGCACTACCAACTTGTTGAGTTTGAGGTTCCATACTACAAGTATGCGCCCGATCCAGTTCTCGAAAACGGCCATATCACGTTGTACTGGGATCGATCTATCATCACTGACAGGACTATTGTAGCCAACAAACCTGATATAGTGGTGATAGACCGACAAGCGCGCCGCACGATGATAATCGATATCACCATCCCTCATGACGAGAACCTCGTGAAAGCTGAAAAAGATAAACAAATAAAATATCTTGACTTGGCTCACGAGGTTGTCGACATGTGGAATGTGGATTCGGCTATCGTTGTGCCGATAGTCGTGTCGGCCAACGGTTTAATACCCAACAGCCTCGACAACCACCTTAGAAGGCTGGGGTTGGGCGGATGGATCAAGGGCCTGATGCAGAAGGTAGTACTCCTCGAAACGGCACGCATTGTGAGGAGGTTTCTGTCTTTTGAGCCCTAACCACCGGCAGCTTGGACCATGCTCCCGCTACCGGTCGGCTCCTATTTTTATATTTTTAAATGTTATTTTGTTTTTTATTTTTATAAGTAATGTTTAAAAATATAATTTTAGAGTGTTTTAAATAAATATATGGATAATATTAAAAAAAAATCTAACAAATTTCAAATCATCAGAATGATAATGCACACATACATAACTTCACACATGTCTCCCTGATTCTTACACACCCACACACAGAATGATAATTATTATGATACGTTGTATTTTACTATTTTAATTTTATGTTTTTTTTTCAGATTCCACGCAACGGTGAAACATAAAACACATCACATAATCCCGAAGAAACATCATCATCATGAAACAAAACATCATCACAAGAAAATGTAGATAACCTAGTATCAGAATGTTGATTGTGCTGTGATAATATTCATTTAGTAATAAGTTTATTATAAGCCTAGTTTATAATTATGTTTTTCTTTGTACTGAATAAAATAATGTGATTATAAATTGAGAAAATACCCAATTTTTATTTTTATTTTAACATAGGTATTTACCACTTATATATCATCATATCATACACGACATTTTAGTTTGTAACTATTAGTTACTATCCTTTTATAGTAAAACTAAGAAATTTTCATAACATAATCAAGTCTAAAATATAGATGTCCGATGAACGGGTACTGTAATTACTTGGGTGTCGGGAAGTCAACGCAAATGGTCTATTTGCACTTTGCCATTCCATAAAATATCACATTTACATCATTGCATCATATTTACAAAGGATTTAAAAGAAACAAATTGATTGTTATATTACAGACTTATCTATTTATTTTCACCAATGATATTTTAATTATAATATACTCGTACATAAATAAAATAATAAATTAAAATACAAAACAATAACGATAACTTAGTACAACGACAACAGTTTTCAACAATAACGAGGTTTAGGTTTGTAGAGTTAGTGGTGGGAGTGGTGTTCAGGAACGATGTGCTTGGCGTGACCAATGAACTTCACATTAGCGTTGAATCTGTAAAAAATGCAGGATTTAGTGACAATAGTCAGATTCGTGGAAAATTCTCGTATCGAAAGCCAAGAGAAGTTATGCGTCTTTGAGCAAACGAAGTGGGTCACTAAGATTCATAGGCCATTGTTATTTTATGAGACAAAGTAGGAAACAAGCTGATGGTTAACCTGGGGGTAAATGATCAGCATTGCTCATGAATAAACTTTCTGTCCTATTATAGTTTGATATTAATTTACTTTACGCATGGAAATAAGGAGGCTAAGGGGGAGGCCTTTGTTCAGCAGTGGACTTTTCTCGGCTGATGATGATGATGATGGAAATGAATATAAATATTATTTGTTTGGGAGATATGACTTCAAATACAAATAAATGCACTCACCCAGTCTTCTTGTCAGCGTGGTACTCAACAACCCTGATGGTTCCATCGTGCTCGTGCAGACTGTACACGCCCTTCACGACATCACCATCACGGGACTCATGCTGGGACTTGTGGTCACCGGTGTGGGGGTCCTTAACTTCATACGCAAACTCGTATTTGGGATGAGACTGTAAAAAATAAACATTAAATACTATGTAAAGCATTGCAAAGTAATGATTTACTGTATGCTATAATTATATAAGTACTTTATATTGGAAAAGATAAATAGTAATGACAACAAATAAAGTGATTATGAACTTCGTCGGATCATCTTGTGTGAGACAAAGCAACTTACATAGTACTCGACGTGTTTCTCAGTGGCTTTCCCGTGGTACTGCTTGAGGCTCTGTGAGGAGGAGGCGTGGTGGTGGTGCTCGTGGTGGTGACCGTCCTGTGGACGCGCCGCGACTACCGCTACCACTGCAGCTGCTAGGATGATCTGATGAAAAAAAAAAACATAAATTGAATGGTTAAAACTAAAGCTCTATGTAAATGGGCGCTGTCAATGTGTTAGTTATTTATTATTATTGATCATAATGTGTTTTGTCAAATATTCAACTTTTATCTATTTTATTTACAGTAATTAAGTCATGCTAATAATTATAAACTTGGAAGATTAAGTTAGTAACATAATACTCGAGTATTTTAGATTTTTAAATATTTTTGTACCTTGGTGAACATTTTGAATTATTTTTTGTTTTGTTTGCTTGCTAAGCTGATAATTGACTGATAATTTTCAAAAGAAATCAACGAATTTATATAGCCCTAAAAAGCAAGTTTGAGATAAAGTAATAAATTGTATTGTACAGTTTTCGTTATAAAGCCAGTTTATCACCAAACTTGTTGGATTTGCAATAAGTGCTCCGGTTAAGGTCTAGATGACCTCGAGCGATATTATAGCACGTGCCTTTGGTTACGAATGTAAGTAATTTTTTTATGTGATAAGCCGGTAAAAGTGCATATCACCTCATGGTAAGTAATCGGTGCCGCCTATGGTTACCCGAAAAAATCGTGGTAGTTACAAGTGCGTTACGGCCGGAGGGAATCATTAGGGAGATTGGAGAGTTAACTTTACTCACACGATGAAATACAACACAAGCGTTGTTTCACATCGCTTTTCTGGGAGGCCATGGTATCACTCAAAATAAACATTGTTAGATTTTTTGTATATAAAAAAATATTAATAATATGATAAATACAAATTTTCACAATACATGTAATCTTTAAAATAGTTTTTTATTATGTTTTTAGCGAAATGATAGTTAAGAAACCATTACAAGAATTAGCTATGGACTTTCAGAACTCATCCTGAAAGTGGAAAAAGAATATTTTCATAGGTATATATTTATTTTGCATTACTGTAAATAATAATACTAATTATTTATTTATTACTTATCATTGTTGTATTAAAAACTTGCCACATAAAGAAAGTAACTTTTTAAATTATAACAGCTTTGTCAAGGTTTTCGAGCTTTTAAACCTCTTCATTAGTAAAAATGGAGTAAAACCTGCTTAATTTATCAACAGCGGCAGTTAATTTCATGCTTCATATAAAATACGAATGTCATTCTGTGAATTTATCAGTTATCACTTCGCATTCAAAGCAAAACAACCTCAAAGAATCAAAATGTTCACCAAAGTAATTATTACTATTTTCTCATAATTATTGAACATTTCCAAGTTTCATAAAATTTAAATTAATTACGTGAATTTAAACGTATTTTTATTTCATTTCTTATTACTTTATTAGGTACTCCTCGTTGCCGTCGCAGTGGCAGCTGTAGCTGCTCAAGACCACCACCACGAGCACCACCACCACGCCTCCTCCTCACAGAGCCTCAAGCAGTACCACGGGAAAGCCACTGAGAAACACGTCGAGTACTATGTAAGATAATGCTTCAATGCAATCTAAGCTTTTTCTACTTCAAAATAGGATAGATTTTATCTAATACAAAAATAATGATATTCCAGTCCCACCCTAAGTATGAGTTCGCGTACAAAGTGGAGGACCCTCACACCGGTGACAAGAAGTCCCAACATGAGTCCCGCGACGGTGACGTCGTGAAGGGCGTGTACAGTCTGCACGAGCCCGACGGTACTGTCAGGATCGTGGAGTACCACGCTGACAAGAAGACTGGGTGAGTTTAAAAACTTACTCTTGTTAGATATAATATGCAAAAGTTAATGATGGGTAATATTTGCTAACGTTGCTTCTTTTTCTTTTTACAGATTCAACGCTAACGTCAGGCGTGAGGGTCACGCCAAACACATTGTTCCTGAACACCACCACCAGTACCACCACTAATTCTAGACGAAAGATCTCATTGTTATTTAATGTAATCCGATTGTTATAATGCTGTTAAAATATTTTAATTAATAAATGTAAGTTTGTAAGACTAATGCCTGTATTTGATTTATTTTCTTTAAACAACAACTTCAATTTACCTAAGCATATTTTGGATTACTATAAAAAAGTGTGTAAAAAAGGTGCACTTTAACAGTGTAGTGAGGAGTCACAAACGTCAAAGAGAAAAAGGATTTATTGACATTTTATTGCAACATAACTGATGTGTCTTTGTTTTACGTTTTACTATTGGCAACACCATACTCGTTCCTCTCTTGGGCCGACCTGGGGGCCTACTCCGGTTCTCGAAAGCGAAGTTTCGTTTAATCTTCGGCCGTCGGTTTTATTGATTTACTAATAGAATTACTTGAAATTTTTAATTGCATATCAAGACCTATTTATTTATCTTCATTTCATTCGTTATTTTTTGTTCACGAAAGTTCGCAATAAATAGAATTGTAGTATGAAATCTGCGAAGTTTCGGACGAAATTTCGTTTTTCGTTGAATTAGAGTAGGCCCCCTGACCTAGAAAATGTCATTCGTTCCGTATTTAGTATATATTATTTCGTATTGATAAGTAATAATTATAATCCGTTACTTATTATGATGCGGCGGTCACAACTTATGGTCATTGCCATTAAAATTAGACACACATTAAATAAAATAAATAAATAAATATTTGTATCAGTAAAACAGACCTTTCCACAATAACAAATCACGAGAATAACAACCCCAAGTCAGAAAAAGGAGGATTTCTCGGATATTGGGTCAATTTCAAATGTGAGATAGACAAAATAAATTGAAACCTGGAGCTCATACACACGACATCTCAGTGTAGTCGAATTAATAATACTTCTTAATGCGTACTTTTAATTGTATTCCTTTTTGCATAATTTCTTACGAAGCAGCTACTTTCTAGGAATTATTGGTATTAAGCATATATTTAGGTCTAGTTTAAAATGTATAGTGTAAATAAGTGCACGAAAATAAGAAGCGAGCGTCTAAGTTAAGATGGTGGTTTCCTAAGACCTTTACCTTTTTGTAAGACAAACTAAAAGGTTCTTCACAAAAAATATTTTGGACATAATTATCTCACATTAAGATGGAACTACGAGTATTATCACGAACATGTCAACATACCTACATATTCTGATGAGTTCAATAGTTTTCTTGGAAATTTAATTATAAATTATCTAAAGTATAATACTATAACGGTATCCAATGACGTCACATCTGAAGTGACAGCTCCAAAAATATATCGCGTTTTCTTTCTAAATAGCATTACTCTTTCAACGTTAATATAAGTTATTTAAGTTAAGTTTTTAAGTTTCAATATTACTTTACTCTTAAAAACTTACTTTAACTTTACGTTTTCAGGTCAAAAATATATATTCAGGCCCTTGGAGAACTTGAAATAATAATAGAAAATAGAAAGAAGGAGATACAGATGTAGGTATGTACAATTTCAAGAATAAAAAAGTAAGAAAAATTATAAGTCAGTGTTTCATCATTAAATAATTTTATTAGTTAAAACAAGAATATCACAATTTAACAAAAATAACAATTAAAACATAGTTTTTAACAGGTGGGGTTTGGTATTTTTAGCATCAGTGGTGGTGGTGGTATTCAGGAACAATGTGTTTGGCGTGACCCTCACGCTTGACGTTAGCGTTGAATCTGTAAGAAATAAAATATGGTCATAAAAGTATCACAACACACTGGCAGTGGTAGGATTTCCTAGAATAAGCTATTTACACTCACCCAGTCTTCTTGTCAGCGTGGTACTCCACGATCCTGACAGTACCGTCGGGCTCGTGCAGACTGTACACGCCCTTCACGACGTCACCGTCGCGGGACTCATGTTGGGACTTCTTGTCACCGGTGTGAGGGTCCTCCACTTTATACGCGAACTCGTACTTAGGGTGAGACTGGAATAAAATACATCAGTCAGTCAGTATAAGCCACGCTAAAGTAACTCAAACTTACTATCATAACTTTTAAATACATACATAGTACTCGACGTGTTTCTCAGTGGCTTTCCCGTGGTACTGCTTGAGGCTCTGTGAGGAGGAGGCGTGGTGGTGGTGCTCGTGGTGGTGGTCTTGAGCAGCTACAGCTGCCACCGCGACGGCAATTAAAAGTACCTAGAAGAATAAAATTATACATTTTGTAAATCTTTTTTTTTGCTTTTATATTTGTATGAATTATGAAAACTGAATTTAATTATACCTTAGTGTACATTTTAATATTTTTTGTAACGTTAATTAGTTGTAAAGATTGAAGGGTGACTGATAAACTTACAAACCAGAGTCAGTGTTTTATATTCGACACAATATCAGGTTTTAAGTGATAAAACATACAAAATTTCAGGTTTAATAAAAATCTGCTGATTGCATAAACAGTACTTATTATCTCGCTGTGTACAGATTTTTAACCTTGAACTCAAGAAACGAAAGTACATTTCACTACTCAACCCCATGATTGATAGATACAAAATTATTCATAAAAAAAATATTTTCTAAAATGTAAAGTAGTTCCAAGTTTGTAGCTTCAACTCCTTGTATAAAAATACCTAGATTCAATATAGTTATCAGTTCAGCATTGTTCCTTTAAAGCTTTACAATAAATTATATCTTGATCAAATGTAACACATATGTTTCACATACATAGTCGTATATCCAGTATCGCCTTTGTTATTTTTGTAAACAATTGGAAAACACTCATTAAGTGCTACAGAAGAAACCCCTCATCATCGCCAGTCACTCACATTCCACTACTCCTCTATGAGCCTTCTCTATATGACACGGAGAAGTCCTAATTTCTGAATACATGTTAATACAACTACTACAAAACATAATTATTATAATGGTAAATATGCAACTGGAACAGGTTCAAAAAACGTGCTCTTATTAAAAAAATAACCCATTGCTGAACTTTATTACTTAAAACTTGATTTTAGGTTTCGAGTATATAAAACTCTGAATTAACTTTTGAAAATATCAGTCATCACTCAACTGTGAGAGTAAAAGCTTCAACATGGTTGCTAAGGTATTTAACATCTTAGATATTTTTAAAACCATTTGCCTACACTAAAATGTCGAGTATTGATGATAATTAGTTTACCTTACATGCAAACGAACAGCCCGTAGGCGTACACAATTATTAATCATCATTACGTCAATCAATCACGTGTTTAATTCTTATAATAATTTGTCTAGGAAACCTAACCCAACAGTTATATTTCATCTATCATTCATTTTCATATTCATTCTTAAAATAATTCGTAAATACAGGTCATCCTTGTCATCGCCGTCGTGGTGGCCAGCATTGCTGCCCAAGACCACCACCACGAGCACCACCACCACGCCTCCTCACAGAGCCTCAAGCAGTACCACGGGAAAGCCACTGAGAAACACGTCGAGTACTATGTAAATAATTCTATGTTTTTTCTAAGATTAGTAGACTTCATAACCTCAAAGGAATAGAATACGAACCGTATAATATATTTGAAGTTGATTTTAAACTGTTGTTGATTTGCAGTCTCACCCTAAGTACGAGTTCGCGTATGAAGTTAAAGACCCTCACACCGGTGATTACAAGTCCCAACATGAGTCCCGCGACGGTGACGTCGTGAAGGGCGTGTACAGTCTGCACGAGCCCGACGGTACTGTCAGGATCGTGGAGTACCACGCTGACAAGAAGACTGGGTGAGTTTAAAAAATACTCCTGTTAGATATAATATACAAGAGTTAATGATGGTTATTATTTGCTAACGTTCCTTTTTTTACAGATTCAACGCTAATGTCAAGCGTGAGGGTCACGCCAAACACATTGTTCCTGAACACCACCACCACCACTGAATGTAGTATAATATCTAATGTTTGTTATATAATTTGTCTGACTGTTACCGTTGTTGTTAAATATTTGTAAATATTAAGAAATATAATTCTATAAACTACTTACTTATTTTTTTCACTTCTCACCTGTATATAAAAATATTTTAGTTGATAATCAAATTAAATTATATTAATTGCTTTTCAACAATATAACATAAGTTAAACTCAATTATTAATAGACGAGATCCAAGTTAAATTAAATTTGAATTTGAACCTTAATAGTTCCTACAGTAAGGTGTCCTCTCATTAGGCCTTAGAAATATTCATTGCGATCTATACTTATTATTATTAATATTATAAAACTGAAGACTTTGTTTGTTTGAACGCGCTAATCTCTGAAACTACTGTTCCGATTTTAATAATAATTTTTGTGTTGGATAATGCATTTGTTGAGGAAGGCTATAGGCAAACATCACGCTATGAGCTATAGCAACCAAGCAGAGCGGGTGAAACCGCGCGGAAGTAGCTAGTCCATAATAAACGAAATGGTATTTTAATAGATTCCACCAAAGATTCCCACCAAATAAAGATAGACTATAAGTTGATCACAAAGTAATGACGTGACACGTGAGCGACAAATCAACTGATGGTGTATTGTCCATTCAGAAATCATTTCACACCACATCAATAGAATCATAAGTCGGCACTTATGCCAGAGGCCTTATCTCGCACGGAGAAGGTTTGAGCTTTAATCATTACGCTTGCTCAGTGCTGGTTAACAGTTTCAAACTTATACATAATTAGAAACTATAAGCCCACATTTCCTCACGATGTTTTCCTTCGCCGTTTGTAAGTGATGTCTAAATAATCTTAAAAAGAACATATATACCAAAAAAGCCACATTGGTACTTGCCGTTGGTAGGCTTTGAGCCTCCAGGCCACCACGACTATTAATATACATCATATTAGTCTGAAATTGTTCAGTATTTTATTTTTACTCAATTAATAAATAATTTCAGACTCTGAACTGCCAAAGTACATTATACAAACAGTACCAGACTTTGGACAAAAAAAAAAGTGATAAAAACTGTACCGTACCTGATAATTAAATTCAACAGTTATGAACGGAAATAAATCGCCCTTCCGTTTTATACTTACATATTTTTGAAGTTTACAATATAGACACCAGAACAACTAGTGCCAGTTTTTACACTTATTCAATCGCATTATAACGTTAATTAGTGACCATACAAACCGAAGTTAACGTTGAGTCGTCGACAGCCAATAGCAAACTAAACTTAGAACGAGTTTGCTTTAGGTTGAACGAAAACGAAACGAGAGCTCGTTCGGCGCTCTAATTAGCTAGAGCGAATAAACCAACCAATCACAGCGCCTAACGCACTCTCGTTTTGCGACTCAACGTCACGCCTTTTATCCCCAAAGAGCTAGGCAGAGATGCACATTATGGCACGTAATGCTGCTATGTACACCCGCTTTTCACCATTTTGTGTTAAAGTCCCATGTAGTAGGGGGTGAGCCTATTGCCATATACTGGGTACAATTCTAGACTCCGTGCTACTACCGAGAAATTTCCTTGTCCGACAGTCGCACTTGCGACCACTCGACTAACGAGGTAGTCATGTTAATAGCTACTCCATGGACAAATTGCATTTAAACACTTGGCGAATAACTTAGTGAAAAACTCACTGATATTTGACAAAATTATGTTTCGTTCGACCAGCCTTTCTAGTAAGCAGTTGCAGATAAAGACAAAATAAAACGTTGTTGTTTTCTTACACAATTTTAATTAATTATAACAAAGTATCACAATTCAACATTAATAACAACAAAGTCAAGTTTACATATAAGGGTTTCTAGAATCAGTGGTGGTGGTGGTGTTCAGGAACAATGTGTTTGGCGTGACCTTCACGCTTGACGTTGGCGTTGAATCTGTAAATACGAAATAGTTAATTAGAAAATTTTGTTGCATATTTTAATTATTTGTTATAACGCATTCACGTGCAATTAACACTCACCCAGTCTTCTTGTCAGCGTGGTACTCCACGATCCTGACAGTACCGTCGGGCTCGTGCAGACTGTACACGCCCTTCACGACGTCACCGTCGCGGGACTCATGTTGGGACTTCTTGTCACCGGTGTGAGGGTCCTCCACTTTGTATGCGAACTCGTACTTAGGGTGAGACTGCAATATAATTATTTTTGTATTAGACAAAATTCAATCTATTTTGAAGTAAAAAAAAACTTAGATTGCATTGAAGCATTATCTTACATAGTACTCGACGTGTTTCTCAGTGGCTTTCCCGTGGTACTGCTTGAGGCTCTGTGAGGAGGAGGCGTGGTGGTGGTGCTCGTGGTGGTGGTCTTGAGCAGCTACAGCTGCCACTGCGACGGCAATTAGGAGAACCTAATAAAAATAAAATAATTAGTTACAGGTATCACTTTAAAAAAATTATTTTAATTTTTAAAATAGTTAACATTTTTTTTACCGTACCTTTGCGAACATTCTGATTTTTGATACGTTGATATGTTTGAACAACGAAATGATAACTGATAATTCAACAAATCCGGATCAGTGTTTTATATTCGACATGATATCAAGTTTTGAGTTGTAAATAAAGCATATAATGAAGTATTTCAACAACTACAGGTTTGTTAAAAACTTTCGACCATTTCATTGTGTAAAAGTAGTTCTTAAATTAAGAGTGACCTTGAACTCCTGGTACTAAAATTAAGTATACCTACATTGTCACATAATTATCTTAGGTATATTAGACATTATAAACTTCATACTGAAACACTTGTCTAAAGTAAAATCAGACTCATAGACTATAGTAGTACACACATCTCCTGAAACATGTTTCTACTAAATTAACGTGCGTGCTTAGCGAGGTAGTGTGTTTATTTAATGGGACGCCCGCCACAACCTCCCAAAACCGCTGGTTGCACCGGTTTTGGGAGGTTGGAGGACAGGAGTGGTCCTGTAAACCAGGATATACAGTAGACCTGTAAACCATGAAAACACTGGAACACTGAAGTCCGGCGCATTCCAGGGACATGAATGACTATCCTGGATTCCGCAACGAAATAAATCATAACATATTATTGGAGGAGAATAAGAAGAATATACGAGATAGTGCTTAGTGATAATATTCACAATAGAATATAATAGAGTCTCGGCGACATTAGGTATCTTGTACTATTACTTCAAATCTTTTAATTTTTAATTGTATCTTAGGTACAATACAGCAAAAGTTAAAGAATTTTATGTAGCCGAACAGGTTCTGAAACCTGCTTTTAATAAAACATACTTACATTTCAGAACTTTATTGCACCAAACCTGATTTTTGGCTACAGGTATATAAAACTTCGGAATACTTTTTGAAAATATCAGTCATCCCTCAACTGTGAGAGTAAAATAAACCAATAAAAAATGTTTGCCAAGGTATTTAACTTGTTATATTAAAAAAATAGAATTTTATTAATACAATTTACATTTCGCTAGTAAAGTTATTAATCAATAGAGAACCAAGTTATGTTAGTAATCCTTGGCCGATTATATCAAATATCACAAAGTTTGTTTTATTACGCAAATACGCATACAATCCGAAAACTATCTTATCTGCCTCGGTGATTGAATTGAACATCAGACCTTAAACGTCAAAATAATTCGACTTTAGCACTTATTCACCAGACTGAAAATCTTTTTAATTACATTTTTTAAATCCAAATATAGATCATCCTCGCCGCTATGGTCGTGGTTGTTGCTGCCCAGGAGCATCACGAACATTACCACCACGCCTCCTCCTCACAGAGCCTCAAGCAGTACCACGGGAAAGCCACTGAGAAACACGTCGAGTACTATGTAAGATAATGCTTCAATACAATCTCATATTTTTCTAATTTAAATTAGAATTGATTATATCTAATAAAAAATAATGATATTCCAGTCTCACCCTAAGTACGAGTTCGCGTACAAAGTAGAGGACCCTCACACCGGTGACAAGAAGTCCCAGCATGAGTCCCGCGACGGTGACGTCGTGAAGGGCGTGTACAGTCTGCACGAGCCCGACGGTACTGTCAGGATCGTGGAGTACCACGCTGACAAGAAGACTGGGTGAGTAGAAATTTCATTAGCAATCCTAGAACTTTAATCAACTTTAAACATTCCTTATTAGTATAATAACTAATATATCATTTGTCATTCACAGATTCAACGCTAACGTCAAGCGTGAGGGTCACGCCAAACACATTGTTCCCGAATACCACCACCACCACTGATTCCAAATGTTATTTTACCATTATCATCATGCACCTCATTGTTATGTTATATTATTAAGATGCTCAAATTGTTATGTTTGTTGTAAATATGGTTTTGTAAATAAAGAATAATAGTCACTTATTACATTGTTTAATTCAAATTGTAATATTATTAACCATTAAACAAAAACTTCGAATGGTATATTGGCTATGGCCCATTGAATGCTTCCTTGTTCCTCACAGAGTTAGAGATTTATTAAGACTTTGACTGCCAACAAAAATCTGTTGAAAACAAATCCTCCACTAGCATCGGTCAATTTTGCCGCCCTATGCGTTAAGCGTAAGCTCTAAAAATAAAAACTATAATATAATGGAAGAGTCATCATATATTTGGTATTCATCTCACTACAGAAGTTGACTTGAACTCAACAAAGATGTCAGAAATAATTTTGGTAGATTAAAGTTGAGTTATTTGGGTACACACAAATACCTTAATTAACAGCTGAGGTCTGCAAATTTCAGATTCTGCAGCACTTCTGTTATATCAATGTTTTTTTATCGTCACCATAGATGTGGTTGTTATAAAATACAAAGCCACAGACTGGGATTAAGCTCACTGAAATGCCAGACTGGGTAAAATTGAAAAAAAGAACACAGAGTGAATACTTGGAGTAACCCGGGAATCGATTCATGTATCCCGGTAGTATGCGTGTGAGCACAGATAAACAAAACAAAACCAAAGCTAAACGAATCTTTGAATATGAGGTATGCTTAATTGCACACGCCAATTAATTTTATGAAATCGCAATAAAAGTGTTGTAAACTACTATAACTGCCAAGCGCAGTGAAAGAAACCTATAGATAATTTCTTAATAATTTCTTTAGTTTTTACTATAAAAGCACCGATTGTTCTAGACATTAGTATCAGTTCGCTAATAAACTTAGCTTGACTAACAAGTACTATTCAAAATGTTCTTCAAGGTATTTTTCTATTAATACATATATTTTCTGTTGTTCCTAAGAATAAAAAATAATATTTCGAGGAATATCTTGATTTAGCTATTAGAGTATTTTGCTAATTATTTGGGCTAGAATTATTATGACTACTAATTTGAATTTTTCTTATAACTACCATTCGTGAAAATCATTGAAACGATTAAGTTTTTTATAAATATTATTTTACTTTCATTACAGACTCTGTGTGTCTTAGCGGTATATGCTGTAGTAGCAGCATTCGCTCATGAAGCCCACTCGTCCCAATTCCTTCATAAACATGACCATCATCATCAGAAAGTGGAATTTAAAGACAAACATGGACATCATCACTACGACTACTACGTGAGTTTCAACTGGTTTTCGTCAAGTTTCTGGATTTCAAATTTAATTCAAAGTTAAAAGTATATAAAAATACTTTTTTAATTTACTCTTACTGATACCATGAACTGCTGCTTGCCCTGTTGCACTGAATCTAATAGCTACACTAGTGAAAATTAGGCTTTAGTAGCACTATCAAATCTACCTGTATTTACCTCCCCATGAAAACTTTTTAATATAGTCTAGCACCGGAATAATGACTATTGTAACACCAAACATTATTATTTTACCACATAATCCATCAAATCAAAACCAATAATTTATTTGATTTTTCTCAATTACAGACGCCTCCCAAATACGAATTCGGGTACAAAGTAAAGGACCCGCACACCCACGACCACAAGTCCCAGCACGAGCATCGTCACCACGACAGTGTGAAGGGACACTACTCCCTGAAGGAACCTGACCATCATCACGAGAGAGAAGTCCACTACCATGCTGACAAACATTCCGGGTAAACATCTTCATAATTCTTATTATCTTCTTCTCTCCTTGTCTTCTTCGTCCCTTTGAACTGAATCGTAACATGATTTAGATAAAGAAGTAACTTTCGCCTACTTAAAGCAGTAACATTATTCCATAACTTGTGGGAGTGGCCATCTTAAAGTTAGGAAATTGTCAAAAACCTACTAACGGTCCTAAAAACCAGATGTAGCCCATGTGAGCTACCAGCAATGTTGCTGGTACAACTGATTTAGAGACTATGCATTTGTTTTGACTGAGATCTAAATAAAATGGAAATAGATCACTTTGTCTGCACATAAATTGCTACAGCTTATTTGGCTAGAACTCATTTAGATGATTAAATACTTTTACTGAATTCCTATCCATATTATCATATTGTATTCTCTCTTCCACAGTTTCCACGCGGATGTGAAGCACAGCATTCACCACATCGTTCCTCATCATCATCATCATCACTAAACAATTACTATTATTGATAACTTTGTTCAATGTTTTGTTGATTTGTTTTATGTGATTTTTTTTGTAAATAAAGATTTTTAATAAAACCTGTAGGTGTTCTTAATTACACGCAGATTTTTTGCGTATTCTTATTTGGGAATCAGGTCATCAATCCATAGATAGAATTCAGCAAGTCATAATTAAGTCAATACACTTCATTTAATAAATAGATAAACAATCACATAATACACGACACATTAATTAAACAAATCACTTGAACCGTAATAAAATAACTTATTAAGTAAGTTACATTTCGCAAACAATAATTGTTTAATAATATGGGCTACCTCATACCTTCATGGTACACTGCAACGTAATCATAACAACGCCGACGTATCATAACGTGCATCTTTTGCGACATTATTATCGAATTATGCATATCCAATCTAGCGCAATCGTTTTAATGCCGAAGAATTTTAAGTGAAATCGCCACCTTGGTACTTTTATTTTTTAGTATAAAAGCCAAGTTGTTTTTGTAACATGTATCAGTTTACTCAAACACCCTTTGTCTTACGTACAAGCAAACACGTCACTTTCATCAACAATGTTTTTCAAGGTACATTCTCTATCATCTATAGTAACTTTATATTAACTACGACTATGTTTCTATTTTCTATTCATTAAACATTTAAAAACACTAAAATCATTCTAACCAAAATATGAATCCTAATATTTTTCAGGTGCTACTTTTGGCTGTAGTGTATGTGGTAGCTGTCACAGCTGAACATGGATACTCATCGCAACACGTCCACAAATACGATGGACATCACGAAACCGTAGAAGTCAAAGGCGAGCATGGACATCATCACTTCGACTATTATGTTAGTAAATACCTTCATTATCTGGCTACTTCTGAAGACTGGCTATTTAATCCTAATCATAATATAAATAGAGTAAACATAGTCTGTAGACTTAAGACTTATATTTTTAATAGTTCCTGATAGTAATATCTAACCTTTTCCTAGACTCATCCTAAGTACGAGTTCGAGTACGAGGTGAAGGACGGTCACACCGGAGACCACAAGGAGCAGCACGAGCACCGCGACGGTGACGTCGTCAAGGGCCACTACTCGCTGCACGAACCTGACGGTTCCATCAGACACGTGCACTACCATTCCGACAAGCATTCCGGGTAAGTTTATACTTAAACCCATCAAATATCTTAGACATACATTATGAAAAAGTAATGACAGCTGTCTATTCCCCAGTACGTTATATCAGATTGGAATTCCTCCAGTACTTACTCATAGAATCTGAATATGTGAAGGAGTCTCAAATCACCCTCCATTATAATGGAGGTTACAACAAAACTGTTAATAAACTAAAAATCACGATTTACTCACGTAAATGAATTGAGAAAAGCTCTACTAGTTTCGAGTCACAGATGCAAACTGCTCATGTTGATGAGTCCCTCTGTGACTCGAAACTAATAGTAAAACGTGATTTTCTTTTATTTTATTTTTTTGGTTTGTCTTACGATAATTATTATAAAACTTGTCACTTCTTAAACGAAGGGCAAAGGATTGTATAAATATGTATTTCAATTAAGAACTTCTTTATGTTTCCAGTTTCCACGCCGATATAAAACACAGCACCCACCACATCGTGCCGAAACATCATGATCATCATTACTGATTCTTCAACCAAATAAACATGTTATTTCATTTACTTTGTTATGTATACTACACATTTGTTATTTTGTTTTACTTTGAAAAATAAAGTTTTCACGTTTATTTTATAATTTTAGCCCTTTTAATTATGTTATTTAACACCTTAGTTATTAAAAATAAATAGGTTAATTATAAAATCATTAGCCGTATAGGAAAATATGTTAGGCTATTGACACTAGTGAAAATGTCAATTAGCAATTTTTAATACTATTTTATTTTTAAAATATTTGAGTAACACAATGTTACGCAACAAAAATACATTCATCAAAGTCATTTATAGTTTAAGACATTTAGTTCTCATAAACTATTTACATTGGTTTGACTGAGAAATACAAAATATACATTTAATAAGAGAGAATCAGTTCCAGAAAAATATACCTCTATTTATAAACAACCAAATTATTACATTATACAATGTGATAGGGGTGGGACTTCTAACCCGTTAAGGCTGAGTACTACATCTAATTTTATCGCCAAATTAGATGTAGTACTCAGCCTTAACGAGCCTTAAAAATAATATGGGGGTTGAACCCCTAATTGAAAATATTGAAAAATTTTGATTTTTTCGGTAAAAATAATTCACAAATGATTTTTTTTCTCACTAAAACATTATCAAACATATGAAAAAAGTAATGAATTAGTTAGCCAAGGTTATTAGCTACCGTTTGTCGTTTTTTTTTTGTTTCTATGACGCATACAACCTTTGATATCAAAAAAATATTAAAATAGCCATAATTTTTAGGGGAATTCGACCCATTCGACCCCCGACTTTTGTCCATAAAATTAGATGTAGAACTCAGCCTTAACGGGTTAGAAGTCTCACCCCTATCACATTATATATACTTAGAACATACACAATAAATAATTAGTTTGAGTAGACAAGGGTAATCTTAAAAATATGGGTCGAGAACACCAAGTATTAAGTTTCTACTAATATGTTTATTTAACGGGTAAGTTACGAGTAATCATATCATCTATCATCATTGAATAAAGTTGCGTATGATTAGATAAAATCACCGGATTGTAAAAAAAATCGAATTTTTCAGTGTTCAATTTGCTTGATTTTATTGCCTAATTATCTCATGCACAGTTTCACTGCATATTCTATTACTAAGTATGGTAGCGTGATAATTCAATCATAAATTACTACTTGATTGAAAAGTCACGAACGCACTTCAAAACGAAATACCGTACATTAATACCTGTTAAACGCCCAGCATTGCCTTAAATATTTTAAAATTGTAACGTAAATACAACATTGACGTATTTCTCTATAAGTATTATTTGTAAGAGTATATTATTTTTATTCCGCGAGAATTGTTTACCACACTTGAAAACTCCAAAAAGAAAAAAAAAGGATAAAGACAATAGACAGTCTAAATAAGTATTTTTAACTAGCACTGCATTAGATAGTATCTATCTATAACTAATAATGCAGAATGCAAATTAATATTGCATAGATTAAGCAAAATTTGTTGAAATTAAACACTGTATGTTTACTTCAAAAATTAAATCTTAAATATTTTTTTCGAACAATTATGATATTAAGCCCTTACGAAAGAACCCAATTTTTACCAGCAGAACATCAAGAAAATTTTCGGAATCATTTAAGCTTAAGAACATTCAATTAATATCAGGAAACTATGCTTTTAGTGGTTGGTTTGATGATGCCTGAAAAGATAAAAAATAATCAAGTATTTGGTGCAAGTTGCCTCAGTGATGGTGATGATTGTGCTGATAGTCGTCACAGTCATTGGAGCCGCAGACAAGAATCAAGACCCACATAATATTATGAAATAGCTCTCGTAAGATCTAAGTAGCTTCCTAAACTGATCCACTGACTATTTTCCTTTAATTATTTAAAACTTCTAGGTATAAGTATTACATTTTTAAATATCGAACTTTGGTCTTCTATTACTAATTCTACTTGGATTTACGTTAATTGAGTTGAGATAATAGTTATAGAAATTGAATTGGAATTTTATTACAAAAATAATTATAAGGAAGTCTATCTGAATCTATATTTTATTTAAAAATATTAGATTTGACATAAACTTTTTACACCAATTTGCTGTGAATTTGTCACTTATACACAGCCCTCGCAGTTTATACCAGTTAATATTGTTTGAGAATAAACCTAAACTAAAATACCCATACTTCTTAAAGGTAAATCAAATGACGAAGTATTACGTACATTGAAATTGCAGTAGGTATCTAACTACTCGCTATGAATTACATTTATGACCGAAGAAGCAATAAAATGTGTAAAGTATAGGTATATCGTGTGAAGGAGCCATTAACACTACTGCGTTTATATCATAGCGTGCTTCTGATACTAAAACCATGTTTCTAATTTGTTATTCTATAATGCAACATTAATTCCAAACAACAAGTTAAAATTATAGAAAACAAAATATACCTACATAGATTTCAAATTAACTTTTCGTTGGTTTTAATTCCTGCAAGGAGCAACACTTTTGTATGATCCACAAATTGTTGTTTCGGGTCAGGATATCATGTTTATGTGAATGAACCCTTTTCATGTTTGTAACCGCACCCACGACATAGGAAGAAAATCCTAGTGTATGCAATATTTTAAAGAAAAAAATGGTCTCATTATGTCGATTAATGTTATATTTTCTCAAATTCAAATTATTCCTCTAATTTGTTGGATTCAAGGATAAATTATCAAAAACCTAAATGTTTCTAAACATACCGTATTTTCAAGAAATTTGCGTAGTATACATGATTCTTTATGAAAAAGCAATTGTTTTAGACGAATTGTGTCAACTAACGTAACTTACAATTAGTTTTGTTCACGAAAATAAAGCAAGCAATTTAATTGTCTACTTTATTTTCGTAAAGTTACATTAAAATTATGAAATGTCGCCAGATAACCAAATGTAACGTAAACAGTCGGGTAAAAACACAATAAGTTTTAGTATAATTACCTCCTTAATTACCTTTAACTGTCTCTCATAACATTGTTATGCATTTCCGTTGTCACTTTAGCAATTAGTGTAGGCGTGTAAAGCTCCAGATTTACGAAACAATCCAAATTATTATATCGTTAATAATTTTTAGTGTCGGCCATTCAAAGTGAAATCAATGTTACCTTGGTTGTTATGTTTTTTATATAAAAGCAACGTATTTTTTCCAGTGTGTATCAGTTCATTAGTGAATCTAGTACGAATAGTACAGCTTCATCAACAACTACCAAACCCTTTAATTAAAAAAACTTAAAATGTACTTCAAGGTAAGGTTTTGGTCAAAGTATCCATAACAAAAATGTCACCAAAGCTTTTTTATCATGGGAAAAAATCCAAAAAAATTAATAAAAAAAGTACTTGTTTTTTCAGAGTTTTAGAATTACATTTTGTAAAGTTTTCACTGAACTCCCGATAATTTCACCCAATAACTTCAGTAAAAATAATAATCAATTAAACCAATATTCTATTTTATTAGGTCAAATTTTTATTGTCTCTACTATTTATAACTATAATGAGCCTATTTTTTTATATTTGTCCGAATAATTTTATGTTCCTTATTCCACCAGGTCCTGTGTATCGTAGCCATCGCCGTAGTGGCTGTCTCAGCGGAGTACGGCCACTCCTCCCAGCATATCCATAGACACGATGGACATCACCAGGTTGTGGAATTCAAGGATAAGCATGGACATCACCATGTCGACTACTATGTGAGTAACACAAAAATATTGTTGATGGTCCAACTAATAGTTACAGTTTAGTGATCAATTCTTTGATTTTAGAGTTTGTTATGTAGATAAAATCCTAATCTGTTTTGAAATTAATTATTATGTTATCGGCTTACTCACGTAATTGTTTGACGAGGAATTCGACTAGTTTCAAGCCATAACAACATAGTATCATATTAATATGTCTTAATTAATTTTCTAATTATAAATCACTCATTTTTTGTATCAGATAACTCGATACTAATTTCAAAGAGTCAATGTTATGTATTATAGAAACATGTTCAGTTTACTCCTGGGTACATAAAGCGAATAGAGAAAAATATGTATTACAAGAATATTATGTGCCCAGACAATGAGATAATAATACCTTCATCCCTTTCAGGCCCATCCCAAGTACGAGTTCGCGTACAAGGTGGACGACAAGCACACCGGAGACCACAAGGAACAGCACGAGCACCGTGACGGACACGACACAAAGAGCGACTACAAAGTGCACGTAGAACACATCGTACCCCATCATCATCATCATCACCATGAGCATCATTAATTATTAATCAATTTATAAGCTGAACGTACTCGTAATACTCAAACTGTTGTTGATTTGTGCGTAGGATTTTTATAAAGGATTTTTGCTAATAAATGTTTTGATATAAAACTCAGTATTTTTCGTTAACTTCCCAAAGTGTTAAGTAAAGGTCTCTTGGAGGACCTTTTAAGTGTAACATTAACTTTTCACTAATTATGTACCATGTAATACGGGGTGAGCCTATATGAGTCTATGAGCCTATCTATCAAGCTATTTTAGACTGTCCTACTACGAGAATTTTCGAAACATTCTATGGTACCTTGCCCGACCCGACAATTAAATCCTTGTCCGGTAGATGGGCTTCGTATGACAATGAAAATTGAAATAAATTGTAAATAACCATTAACCTACAGTTTTACATCAACAAAACCAATTCAAGGGACTACCACATAATTTTATAAAACTTTCGAAAGTAATCACTAATTAAATAAATCTCTCTACCACTCTCTGCACAAAACTCTGAAATGGACGTAATTCAACCATAATCGTTAGTCTAAAAAGATATAGGAATTACTCGTATCATACACAAATTATTATGTAATAAAATAATGAATCACTACATAGTATAAAACAAAGTCGCAATTATTTAAAATTTCTAATCTCTTTAAAATTGTCTAATTTCTTTAAAATCTTTAAAATTACGCAACGGATTTTGATGCGGTTTTGTTTAATAGATAGAGTGATTCAAGATGAATGTTTGTATTTATAAAACATGCATAATACCAATGCACCCATGCAAAGCTGGGGCGGGTCGCTAGTAATAAATCCCTACTTAAAAAAATGTTATACTTCACCAAAAACCACTTAAAAATGTCACGCTGAAAAGTACAGGATCCGGTCTAGTGTCGGTTTTTGTACACATGTCATAAGCGTATAAATATCTTCCAAAATGCCATTACAATTATATTCATATTTATATGTATAAATATTTAAGACATTGTCATTTCATAAACAAATGATGATGATGAGTGGCTGAAATAAGAAGGATATACCGAGAAAAGTCTTAGTACGGCTACACGACGTCATCACGTCCACGCGCGCTGCTCACGAGGATTATACCCTCTGTGACTCGAAACTAGTAGAACTTTTCTCAGTACCGTATATTTACGAAACGCACATTATCATATGCTACTTCTTACTTGAATTGTTTTCTTCTTCTACATGGCCACTACGAAAACAATCGACACACCAAAAACGTCACGACTAAAATGACAAAGATAATAGATAGGAAACATATTGTGTTCTTTTTCTAATTTCAAACGTGACTATTGACATGTTTACTATATGGGACTTTTCAATGATGTCACACTTCAAATGATAAGGATAGAAACATAAATGACTACCGTACTATTATTATTATACAGTGTTTTTCTATCCTGTCTAGTGCCTAGGATAAAGGTTTGTGAGGATAGTATACATGACGCAGTTCAATTGAGTATTAATATAAAATGTTATGAAAACGGAACAAAATTTAATTTTGAAAGCTTCACAACGGTAAAAGGGCAATTTTTTAATCAGAAAGTACTGGTATTACGTACAGACAACATAAGAAGTATTCAGTTAATTTTAAATTAATCGAATTATCACGTTTTCATGTAATCATCGATGCAATATTTGTGTGCATAAGCTGCACGCATGCGTGTAAATGTATTTTTACGAAATATTTAAAAATAAGTTTGCGCATTCAAACATTGCATTACTGCCGTGATCTAAAATGTAGACTAAAATAAGAATATCGCAATAAAATAATTACTTTTGTTTTCAATATAAAAGTTGAGAATTTGTGAATTTTCATCAGTACACTACCGTGTTCAGTGAAAACAAGACAATTGTTCAATAATTAATATAAAACATGATTTTTAAGGTAATTTCTAAATTATTTAAAATGAAGTGAAGAGTTTTAAGTGATTGTGTTTTTTTTTTCATAACTGGACTCTAGTTCTTAATTTATAAGTATTTAAAAAGAAAGTGTGATTTTTTCTCCAGTGATTAATATCCAACTCAACCCATAATTTTCATAAAGAAAATACAAAAATACAGTAGTGGTCATTACTTGTTAGGGTTTTCACTGGTATCCAAACGTATTCTATTTTCCAGGTGTGCTTACTAGTTGTGGTGGTAGTGGCAACCGCATCAGCTCATGATGGCCACTCCTCGATTCACATCTTACGGCACGATGGTCATCACACGCCCGTGGTCATAAAAGATAAGCATGGACATCATCACGTTGACTACTACGTAAGCTACTGCAAACCTTTTTTAAGTACATTTTCACAAAAGTATGTTCGTTGACAATTAGGTATTAAGTGTAATCCATGTTCTATTTACTCATTCTTCGCCCTGTTCAAAATTAGCAACAGTTCCGTTAAAAAATT
This sequence comes from Spodoptera frugiperda, assembly GCF_023101765.2. NCBI lineage: Eukaryota > Metazoa > Arthropoda > Insecta > Lepidoptera > Noctuidae > Spodoptera > Spodoptera frugiperda. Next base: position 549,681 of record NC_064231.1, on the reverse strand, counting down.
TATAAGCAATAATATTTTATTTTGATTTGAAATACTCTTTCAAATTTCAATAAGATTACTTGCCGATGATGATGCAGTACAGTTTATAGCTGCTGCGATTAAAACAGTATTATTTCGAAATCAAGTTCGCAAATTAATTGTTTCAGTCCTGACATAAGTTATTTATATCTACAGACATAATTGGTATTATGTCTGTAGATATAAATAACTTGTGTCAGGACTATAACTTTGGTAAGTAACCAACCTCTTATACTTCCAGACACCTCCCAAGTACAAGTTCGGGTATGATGTGAAGAGTCATCACACTGGTGATCATAAGAAACACCATGAGCACCGCCACGGTGACCAAGTCAAGGGAGAATATGCCTTGCACGAACCTGATGGTGGTTCCAGGCATATTCATTACCATGCTGACAAGCATTCTGGGTAAGCTTGATACTTTCTAACAATACTAAAATCGTCTATAGCAGACCATGTAATATAGTTCGATATGTTAATAGTTGTTTATTTATTTGTGTCACTATCAGAAACTATTTGTAACAATTTGTATACTATGGTACAATGACATTCATACACATAACATCACGCCTGTCTCCCATGGGGGTAGGGAGAAGCAATGGAACGCCAATGGTACGATGACCTTTTTAATTGCATATCAGCAAATACTTGTAATAAAAGGCGTTATCCTGCGAATATATTTTAGATCCACACTTATGATTACTATATTACAACTAAATATTTCGATTTAATCATCCTTCCATGCCGGTTTAGGCTACGGCGACGTCTTATGACTACTAGCGTCCATAATGGGCTCTCAATTACACACATAGTTCAACAAAAGTCTAAATATAAATGAACGTAGTCCGCGTTGTACTTCTCGCTATCTTTACTTCCATTAATAGTTTACCTGTTACGTCAATATGTGGGAATCTTCCATGATTATTCTATAATAACTATCATAATATGGCTTGCTTTTACAATTTTTTTCTTTTTCCTCAAATATTGTGTTTTTTTTTTCTTTTCAGTTTCCACGCAGATGTGAAGCACAGTATTCATCATATAGTGCCAAAGAAGCATCATCATTAAATCAAAGTTCTATAATGTTTATAAAATTAAATAAATATCGTGTTGTTTTTGTAATTAGTCTTGTTTATAATTGTTTTGTTTTTAATAAAGTATTTTTTTAATATAATTGTATTACTTTTACTATATTCCTGAAATAATGCTATAAATATTAAGGGACAGTGCCAATTACCACGTACTAATGTTAAAAAACATAACATAGAAAGGACTTTTACCCCGTAGAAGTGCATTAGTGCATTAGTTATGTTAGGAATTATGATTTTAATTGGGAAATAAACCTATTACCTTAGATCAGATGGTATCAATAACTGAAATTTTTCAAACCCGATGTAAGTACCTCGATAACATTCTGCTGGACCCGAAAAAAAACCCAAGACGCATTACTCAGCAGACGAATTATTCTACAAAAAAGCAGTTTAGTTGACAATAAATAATTAACATTACAATAACTTAAATGGTTAAGTATGTCACTTGAAACTTACAAGTAAAACAGGTTGATTTTATTACAATTGCAAAATTTTCATTCAGCACTTTTGAGTCGATTTATATAAAAGACATAATTTGTCCTTAAAATGTATCAGTTGCCTTTCATTACTTCAAGAAAACCAACAAAAGCCACAATCATGTACTCTAAGGTAAATTAAACAATAATTTATTACAATAGAATACTCAAAAGTGCTCATATGTGTGTAATACATATAAGTAAGTTTAAGTATATATCTTAGGCAAAGTAAATAAGTATCCGTATATAGGAGATAGACCGATCTGAGATTACAATTATTGGCATAGTATTTAGTCACCTCCTACTTCAAGTAATGTTACAAGCTCTCCAACACTGCAATACATTAAACTACCTACAAACGAGATTCGTTCAAAAAGATGCTAAGAACCGACCATTATTTTTTTAGATCTTCTTACTTGCTGCCGTAATTGCGGTGGTTTTTGGAGAACCCCAAGGGGAACATGGACATGAACACCACCACGCGTCTTCCTCACAGAGCATCAAGCAATACCACGGGAAGGCTACTGAGAAACACGTCGAATACTATGTAAGGCATTTTAATTTACATTTTAATCTTGTTTCTACTTCTAATAAACGTCAAAAGTCAAAAGCATTTATTTCAATCATAACCATAAATGGTACTATTGAAACGTCAAAAACAAAAGAAATAAATATAGTCTGTCAATGAAGCTAGGTGCTAATAACATGACATGTGTATTCCAGTCTCACCCTAAGTACGAGTTCGCGTATGAAGTTAAGGACCCTCACACCGGTGACAAGAAGTCCCAACATGAGTCCCGCGACGGTGACGTCGTGAAGGGCGTGTACAGTCTGCACGAGCCCGACGGTACTGTCAGGATCGTGGAGTACCACGCTGACAAGAAAACTGGGTGAGTTTAAAACTTTATTTATAAGCATTTTTAAAGATTTCTTATAATGTTAAAGTACATAGATTATCAATTAAAGTTCATTTTATATTAATCAAGTATAAAGAATGTATGATGTCTAGGTTTTTACCCGACTGCGCCAGAAGGAGGGTTATTTATAAATATCTTTATATTTTTTTCAGATTTAACGCTAACGTCAAAAGAGAAGGTCACGCCAAACACATTGTTCCCGAACACCACCATCATCATTGATCTGATACTTCATATAATGTTAATTACCCTTCTATCTTTAGATTGTTGAATAATTGTAAATATTTTTGTTTAATGAAATAAAAGTTTTCTTATAAAAATTATATGTATTTTTTTAATATCCCAATGTTTCGGAAAAGTTCATATCAATCATAGTCTCCTACTACGGTAACAAAAAAAAAAATGACTGAACGAAAATAAAATAAATAGTACCTAGTGGAACAGTTTTTACCCGACTGCGCCAGAAGGAGAGTATGTATGTATGTATAATTGTTTGGCACGCTCTACAGCCTAAACGGCTTGATGGATTTTAGCTTGAGACGCGTCGTTACATTCGTATTTACTGTGAGAGTGACACTGGATATATCAAAATAATAAAAAAAAAAAAACAAAATGACGGATTATTGGTGCCAAATTCGAATATTACTCACTCTCTAGCCTGAACGACTCGATGGATTTCAGTTTGAAACCGTTTGATTCATATTTACTGTGAGAGTGACACTAGATAAATTATATCAAAATATTAAAATAATAAAACTAAAAGCAAATAAAATAAAAAAGGTAATTTAAAACTAAAAAACCTGACTGCATTTCTTTATAATATGAAAATTAAAAAACCCTAAAACAAGAAAGTCTTCGTAAAATTGAAGCAGTCGGGACCCTTTCTAAATATGAAGTGTCGGGAACATGGCAACTCCGAGGAAAGCTCTCATCAGTACCTCCACGAGGCTCGCGACCGCCGTCGATCCAGATCTCGATCTGCAACCAATAAATCGTTACAAATGCTGTTTTCTGACTTCGAATACTTAGTTAGGTCGATAAATTTTGGTCAGGTACGACCGAGTTCGACTCGAGACTTATTCTGTTGTTGGTGTCAGCCGACCTACAATGGGATACGTTCCCCACCTATGGCGTTAGTCGCCCAACATACGGGTTAATCCCACCGGGATAGTCCCGCACCGGCATTGTCCCGCACAGGCATTGTCCCGCACCGGCATTGTCCCGCACAGGCATTGTCCCGCACAGGCATTGTCCCGCACAGGCATTGTCCCGCACAGGCTTTGTCCCGCACAGGTATTGTCCCGCACAGGCATTGTCCCGCACAGGCATTGTCCCGCACAGAAATCTACCCGCACATGTTTTTTCCGCACAGGCATGGTCCCGCACAGGCGTGGTCTCGCACAGGCGTTGTCCCGCACAGGCGTTGTCCCGCACAGACATTTCCCGTACAGGCTTTGTCCCGCACAGACATTTTACCGCACAGGCTTGGTCCCGCACAGACATTGCCCCGCACAGGCTTTGTCCCGCACAGACTCTGTCCCGCACAGGCATTGTCCCGCACAAGTATTGTCCCGCACAGGAATTGTCCCGCACAAGTATTATCCCGCACAGGCTTTGTCCCGCACAAGGATTGTCCCGCACCGACATTATCCCGCACAGGCATTATCCCGCACAGGAACTGTCCCGCACAGGCATCGTCCCGCACAGGGATTGTCCCGCACAGGCATTGTCCCGCACAGGAATTGTCCCGCACAGGAATTGACCCGCACAGGTTTTTTCCCGCACAGGAATTGTCTCGCACAGGCTTGGTCCCGCACAGGCACTGTCCCGCACAGACACTGTCTCGCACAGGCACTGTCCCGCACAGGTATTGTCCCGCACAGGCATTGCAAAGGCATTGTCCTGCACTGTTATTGTCCCGCACTGGCATCGTCCCGCACAGGCATTGTCCCGCACCGGCATTGTCCCGCACCGGCATCGTCCAGCACCGGCATCGTCCCGCACCGGCATTGTCCCAATGGCGTTAGTCGCCCAGCAATGGGATGTGTTCCCTATCAACAGTGTTAGTCGCATGTGAATGCCTCAATGCGAAGGCGTGTGTCCCCCAGCGGCGATGTTTGGCACCCATATAGCTTTAGTCGCTTTAGTAATAAGGCAATGGTATAAGATGGTTGGGACGCCTACAATCTTATATTTTTAGCCATTTTCCTATTTGTGCAATTGAGTGATCCTTGCACGTAAGGGTGTATGTCGAGATCGAGGTGTAGAACGACTGCGGTCGCGAGCCTCGTGGCGGTACTGATGAGAGCTTTCCTCGGAGTCGCCATGTTCCTGACGGCGGTTCCGTCGTGATTTACGGCGTGACCTGCATTCGGTTTCACTGCTAATGGACTAGTCTCGCGACACGCCTTGAGATCGGCCTCGTGAACGACGACGTTCATGGCTTCTTGACATGATGAGCACAAAGATTCGATATTAAATTACGCACACACGTAAAATATAAACAATGATAATGAACACCAAAAGTAAATAAATGCGGGTAGAATAATATTTTGCTACTTTGTTCCTTGAATGTTTTTACTGGTAATTAAGTGGGCAATTAAGGCTACCCTTCATCCCACTTCTGATATTAGCAAATCAGAAATTTGGGTATTTAAAAAAATAAAACACAACGTTCTACAAACTGTAATAATATTTCTTTATTTTTAATTTATGGAACAAAACAACCTTATCTAGCACAAATCACAAATTTACTAAAATATTTATAGATACGACAAGTTTATTCGTCACCTTTCAACTAACGAGTCAGCTAGTTATCAATAGTCATCAGGATATTAGAGAATTATTTTTGTTATAATCGACATGCCCACGTTCATATTGCGTAAGGTTCATAGGCATATTTTTAGAAACGAAATGGTTACAAATACAGTAGTTGCGTACAAAATTGTCGTAAATAATTTTAATAGCCATCAATCAATTAAAGTGAAATCTACATATAGCACCTTGATTGCTTTTGTTTTCAATATAAAAGTCAAGTACTTGTGTCGATATGTATCAGTTTACTACTGACAAAAGTACAATTAATACACTACAAAATGTACTCTCAGGTAAAATTATATGAATATGAATTATTCTGCTTCAAAATTGTTAGAAACCCTACAAGGTTTAAAATGAGTATCAATATTTTTGGTATAAGATGTCTACTAAAAATAAACAAGTAATTTAGTCTGTAGCTATTTCAGGAAAGTATTAGATATTTTTACATTACATCCTCCTTTGGTTAACTTTATCAACATTTTCTTTTGCTTACAGGTATTGTGCGTATTAGCAATCGTAGCGATGGCATCAGCTCATCACGCTTACTCATCACAACACCTGCACAAGTATGATGGTCATCACCAGCTCGTGCACATACACGACCACCATGGCCATCACCATCACGTTGATTACTATGTAAGTACGAAATTATTAAAATTATTGATTATGTTGCTTTTATTGATGAATGACGAATAGTGAGTCATAATTATTGTAATATAAATTTTCCAGACGCATCCTAAATACGAGTACAAATACCAAGTGAAGGACGGTCACACCGGTGATCATAAGGAACATCATGAGCACCGTGATGGTGACGTCGTCAAAGGTCATTACTCCTTCAAGCAGCCCGATGGAAAATTCAGACATGTCCACTATATAGCTGATAAAAAAACTGGGTAAGGATATGGAAATGTACTAATACCGAAATAAAATCGAAGCTGGAGTAACCATTCCCTGCTTTGGTGCCACGTACTTCTACGCTCAACTACCTACCATGGCAGAATTTCGTGCTGAACTTTCCATATTTTTTTTTCTCAATGTCTGTGTCTGTATCTGATATATGAAGCCAAGAGGCTTGTCATCTTACCTTAGTTGTCATGGATTTGCACTTTTCTCTGTTGGACATGCCAGTAACACTGTATATTTTTTGTATCCTCAGGTTCCACGCAGATGTGAAACACAGCACCCACCATCTCCATCACCACTATTGATTTGAAATTAATATTACATTTATATTTTGTTTTGTTTTTATTATGTTTTTGTTTTGTAAATAAATGATTACCAAAATAATTAGTTTTACTTTATTTTTAAATATGTCTAATCTCACCAAATGCTACCTGTCTCCTGTTATAGAATTAAAATATCATACCTAAGGTCGAAGGAATTAAGAGCAGTAAAAATTCATTATTAAGTTACAGACAAATATTCTATTAATAAAACCACAATTTACGATTTCATATCATACTGTATTTTATAATAATTTAATATTCTAGTAATGTCGCAAAAGTTAAAAGTTACTTAAACAATAAACAACTAACCTGAGCATATTATAAATATAGATATTAATTGACACAATTCTTGGCAAGAATTAAAAAAATAATAGTATCAGCAACCGCTTGAAATGAGTTTAAAACAAAGAAAACACTTCCTTCTTTAAAGTACGTCATCACATCAGTCAAAACAACTTGTAACAACGCTTGCAAACTCGTAATACATACCAATATAAATGATATAATACATGTCTTCAATATATCTACAACATTTCTACTAACATTACCTTTATAACTCTTATGTATTACAATTAATAAAATTCTAAAAAAGAAAGTTAGGTTGACTAACAAAACTAACAATTTTACCCACACGTAAGACTGGTAGTATTCAGTATAAAATTTCATTTCCATAAAAGTTGGACACAATGCTCCTACAGGTATTGCACAAATCCAAATCACAAGAGATTGTTTGATGAAGTTCCATTCGAGCACAAACACTGACACGAGTTTGTTGTAGATGTTTTTAGCGTAGACAAACATCCAACACACGAGGACGGTATCGGTATACTGGTAGCATGCGAATATCATACCACTGGTATCCAGTGATGAGTAAAGGTTCACTAAAAGATACTCAAATAATGTGTTCGATAATCTTGCTATGGTCAATTGTGTGAGTATTTTCTGATCAAGTTTTCGTATCTCCGGTCTTATAACATACAGTACGAATTGTAGCACTACACATAATGCTGATATCACTAGTCCAATTATCCATAAACACGTCACTTCTAAAGGATTTTTTATCTCTACGATAGGTCTAGCTGTAACATTTACAACTGTATCTAACGTCGCGGTCGTTTCATTTATTACGTCCATAGTCGAGTACTATCGTACCAAAGGTCGGCTCAATACTGCGCATTTTGATGTTGTTTTCCTTCTAGTTCCAGGAATTATTACTTTTATACCTAAGTATAAGTAAAAACAAATCAGAATACCCTATTTCAATTATGAATATAATAACCATAAAGATAAATAAGCCGGAGATTCTGAAAGTAACGACCGATAGAAGATTAATAATCATAATAAAATAGGACACAACATACGTAATTGCAGCGTACAGATGATAATGAATGTAACACGTTGATATTAAATCCATTTAATGACTCACTCCGTCACTACGATCGAGTTTATTTTGTAAACAATAAAATATTTTATAAACTAATATTTAAACGTACAGATTCATAGTCTAATCACAAAGTAAACAGTCAATTTCTCCTAAAGTAAAAGCTGTGTTGCATGTATAAAAAAAAACTACAGAAATACTAAAAACTTATTTAACTTATTATTTATTATATCTAGGAAAAAATCATACAACACATGGGGTGAGAAAATAAGTCCTTAAATACTACATTAAGATTACAGCTTTCTATAAACGGATTTTAAGCACGCTTAGTCATTTTCAGCATAGAACCTTTTCCTGTTTCCTATGACTTCGAGACTTTTGCACAAATTAGTACATTGTTTAAGTGAGGTAACAATAAAATTATACTCAATTAAACCTTAATCAATGTCTTATTTCTTGAGCAATTTTTAAGCTAAAGTGATAGTTTTTTGCATCATAAGTTTTTGAGTAAACGTAAACTCGTTTTTCACAATTACCAAACTTGTCACCAGTATAATTTAATACATTAATACAGATTCAGTTGAGATATAAAAACGCAGTCCAGACTGTTACAGATTATCAGTCGCCCTTTGGAACTTATTCAGTAAGCAACAATTACATTTTGAGTATACAAAATGTTTACCAAAGTAAGTAATGTATTTCGTCTTGTGACAAAATTTATTCTAAAATAGAACGCCTTCCCGTTTTTAACCGACTTACAAAAAGGAATTTCTTAGTTTGACCTGAAATTTAAGGTTCCCTTTTCTTGTCCCCTGTCTTTCCAGATATTTAAATAATAACTTAAGTTAGTAAGAATTATAAATATGTATGTACGAATTGTCACTTCGGTGTAAACAAATTGTTTTCATTAATCATCAGATCTGCCTGGTAGCCGCTGTCATCTTCGTGATTGGTGCTGAAGCACAAGACCACCACCACGAGCACCACCACCATGCTTCCTCCTCACAGAGCCTCAAGCAATACCACGGAAAGGCCACTGAGAAACACGTCGAATACTACGTAAGAATAAATTATAAATAGTAACTGCTTTGAAATAAAGCTGTTACTCTTTTTAATATCACTTAATACGAAATCACAAAACTTATCGTAACCAATTTATGCCGCAGTCTCACCCCAAGTACGAGTTCGCGTACAAAGTGGAGGACCCTCACACCGGTGACAAGAAGTCCCAACATGAGTCCCGCGACGGTGACGTCGTGAAGGGCGTGTACAGTCTGCACGAGCCCGACGGCACTGTCAGGATCGTGGAGTACCACGCTGACAAGAAGACTGGGTGAGCATTCATTCATAATTCCTTACTTTACCAACATGTCATACAACTCCATACGTTTAATTAACGATCACTATCTTATCTTTTGCAGATTCAACGCTAATGTGAAGCATGAAGGTCACGCCAAACACATCGTTCCTGAACACCACCACCACCACTGATTCTGTGATATAATGCCCTTGTTATACTTTGACTCGTTGACTATTGTGTAATATTATTAAGTACCTAGATTAAAAGAAATCAAATCTTATTTCCTTATGGTTTTAATTTAATAAATTCCTAATAACAACAGCGGAGTTAAAAGATAAAATAGTATTTCTGCATAATGTAATAAGGTCCATCAACAAGAGCAGATATATCAACTTCAGTTGTAAGTTGGTGAAAAGGAGTAAGTAATATTAATTCACTCCTAGGTGATACATTAGCAGTAAAAAAATAATAAATATTAAAATCAGCTTTCAAACAAAAATTCTTAAGACTTATGTCAAACAACTTCCTTAGTCAAACAAATGACAAATAAACATGTAGAAGTCAGTTTGTTAGTCAAGTTTAAGGTTACTGTCATAAAAGAATGTTAGCTGTAATGTTAAATGAACCATACCTTTATTAACTTTGCAATTAAGGCGTTTATGAAATGTGTAATAGATAACACGCAACACCTAGTAACAATGTGGCCGGTGTAATGATAGGTGAAATCAATTCTACCTTGAAAGCATTATTTTAAGTCATATAAAAGACGTGAGCCTTAGACCTTATTCATCAGTTCACTTTACCTGGTATCCAAACCACAACAACCAGAACAACATGTTTTTCAAGGTATGTAAAAAAACTTCAATCGTAACAGTTGCGCTATACTTAGAAAATATATGAATAAGTGAATTCTTCTTTTAGGTACTTTGCCTGCTTTCTGTAGCCGTGGCGGTCTCCGCTTACGGACACTCGTCTCAGTTCGTCCACAAATACGACGGACACCACGAGCCTGTACACCACGGACATGGTCACCATGACTACTATGTAAGTGACAATAGATACAAACGTATTTCATATTGTCATTGTAATAGTTATCAATCTTTCTAACACTTCTTTTCGCTAACAGACTCACCCTAAGTTCGAGTTCGGCTACAAAGTGGACGACGACCACACTGGCGACCACAAGTCGCAGCACGAGCACCGCGACGGTGACGTCGTCAAGGGCCACTACTCGCTGCACGAGCCTGACGGCTCCGTCAGGGACGTGCACTACCACGGCGACCACCACAGCGGGTGAGGAGACACTCTTATCATTTTATGTATCGTATTATAGACAATAGACAATGATCTAATACTTACCTATATTTTTTTTGTTCCTCAGCTTCCACGCGGACGTGAAGCACAGCACTCACCACATCGTGCCTCATCATCATCATTACTGAAATATAGAGCCAAGCGTTTACTAAAAACTGACTGAATTGATCTTGTTGTTTTTTATATCCATGTAATCTTATGAAATAAATGTAAATATTATCATATACAAGTGATTCTTTTCTTTACTTTCCTCATGTATATATATACCTTTAGCATAAATCAACTTATTTATTCGGAGAGGTTGGTAAAAAATATAGTACTAAATTGTAGCATTCTTTACATATTTTTTATGATTGAAACTTAATTACGATAAGACATACAAAATGCCTGTGGCATTAGTGCTAGGCTAGCACTTTGTAACATTGATAGCACTAATGATACTAGTATTACTGTAATAAATATAAAAGTAAATAGGATAAATTATATTGTATCAATTTATTATATTTTAGTGGACTAATTTGCTCCCCAATATTACTACTTTTTTGTTAGATTTTGCCCGTCCTAAAGTATCCACCTACGTCTGTACCAAAATTAACTAAATGCAATCACCATTATTTAAACACATAAACTTTTTTTTTCATTCAGGTAACATTATTGCGATGTTGGCAGGAGTGATTTAAAATTTCTAACAATTTGTTATGTAGCCTGAAATTGAACATTTCGTACACACCAATCGTGCACCAATCAAAGAAGTACTTTTTTTTATTTCTTTATGCATAAATATGTCAATATTTTTTTACATTTTATGAAACTTTTGGCACATCATATTTTTTTACTTTTTTAAGACGTTCATTTATTTTTTAAGAAAGGTATTACCTACTTAGTTCTTATAAGTATCTAAGAACTCTAAAAAAAAAAGTTAATTTAAAAAACTAAAAAACCCGACTGCGTTTCTTTATAATATGAAAATGAATGAAAGAAAGCCCTAAAACAAGAATACAAGAAAAATTTAAGCAGTCGGGACCCATTCCAAATATGAAGACTTAGCTTTCTAGAATGGGTCCCGACTGCTTAAATTTTTCTCGGGTTTTTTAGTTTTTTAAATTAACTTTTTTATTTTATTTTCTTTTAGTTTTATTATTTATTATATTTTGATATATTTAGTGTCACTCTCACAGTAAATACGAATCAAACGACCCGTATCTAGCTGAAATCCATCGAGTCGTTTAGGCTAGAGAGTTGGCAATATTCGAATTTGGCGCCAGAAATCCGCCATTTTGATTTTTTTATTATTTTTATATATCCAGTGTCACTCTCACAGTAAATACGAATCAAACGACACCTCTCAAGCCAAATCCATCGAGTCGTTTAGGCTAGAGAGTGAACAATATTCGAATTTGGCGCCAAAAATCCGCCATTTTGTTTTTTTAAACATTTTGATATATCCAGTGTCACTCTCACAGTAAATACGAATCTAACGACACCTCTCAAGTCAAAATCCATCAAGCCGTTTAGGCTGCAGAGCGTGCCAAACAATTATACATACATACATATATACATACATACTCTCGAAAAACATAACCCTCCTTCTGGCGCAGTCGGGTAAAAATCAAAAGTAGGTATGCCTAGGAAGCCGATAACGAAGCATGTAACTTCTATACTCCGTAGGGGAGCACTAAGAGAAGATTCACCTAAATTCACATGAGAATGCTAAAAACGAGTATCGTCTATTTGTACGTACGAAGTTCCTGGAAGTTAGTTTTAGCTATATAAAACATGTATTTGTCATGTTTACCCGAAATGTATGCCACATTTAAATGTTACGCTCTATTACCGCAATGATACTCTATTACCGCACAATAGTTAAAACACAAATAGACGATCGAACCGAACCTTAAACATACCATCAATATGAATAATATTGAAAAATATCGACTCGAAAATAAATGTAAGATTACATACTATTATTGGGTTTTCTTGACCAACTAATATAATTATTAATTAATCTGTTTTATAAACTGTCAGACACTTTAATTTCACTCCGACGTGACGTAAAAGTAAGGGCACTTTTCTATTAGAGATGTGCTATGTAGCTTTGCTACGAAGATTTATTAGCCAAGCTGTCAAACTATGTGACCGTTTCCACTGATACTAAGCTATGTTTCTGTGCGAGGAAGATGCGCAGTTTGACTATGCAATATATCAATAGTAGGGAAGTCATCCATAGCACGTATCCATAACACGCATATTTCCATATAAAAAAATACTTAGCTGAGTCTGTTTCCACGCCAGTGCTAAGTTTATTAACGCAACGTCACGCCTTTTACTCCCGAAGAGGTAGGCAAAAGTGCTCATTACGATATGCTAAGCTTTGTGTATCAATAATTAATATGATTGGTGAAAGCTAAACGCATCCACAGCAATGTAGCGTAGACCATCCCTGGTGCAAAAGCACCCTAAAATTCGAATAATAACAAACAAATGGATAGGTGGAATGGATTACACAAATTAATACTTCGTGCCCAACAACCAATACACGTTTTACCTTAACTGGAGTCATTATAAAAAAACAATAGATTTCAATAAGCTAGAAACATACCATACTTATCCATAAAAAATATTTACGAAATTTTATGACCGTCAAAGCGTAACAACCATTAACAACAAAAACTGACATAATAATTTTAGTGAAATCAATACCACCTTGACGATATAATTCTAAGTCATATAAAAGACATGAGGTTTCCACAATATGTATCAGTTGACTCCTAGACTTGGGAACCAGTGACAAACAACCAAAATGTTCTTCAAGGTAAGATCAGTGAAAAAAAAAAACAGGAACACCAAACATGTGTGTGATCCGAGTTTGAAATTGTTTTAGTTTAAAAAAATAATCAAAAACTGGATTAGATAATATCATTTTTATTTGTACTTTTCAGGTACTTTGTGTGCTATCTGTAGCCATTGCGGTGGTCTCCGCTCACGGACACTCATCTCAGTTCATCCACAAATATGATGGCCACCACGAGCCCGTATACCATGGACATGGTCATCATGACTACTACGTAAGTTATAATAAAAATTCATTTCTGAATTAGTATTGTAGTTTTCAAGATTTCTAACAATTTGAATTTATTTGGCAGACTCACCCTAAGTTCGAGTTCGGCTACAAAGTAGACGACGACCACACTGGCGACCACAAGTCGCAGCACGAGCACCGCGATGGTGACGTCGTCAAGGGCCACTACTCGCTGCACGAGCCTGACGGCTCCGTCAGGGACGTGCACTACCACGGCGACCACCACAGCGGGTGAGAATACATTTTAACATGTGCTGTACATCCTTTTGTTTTAAATGATCTAAAACTTATCATATAAATTTTCTTTCTCCTCAGCTTCCATGCGGACGTGAAGCACAGCACTCATCACATCGTGCCTCATCATCATCATCATTACTAACTAAAACACCCGCTCGTACTTTTATAGGACTAAATTACTTTTATACTTTTGATGGTTTTATAGTCATTTTAATGCCACCAAATATGAAATAAAAATATAAAACAAAGAGTACATGTTTGTTATTTGAAAACATTGAACCCAGCATTCCTTATTAAGTTATCCCAAGACAGAAACTAGGAAGTTTAGTTAAATATGTTCAAATAGACTATACTGAATATTTAAATCTTTATACCATACAATTTTAGCTGTCTAAAGCTGTATTTTGTCACTACACAAATTGATGTTTATAAATCAGAGATCTGACATTAAAAACAATAAATTAGTTAAATTAACATATTATATGCCTGAAACAGACGTTTTGAATTTAAATTCGAATAAAAGAATAGAATAAAGATATCAAAATCTTTTTATAATTTAAAAACAACATTGCTCTCAATCTAATCATTTCATAACATAATGAGTTATTTTCAAACATACTAGAATTTCCAATAACTTGAAATTATTTTAAAAAAAAATCTATGTTTAATTTAAAAAATTTCAAACACGAATCAATTCAGTTTTTTTATGGTTAATTAGCCAGAAAGTATATTTAAGTAAATATTAATTTTCTATCAACGAAGTAAAAAGTGTTACACAAACAAATAAACTTCACAAGTGACTTACTTTCTACATTTTTGGAGAAAGGTAAACAATTTACATAAATGTAACCAAGGCCGACAATTTATCAAAGTAAATCAAGTTAAACAAAACCAAGTTAATTGCTGCAAAACATGTAATTTGCTTTTTATATAAAAGGACATACATTTGTTACTATAATTATCAGTTAGCAATAACTTCTTGTAGGAAACACAGCAACAAATTAAAATATTAAAAAATGCTGGCAAAGGTATACACATCAATGAAATTAACTTTATAAAGAATATTATTCATACTTGGAAAATATTGAAGTTAAAAAAATTGGTGCCTATTATAATAAGCTATAATTTAAAACAATAATTCTATTTTCTACAGGCTGCTTTAGTCATCACACTCTTCGCTGTAGTGATCGCACGGCCTCAAGGTCACGACCAACACCACGGTCACGGTCACGCCATCTCCTCACAGAGTGTCGTACTGCACCACACGCACGAGACCGTATACCCTGTACACCACGAGGAACACCATGAAGAGCACCACAAGGAACAAGACAAGAAACAGGAACAAAAGCACCATGAACATCATCATAAAGAAAACCACCATAAAGAACACCACCATGAGAAACACCATCAGGAGAAACACCACGGCCACGCCTCCTCCTCACAGAGCATCAAACAGCACCACGGAAAAGCTACGGAAAAACACGTCACTATGTAAGAAAAGCGATTTTCCCGTTTTGCCTACCATTCAATATTAATCTCAATACATAATGATAAAAAATATCTTGTATATTCCAGTCCCACCCTAAGTACGAGTTCGAGTACAAAGTGGAGGACCCTCACACCGGTGATTACAAGTCCCAGCATGAGGCTCGTGATGGTGACGTCGTGAAGGGCGTGTACAGTCTGCACCAGCCCGACGGTACTGTCAGGATCGTGGAGTACCACGCTGATAAGAAGACTGGGTGAGTGATTAATTTGAATTCGTTTCTTTAGAAACATCATATCATTAAATTACATAATAAACATGGGCTATTTTTCTTTTTACAGATTCAACGCCAACGTCAAGCATGAGGGTCACGCTAAACACATTGTTCCCGAGCACCACCACCACCATTGATTTAAAAAAGTATTTTGTAAATAAGAACTTGTTAAAAAGTATAAATATTGTGTTGTTATGAATTTGTAATAAATAATTTAGTCATTATGTAAAAGACCTTTTTAATAAATGTATCAAACCAAAACCTACCTTTGTGGATATACAAACGTATTTAGTAGATAGTTAGGAAGGGTGAAGTATAAATTATTATACTATACGTTAACAATACGAACTCTTTACGCAGTCAAATAAGATTCCAAAACATTCAAAAGAGCTTCCCTTAACTCTTGTGATAATTACGTCAACAGTGAATCAAATCGCGTTTAGAATAAGCCTAATGTAAACATGTAGTAATGAGATGTTATTGAAACAAACAGAGCGTGAATTGCAGATAAACTTTATTTTTATCATGTTACAAATTTAATCAGACAGTGAAAATTCACATATCGTGTTCAATTGAACCTATACAGTGGAAAAATCCCAATAGCTTGATACTTCCTAGTGTTATGATTAAAAAAAACCGGCCAAGTGCGAGTCGGACTCGCCCATGAAGGGTTCCGTAACAGCAAGTAGATGACATAATATAAAAGTTATAAAATAACTTGGTTTTACATAGTGTTTGTATGAACGACAAAGTTATATTTGCGTTTTTTGAAAATGCATAAGTAATATTATAAACTAATAATGATATCTCGTTCAAACCATTTTCGTTGAAAGTTTCCATTATACAGCATATATTTTTTTTTACTTTTCTCACTCTCTTATTTTAAAAGTTAGAGGGTGGGGACACTTATTTTTCCACTTTGGAAGCGTCTAACTTTCAAACGGTTGATTTTGACGAAAAATAGTTTGAGAAACCTTAATGTCTTTTTTAAAGATCTATCCATAGACACCCGTCATGGATATGTTAGCTGAAAAAATATTTTTTTTTCAATCAGTTCCATGTAGGTATGGAGTGTCCCCCTTTAATTTTCAAATTTATTAATTTTTATTCAAAATTCGAATAGCGGTTACCGGAATACATCAACCTACAAAGTTTCAACTATGTAGGCCCAAGAGTTTCGGAAATAAATGGCTGTGACATACGGACGGACGGACGGACAGACAGACAGACAGACAGACATGACGAATCTATAAGGGTTCCGTTTTTTGCCATTTGGCTACGGAACCCTAAAAACCCTGGGTGTTTTTACTGCGAGGATCGCCCATAGGACACGGTGGAACATACGGTGGCGGTGTGCTGTGCATGGGCTGAGTACCAGCGTGTTCCCAGGGATGTGGTCGGGGACTTATCCTTTTGAAAGTGTCAGTAAATCCTTTGAAGGCAACGGTTGAAACCTATCCAATAAAAACGACAAATAATAGTGTTATGTCATGCAAACTACAACTTGGCATATAAGCCAAATTTATTTTATAATTTTTACGAAACCAATACTTGTCATAAAACGTGTATGATCTATGAATTATTTGATTGAGAGAAATCAATATTAACCTCGACAAACGTAATTTCAATCTTGTATAAAAGACTTGTGGATTAGGAACAAAGTATCAGTACAGATCTGATCTTCGTCTTAAAGCAGTAACAAAATCTCTTCACCACCAACACCATGTTCTTCAAGGTGGTTTGTGTACTATCTGTAGCTGTGGCGGTGGTCTCCGCTTACGGGCACTCGTCCCAGTTTGTACATAAATACGACGGACACCACGAGCCTGTATACCATGGATATGGCCATCATGACTACTATGTAAGTGATAATAGAAACCACAGTATTAGATATTGTCATTGTTAATTTTTCAATCTTTCTAACACTATTCTTCTATAACAGACACACCCTAAGTTCGAGTTCGGCTACAAAGTAGACGACGACCACACTGGCGACCACAAGTCGCAGCACGAGCACCGCGACGGTGACGTCGTCAAGGGCCACTACTCGCTGCACGAGCCTGACGGCTCCGTCAGGGACGTGCACTACCACGGCGACCACCACAGCGGGTGAGAAGACATTTGGACATGTTTTGTATATCCTTTTGTTTTAAATGATAATCTAAAACTTAATCATATAAATTTTCTTTCTCCCCAGCTTCCACGCGGATGTGAAGCACAGCACTCACCACATCGTGCCTCATCACCATCATTACTAAAACAGCCGATCGTACTTTTAAAGGACTAAATTACTTTTATACTTTTGATGGTTTTATAATCATTGTAATGCCACCAAATAAGAAATAAAAATATAAAACAAAAAGTACATGTTTATTATTTAAAAAACATTGAACCCAGCATTCCTTATTAAGTTATCCCAAGACAGAAACTAGGAAGTTTAGTTAAATATGTTCAAATATACTATGTTGAAGTATATTAAAATTTTTATACCATACAATTTTATTGCTGTCCATAGCTGTATTTTTGTCACTAGACAAATTGTTGTTTACAAATCAGAGATCTGACCCTGAAAACCACAAATTATACCCTTTGCGCCGTAACATGGTGCGGCTGACAGATTCAGTAACGTTTCGTATCACACTTGAAAGTTGCTGCGATTTAAAAATTATGCCTCAGTATTTTAACTGTATCACTTTCGTATTATGTTAAATCATTTGGAAGTGTAGTTAATTTAATTAAAACCAACCGGAATGTTCTAGTCTTTAAATAAAATCTTATGAAATGAAAAATAAAGTAAAGTGTTATGCGTATAACGTAAAGCCATAGTCCTGTTTAGTGATGGGGTGTACTGCTATGATGGATAGGCAGTCGATGTTTTTTTAGAATAAAAAACGAAAATCGTGCGTCGTTCAAATATCATTCTAAAAAACCTTTAATTTGTGGGTAAATCTACTGTAGACGCGGCTCTCTCTGCCTGAACCACAGTGACTTTATTTGAGCACAGACATTTCCGGCGCCTTTGATAATGTGTGGTGGTACTTAATCTGAAATATCGTGGTTGCTTTAGTAACATATACAAACTAATATATACTTATATTCTTCACGGTTCTGTAAAACTGAAACTCTGAAACACCTCAGGGCTCGGTCATAAAATATTTATTTTGACAAGTATATACACGTAGTTAAACTGCACAACTAAATAACACACACATTTAATAAAAAAATTAAAGAGAATTAAATGTATGCTGCGAGTATCGATAGCGATAAAAAAAGATTTTTCTAATGTCCATCCCTAAAGAGAGACGTCAACGTCATATAGGCATCTGTCAGCCGCACCTTGTTACAGCGCATAAGGTATAATTAAACTATCATTGTTATGCCTGAAACAGACGTTTTGAATTTAAATTCGAATAAAAGAATAGATATCAAAATCTTTTTGTTATTTAAAAACAACATTGCTCTCAATCTAATCATTTCATAACATAATGAGTTATTGTTTCAAAGATACTAGAATTTTCAATAACTTGACATTATGTTTAAAAAAATGTCTATGATTAATTAAAAAAATTTCAAACACAAACCAATTCAGTTTTTTGATGGTTTAGCAGATAATTAGCCAGAAAATATATTATTGTAAATATTAATTTTCTATCAATGAAGTAAAAAGTATTACACAAACAAATAAACTTGACAAATGACTTACTTTCTCCATAACATTTTTGGAGAAAGGTAACCGATTAACATAAATGTAACCAAGGCCGATAATTTATCAAAATAAATCAAGTTAAACAAAACCAAGTTAATTGCTGCAAACCTTGTAATTTGCTTTTTATATAAAAGGACATACATTTGTAGCTATAATTATCAGTTACCAATAAGATCTTGTAGGAACCACAGCAACAATTTATAATATAAAAAATGTTGGCAAAGGTATACACATCAATTAAATTAACTGTTCATTCATACTTGGAAAATACTGAACCTAAAAAAACGGTGTCTATTATAATAAGCTATAATTTTAAAATTAATTTTATTTTCTACAGGCTACTCTAGTCATCACACTCTTCGCTGTAGTGATCGCACGGCCTCAAGGTCACGACCAACACCACGGTCACGGTCACGCCATCTCCTCACAGAGTGTCGTACTGCACCACACGCACGAGACCGTATACCCTGTACACCACGAGGAGCACCATGAAGAGCAACACAAGGAACAAGACAAGAAACATGAACAGAAGCACCATGAACACCACCATAAAGAACACCACCACAAAGAAGACCACCATGAGAAACACCATCAGGAGAAACACCACGGCCACGCCTCCTCCTCACAGAGCATCAAACAGCACCACGGAAAAGCTACTGAAAAACACGTCGAATATTACGTAAGAAAAGCGATTTTCCCGTTTTGCCTACCATTCAATATTAATCTCAATACATAATGATAAAAAATATCTTGTATATTCCAGTCCCACCCTAAGTACGAGTTCGCGTACAAAGTAGAGGATCCTCACACCGGTGACAAGAAGTCCCAGCATGAGTCCCGCGATGGTGACGTCGTGAAGGGCGTGTACAGTCTGCACGAGCCCGACGGTACTGTCAGGATCGTGGAGTACCACGCTGACAAGAAGACTGGGTGAGTGATTAATTTGAATTCGTTTCTTTAGAAACATCATATCATTAAATTACATAATAAACATGGGCTATTTTTCTTTTTACAGATTCAACGCCAACGTCAAGCATGAGGGTCACGCTAAACACATTGTTCCCGAGCACCACCACCACCATTGATTTAAAAAAGTATTTTGTAAATAAGAACTTGTTAAAAAGTATAAATATTGTGTTGTTATGAATTTGTAATAAATAATTTAGTCATTATGTAAAAGACCTTTTTAATAAATGTATCAAACCAAAACCTACCTTTGTGGATATACAAACGTATTTAGTAGATAGTTAGGAAGGGTGAAGTATAAATTATTATACTATACGTTAACAATACGAACTCTTTACGCAGTCAAATAAGATTCCAAAACATTCAAAAGAGCTTCCCTTAACTCTTGTGATAATTACGTCAACAGTGAATCAAATCGCGTTTAGAATAAGCCTAATGTAAACATGTAGTAATGAGATGTTATTGAAACAAACAGAGCGTGAATTGCAGATAAACTTTATTTTTATCATGTTACAAATTTAATCAGACAGTGAAAATTCACATATCGTGTTCAATTGAACCTATACAGTGGAAAAATCCCAATAGCTTGATACTTCCTAGTGTTATGATTAAAAAAAACCGGCCAAGTGCGAGTCGGACTCGCCCATGAAGGGTTCCGTAACAGCAAGTAGATGACATAATATAAAAGTTATAAAATAACTTGGTTTTACATAGTGTTTGTATGAACGACAAAGTTATATTTGCGGTTGATGAAAATGTTTTATTTCTTAAAAACTAATAATGATATCTGGTTCAAACCAATTTTCGTTGTTAGTTTCTATTGAAATCTACAGCATATATTTTTTTTTAGTTTTCTCACTCTCTTATTTTAAAAGTTAGAGGGGGGGGGACACAAATTTTTCCTCTTTGGAAGCGTCTAACTTTCAAACGGTTGATTTTGACGAAAAATAGTTTGAGAAACCTTAATGTCTTTTTTAAAGATCTATCCATAGACACCCGTCATGGATATGTTAGCTGAAAAAATATTTTTTTTCAATCAGTTCCATGTAGGTATGGAGTGTCCCCCTTTAATTTTCAAATTTATTAATTTTTATTCAAAATTCGAATAGCGGTTACCGGAATACATCAACCTACAAAGTTTCAACTATGTAGGCCCAAGAGTTTCGGAAATAAATGGCTGTGACATACGGACGGACGGACGGACAGACAGACAGACAGACAGACATGACGAATCTATAAGGGTTCCGTTTTTTGCCATTTGGCTACGGAACCCTAAAAACCCTGGGTGTTTTTACTGCGAGGATCGCCCATAGGACACGGTGGAACATACGGTGGCGGTGTGCTGTGCATGGGCTGAGTACCAGCGTGTTCCCAGGGATGTGGTCGGGGACTTATCCTTTTGAAAGTGTCAGTAAATCCTTTGAAGGCAACGGTTGAAACCTATCCAATAAAAACGACAAATAATAGTGTTATGTCATGCAAACTACAACTTGGCATATAAGCCAAATTTATTTTATAATTTTTACGAAACCAATACTTGTCATAAAACGTGTATGATCTATGAATTATTTAATTGAGAGAAATCAATATTAACCTCGACAAACGTAATTTCAATCTTGTATAAAAGACTTGTGGATTAGGAACAAAGTATCAGTACAGATCTGATCTTCGTCTTAAAGCAGTAACAAAATCTCTTCACCACCAACACCATGTTCTTCAAGGTGGTTTGTGTACTATCTGTAGCTGTGGCGGTGGTCTCCGCTTACGGGCACTCGTCCCAGTTTGTACATAAATACGACGGACACCACGAGCCTGTATACCATGGATATGGCCATCATGACTACTATGTAAGTGATAATAGAAACCACAGTATTAGATATTGTCATTGTTAATTTTTCAATCTTTCTAACACTATTCTTCTATAACAGACTCACCCTAAGTTCGAGTTCGGCTACAAAGTGGACGACGACAACACAGGCGACCACAAGTCGCAGCACGAGCACCGCGACGGTGACGTCGTCAAGGGCCACTACTCGCTGCACGAGCCTGACGGCTCCGTCAGAGACGTGCACTACCACGGCGACCACCACAGCGGGTGAGAAGACATTATGACGTGAATTGTATATTATTTTATGTTAAATGATAATATTAAACTTATCATATAAATTTTCTTTCTCCTCAGCTTCCATGCGGACGTGAAGCACAGCACTCACCACATCGTGCCTCATCACCATCATTACTAAAACAGCCGATCGTACTTTTAAAGGATTAAATTATTTTAATACTTTTGATTGTTTTATAGTCATTTTAGCGCCACCAAATAAGAAATAAATATATCAAACAAAGAGTACATGTTTGTTATTTGAAAACATTGAACCCAGCATTCCTTATTAAGTTATCCCAAGACAGAAACTAGGAAGTTTAGTTAAATATGTTCAAATATACTATGTTGAAGTATATTAAAATTTTTATACCATACAATTTTATTGCTGTCCATAGCTGTATTTTTGTCACTAGACAAATTGTTGTTTACAAATCAGAGATCTGACCCTGAAAACCACAAATTATACCCTTTGCGCCGTAACATGGTGCGGCTGACAGATTCAGTAACGTTTCGTATCACACTTGAAAGTTGCTGCGATTTAAAAATTATGCCTCAGTATTTTAACTGTATCACTTTCGTATTATGTTAAATCATTTGGAAGTGTAGTTAATTTAATTAAAACCAACCGGAATGTTCTAGTCTTTAAATAAAATCTTATGAAATGAAAAATAAAGTAAAGTGTTATGCGTATAACGTAAAGCCATAGTCCTGTTTAGTGATGGGGTGTACTGCTATGATGGATAGGCAGTCGATGTTTTTTTAGAATAAAAAACGAAAATCGTGCGTCGTTCAAATATCATTCTAAAAAACCTTTAATTTGTGGGTAAATCTACTGTAGACGCGGCTCTCTCTGCCTGAACCACAGTGACTTTATTTGAGCACAGACATTTCCGGCGCCTTTGATAATGTGTGGTGGTACTTAATCTGAAATATCGTGGTTGCTTTAGTAACATATACAAACTAATATATACTTATATTCTTCACGGTTCTGTAAAACTGAAACTCTGAAACACCTCAGGGCTCGGTCATAAAATATTTATTTTGACAAGTATATACACGTAGTTAAACTGCACAACTAAATAACACACACATTTAATAAAAAAATTAAAGAGAATTAAATGTATGCTGCGAGTATCGATAGCGATAAAAAAAGATTTTTCTAATGTCCATCCCTAAAGAGAGACGTCAACGTCATATAGGCATCTGTCAGCCGCACCTTGTTACAGCGCATAAGGTATAATTAAACTATCATTGTTATGCCTGAAACAGACGTTTTGAATTTAAATTCGAATAAAAGAATAGAATAAAGATATCAAAATCTTTTTATAATTTAAAAACAACATTGCTCTCAATCTAATCATTTCATAACATAATGAGTTATTGTTTCAAAGATACTAGAATTTCCAATAACTTGACATTATTAAAAAAAAAACTATGATTAATTCCAAAAATTTCAAACACAAACCAATTCAGTTTTTTTATGGTTTAGCAGATAGTTAGCCAGAAAATATATTATTGTAAATATTAATTTTCTATCAATGAAGTAAAAAGTATTACACAAACAAATAAACTTGACAAATGACTTACTTTCTCCATAACATTTTTGGAGAAAGGTAACCGATTAACATAAATGTAACCAAGGCCGATAATTTATCAAAATAAATCAAGTTAAACAAAACCAAGTTAATTGCTGCAAACCTTGTAATGTGCTTTTTATATAAAAGGACATACATTTGTAACTATAATTATCAGTTACCAATAAGTTCTTGTAGGAACCACAACAACAAATTAAAATATAAAAAATGCTGGCAAAGGTATACACATCAATGAAATTAACTGTTCATTCATACTTGGAAAATACTGAACCTAAAAAAACGGTGTCTATTATAATAAGCTATAATTTTAAAATTAATTTTATTTTCTACAGGCTGCTTTAGTCATCACACTCTTCGCTGTAGTGATCGCACGGCCTCAAGGTCACGACCAACACCACGGTCACAGTCACGCCATCTCCTCACAGAGCATCGTACTGCACCACACTCACGAGACCGTATACCCTGTACACCACGAGGAGCACCATGAAGAGCAACACAAGGAACAAGGCAAGAAACATGAACAGAAGCACCATGAGAAACACCATCATGAAGAACCCCACCATAAAGAACACCACCACAAAGAAGACCACCATGAGAAACACCATCAGGAGAAACACCACGAACACGCCTCCTCCTCACAGAGCATCAAACAGCACCACGGAAAAGCTACTGAAAAACACGTCGAGTACTACGTAAGAAATGTGATTTTTCAATTCAGCCTACCATTCAATATTAATCTCAATACATAATGATAAAAAATATCTTGTATATTCCAGTCTCACCCTAAGTACGAGTTCGCGTACAAAGTGGAGGACCCTCACACCGGTGACAAGAAGTCCCAACATGAGTCCCGCGACGGTGACGTCGTGAAGGGCGTGTACAGTCTGCACGAGCCCGACGGTACTGTCAGGATCGTGGAGTACCACGCTGACAAGAAGACTGGGTGAGTGCTTGATTTGGATTCCTTTCTCTAGAAACATCATATCATTAAATAACATAATTAACATTGGCTATTTTTCTTTTTACAGATTCAACGCCAACGTCAAGCATGAGGGTCACGCTAAACACATTGTTCCCGAGCACCACCACCACCATTGATTTTAAAAAGTATTTTGTAAATAAGAACTTGTTGAAACTATAAATATTGTTTGTTATGAATTTGTAAAAAATAAATTAGTCATTATGTTAAAGATTTTTTTATGAAATTTATCATACCAAAAACTATATGTGGATATACAAAGACAATTTATCGATCGAAAGGAATGGTTATATATATATTTTTTTCATACGATGCGTAAACAATCCGAACTCTTAACGCAGGCAAATAAGAATCCGAAACATTCAAAAGGAATTCCTGTTAACTGTTGTAATAATTATTATTTCAAGAGTGAACTAAATCTCGTTGAGAGTAGGCCTTAATATGTAAACATGTAGTAATGAGATGTTATTGAAACAAACAGATCGTGAATTGCAGATAAACTAACTTTATTTTTTATCATGACGTAAATTTAATTAGACAAAGAAAATTCACATGTCGTGTTAAACTGGATCTATTGAGTGGAAAAATCCCGATTGCTTGATACTTCAATGTGAAATAATTTAAAAACTCCCGGGTGCCATCACTGCGAGGACTGCCCGTAGGACATAGTGGATCATACGGTGACGGTGTGCCGGCATGGGCTAAGAACCACCGTGTCCTCAGGGATGTGGTGGGTGACTTATACTCATGGAAAGTATCAGTAAATCCTTTGAAAGCAACGGTTGAAACCTACCCGATAAAATGATACAAAATAATATTGTTATGTCATGCAAACTACAACTTAGCGTATAAGCCAATTTTTTTAAGTTTTACGAAACCGATACCTTTGACAAGTGTCATAACGCGTGTATGATCTATGAATTATTTAATTGAGAGAAATCAATATTAACCTCGACAGCCATAACCTCAATCTTGTATAAAAGACTTGTGGATTAGGAACAATGTATCAGTACAGATCTGATCTTCGTCTCAAAGCAGTAACAAAATCTCTTCACCACCAACACCATGTTCTTTAAGGTGCTTTGTGTACTATCTGTAGCTATCACGGTGGTGTCCGCTTACGGACACTCGTCCCAGTTCGTCCACAAATACGACGGACACCACGAGCCTGTATACCACGGATATGGTCACCATGACTACTATGTAAGTGACAATAGATACTATAGTATTAGATATTGACAATGTCAAATTTTCAATCTCTCTAACGCTCTTACATAACAGACTCACCCTAAGTTCGAGTTCGGCTACAAAGTAGACGACGACCACACTGGCGACCACAAGTCGCAGCACGAGCACCGCGACGGTGACGTCGTCAAGGGCCACTACTCGCTGCACGAGCCTGACGGCTCTGTCAGGGACGTGCACTACCACGGCGACCACCACAGCGGGTGAGGGGATGCTCCATGACTGTTTTTTGTCTTTGGTATCTAATAATTATTTCAAAATTAATCCTTGCCCTACCTGTATTTTCAGCTTCCACGCGGACGTGAAGCACAGCACTCACCACATCGTGCCTCATCATCATCATTACTAAATGGAGATTAAGCCGGTCTTCTGAAAATCTTAAACTGTTAATGTAAATAATTGTTAAATATCAATTTAGTGTAATTTAAACAATAAAAAAAATAAAATCACTGCTGAAAACAGAACTATTTTGTTCTTGAAGGTTATCACATTATAAATACCGTATAATTTTTTAGAAAGATCTCAAAACGATGACAGATATGCATTTAGATAGATCTCAAAATAATGAACATTCATATAATATAACCTCAAGGCCAGTAGGCAGAGACTATGGAACGCCAATTGCTACGAATCTTTAATACCTTTTTCAATTAAACAGCCATCAGTCTTTTCATGCATGCTCGTCGGTTAAGACAGAGATGTTTTAATAAAAATAATAATATACCGAGACATCACACAACACCGCAGAGAAAAGGCGATCTAAATTAACAAAATTTCATTCTCCGTACTACCAATATATGCTTACAATAAGATAAATTAAATAGATAAAGCGTAAAGAAGTACCTAATACAGAAAACATTATTTCACATTGATAAATAGCTACGATTAAACATAACTCCAATTCGGCTTCTTACCTATCTGTGGGTGGATAACCTATTAGTACTTATAATAGTCAGTATTTTACTTTTTAGTTTTTACTTTATGTTTGTTTTTAGTTTTTTGAAATCGGTTTTTAAACACAGTTTTTTTTGTCTACAACACCTGAAGAAGAAATGAAGAAATCGAAAACCTTTAATCAATAAGTTTTAGCCTGTTTAGTAACTTATTATTTCAACTTTTTAAATACGGTACGTCTATAAATAATATAATAATCTATATCATATATTTTTAATGAGTCAAAGTATTTATTTCAATAATTAAACTACGTACACTTCAGGCACTTTCGAAACTTTAACATAAAATTGTCTGTGCCAGCCACCCGACAGTGAAGCCTATGTACGTGCTTATTCCAAAATATAGATTCGTATGAAAAAAAAATGAGAAGGAAACTACATCACTACTTAGAGAAATAAATACGTCATGTTTTACTAATACTTAATTTCATTTAATTCACCTCAACGATGACTAATATTATGTGCTTTTCGGCCTTCGTTTAAATGACAAAGAAAAAATATTAAATACCTACACGTATACCAATTTAATTCAAATCTTACCTGATAAGGCTGTTCAAGGTTCCAAAAAATGTGAACTTAAATCACATTAAGTGAATTAACTGGTTAAGTAAGTAAAGCGAAAAGATTGAATTACAAAGCTACATACTCGTACTTGTTTCAAATAACTTGCATTTCTTTCTGTATATAAAAGGACAAACTTGGGTAGGCCTGTATCAGTTACCTCTGTTCTTTGGAAAGGACGACTACAACAATTTTAATTATGTTCACTAAGGTAGGATTGGAATAAAATTCTTATAAAAAAATTATTAGCTTTAATCTTATATGTGCAAAACCTAATATAGATCAATTCATGATTCTACATGCTTTAAGTAATAAAATATTACTTTCGTACAGGCATTTCTAGTCACCGTCCTCTTCGCTGCGATCAGCGCGCGACCTCAAGAAGGTCACGACCACCACCACGGCCACGGTCACGCCGTCTCCTCACAGAGCATCAAACAGCACCACGGTAAAGCTACTGAAAAGCACGTCGAATACTATGTAAGAAGAAACTTCTTTTAGTTTTGTTTCTCTCTCTTTCGGTTATTACATAAAAAGTCAAATCGCCTAATGTGTTCCTATGTATTTCAGTCTCACCCTAAGTACGAGTTCGCGTACAAAGTGGAGGACCCTCACACCGGTGACAAGAAGTCCCAACATGAGTCCCGCGACGGTGACGTCGTGAAGGGCGTGTACAGTCTGCACGAGCCCGACGGTACTGTCAGGATCGTGGAGTACCACGCTGACAAGAAGACTGGGTGAGCATTCATTCGTGATTCTTTTCTTTATAAAAATGTAGTATGACTCCATACGATTATCTTACGTTCAATATCTTCTCTTTCGCAGATTCAATGCTAATGTGAAGCGTGAAGGTCACGCCAAACACATCGTTCCTGAACACCACCACCACCACTGATTCTGTGATATTATTCATTGGAGACTCGTTAAAGTTTGTTTGATAAAATATTGATTACAATAGTAGTTATGGCTTTGTTATGTTAATAAATTATGATCTAATTATTATTTACCGTTTTATTTTTATTTACTTACTGCGCACACACGTTTTCATGCTAATTTAATACACAAATATAAATATTTTCTATGACGAAATATAAATCAAGCATCATTTTTAATCTTAATTATTTTATTTAGTCCTAATCTAAGCTAACAAAATGTTTTTAGATTTAACTTGTGTTTACTACCGTTAAATTAACAATTAATAGGGCAATAAACATAAATTGAAATGAATGAATTAACATCATGCGACTAAAAACTAAGGTATGCCTTTAATAGCATTTACGAAACCATTGTCAGTCCATTACGCCCATGTCGTATGCGACGTAATTGAGAGAAATCAATTCTACCTTGGCTGCGTTATTCTAAGTCATATAAAAGACGTGAGCATTAGAAGTTATGGTATCAGTTCACATCTGGACTTGTGACAAAGAGTCAAAACTACAAAATGTTCTTCAAGGTATTTTAAATATTCCACACCTTTCTTAGATTTCTAGATTTAATAATTTCCGATTCTAAATTATCGCCTTTGGTTTCAGGTACTTTGCCTGCTATCTGTAGCTGTGGCGGTGGTCTCCGCTCACGGACACTCATCTCAGTTCGTCCACAAATACGACGGACACCACGAGCCCGTACACCACGGACATGGTCACCATGACTACTATGTAAGTTATAATATTTGTAGGTACATTAAGTATCTGACGTTAAATTACTCTTTCGTTCTCAATGACTTTATCTCTCGTTTTACTTGACAGACTCACCCTAAGTTCGAGTTCGGCTACAAAGTAGACGACGACCACACCGGCGACCACAAGTCGCAGCACGAGCACCGCGACGGTGACGTCGTCAAGGGCCACTACTCGCTGCACGAGCCTGACGGCTCCGTCAGGGACGTGCACTACCACGGCGACCACCACAGCGGGTGAGGAAGCACTATAATTCTTTTTGAGATGCACATACTTTAGTTGATTTTAGATTTTAGTAATTATATCCTAATTATTATTTATCTCTTCCTCAGATTCCACGCGGACGTGAAGCACAGCATTCACCACATCGTTCCTCATCATCATCATCATTACTAAAATCATCAATAGTAATACTTTAAAGGACTGATTCTATTGCAACCATGTTGACTTGTTTTACTGCTACTTTTATAGGAATAAAAAATATTGAGAAATCTATCATTTTTGTTTTCATTAAACGTAACTCTGAATAATCAGCTGTACTAAATGACTAAATATCACCAAAGGGTTGTTTGCTTTCCACAACCCTATAAAGTCATAACCCTTAAACTGATTTACAAATTTGAAACCAGTTTTGATTTCATTTGCCCGCCTTAACTCTACATTTCAATTTCAGAAAGTCTAAAAAAAAATCATTTAATAAGTTTAGTCTTTTCAACGACTGACCAATATTTGACAATGACAAGATTGATTAAGATATTAAACACAACATAATTTAATTACCATAAACGATAGCACTATTTCTACTGTCTTAAAATATTTTAAAAAGATATTTTATTAAAAAGATTCTATTGAAAACAGTCATAAATATATAAGTGTATAATAACTACCCACTGATGGAACAAGTTTCACTAAATTTCAATTAAATGATTCAATAACTAAATACTTTTGTAGTAGAAGACCATTACACCCACGGTGACAAGAAGTACCAGCACGAGGCACGCGACGGTGACACCGTGAAGAGCGTATACAGTCTACACAAGCCGTGCTGTCAGGAACGTAGAGTATCATAATGACAAAAGGACTGAGTGAAAGCTTTTATAAACATTATATCATCGGATAAGAGTTTATCCGTAATCAAGGCGCTTGCAACAGTGCCGAAACATCGGAAACTCATAAATAATGAAAACATGGTAAATATCCCGTTTTAGGTTTCAATTCTAGTGTTAGTGACCATGTCAGTTTAAAAACTTATAACATCAGTATAACATCAGTTAGATACATCATTAGCGTTGGCTATTATCTTTTTTATAGATTCCAATTGAATGTTAAAGGATGTTGTAATCCTGTAATCCTGTGTAAGTAAATAAGCTGTAACGTTTTTTTCCACAAATGAGACAAAATACCTTTAAATAAATTTTATTTATTTTTGGCATTATTGTTTATTTACTCTTACATGTTTTAATAAATAAAGAATTAAAAGTTAAGTATAACTTATAAATTAGTTTTATTGAACAGTGAGTGAGCCTATTGCCAACAAATTCAGGCTTCACGCTGTTACGCCGAATATTAATAAAATTCAGAAAAAAATAATTGTTCAAGCCTGAGACCAACAAAACTATTCGATTAATCTCAATTGGTATAAGAAAAAGAAGAAAGAATAGAAAGATGAATGAATAGTTTATCAACTAAGATATATTTTTGAATTTTATACAATTTTGAACATAACAAGTTCTGATTCTGAGGATTTTTTTTAAAGTATTTTTAATTTATCTCTAAAAATTAAGGCATGCGCATTCAGAGGGCTAGTTTGATTTGTCTATCACATACATAATTACTCAGTGAAAATTTTAATGTATCATCATTCCACACCTAGTATGTATTGGTCATTGCTGCTGCTGAATGAAAGTAAATGATAGTTCGCAATACTTCTTTGTATAATAAGATATCATAACTTTACTATAATATAGGGAGTAAATCAATAACCGCAACACCAGATAGTAAATAATCAGCTCCACGAATAGATGTAATACCAGAGATAACAAAACATAATAATACTAGTATGATCCGAATCATCTAAACCCAGTTCGAACGACGCTCTTAATAAAATGCTATTATTTAAGGTATTTCATATTTTTAGTATGTCACATATTTTAGCAGATGTTGATGGGATAATAATCAACAGAGGATATTTTGAGGACGCTTCACTGACAGAAAAAGCATCTCTCTCCTTTAGCCAAAGGACTAAGGAAAGGCAGTGGCAGCAGCCACTGCTATACGAGTATTAACTAATAAAAAAACAAAAGTAACGCATGACTTAACAACATGCAAAAAAGGTAAATTATGCCTTTAATAGCATTTACGAAACAATTGTTCAGTTCATTACGCCTTATCAGTTCATATCTGGACTAGTAACAAAGAGTCAAAACTACAAAATGTTTTTCAAGGTATTTTAAAAAATCCGCCTTTCTTGGGTTTCTTTATTTAATCATTTCTGATTCTAAATTATCACCTTTGGTTTCAGGTACTTTGCCTGCTATCTGTAGCTGTGGCGGTGGTCTCCGCTCACGGGCACTCGTCCCAGTTCGTCCACAAATACGACGGACACCACGAGCCTGTACACCACGGACATGGTCACTA
Source organism: Spodoptera frugiperda (assembly GCF_023101765.2). NCBI lineage: Eukaryota > Metazoa > Arthropoda > Insecta > Lepidoptera > Noctuidae > Spodoptera > Spodoptera frugiperda. The sequence goes on along the minus strand of NC_064231.1, from coordinate 517,637 downwards.
TGACTACTATGTAAGTTATAATATTTGTAGATAAATTAAGTATCTGACGTTAAATTGCTCTTTTGTTCAACAAACATTGATAACAATGTCTTTACCTCTCGTTTTGCTTGACAGACTCACCCTAAGTTCGAGTTCGGCTACAAAGTAGACGACGACCACACTGGCGACCACAAGTCGCAGCACGAGCACCGCGACGGTGACGTCGTCAAGGGCCACTACTCGCTGCACGAGCCTGACGGCTCCGTCAGGGATGTGCACTACCACGGCGACCACCACAGCGGGTGAGGAGACACTCCTATCATTATAATATGACTTACAAACTTTAATTAGTTGAAAATAATAATTTAACACGTATTATTTTATCTGTCTCCTCAGATTCCACGCAGACGTGAAGCATAGCATTCACCACATCGTTCCTCATCATCATCATTACTAGACCAAGAACTCAATCTGTTAGGGACTTACTACGAAACACTAATGTACAAACCTTTTTTGTTAATTTTTCTAACGTTGTACTTAATAAAATTATGAAAATCTGTATTTATCTTTTATTTCACGCCATTATTCATAAACATTCTAACAAACAACAAACGAGCATGCTCAAAACGATTGAGAGACGCCATCAGTTTCGAACATTACTCAATCATTTTCGAGCTTTACTCGAATACTAATATTAGTGGTATTTTTTTGTAAACCTTTCCCAGCCCCTTAAAACAGCGCAAGCGAAGCCACGTAGAAAAGCTAGTCTTGAATATTTTTAAAATCTGTTGTTCCTTAGGTACAGTCTAGCTTTTTTTTAAGGTAACACGCTGCAAAATAATACTCAGATGAAGTCGGTTAAAACACAATATGTTCTTTGAAAAAATTCAAATAAGAGCTAAAATAATTACTAATTTATAGACAATGACATATTATACGAACTTGAAAATTATCTGAAATTTGTCAGTCAGAAACTTTCGTCACTTGCAAAATTACATAGCAACATGTAATTGTTGCTAACCAATATCGAGTATAATAAGTAAAGTAAGGTAAAAAATATGTAACTGCTTTCTTAAAATATTTGGGGAAAGGCATTTCGTTATTGTAATATTTCTGAAGGTTGCAATGAATATAGAAATGACAACTGAACGAGTTACGTAGCAGTGAAACAAGTTAAGCTTGTTTAAGCTAAGTAAATATTCCCGAAAGGGGCAACTTCAGTATTTTTGTATAAAAAGGACATTCATACCATTTTTAAATCACTCACAAGTGTACTGTGAAAGGATTTACTCATTCCTCACAATGTTTTTAAAGGTATATAATTGTAATAAGTTGATAATTATAAGGTTTTGTGAAAAGATGTTAAAGTGAAGTGTCCTAACAGTGCATTACGTTATTTTCTAATCAGTGATTTCATTCAGGTTGTTCTACTCGCTACCGCGATCACTGCGGTTAGTGCACAGTCTCAAGAAGGTCACGACTACCACCATGGCCACGCCTCCTCCTCACAGAGCATCAAGCAGTACCATGGAAAAGCTACTGAAAAACACGTCGAGTACTATGTAAGAAGAGAATTCTTTCAATTTTGTCTTCTCTTCACTTATTTCATAAAAAGTTATAAATAGAATTGTTAGGCGTTTCCATATAGATATAAAAATAATGTTTTGTTATGTATTCCAGTCTCACCCTAAGTACGAGTTCGCGTACAAAGTGGAGGACCCTCACACCGGTGACAAGAAGTCCCAGCATGAGTCCCGCGACGGTGACGTCGTGAAGGGCGTGTACAGTCTGCACGAGCCCGACGGTACTGTCAGGATCGTGGAGTACCACGCTGACAAGAAGACTGGGTGAGTAAAGTTATAGTAGTTATACTATTACTGTTTAAATTAACTATCTACGGCAATTTCACAAAAGTACTTAATTTTTACTAAATGTTCGTTTTTATTTACAGATTCAACGCTAACGTCAAGCGCGAGGGTCACGCCAAACACATTGTTCCTGAACACCACCACTAATTCTGTGATACTTTTTATTGTTAAACATTTATTTAAGAAATAAGCTGTTTTGTTATTATATCGTCTAAATAAAATACATGTTTAAATATTATTTCGTTTAATTCTGACCCCGTCTCTTATATAATGTAACAAATAAATCTAAATATTTACACAACAATTTTTCCACCATATTTTATGCGAGAGATGAATGAGATTTACCTTATAGTATAAGGTCATCCTAAAGACTTCAAAGAATATACCCTTACCTGTCTACATAATTATGTATTCAAGAAATCAAAAAAATCAACTTAATGATAATTTAAATTCATGTTATATTAAAATACGCTATTTATCATTATTTACTTGATACGTTTACTAGTAGTATACCGTATAGATTAGATTACTGTGTAGCTCAAGGTTCATAGCTTACCGGGGCTCGGCTCAAAGAGGTTACAGAAGAAGAGGAGTAGGAACGGGGTGGTTTTTAGTCAGTAGGATTCTGACCCTCCCTCTCGCCTCGCCCAAGGCGGGCGATTATTGAATGACCCTCCGACAAAATAAACCCTAATTTTAACAAACCTGCTTGATCATATAAGCTTTATATTATTTTTATTTATCTTTATATTATTACCATCAAATCTATATATTATTACAATAAAAAATGGTGATACAACTACAAGAAATGTACCTATGTTATTCCGATACTAAGATTTTATTACATAGTTCTTTACAGATCGACCCAGTGTTAAAAAGTAATCTAACCATATTATGACGTCAGCATAAAATACATTTGTCGCCACCCCTTCTCTTCTCGCGGATATCGTTAGAGTCGACTAAATGAATACATACTTTACATATTTAACAGAGACTAACCAACAGTGTTCCCTGATGAACCGAATCTTTTTGAAATGTTACCTCCAACCCACTTTCCAAGGTTGAAGATTATAAAGATCCCCCTTTCTTCTTAATACACGCATGATATGATATGAAAATTACGACAATGAGATCATTTTTTAAAAATAATTCAAATATGGTACCTACTTATGATTTCCAATACATCATCATTCCAGTGAGAATATTTCCTTAATCAAACATAATACATTATTTATTTAGTAATTATATTATACCTAGCCCTTTTAGCCCTTTCAAGAAACAAAATGCTAGTTATTTTTTTATATACATCGATTATAAAAGCTAACGAATTATGTGTTTCACAATTATTATAATATTAATTTTAGGAGTGGTGTCAGTAGATACGAATGACCTAACATCATGCAACTAAAAAGTAAATTGTGCCTTTAATAGCATTTACGAAACAATTGTTCAGTTCATTACACCCATGTCGTATGCGACGTAATTGAGAGAAATCAATACTACCTTGGCTGCGTTATTCTAAGTCATATAAAAGACGTGAGCATTAGAAGTTATGGTATCAGTTCACATCTGGACTTGTAACAAAGAATTAAAACTACAAAATGTTCTTCAAGGTAATTCTTCCATATTTCAAATCTAAAGAAATACATATAACTTCCGATTTTATCTTTTAAAAGTATTTAATTTAATATAGTAATATTGGTAGCAACAAACCTGGACTGTAATCCACCTGATAGTAATCATAGGCTAAGAGCACGTTGAATTATAAAAGGGTATTATAAAATCGTTTTTGTTTTAAGGTACTCTGCGCACTATCTGTAGCCATCGCGGTGGTCTCCGCTCACGGGCACTCATCCCAGTTCGTCCACAAATACGACGGACACCACGAGCCTGTACACCACGGACATGGTCACCATGACTACTACGTAAGTGACAATAGATACAAGTTTAATTGGCATGGTCATTGTAATAGTTTTTAATTTCTCTAACAATTTTGTCGTTAACAGACTCATCCTAAGTTCGAGTTCGGCTACAAAGTAGACGACGACCACACTGGCGACCACAAGTCGCAGCACGAGCACCGCGACGGTGACGTCGTCAAGGGCCACTACTCGCTGCACGAGCCTGACGGCTCCGTCAGGGACGTGCACTACCACGGCGACCACCACAGCGGGTGAGGAGACATTTTTGACCTGTACCTACATATTACATACTTTTGTTTTAAATGACAATCCAAAGCTTATCATATTTTCTTTCTTTCCCAGATTCCACGCAGACGTAAAGCACAGCATTCACCACATCGTGCCTCATCATCATCATTACTAAATACCAAAGAACTGAATCTGTTACAAACATTTTATAATTACTTGTTTTTCTGATGTCATAATAAAATATGTAAATTTACCTTTTCTTTTATTTGCTTAACTTATTTCATACTGTTATTTAATAATTTTGGATATACGTTCACTAAATAATGGTTTAGGATTTTTATGTACCTTTTCCATGTCGGATTTCTGTGAGACTATGGTTTCACTCCGGTCGAGCAGACCTATTTGTGCCGATGCATAGCTCTCCCACACTTGAAGTACCTACATATATCTCATCAAATATTGCTCATAATTATTTCCTAAAACGTTTTTCCTTAACAAAACATCTTTAAATGAGTGATTAGATTAATCCTGAGAGATGAGAATGAGAATCATAGATTATTTCTAAGAAAGTACAATCTCCCTTTTCTTGCTATTATTATATCAATTTATTTAAGGTCAGCGCATTCTTCGTCGTTCTTCCCCTTTCTCTAAACTGACTTATACATAATTATATATCTTCGTTTTTTTAGAAAAATCTTTCTGATTAGTCCCCACACGTCAATTTGTGCTCGCACAGATAAATACAGAAACAATTGCATAGCAACAAAAGTTAAGTAACTACTTTCTTAAAATATTTGGGGAAAGGCATTTCATTATTGTAACATTTCTGAAGGTTGCAATAAATATAGAAGTGTCAACCGAACGAGTTACGGAACGAGTTCAGCTTGTTTTAACAAAATATTCCCGACACTGTATACTAAAGTATATTATGTCCAAACATTTTGTATAAAAAGACATGATTAAGATTTCTGAAATCAGTCACAAGTGTTCTGTGAAAAAGAACATTCATATTAACACAATGTTTGTAAAGGTAAAATTAAAAAAAAAATACAACAATATATCTTTGACAAATTATATTGTGTGTGTCAAGTGTGTGTCAAAAAAGTGCATTATGTTACAATTCTAATTAGTAACTTTACGCAGGTTGTGCTAATCGCCACCGCGCTCGCTGCGGTCACCGCGCGGCCACAAGAAGGTCACGACCACCACCATGGCCACGGTCACGCTGTGTCATCACAGAGTATAGTTCTGCACCACTCTCACAAGCATGAGCCCGCACACCACGAGGAGCATCACAAGAAGGCACATGAAGAGCATCACAAAAAACACGAAGAACACCACCACAAGGAACACCACGGTCATGCTTCCTCCTCACAGAGCATCAAACAGCATCATGGGAAAGCCACTGAGAAACATGTAGAATACTATGTAAGAAGAAAACTCTTTCATTTTGTCTGCCTTTTGATTATGCCATAACAAGTCATTGACTAATGTGCACTTGTGTATTACAGTCCCACCCTAAATACGAGTTCGCGTACAAAGTGGAGGACCCTCACACCGGTGACAAGAAGTCCCAACATGAGTCCCGCGACGGTGACGTCGTGAAGGGCGTGTACAGTCTGCACGAGCCCGACGGTACTGTCAGGATCGTGGAGTACCACGCTGACAAGAAGACTGGGTAAATATCATTTATAGTAGTTCAAACTGAATATTATCATAGTTTTAGTCACTAGAAGCTTAATTACAATTATTTTTTCATTTACAGATTCAACGCCAACGTGAAACTTGAGGGTCACGCCAAACACATTGTTCCTGAACACCACCACCATCATCACTGATTCTGTGATATTATTTACTAATTCTTGTTAAAGTTGTTACGTTTTATACCTATTAAATGACTTATTAATTGTTGTATAATATGTTTGTTTGGTTTATTCTTCCTGATCATTTTATTTAATACATTCCTTTTGAGAAACGAACGATTATTATCACGACATAAGAAATCCTGCCGGTTTGTTGTGATGCCTACTATCGTAATATCACTATAGCATTTTCTACTTCCAATCAACTTTGCAACGTCACGCTTTTTATCCCTGAATGGATAGGCAGAGTTGCACAGTACATTACATCTACTTCCAATCATACAAACAAAATATATTCCATGTATTGTTATTACATTATTTTGCCTTATTATAGTAAAATTAACATACTTAGTAAAAAAACATGTTTTCTAACAGGTAATGAAATATACTAAAAAAAAATCTTACCCATGGATCACCATCCTACTACAACACTTTATTAAACAACTACCGTACTAAAAATAATATTGGCTGTAAATTAGTTCTGTTAGGAGATGTCCTAGAGCCACATATACATATCATCAAAACAAAGCCGTAAGAATTTTATTTCACTGCAGAAACAGTCTTGTCCGACTAATCGAGCAATGCACTTTGCAAAATATTATTGCTACTAGCTTTTGCCCGCGACTTCGTTCGCGTGGAATAGTGACTTCCGGCAAATTTTTGGTTTTAACCACATAGTTCCCGATCTCGCGGAATCTCTTCAAAAATGAGATATAGAAGATATTCCAGGGAACTCTTCAAAAATCAAGATAATGAGCTCTGCGTTTGAATTTAATAGATGTATACTCACTTAGGGCATTGAAAAAATAGTTTAAAAACGGACTTAAACTAAAGAAAGCTACGAATTACGAATTTATAACAATTAAAAAAGAAATTGTATTACAACCTATCCTCTATGCTATAATAACCAAGCTTAAACTAAATAATTTAAAAGAAACGACTTAAATCTAATCTATCTAATTAATTAATAAATTAGACTTACAATGGAGAATGCTCAAAAAAACCCAGGCTCGGCGCCGAAATGCTATATAGGTACCATCATCAAAACGATGGCTAAATGTTGGAAATTGATATTTATTTTTTAGCATGGATTAATTTTTATCATTGTTTTGATTTATGAAACTTAGTAATATCTCTATTTTATTGAGTTAATACGCTTCGTATACGCCGTGAGCATCAATCACAGATCACCCCCTCATCAATACAGCGTGATATAAGACGTTTTATATAGTAGAGGTAGTGGGAGAAATGCAATTGGCGAATATTATTGTTAATGCATACATGGGAAAAGGACGCTCGGTTGTTGTGCCCATGTGATGTCCATCATATACTACCTTGGGTGGGCAAGGCACCAAGATGGTTTTGCAAATCTCGCACTTTCACTACAAAATGTAATATTAGATGTAGAAAATGATTGAACTTTGAATAATCTAATACATGATGTTTTGAAAATGTATACATTTGTTTTCATACTTTCTACTCGTAATATCCTTTAAATATCATCATCATACCAGCCGAAAGACGTCCACTGTTGATCGATTTAAATATAGTCCCTGACAAAAGCAAATAGCAATTTCCTACATTTAGCCATCGTTTTCGACGATGGTAACTATACGGGATTTTATTACTCATTTATACTGATAAACTGAGATACAAATCGTTTGCGCCGGGCCTGGGTATTTTCCCCATACTTCGTTGAGCATTCTCCTTTATTAAAAAAACTAACTACAGTAACTACTAATAATCGATATTAAACTAAACCTACGTTAAATAATTTAACCAGAATAATAGGAAAACCCAACAAATAAACTTATTATTTGACTAATACAACGAAACCAATTTATTTATTTAGAATATACGAAACAGCATTTTATTTTTAGATTTTTGAAATAAAAACTATCCTATGTCCTTTCTAATTTAAATTAAATTTCAATTTTAAATTTCAACCAAATCCGTCAAATAGTTGCGGAGATTAATGGTATAAGCATAGAATAGTGTTCGACGTGATTCTTTAATTTGACATAACTTTTTTATTTATGAACCGATTGACATGAAACAAACACTAAATGTAAATTTAAGCATCCCACAATATATTCGTGAAAACCGCATCCAACTCGGATCAGCCGTTTCTGAGATTAGCGCGCACAGACGAACAGACAAACAGACAAACAGACAAACAGACAAACAGACAAAAAAAAAGTTAATTACATTTTTGGGTTCGACATCGACATAACAATAACCCCTGCTATTTTTTTTATTTTTATTTTCAATGTACAGACAGCACTTTTCTACGATTTTATTATATGTATAGATTGTAGTGTTCCAAACAAAAGTAACGAGGTTTCCAGTTACATAAAAACAAAAGTTACAAATGATCTAACATCATACAACTTAAAAGAAAATTACGTTTTTAATAGTTTTTACGAAACAATTGTCATGTTCATTACATTCGCGCCATATACGACATAATACACAGAAATCAATAGGCACTGTACTTTGGCTGCGTTCTTCCTAAGTTGTATAAAAGACGTGAGCATTAGCAGCTATGGTATCAGTTTCCTCTTGGTCTTAGCATCAAAGTGTTAAGAAAGCTTCAACATGTTTTTCAAGGTATTTAAAAACTAGTTAGGTTTATTTTCTAACTATGTAACCAAGAATTGTATTGTGAATCTGATTGAAAAAGAGTAACCTATGGAGTTTCTTGCTCGTGCTTCTCCATAGGAATCTACACTTTGAAACGTGTAAATAGCTCCACTAGAGGACTGACCGACAATCAGATGTTATTAACATGAACGTAAAATGATTTGCTTTGACGTTGAAATGTCCCTTCCTGGTTTATATGAAATAAATAATTGTCTTTAACAATTTCGGTTAAATCCCCATTGTATGTGTGTATTTAACATGTATTTAACATACCATTTGTTTTTAGGTACTTTGCGTATTATCCGTAGCTGTCGCAATGGTGTCTACTCATGGAACATCATCTCAATATGTCCATAAACACGATGGACATCATGAGCCTGTATCCCATGGACATGGCCACCATGACTACTACGTAAGTGACAATGGATACTAGTCTCTTGTATTATCATTGTAATAGTTCTAGACTCAATTTCCTACTAAAGTTACGATCAGTCATAGAGAAGTGTGGACAAAAGGCAGTGACACAAGTTATCTGCCAAATGCAAGGATTCTTTTCCCTAGAAAGAGCGATCTTTGTTCAGTAATAAATGTCTTGCAGCTGGTTTTGAGGATGATTAGTAGTTTTCCAATTTATCTTCCTCAACAGACTCATCCTAAGTTCGAGTTCAAGTACAAGGTAGACGACGACCACACAGGCGACCACAAGTCGCAGCACGAGCACCGCGACGGTGACGTCGTCAAGGGCCACTACTCGCTGCACGAGCCTGACGGCTCCGTCAGGGACGTGCACTACCACGGCGACCACCACAGCGGGTAAGTTGTATTTACACACACACACACACACAACGTCACGCCTTTTATCCCCGAAGGGGTAGGCAGAAGTGCACATTAAGGCACGTAGTACCACTATTGTATAGTAACACTACGTGCACCCACATTTCACCATTTGTGTTATAAGTCCCATGTAATAGGAGGTGAGCCTATTGCCATATACCGGGCACAATTCCAGATTCCGTGCTACTACTGAGAAGTTTTTCGAAAAACCGAAAATAGCCCAGCAATACTTGGGCAGTTGTATTTACACTCAAACAATTATTATCTGATTTGTTTTATATGGATTCTCTTAATATATTTTATCTTTCCCTTAGCTTCCACGCTGACGTGAAGCACAGCACTCACCACATCGAGCCCCATCACCACCACTAAAAAGTCATCATGGTTCATTATCTAAAGAACTGATTCTGTTACAAGCCTGTTACGTTTTATTGATTTTTGTTTATATACTTTTATAATAAAACAAGCATAACCATTATTAATCGTTTTCCTTAAATTCCTATTCTATTAAATAACACATAAACTTTGATATAAGTACACATTCCTATCTACTCATTCGTTTAAGGATATACCACTAACGCATATTGTATTATCCTCACCAACTGAATAAAGTACGAAAAAAATTTATGTTTTATTGATCCGGAGTAGTTTGTATTTCATATGGGATTAAAGCAATTTATTGGAGTAGTATTCAACGGTGTTAACATCATTTAACTGCAAACACCATGCTGACACAATAAAAACGCATTCATTAATTGTTTGACAGAAGAAGACGGCTACAGACAAAAAATAACACATTAAAATCGATGTTAAAATGCATTAACAATATCTTACGTAATAAAACTTTCAATGGCACGCTGACTTTTAACTTTTTATGATCCATGAACCTACAAGGCATGTTGTGAATTTTCATTCACTAACTTGTATCTGAGATGGACACGACAGGCGCGTTGTTACATTAATAAAAAGATTTATAAAATTAAATCAAGATTTTTATTTACACATTATACACATTCGATTTATTAAAACCAAAAATAAATTAAAAATGTAACAATATCACAAATCAACAAGTCCTTTAGTATACATAACCACAACAGTTTAACAACGAAACAGACAAAAAAACAATTAAATAATATAAAATGTTATCTAGACATCTATCGGGTGTCCCAACAAGAACGCAAGATTTAAATTTGGCAGCATTCGAAGTATCATTGTTTGACATTTGAACACGTGTTATTTTTTGTTAGTATAAGGTACGAGGTTAGTAAAAATGGAGCGCTACACGATTAAAAATGAGCAGGTCAAGCGAAAACAGTCAATCATGGTGTTCGGTAGCGTAAAATGATAACCAGTCTTTTCGTACCTCGAATTAAAGAAATGGATTTGGAAGGCATGTGGTTTCCACAAGATTGCGCCACATGTCATACAACCAGAGAAACAATTTAATTGCTGCATCAGTCATGTCCCGGTCGTGTTATTTCACGTTTTGGAGACCAGAATTGGCCGCCTAGATCATGTGATTTATCACCATTCGTTTTTTCTTTGGGGTGTCTTAAAGTCGATGGTTTATGCGAATAAGCCGACGACGACTCAAGCCTTAAAAAGGAAATTGGACGCTGTATTAATGAAATACCGCAGCATTTATGCAAAACAGTCATTGAAAATTTCATTGAAAGATCGCGTATGTTTCAGCAAACCAGCGGCAGCCATCTGCCCGATGTATTGTTCCATAGATAACCTCATACTCTCTACTTTACGATATCATAAAGCATTCACGATTTTTTAAAAATTATCTGCGTTTTATTTAAAATTTAAATCTTGCGTTCTTGTTGGGACACCCCTTATAATTAAGTAGAAGTTAATTCAATGATGATGTTTAGAAACAACGTGCTCGGCGTGACCCTCGTGTCTCACATTGGCATGGAATCTGCAAAATTATGCAAATTAATAACATTCAATGTAAAAGAAACAATACTAGCATTTGTTGAGTGTTATCGATTTACTTTATAATATTTAAAAATACTTTACTTATTAATGATAAATCAACATAAGCATATTATATTGATTTTGTAAGTGAATGACAGTTTATTGGGTCGCCATTATTTAATGATATCATGCATTTACATTGCAGAATTTTAAAATAGTTTATAGTTGTTATAATACTCAGTACTCACCCAGTCTTCTTGTCAGCGTGGTACTCCACGATCCTGACAGTACCGTCGGGCTCGTGCAGACTGTACACGCCCTTCACGACGTCACCGTCGCGGGACTCATGTTGGGACTTCTTGTCACCGGTGTGAGGGTCCTCCACTTTGTACGCGAACTCGTACTTAGGGTGAGACTGGAATATACAAGAATACATTAGATGACTTAATTTTTCATGTAATCACCAAAAGGTAGGTTAAACTGAAAAAACTCTTTTCTTACATAGTATTCGACGTGTTTTTCAGTAGCTTTTCCGTGGTGTTGCTTGATGCTCTGTGAGGAGGAGGCGTGACCGTGGTGTTCCTCATGATGGTATTCCTCATGGTTCTCATTGTGTTTCTCCTGGTTCTTCTCATGGTGTGAAGACTCGTATTTTTGCTCGTGAGATTTATGAAGTACGATGCTTTGTGATGAAATAGCATGACCATGTTTGTGACCTTCTTGTGGTCTTGCACTGACGACAGCCAGAGCGGCCGTTAAACAGATAACCTGCACAGGAATTCAACAATTATTAAATAGGTATCAATCACTAAGCCCGATACTCCATTCTTTTAGTAAATTGGTGTGATAAGAAAGAAATAGAAGGTGAAGTTTAAACCGTTCAAGTAATAGACACAGGCACTTTATAATTAGAAATCTTGTGTTCACTCTTGAAAGGATCTTAATTTTGGGTTGAAAAATAGACTAATTTGGACAAACAAAAACAATAAACTGTATAACGAAAATATACCTTAAAAATCATTTTAAAGTAAATTAAAGTACTTTACTTAATGATATTATGTCAATGAGTGTTTAATTCGGAACTGGTTACACCTTATATATGAAGGAACTTGGTACATTTTTCGCAAGGTTTTGAACTTGATTCCAAGAAAATACATACACATACCATAGCTATACAACCCATACAACATACATGTAGAATTTAACCAATTTTGGTGAAAGCTCATTCACGAGTAATTTTAATTAACCATGAGAATAATGACCAATAATCAATCCAAGTACATGGCGTCTGCGCTTGAACTTTTTGAGTATTGGAATATATCAAAGATAGAACATCTTTATAAGCCTTTAGAAGTAATGAAGATGATTAATAGACAAATACTTCCTAAACACTCTTTAAAAGGAGGAGACTCTATGTTACAGTCGTGTCATGAGTTCACATGTGTGCATTCATTATGCATAGTACGCTTAAAGATACCATTAAGTAATACGTTTATAATGTAATAATTTCTAACTTTCTGATTGACATTTGAGTAACCTTATAGACAAAAGTTAAAATTTTAATTTAGAAAGAAATTTTCTAATTTTTATGTTGTAATATGTATCTATTACTTTAATTAGTAACTATTTATGTAAGAAGCATTTTCCAGTCAATTATCCTCAATGCATTCAACACTAAACAAGCAAAGTTCATTAATATTCATAGCCGTGACTCAAAGCGCCTGACGTATATTGAATAATCGCGCTGACATTGTACACACTGACCGAAAATTAAAAACCGGTTGCTTACGCGGTCAACCACGAACCAAGATAATTTATTAAATAACACCGTCTGACGACCTACGTGACATGCAAGTCTTGGGTTTCCAAAAATATCTCCAAGACGAAAGTCACTGCCCTTCATAAGCCTAAATGACATATTCCGGAGCAAAAGTAGTGAAAACCGGATTCGCAAAGCCTTTGAAACGATCTGGTTACACATTAAACAGTATAAAATGAACAATCAATTTTACTTCAGCATCAATCAACCACAGGACTTCAGAGACAATTGGAATTATTAACTCAAAAATGTTTATAAAAGTAAGATATCTGTCTTTATTATTCGAAAAATCAAATGAAGTCACTTTACGTTTAAAAACTATAACAATTATTTTCTTTTATTCACAGATTATTGCTCTTATCGCCTTTCTAGGCGCCTGCCAAGCAGCAGAACATGCTTACTCGTCCCAAAGCATCATCCTCCACCATGATGACCACCACGACAATCACCATGATGATCACCATGATTATCACCACGACTACCACCACCAAGGACATGACGAACACCATGGTCTAGGCCATTACCATGACAACGACGACCACAAAGAACATCACGGTCACGAGTTGCACCACGAACATGAGATTCATCACGAACATGAAGTGCACCACGGCCACCACGAGCACAAAGTAGAACACAAGGTTGAACATAAAGTGGAGCCTAAGAAAGAACACAAAGTCGAACACAAAAATGAGCAGAAAGTTGAGCACAAAGTCGAGCCTAAGAAAGAGCACAAAGTTGAGCATTCGGTAGAACACAAAGTAGAACACGTAGTTGAGCATAAGATCGAACACAAAGTCGAGCCCAGAAAGGAACACAAAGTTGAGTCCAAGAAAGAACAGAAACCAGAACTCAAGAAGGCCGAGCCTAAGATTGTGGAGCATAAACCAGCTAGAATCATCCCAGTAGTTGAGAAACATGTGGAAGCCCACGTCGAAATAGTCCCTGTCGCAGCTGCCTCGAAAATTGTTCCCGTAGCGCATTACGTGCAGAGCGCCCACAAGGAATCTCATGACGAACACAAGCACGCTATCTCTTCGCAACACATTTCCCGTCACGACGTGCCCGCTCATCCCCCCAAGGACTTTGACGACCAATCTGTACGTAGAAATTCTTTATAAAATATGTAACAGTAACTTGAATTAATAAATTATTTATGATGGATGGTATGTATTTTTCCAGGGTCCTGCTAAGTACGAGTTCCAATACCAGGTAAAGGACCCTCACACCGGTGACCACAAGTACCAGCACGAGCACCGTGATGGACACAAAGTGAAGGGAGTGTACAGCCTGCACGAAGCTGATGGCTCCATCCGTACCGTGGAGTATGCTGCTGACAAACACGCTGGGTAAGTCAATGATAATGATGTATTTAAAAATACTTTTAATTAAGACGACTATGTATCTGAACTCAGACTAGAAAATGATTTGCTATTGTATTACACGTTAATATGTGTAATTATAATTAAAAATGACTATAAGAAAACCATTTTAAAAAAATAGAAAATTGTTGATAATAATATTAAATTATTTATGTGATTGCAGATTCTCCGCCGCTGTCAAACAAACTACGAAGCACATTGAACATGGGCATCATCATTAATTTCCTTTAAACAATGTTACTCTCAGTCCTGTTTCTTATTTTGTTAAGGGATCGTTGTAAACACATAATAATTTAAAGAAATAAATATTTATTGTCAATCATCATGAAATGTTACTTCTTTTGCATCCACTGAAATCCTAATGTACGAGTAATAATAATAGTTTTATACAACTTCTAGCCAAAGTTGTATAAGTTTATGCTTTTAATTTCTAAAAAAAAAATACGCAATATAAAAATCAGTCCACTCAATACACCTGCACAACAGGTGTTGGTATCGCGTCATCTGACCAACATAGGTAGTAGGCATACATCGAAGGAACAAACGACACAATGCTTAAAAAAGTTAAAATTTCTGCTGGCCCTGAGTGTTCTATATTGCATACATTGCAATGTAAGTTACTAGGTAATCCAATAGATTTATTTATAATCATTGTAAACTAAAACACTTTCAAACAGTAGAATCTAATTTTCACACCTTTTCATTCCCGAAGGGGTAGGTAGAATCGCAAGTATTGAAAATTATAATTTGAAATTCTTATATAATCAAGCTGCCTATAGTACAAACAAAAGACAATGAAATGCAACCAAAATTCAAACTATTGTTTAAAAGATTATCTTCAATTGTTTCAATTAGTCATACACGTTGAACGTTGAGCTTTAAACTTTTAGAACAGCTTTGGCCAGTTGACCTTGTCACACCCAATGTTCTACTGGTATATAAGCGGCTCTTAACTCATACAGTGCATCAGTTGTGTACACCTCACATATCAATATGTTCTCCAAAGTAAGTGTTCAACGCGAATATCCTAAAAGAAAAGTGCAAACCATTTTCCTGGAAGTGATGTGACTCATATCATATGTTTTTGTGCACAGATCGTTGCCCTGAGCGCAGTGTTGGCGGTGTCCGCAGCTGGTCTGCTGCCCGCGGCACACTACTCCCCAGCTGGAGCTGTCTCCTCCCAGAGCATCGTACGCCACGATGAGGCTCAACCTGCTGGTCGCGTAGCTCATCTTGCTGCTCCAGTCCAGTACGCCGCTGCCCCCGTCCAATACGCCGCCTCCCCCGTCCACTACGCCGCCGCTCCCGTCCACTACGCTGCTCCCGTCGCCAAAGTGATCGCTCCCGCCCAGAAAGTCCTGGTCTCCGCCCAGGCTGAGGAATACGTAAGTGGAATGTTCTGTTATTGTAAAGTTCAGATAATTTTACTTAATTGGTCAAACTCTAAATGATATTGTGTTTGCTCCAGGCTCACCCCAAATACGACTTCTCTTACTCCGTGGCTGACGGACACA
The DNA here is from genome assembly GCF_023101765.2 of Spodoptera frugiperda. NCBI lineage: Eukaryota > Metazoa > Arthropoda > Insecta > Lepidoptera > Noctuidae > Spodoptera > Spodoptera frugiperda. The sequence continues at coordinate 501,663 of NC_064231.1, read as the reverse complement.
CCGGCGACAACAAGTCCCAGCAGGAGTCCCGCGACGGTGACGCTGTGCACGGCGAGTACTCGCTGGTGGAGGCTGACGGCTCCGTGCGCCGCGTGCAGTACACCGCCGACGACCACAACGGCTTCAACGCGGTGGTCTCCAACTCCGCCCCCGCTCACGCCCCAGTCGCGCACGCCGTGCACGCCGCCCCCGTCCTCCTCGCTCACCACCACTAAATTTATCTCTAGTTTTAGTGTAACGATGACCGAGAGTTCTTTTTGAACGCGTGTTGTAAATAGTGTATAATATTTATTTAAAATATAAGACATGCAACTATATTTCATGATTTTTAATTCATTTATCGTACCTAAATTAACATGCAATAGTATAACAATCTATAGGCATGTAGTAATAATGTTGACAAGGATAAGCATCCTTAGCACTGATAAAGCAGCTTAAACTTATAAATTATACCGTACCTCAGCTTTTCACCAGCATGTTATTTCATATATAGTACCTCACATTTCATCTCTCTTTCTAATTTTTGGTTGTCATAATTCATGTCGTGTTTAAATTCAGCAACCGTTATGTGACATTGTTTTTGTCACAAAAACTGGGTTTTCATCCGTTCTACATATTCCAAAATTAAGGAACCGGCACATCTTCCCTACTACTTATACCATCCCCTACCAATGCTGTTTAAACTAAGTATGATGAGATAATTTTCCGTTTCTACTATCAATCTCAATAGACACTGAATTTCAAATTATGATGAAATTGAATGGTTTGTAAACCATCGTGACTATCGGATGGATGAAAGCAGATTTACGAAAGCGAAAGGGGCATGTAAGATTCATAGCAATCTGCGTGGGTAGGAAGAGACTATGGACCATGGGATACAGGCGTGAGGTTATGTATGTATGTAATTTAGTAGACTGCGTGGTTGGTAGGCGTGAAGTACATCCAGCCACTGAGCCGGCTGGATGTACTTCAGTTCTTCTGCCAACAGCTTTAGTTTTCGCACGAAGCATTCTTTTGTCTGATCAACAAAATATGTTTTTTCAGATTTTGTGGTGATTCGTTGTACAAATTGCTTACCGTGGGAACGTTTCTAAAGTCTTCTAAAGTCTGCATCCCATTGGTTAGGTACAGGCAGGACGCTAAATAGCATTCAGATAGAGCTTTTTGCTCTCTAATTAGTTGATTGATCCATTGGCTTAAGTCTGGTAAGCGGTTGACTGCTATTACTCGATACAATTATTCTGGTATTTTCGTCGTCGTAGTGAATTTTTTTCACAAAATCGTTTCTGTTATCGTTTCTGATTCTTATTGCATTTCCTCTTGTAATTTATTTACATCTGAATAACAAGTTACAAGGATCCAAACATTGGAATTATGTTGTGACAATACGTTTATAACAAGATACTCATTTGACTGGCCAAATTGAAGTAGAGGGCATTTTATTTATATTTTTTTTAGTATTACAGTTATCAGGAATATCATATTTTGTTTGAGTTGTATTGATTTTATTATAATATCATATTTGTATGATTTGTAGATACAAGGTCTCCTATCATTTACTGATGTTACTTTAGGCAAACTTCAGGATTATACTGTATATGTATATATTGTATATACTGTATATGTATATATTGTATATACATATACAGTATATATTATTATATTGTATATGTAGTGTGCGTATATTTTTCAGCACTTATGACACATTTATCAGGAGGTCAGATAGCCTTATAGTATTTCTCAAAATAAAAAATGTAATTTTCTAATACACTCTTCTTTATTTTACATAAATAAATTAACACTATTTACAAAAAGACACTCGGCACAATCGCTCAGGTTTCCTTTCGATAGGACTAGAGAGGTATATTTAATGATGGTGAGCGAGGAGGACGGGGGCGGCGTGCACGGCGTGCGCGACTGGGGCGTGAGCGGGGGCGGAGTTGGAGACCACCGCGTTGAAGCCGTTGTGGTCGTCGGCGGTGTACTGCACGCGGCGCACGGAGCCGTCAGCCTCCACCAGCGAGTACTCGCCGTGCACAGCGTCACCGTCGCGGGACTCCTGCTGGGACTTGTTGTCGCCGGTGTGTCCGTCAGCCACGGAGTAAGAGAAGTCGTATTTGGGGTGAGCCTGGAGCATACACAATATCATTTAGAATTTGATTGATTCTGCAAAATGAGTCTGAACTTTACAATAACAGAACATTCCACTTACGTATTCCTCAGCCTGGGCGGAGACAAGGACTTTCTGGGCGGGAGCGATCACTTTGGCGACGGGAGCAGCGTAGTGGACGGGAGCGGCGGCGTAGTGGACGGGGGAGGCGGCGTATTGGACGGGAGCAGCGGCGTACTGGACTGGAGCAGCAAGGTGAGCTACGCGACCAGCAGGTTGAGCCTCATCGTGGCGTACGATGCTCTGGGAGGAGACAGCTCCAGCTGGGGAGTAGTGTGCCGCGGGCAGCAGACCAGCTGCGGACACCGCCAACACTGCGCTCAGGGCAACGATCTATAACACACAACATTATTATTTTTACACCATCTACTTTAAAAATGCTGCATTGTTCACTTAACGAAAAACATTTTTTTAACTCACTTTAGAGAACATGTTGTTATGATTATCTCAGACACAACTGATGCACACGATATGTTAAGATCGGCTTATATATGTTGTGCTCAATATTTTGGGCGTGACAAGGTCGACGGGTCACGATGTGACTTCATAGATCAGTTGGAAGCTTTCGCAGTGCCTATAAAAACTTGTTAGGTATATATTAATAAATATAAAACATTAACCGTAGGAAATAATTTAGTAATTCGTTGCATAATTTCTTCTAGACTAGTTGTTGTGGTGATCTATTATGACAGGTATTGCTGGTTCACATTACGCCACTAAGGCTTGAATAAAATTAGCAAATACATATTAAATCCTGTCTACGTTGTCGGTGTTCACTGGGTAGTGTAACTTCCCCTATACTTGTAACTTTGAAACCCGAAGTATCCATATCTATTACATGAACATTGACAAAAATAGCGTGTCAACTAATGAAATATGAGTTTGCCTTTAATTTGAAAGACTAGAAACTTACAATAAATGTCAAAATATCATCCTAATCGCACATGACATAGCGTAGCACAAAAACCTTGTACATACAAAAAACTAACTAGCCCCAACTATTTACGTCTCTTTACTATGTTGTTATTATAATATTACAAATTATAAATAGATCACTCGCCGTGACCTCAAGATGCGGTCTTCGAACTCATTATGTAAGGAAGATGATTCACTCATTCACAAGTTTGCGGTTTTATGTTTTGAAGATGCGGTTTCATATTACGACACGCTGTCTGCCAGTCGCGTTGTTGTTATTATTAAGTGTTTTATGAGATCGATGAACTTGTAAATGATATAAATATGCATGCTTTATAAAATTAATATTTGTATTCACTGCTTTGATGGCAGTTTGTAATCACATTTTTTGATCTCTCTCGAGTTTCGGGTGTATCGGGTTGGATTTTCTTGACTGCACGATTGGCACGGTGGCAGGACAACCGGCTACTGCACACGTCTAACGGGTTCGATTCCTGCACGGAGCAAGTCTTTGTGTGATCCACAAATTGTTGTTTCAGGTTTGGGTGTCATGTGTATGTAAACTTATACATGTTTGTAAATGCACCCACGATACAGGGAAAAATCTTAGTGTGGGGCAACGCTATATTAAAAAAGTCGTCTACAGCAAAACATTATACCAGGCTTTTTTGAAATCGCAATTCTTAGTAGTTGCACTGATCTTAAAATAATGACTAATGACATGTGTAAATACAACTAGAATTTCTGGACATTCATTAGGAGTGGGTAAGTTTGTACATCATACTTTTCCAATGACTCTCAGTTAATTTTAGACCTTTCTGAAGCCGGCACGTTATATCTTCTACTGAACCAGTTTTAACCCTGAGTTGTTGACAGCATGATTCAACAGGGGTGGTATTTGTAGTCAAGCTTAGGCAATTTTCCGGGTGGCCCGGAAGTTTAAGACGCCCGCTTCTCATGCACGACGGTATGGGTTCAAAACCTATCAACGGCAAGTACCAATGTGACATTTTCCGAGTTATATGTACTATCTAAGAATATTTAAACACTGCTAACAAATGGTGAAGGAAAACATCGTAAGGATACCTGAGCCTTTAATTTCTAATTATAAGTGTAAAATCACCAACCCGTATTGAGCAAGCGTAGTGATTATTGCTCAAACCTTCTCCATGCGAGAAGAGGCCTTTCGTAAGCAGTGGCCATTTATAGGCTGTTGACGCGTGATGTGATGTTAGGCAATTTTCAGAATGAAGTAAAAGATTGAGTTGTGTTTTCCATTTCAAAAAGATTTAAAGAAAAGTGATCGTATTTTGACCAGAGAATACTTGATCCTTGTATCCATAACAAAAAGTTCAGCATAATTTTTTTAACATGTACAACAAAATAATACCGTCATCTCATTTCTTAAGAGCGTAGATTTCATTTACCTACATGTATTGTATATAAGTTAATCGATTGTAGTGCAATTTTGCCTTTTTCTTTCTTATTTGTTGGAAGGGCCGAACAATCTCAAGCTCGTTCAGTAATGCTTCGTTGCAAAAAAGAGTATTACTAAAAGTTATCGGGATTATCAATGTATTTTTCACTGTTCTTGGTTTATTTTACTTTTTTTTGGTGAAAGCTTACGTTTTCCATCAATTATGTTTAAAATATTCTCATTCATTTGGGGTGGGTGCGTTCTCATTAAAATACAATAAAAATCAGAAGTATTTTAACAATTTGCTTGATTTATTTTCTTACTAAATAATATAAATAATTTCTACATCATCAATTCGTTAAGACTAGATGCACACTTAGTGGTGAGCGAGGAGGACGGGGGCGGCGTGCACGGCGTGCGCGACTGGGGCGTGAGCGGGGGCGGAGTTGGAGACCACCGCGTTGAAGCCGTTGTGGTCGTCGGCGGTGTACTGCACGCGGCGCACGGAGCCGTCAGCCTCCACCAGCGAGTACTCGCCGTGCACGGCGTCACCGTCGCGGGACTCCTGCTGGGACTTGTTGTCGCCGGTGTGTCCGTCAGCCACGGAGTAAGAGAAGTCGTATTTGGGGTGAGCCTGGAGCAAACACAATATCATTTAGAGTTTGACCAATTATGTAAAATTAATCTGAACTTTACAATAACAAAACATTCAACTTACGTATTCTTCAGCCTGGGCGGAGACAAGGACTTTCTGGACGGGAGCGATCACTTTGGCGACGGGAGCAGCGTAGTGGACGGGAGCGGCGGCGTATTGGACGGGGGCGGCGGCGTAGTGTACTGGCGCAGCGACGTGAGAGACGCGTTGAGCCTCGTCGTGGCGTACGATGCTCTGGGAGGAGACAGCTCCAGCTGGGGAGTAGTGTGCCGCGGGCAGCAGACCAGCTGCGGACACCGCCAACACTGCGCTCAGGGCAACGATCTACGAAACAATACATTTCATTAGCACTTGAAAATCAAATCACTACCCTCTTTATATACTTTTATTTATTATAATAACTCAGAACTCACTTTGGAGAACATGTTGTAATGATTTTTTGATTCAACTGATACGTTGCATACGTTAGGTTTGGTTTATATACCTAGCGTTTGCATTTTGGACGAAACAAGGTCGACGGGTCACGGAGCGGCTTCGGTGATTTTATTCAAACGATTTTATCTAACTTAATAACTGTACAATGGTTTGCCATGCTGATTATAATAGAACTCATCTAAACATTAGATTGAGTAATCTAAACATCTAAGTCTGTGACAAGATATATAAACATTTCAACATAATCTATTCTGAAATATTTAATCCTTGGTTCCTACAAGGAACAATAATGATAACAAATTACTTATTACTAAAATCTAATGAAGTTCTTTCATGTCCTGAAACCTTTAATATAACTTACTTCCTTCTTTGTAAAAAAACAAGACACTAAAACTAAAAGATGAGCAAAACTGATCGATAACGTTCAGAAGAACTATTTGCCCCTATAATAAAATTAAGAATTTGAAGTACCCGGTAAGTGCTTGCTACAACTAGGCATTTCATAGAATAAACTAACAGTAATCTTGCGTCAACTTCAATTGGTAAATCATATAATGTAACAATATTAAAATCAGTACATTAACATTTTCTAATGAAATATCCCTATAACAATCATCATGAAAAAATAAATAAAGGATCGTGTTCTCCATACATCATTCGTGAATTATATTTATACACGGTTTAATGTCATGGATCTCATCGTGACCTCAAGATGCGGTCTATGAACTTCACATTATGCAATGAAGATGATTCACTCATTCATTCACTTTTTAGTAGACGTCTAAAGAGCTAGTTTTTACAGACCTGTCGTATGACGTATGTTATAAATACATATATAACATCTTACATATACTATTAGGTATTACCTCATACAGTAGTCACAAATTGCAAGTGCGTTGCATATTGTGTACCTTGTGGAGTCCTGTGTAATAATTGGAGTATATAGGAGTGAACCAATAGGGATGATGACAGGGTATGAAAATTAAAAATCTATTTTAGTCCGTCACGTAATGAAAAATTAATAGACCCGTTTTTTTTTATTTTATCTTATAAGAAGAAAACACTAAGATAAAACGAATCAAAGTGAGAGCTAATTACGTTATTTCTACGTATAAAACGTATCTCGAAGTGACGTCACGCGATTTTTCGATATATCGTAAAAGTATTTATTTCCGTAAGAAATATCCCTATTGTCATTGGAAAAATTAGTGCGATTATTACGAAAACCTCTATGCTTATGGTGCTATAAACTCAAGAATAGAAACTTGAGAACCTTTACTCCTACACCACCGTCTAAAAAAGCATGTATTACACTTATTCAACAAAATGAAAAATTGCCATCATAACAAATGCAATCAAAGATAAATACATTGTTTAACATTTTAAAATTGAAGGTGCTTTTTCTTTCAGACTTCTAAATGGACGATTTATCAGTAGTAAATAATAAAAATAATGAAAGGTTTTTATGACCCACTTGTAAAGTCAAGGCCGTCACATTATTGAGTACGCGTCACTGATTACGGTACTCATATTAAATTATGATACAATGCATTTACTAAAATGGACTTTATTGGTCCAATGTGGAGAAAATAGCGATTAGAAAAACAATTTTTTATGTGAAACACTTTTTGTACAGAATATCTTACAATTTCGGACTTAATGCCGAATGGCATTCTCTACCAGTCAAGCTCAGGGTGATGTAGTGTTACAGTAGGTATTAAATAAGTTTCAATAAATTCAATAATAACAGAATCCAAAATGTTCGAATATAAAATCTATACATATAATAAAATCGTAGAAAAGTGCTGTCTGTACATTGAAAATAAAAATAAAAAAAATAGCAGGGGTTATTGTTATGTCGATGTCGAACCCAAAAATGTAATTAACTTTTTTTTTGTCTGTTTGTCTGTTTGTCTGTTTGTCTGTTTGTCTGTTTGTCTGTTTGTCTGTTCGTCTGTGCGCGCTAATCTCAGAAACGGCTGATCCGAGTTGGATGCGGTTTTCACGAATATATTGTGGGATGCTTAAATTTACATTTAGTGTTTGTTTCATGTCAATCGGTTCATAAATAAAAAAGTTATGTCAAATTAAAGAATCACGTCGAACATTCTATGCTTATACCATTAATCTCCGCAACTATTTGACGGATTTGGTTGAAATTTGGTACAGATATAGTTTAGAACCTTAGAAAGGACATAGATATATTTTTATTTCAAAAATCAAAAAATAAAATAAAAATAAAATAAAAATAAAATAAAATAAAAATAAAATAAAAATAAAATAAAAATAAAATAAAAATAAAATAAAAATAAAATAAAAATAAAATAAAAATAAAATAAAAATAAAATAAAAATAAAATAAAAATAAAATAAAAATAAAATAAAAATAAAATAAAAATAAAATAAAAATAAAATAAAAATAAAATAAAAATAAAATAAAAATAAAATAAAAATAAAATAAAAATAAAATAAAAATAAAATAAAAATAAAATAAAAATAAAATAAAAATAAAATAAAAATAAAATAAAAATAAAATAAAAATAAAATAAAAATAAAATAAAAATAAAATAAAAATAAAATAAAAATAAAATAAAAATAAAATAAAAATAAAATAAAAATAAAATAAAAATAAAATAAAAATAAAATAAAAATAAAATAAAAATAAAATAAAAATAAAATAAAAATAAAATAAAAATAAAATAAAAATAAAATAAAAATAAAATAAAAATAAAAAAAATAAATAAAATAAAAAATAAATTTATTCCGGACATACAGCGCCATCTATTGTTCAATTTCGTACTTATAGTACGGAATTGAACAATGTCGGGCTGTTCCTATACTCCGTAGATAGATGGCGTTGATCGCGCAATGGTGTAATTACAATTGTTCAGTTCATGTTATTGTTTTAATTCATTGGAAATTTGTTTTTACAAAATAGTAAAAAGCAATGAAAAATATAACATAATACAACTTTTAGTACAAAGAAAACGCTCTAACGGAGTATAGATAATTCTATGTCGATCGTTACACGACTTCGGTTCATGTTATTGTTTTAATTCATCGAAAAAAGTTAACAAATAGTAAAAAGGTATGAAAAAAATTATATCAATATAATTAAACTTTTAGTACAAAGAAAATGCCCGAACGGAGTATAAATAAATAATCCAAGTTGTCTTTATCCTCGATAGATGGCGTTGGGAGCGAAATAGATTGCGCTATGGTTTTGTTACAATTATTTGGTTGGGTATCGGCCGAGCGCTTCGGTACTATTGTAGAAAATGTGTATTATATTATCAGTCGTATGATTATTTGTCTGTAGTGGTCCTGCTGTTTCGTATATTCTAAATTGGTTTCGTTGTATTTGTCAATTAATAAGTTTATTTGTTGGGTTTTCCTGGTTTTCTGGTTAAACTTTTTAACGTAGGTTTAGTTTGATATCGATTATTAGTAGTTACTGTAGTTAGTTTTTTTAATAAAATTGTAAGTCTAATTTATAAATTAATTAGATTAGATTTAAGTCGTTTCTTTTAAATTATTTAGTTTAAGCTTGGTTATTATAGCATAAAGGATAGGTTCTAATATAATTTCTTTTTTAATTGTTATAAATTCGTAATTCGTAGCTTTCTTTAGTTTTAAGTTAGTTTTCATCTTAAGTTCGGAAAGATTATAATATTTCTTTAGTTAAAGTCCGTTTTTAAACTATTTTTTCAATGCCCTAAGTGAGTATACATCTATTAAAATCAAACGCAGAGCTCATTATGTTGATTTTTGAAGAGTTCCCTGGAATATCTTCCACATCTCATTTTTGAAGAGATCCCGCGAGATCGGGAACTATGTGGTTAAAACCAAAAATTTACCGGAAGTCACTATTCCACGCGAACGAAGTCGCGGGCAAAAGCTATGGAGAAATAAAACTTCCACGCGAAGACCGACATCCGCGCGGACGGAGTCGCGGGCGAAAGCTAGTCATAAATATAAATGAATCACAGTACATATACTTCTTACGGATAATAAGGTAACTGGTTATTAGTGACCGATATTTAAACACGTGATTGAGCTCATGATTACAAACAACTTTCCCAAAGAAACTTTTTTTGTGTACTCAACTACTCAATTATTTTATTTTTATCACAATAACAAAACGTGTTTACATATTATTTGGATATTCATTCGTCATTCTGAGTGCTAGGTACATTATACGATAGGCTATAATTATATCATACATGCAAGGTTCTCGAATAATTCATTTATTATATACCCACTCCTCCTCCTGTTGGATTGCGTAATCAAATCAAAAACATTGTATACGGATGTACCTTATTATTTTTGGATTTTAAAAATGCACTCATTTTGAGTGGTGTAATGTAAATTTTATTTATTGTAACTCTTACTTATTAAAATAAAATACGCCATATTTAAAAAATCGCTGTCAGCTTATTTCTTAGATCACCAGTTTTTACCTCGAGCTTTCGACCCACGTCGTAGCCATGTCAACAACTTATCTTCTAATATTATGGTAACGTATACGATCGTGTAGATAAATAATTTTGTTTTCGAAACAATTGAATAATGTTATTTAGTTTTGAATAATTTGAGCATAATGTGATTGTAATATCAACAAACTACGCGATTTTTTTTACACGTGTGTTAAACCTTATTTCGTTATCAAGGGGATATCAAAGTACTAAAACAAACATTTGTCATTTAATCAGTTTACATTAGTTTGTACAATAGGTAACAAATATTTCAAAACAATAATAAACCTATAGCAGTGTAATGCGATTGTACTGCGAGAATAATGACGTGAGCACATTTTTCGACTGTAAAACAATGCTGTCATACAATTTTAAACTTATATGCAAAGATGATAAGATTGTAAATAAAATAATTTACTAATTTATAAATTTTCAACCGCAAAGCCATGAGACCACCACAGACGGAACCCAGTAAGTCTGATGCCCGCCCCAGTGCTGCGGACAATTTAGCGGGTTACCGGGACTCCAGCTAGAAGAAGTTGTAGAAACAGGGTGTTTTTAGTCAGCAAAAGTCTGACACTCTCTCTCGCCTCATCAAAACTTTAGATGAAGTCATCGGATCGTTTTCCCCTCTCAAAAAGCCTATAGGTAAGTAGCTAACCGACGGCCAGTTCTCGTACAAAGAAGGTTTGAGTATTAATCACCACGCTTGCTCAATGCGGGTTGGCGATTTCAAACTTATAGTTAGAAATTATAAGCCTAGGTTTCCTCACGATGTTTTTCTTCACCATATGTCAGTAGTGTTTAAATAATCTTAGAAAGTGCATACAAATCGGAAAAGGTGACATTGGCACTTACCGTTGGTAGATTTCGAACCCACACCCTCATGCATGAAAAGCAGGCGTCTTAAACATCCGGACCACCACGACATAATAATTATCTACTAAGGTAAAATTATTATGCTTGATGACATAAGCTGACAAGCGTGCACGCGTTCACAATGCCTTGTTAGAAGAAACTTAATATTTTGATTCAGAGAATAACGTTGTATGTTGTGTAAAAAAGTTACGTAAAACTGTTAGTACTCTTCATTTTTCACCCATGTTTAAATATGTTTTTGTATTATAAACTATAAAAGACAGTCATTTAAAGATTCCTGGACCGAAATAGTTGAAGGATGACGTAACATCCATCCCTTTGAGTTGCCGCATACAATAGGTGGAAATGTAATAATAGTTCAAGCATTGATATCATTGGATGTGAATGAAAACAACGCTCTAAACATCGACCGTCGAGTCTACCAACGGATCATCGCTCACACCACTCGTGCATCGAACGGTGACAATACGCTTTTCGCTCGTGAAAAACTAGTGAACTGTGAAATGTGCAAGAAAATAAAATAAATACTAAATTAAAATTACTTCCTACATACTGACATTTATTAATGTGATCAAAGTGGTATTTCAGTGACTTTTGCGGAGATTGTAGGAGAGAAACTATTACGGCTCTACTTTCAGAGATCACTTTATTTTAAATAACACAATGTATTGCGATGTAAGTTTAGTTTTAATATACTTATCTAAAATTCTTGTTATTCTGTTTCAGTTCCTTAACACTATTTCATTTTCAGGTTATAATATTAACGTTTTTGACAATACCTCTGGTAAATAGCCATAGTAACATACTCCCAATGCTCGACGATCAGGACACAGTCGAGAGATTTAATAGACATGATTTGCCGAGCTTTACGTATGAAGACGGTTATCAAGTTAGTACTCCACCACCGATCATGGGGCCTGATCCAATTGCTCAGAATATTTATAACAACATACAGTACGCACCACTTAACACTCGAAATAACCAGAGAACTAAAAACATAGCTGACGAGTATACTAAGATCACTCCAAGCCTAGGCGGAGCGTCTACACCGAAAGAACCTTTACTTTACACGAGAAGCCCAGGCACAACTTCAATTTCAAGCGTCCCAAAATCCCATTTGGAGCCTAGAGTTCCTAATCAAATGAATGCTGAAGCAATGAAGTGCTATAGTCCAGGGCAAAGTGTTGAAGTTCTTACAGTTAGTCGAAGCCCGGGACACAATGCCATCTATAGAAGTTTTCCAGAACCAGTTCCGAGAGATAATAAGCTTTTTAAGGTAGCTATTTATTTTCATTTCTATAAATTTTACACCATGCTCGATAAAATACAGGTCGTTTTTAACCAACCCTTCTGGGAGTCACTGGGTAAAGTCTACGTTCATCAGTGGATATTCGCATTGAGTGCTTGTATCTCACGGAAAAGTTTTCTCAATTTCTCTGTGTTGGTCCAATGTAAATATAATCAGCCATTCAATAATATAATTTGGTATTTAGATAATTGTAATACATATTTATAAAAACAAATATAGTAACTTAAATTATTGTTGCGATGTGGGTAACAATAGCCCTTTAAAACATAGTTATATCGTGATACCTATGTGGAATCATATAAATTCTTAACACAAGTCTCAGTATAAACATAAGAGTGAAGATTATAGCCAACTCCCTCCTTAGAGGAAGGCCTTTGTTTGGCAATGGACATTTAAGGCTAATGGTAATGATAAAATGATGCATAATAGTTTCTTTTGTTTGAGGATCGGTTATCATCCAATGACTTCTCCGTGTGTGTCACGCATTTACTAACAAAAATCCACCCCGTTCCTACTTCTGCCGCTAAGCAGTCCGCAGATAATAATACAATCGTGCCTTTTCAGTTGAACAACTTTGTAAGGTCGTTCGGCGTATACCACGACATAGAACCAGTATTGACAACAACGTTAGCAACATTTGAACTGCCTTCAGAGAATGTGGCTAGACCCTTCAGTATGAACCAAAATTATGGTCTAAATCCCAATAAGTAAGTAATTCCTAACACAACATTATTTTATTATTTAAACTGTGCACCAACTTCATTGCCAAAACAAAACCACGGGGCAAAAATTTTGTAAAATAAATAATTTATAAAATAGACCTTATACATTTATCCATAGAGGTAAGAATGGTTTATGGATAGTGTTTAACGCAACGACCTGATGTTTGTTAATGTTTTATGTAACTGGCGCTAGAGCTTGTAGCCATTCATTAATCCACAAACAATAATATATTATTCAAAACTTCCATTGTTCCTTATGTCAGAGATGGAACCAATAATAACTTCTTTTTCTATCAAGAAATCCATTTACCGGTATATTACAAAAATTTAAAGAATGCGACCACGTAGCAATGTTCTTCTCTACTTTTGTATGAATTCAGCTCATTTAAGGATTATCATATACAGGTTCCTCGACTTTACAGTTTGATTTTTCATTAGATTCCTTTAAACAACGCATATTTTATTCATGCAAATTCCTAAATCATAAATCTCCATTTTCATACATTATATTTCTTCTCCTTGCAGTATGGAAGCGGGGCCTGGAATTGATAAGAAAAAACGTCAATATTCACCGTACGCTAAGCTTCACAGGTTGCATCTGAACATTGCAAGGGTATACAGTCCAGGACAGGTGGTACCGCCACAGGCACCACCATTCACCGACACTTACTCCATGAACTACCAAAGGTTACCAGTACATCCCAAAGCTTATGCACCATCCCCTTACCAAGGCTTGTCAAAGAAACCAAGATACGTATACCCAGATCAAGAAAAACAGAAAGGTTACCGTTTCCGCTTGCCATGAATACGCAAAATATGATCGTTAAATTGTAAATACATTACTAGATAAATTGTATTTTTGTCGATAGTAGGTACTTCTAGCGATGTGCCATGTGAGGTAGTCACATAAGCACTATGGGATCATTTGACTTTATATACTATGGAAATTGTTTAAAGATTAATATAAAATCTGCTCAGTGAATCTCCCTATAACGAAAAGAACATGTTATAGAAAGTACTTAAACTATCTTCACTGTCATTATCTGTTTGCTCTTCACCCAATTTAATTGACGTGACAATGTTTATAAAAATGTGATTCTACACAAAGGCTTGGTTATGTATACAACTAGTTTTAATTTCGTACAATTCTGGCGATGAGGACAATCGATGACAAATTATTTGAAGGTTTTAAAATCAAATCGTTGACTCTATTTGATTGTATTGTTATTCTCTGTGTATGATACACAAACAAATAATTATTTGTCTTCTAGAATATGCAAATTTGGAAGTTACTATAACGTCCATTATCATAACAAGAACATAGTTCCCTAAGCTTACTTAAGAATCGAGTGGGCGTCAATTTAGGGATGCAATTTTATGCAAAATGGGCAGTGTAATTTGTTCAAGATTTTTTATTGAATAAACAGCGATATCTTAATATTCAAATTTGCTGTTAAAGTTAACTTTAATGACAAAATATAGGAATGAAATTCGTATTCAAGCTTTTTAAAATATGTCAATTTTCTAGTAGAAAAATCTTCATTGCCATTGGCCATAATGTGTCATAATAATATTATAGAATGATTAGGTTTTTATAAGAACAATATTTGTAATTATTAAGATTTAATCCAGCCATATTTGTAATGTATATCCCTTTCTGTTTAGTTTAATAGACAATAGGAACATCGTAACAAATATGAAAACATGATTGAGAACAATGCCTTCGCTGAACAAGATACTAAACAACAGTGCCCTACTAACGAGACAATAGAAAATCAACAAAAATATCTTGTACTCATATACAAAATAATAATAATTCTCTCATGCACTTGACATAATAGAAAAACTGAAAATATTTATAAAATAAAGTCATTAAGTCATTACCTCCTGAATTAATATAAATTAAAAATGTATAAGTTTAACAATTACTCGAAAGTGTACAATGTAATCATATTATGAATCATTTCGCGGCTTATTATCGAAACTATTTAGAAAATTAAGTACGGTACTGGACTATTATGAAAAAAAATCTTCAATTGATGAATAAATGCGAAATTATTCTGATGTGAAATCATTTTTGTTTTATTGTAATCTGTGAAAATCAAGTAATATAATGTCTGCAACTGGCTCTTTTACACCTACGCTTAATTAAAAGTTGCTATTGAATGAAAGTAATTGGGTGAATGTATCATATCAACGTTGTCTAAACACACAAGAGCAAGGTCGTTTTATTGGTCTCGTTCAGTGCCATAGTAATCCAGTAAGTATAAAACTATAGAATAATTGGTCCTAGATATCAGTCACCGATTGAACACAGTAGACATATCAACATGTTCTCTAAAGTAAGTATTATTCTAAATTGGACTGTCTGACTTGGATTTGATTTTATGATACATTTAAATTAAACGAAAAAATCTTAGATCGTAGCTCTTTGCGGATTGGTGGCGGTGTGCCAGGCTGGTCTCCTGCCCGCCCCCGTGCACTACTCGTCTGCTGCCGCTGTCTCCTCCCAGAACATCGTGCGCCACGACCAGCCCGCCCAGCAGGTCGCCTACCACGCCGCCCCCGTTGCCGTCGCCTACCACGCCGCTCCCGTCGCCGTCGCCTACAAGGCCGCTCCTGCTCACTACTCTTCAGCTGCTGTCGTCTCTTCCCAAAACATCGTACGTCATGACCAGCCAGCCCAACGCGTAGCCGTCGCTGCCCCCGCTGTGGCCTACCACGCTGCCCCTGCCGTCGCCTACCACGCCGCCCCCGTCGTAGCCCGCGCTGAAGAGTTCGACGTAAGTGTTGATTGTGTTAACATTACAATCTATTATTTAATAGATTTTACAACTATCAGACACTAATTATAACTCTTTCTGACACAGGCTCACCCCAAATACGAGTACAACTACTCCGTAGCTGACAGCCACACCGGTGACAACAAGTCCCAGCAGGAGTCCCGCGACGGTGATGTCGTGAAGGGCTCGTACTCCTTCCACGAAGCCGACGGCTCCGTCAGGACTGTGGAGTACTCCGCCGACGACCACAGCGGCTTCAACGCCGTGGTACACAACACCGCCCCCACTGCCGCTCCCGTGCTCGTCAAGGCCGCTCCCGCCTACGTCGCTGCCCCTGCTCACTACATCCACCATTAAAACATCGCATTACTTCTGTCTACAAAATAATGTTGATTGTTAATTATATTTATTGCAATATATGAATAAGATCACAAAAAATATTCTTTATATTTTTTACTGATATTTGTAATGGAAATCCCTCCTTTTATTCGCAGCAGAATAATGGAAAAGTTATTTCACAAGTATGCACGAAATGTAACGTTATACATAAACTATGGATGCTTGAACAAATTTTACCATTGATGTGACATTTCACGTAACCTTACAGTAGGCAAGTTTTTCGATAACTATTTCAACCCAACATCATATGACTCACCATCCATTAATCTGAATAAAAGTAGTATAAAGAACCACCTTTTCATACTTAGGACACGGCCGAATCCCAACCAACCCCCGATTCCCGAACAATAACCCTTAAATTCCTAACTCCCAAAAAGCCGGCAACGCACTTGTAACGCCTCTGGTGTTTCAAGTGTCCATGGGCGGCGGCGATTGCTTACCATCAGGTAATACGTCTGCTCGATTACCGGCTTGTTTCATAAAAAAAGTAACCATAATTTCCTACAGATTTTTTATCGTTTAATTTATTTATCTTTTATTTATTAGTAAAACTTCATAAACAAAATTAAATAAGATCTAAAGTTTAAGTAGAACATTTTCTTAACATAATATAAATATTAGCTGATTTATTAAAACGAAGATTTTCGATATTTTCACTTAAAGAACACTAATTAATTAAATACAACTTTGAAACTGAATGATTCAGAAGGTATAATTATTTATTTTTTTCATTGAGATTCTCACAGTCCAACACGATAAATGAAGTAAAGTTGAAAGAGACACATCAAATATATTTCACAGATTTCCTGACTGAGGTTAGATTCGTAATATTAATTTCAGTAATCAAGTGATCATCATCTGGGGGCACGGCAGTGCCCCCCCCAAGTCGAGCAAAAAAAAAGCGGCACGGCCGTACCATCCTTTTCTCGAAGCAATTCGGGCCTTTTTCGACCCCCTATAATACGGTTGTGGATAAAGCAAGAAACCTGTCGATGTCCAAGTCGATCTATTTGTTTAAAACGTTAAATATTTTTAATATTGGCATGATAATAACTTATGTAATAACTTAAGACAGAAGGTCCTTCAAGTAGACACTAAATAGATTAACCGACTTGGTATTACATGGATCTCACAACTTTTGACGGTAGAAAGACTGAGCTGCGAGACTTGGGTTTTTTACAGGATGTTTTTGATGGGATTTGTTCTACATTTTAAAGGCATTGATCAAACTACACATACCGAACAGTAATCTACTTCATCGTCATTTATTTTATCCATTAATATACTGAGAGGTTATTATACTGACAAAAAAGTTACACCGATCTGGAAACCAAACCCAAGACTCATTTACCGAGCATGCACATACAGTAACTAATTAAACACAAATTAATTCTTTAAATAATATTATATAACTGACATTTGTTTCCCAGAGACCATGGACCACAAACGAGTTCCAAAGTACCTGTGCTACGATTCTTGCATACCTTTGTCGCTACATCAACAGTCATTAGTCTTTTCATGCATGCTCGTCGTTTAAGACTAGTTTAAATTTGGCACTTTTTAATACATCGCCAATCTAGGGCGCCGTCTCCTTTGAATATTTAGTACATTTCTGAGAATACTGATTGTCTGTCGGAACTGAATAAGAATGCTGAGTCGTACTTATGACGCCGAATGACTTGTTACTAATTTTATTTCGCCAAATCTCATATTATGTATATTATACCCACTAAAGTGTATATTAGAATTATTTAACTTTATAAACGTTTATTTACTTGAAGCTTTTTTATATTATTGATTTACTAAAACTACTCTACCTACCTACCTACCTACTACCTACTGGTAATAAACATTTGCAAAAGCTTTCAAGTATGTATAGGCCTCAAAAATTTAACCTGACACAGATAAAATGACATATGACTTGTGAAATTTCTCGCAATCGGCGATGTGCCCTCAGTGAGTGGATTGATTAGTGTACCATTTATAACCTGAAGCAAGGTCGCGTACAGCCTGTTTGACAACTTCCACTACTTACACTAGAATTTGGTAATACGCAATGTTGTGTATTATAAATAGCTAAGCTTAGATATTTGGATTATCATTTCACCTTTTGATCACAAAAGAAACAACATGTTCACCAAAGTAAGTTTAAAATAAAAAATCATGTGTGGAATACGATAGTTACAATATTCAGTGGTTATTAATAAATTATTTTCTTTCAGGTGGTAGCACTCTGCGCTTTCGTGGCTGCGGCCCAGGCTGGTCTCCTGGCTGCGCCTGCCCACTACTCCCCTGCTGAAGCAGTTTCTTCTCAGAGCATCGTCCGTCACGACCAGGCCCAGGCTGCTCCCGTGGCTAAGCTCGCATATGCCGCTCCTGTAGCCAAGCTTGCCGTCGCCGCTCCTGTGGCTTACCACGCCGCTCCTTCCGTGGCCTACCACGCCGCACCTGCTCACTACTCCTCTGCTGCCGCTGTCTCCTCCCAGAACATCGTGCGTCACGACCAGTCTGCCCAAAACGCTGCTCCTGCTCACGTTGCCTACCACGCAGCCCCCGCTGCTGTCGCCTACCACGCTGCCCCCGCCCCGGTCGCCTACCATGCTGCCCCAGCCCCCGTCGCCTACCACGCTGCCCCAGTTGCCAAACTGGTCGCTCAACAAGAAGAGGTCGCCTATCCCAAGTATGAGTACACATACTCGGTTGCTGATGGCCACACTGGCGACAACAAGTCCCAGCAGGAGTCTCGTGATGGTGATGTTGTGAAGGGATCTTACTCTTTCCAAGAAGCTGATGGCTCCATCAGAACTGTAGAGTACACCGCTGATGACCACAACGGTTTCAACGCGGTTGTGCACAACTCCGCCCCCACTGCTGCCCCAGTCCAAATCAAAGCTGCGCCCCTGCTTGTAAAGGCTGCCCCTGCCCTCAAGTACTACCACCACTAATGTACCAAAAAGTTATACTTAAGTAATGTTGTAAATTGTTATTATTTTTGTACGAAATACAAAACCAGTACAATTCTAAATTACATTTGCATTTTCAATTACCTATTATAGAACATTTTCCTTTTTTTCGATTTTGGTAAGCAAATGAAAAACATATAATCAATGAAAAAAATAAGTTTTACATATTAATCAATTAGATTTGATAGATAATATGTAATGAATCGATTTTCAAAACCATAGGTTCACAACGCACCTCTAACATTATGAGTGATTATTGCGAAAGTGTTTCAAAAGATTAGTAAAACTGGGGCGAGTTTTAGAAGTTGTGATAGGTAACATGTGTTTATTTGTACCAAAACAAGTTTGTGTCATTATTTGATAAAGATGACTAATGAATACATCCAATGCTGTTTGTTTATAGACAAACGTAACTAAATTTGATGTGGTAAATAAAGTGGTGAGTTGTACATCTACACTAATACTAGCTACAGCCCGCGATTTCGTCCGCGAAAAATTAAATAATTTAGAGGGTTGTACTACCCCTAACATTTAGGAGGATGAAAAATAGATGTTGGCCGATTCTCATAGATACCGATAAGCACAAAAAAAATCATCAAAATCGGTAGCCGTTTCGGAGGAGTATGGCAACGAAAACTGTGACACGAGAATTTTATATATCTACTCGTATACTAATATAAAGCTGAAGAGTTTGTTTGATTGATTGTTTGAACGCGGTCCGAATTGAATAATTCTTTTTGTGTTGGATAGTGCATTTATCGAGGAAGGCTATAGGCTATAAAACATCACGCTATGACCAATAGGAGCCGAGCAGAGTGGGTGAAACCGCGCGGAAGTAGCTAGTTATAAAGCTGAAGAGTTTGTTTGTTTGGTTGTTTTAACGCGTTTATCTCTGGAAGTACTAGTCCGATTTGAATAATTCTTTTTGTGTTGGATAGTGCATTTATCGAGGAAGGCTATAGGCTATAAAACATCACGCTATGACTAAAAGGAGCCGATCAAAGCGAGTGAAACCGCGCGGAAGTAGCTAGTAAGCTATATAGAGCTGTAGAAGCGTCAGGTACTATACCTTTAATGATATATTTCATAGTCATTATTGATAGCAAAGCCTACTAAACAAAGTAGTAATTAACCCGTCGTGTACCCAAAACGTGGATCCACTCGAGACACAATGTATTTTTTATTTTGTCTTATATCTGTCGTTCTGTCTTATACATACAAGAGGTTAAGCATAATATTTCTAAAGGAAAGTAAACCTACCTGCAGGTTACCTACTTGTAAATTAATACTACGATGAAAAGTTTTACACCATTACACCTAAAGCTCGTAAAACTTGTAATTACGGCAAGACATAATGTGAATACAAAATCAAAATAGAAAGAAAAGTATCTAAACCTTGTATGCAGCATAATGCCTACTAGGTTACATTTAGGTGAGATAGTTTAGTTGATAACCCAACTGGGTTATTAACTAATAGGACACTAGCGGCACAACTAATGGTGCTACACCGTTCATTCCGTCCATTAATGCTCTTGATTCCAAACATAAGGGTGTTTTTCCAACAGAGATGTACTATATAGATATGCTACGAATATTTAATAGCTAAGCTGTGATCCTATGTGACCTTTTCCACTGATTAAGTTATGTAGCTTTGCGAGTAAGATGCACAGCTCGAGTATAATTACGATGTATTGATAGTAGGAAAGCCGTCCATAGCGAACATCGATAGCACGCATCTAGAGCACACATCTATAGCATACACCCATAAAACACATTCATAACACGCATCTTTCCATAATTATATAAAAAACATAACTCCGAATTTCCACCAGTGCTAAGCTATGTGTACTAATGAATTAGATTGGTGGAAATTAAACGCTTCCACAACAACGTATCATACATAGCACATCGCTGGTGGAAAAACACCCAAAATCTTAACTGTTCACAGTATTGACAGGTTATAGTATCCCTTACAATGTGCCACTCAAACATTCCAAAAATATTTTCATGCAATTTTCGCAAGATAAAATTATTTGGCTTCTTTTTTGACACAAAAGTAACAAACCGAAGAAAAAATGAGTACACATACACATAATATGCATAGTCATTTTTTTTTGCTTTTTTATTCAGTTAACCAGCAAATTTAATAATTAAATAATAGGTACTTAAAAAAAATTAAAAAAAAAGCGCTCTATGATATCTTAATGAACATTTGTTTATTTAAATAAAAACAATTAATAATTATTAAGTTGAATACTTACTATTTTGCAACTAGGACTTTCGAGTTTTTGAAAGCTTTTAAGTGAATGGGGGTCACAAAACTATGAGACCAAAAGCGAGGTTGCAAAAATCTAGTCTAACAACCTTTGCAGCCTACACTTTGCTAATTGTCAACAAGTATAAAAACTAATAGCGATAAAACAAACATATCATTAAGCATTTGCACACTGAACTAGAACTATCAAAATGTTTTCCAAAGTAAGTCTTTAAATTAAGAAAATATTAAAGTTCAATGGTTACCGCTCATAGTCATTAAAAATATTTCTATATATCAGCAAAGTATTTTCATTCAATATTAAATATGAATCTTTCAGATCGTAGCTCTTTGCGGATTGGTGGCGGTGTGCCAGGCTGGTCTCCTGCCCGCCCCCGTGCACTACTCCTCTGCTGCCGCTGTCTCCTCCCAGAACATCGTGCGCCACGACCAGCCCGCCCAGCAGGTCGCCTACCACGCGGCTCCCGCTGTCGCCTACCACGCCGCCCCCGTTGCCGTCGCCTACAAGGCCGCTCCCGCTGTCGCCTACCACGCCGCTCCCGTCGTAGCCCGCGCTGAAGAGTTCGACGTAAGTGTTTATTGGTTCAACATTACACATATTGTAATGTTACTGCACCTAATAAATTTTACAACTATCAGACACTAATATTATAACTTTTTCTATCACAGGCTCACCCCAAATACGAGTACAACTACTCCGTAGCTGACAGCCACACCGGTGACAACAAGTCCCAGCAGGAGTCCCGCGACGGTGATGTCGTGAAGGGCTCGTACTCCTTCCACGAAGCCGACGGCTCCGTCAGGACTGTGGAGTACTCCGCCGACGACCACAGCGGCTTCAACGCCGTGGTACACAACACCGCCCCCACTGCCGCTCCCGTGCTCGTCAAGGCCGCTCCCGCCTACGTCGCTGCCCCTGCTCACTACATCCACCA
The DNA here is from genome assembly GCF_023101765.2 of Spodoptera frugiperda. NCBI lineage: Eukaryota > Metazoa > Arthropoda > Insecta > Lepidoptera > Noctuidae > Spodoptera > Spodoptera frugiperda. Next base: position 479,332 of record NC_064231.1, on the reverse strand, counting down.
CTAAGCCAAAAATTACTTTAATCATATTTATCAAATAAAATTATTTCACAAGAATTTTCTTTTTCATTTATGCACTTTCGAAACTTTTGAAAAAGTAAATTAAAATAACATAAGTAAACATCTTTGTATGTACAATCAGAAGGGGTAACGACATAATTGGAGAGCTTATTAAGAATGTTGAACAACGGGAACACTCGGATTTTTTCCTAACTGGTTAATTGAGCTCGAGGCACCTAATTCGACAGTCGTACTTACTCTACCGATGAGATATTTAAAAATGGAAAAAGTATTCAAAGTATTCAACAGTCGCTCCCGGTTACCCTGTATCAACGAAATGAGATTAATATATAATGTTTTATTAAGCCATGCTGCACTGTGACTGGTGAGAACCTTAAACAACGAAAGTATTTTCGAACCGTTTGGAGTTGAAACTATTGGGCCATAGGGTACAAGTGCACAAGATATTTTCTTCACAAAGATATTGAATTTCAAGAGGGTGGTTGATACTTGAGAAAACCGAGAGGCTTGACACCTTGGGCAAAGGACAAACTCAGCCATTCAATGTGGCAATTCTACCTACGTTTTGGGCACCCTTTCTCTTGACAACAATAAGTAGTAATTTGATGCATTGTGACAGTTAATCTAAGTTCTTTTAGGGCGTAGATAATTATTAAAATTATTAGGGAACATTAATTGACATTTCGAGTCTATTATTCATCTTACGATATTAAATTTCATTAGCGACACTTACCAATCTTTATTATTAATATATATTTTTTACATTTTAAACTGTTTCATTTAGCTTGATCCGTTGGGTTAGTCATATTAAGTCATATGAATTTCATGCTTTTCCTGACGACAGATTGATTTGATTTTGTTACACACTTTTAATCTTATCTAGCGACCCGCCTCAGCCTCGCATGGGTGCAATGGTGATATAATATGCATGTATTATTCATACTTATAAACCTTCCTCTTGAATCACTCTATCTATTAAAAAAACCGCATCAGAATCCGTTGCGTAGTTTTAAAGATTTAAGCATACAAAGGGAAATAGGGACAGAGAAAGCGACTTTATTTTATAACTATTTACCACACTATTTTATTGGAGACATACAGTTAGTAGAAGTAAATTACGGAAGACAGATAACTACTAAGAAATCATGCCTTTATGTACCAGTGTACCTATCTATTTTATACTTTAAGGCTGCTTTTTCTCCAGACATGTGCTATGCTACATTGCTATGGATGCGTTTGGCTTCCACCAATCATATTTATTGACTGGTGAAAACGGACTCGCTAAGATGTTTTTATAAGGAAGGATGCATGCTATGGATGATTTCCCTATTATCGATAAATCGCTTACTCAATCTGCGCATCTTCATAGCTCATGTTACTCGCATAGCTACATAGCTTAGTATCAGTGGATACGGCCACATTATAGTATCACAGCTTAGCTAATACATCTTCGTAGCATGTCTACATAGCACATCTCTGGTGGAATAGCACCCTTAAAACCATCTGCCATGGCACTGGTAATACCTACTCAATATTTCAAATTCTGATAATAAAAAGTACAAAAGCTTTACCATTCAAACTGATTAACCATTTTGTCGTATCTCTTATCGTCTCAAGTTAATGATATCAATTTAAAAACTTAGGTAAATGCTAATCTTACAATTTACACGTAATACATATTTTTTCCTAATTTTTATGTTATTTTCTTTATTGAAAATCCCATTGATATTATATTGAAGAAAGTATAAATAATACACTTATCTAAATAAAACTGTCTACCAATAATAGATTGCCAATTAGTGAATGGTCCAAGTCGCGAATTTGTGCGACCTAGTAAGGTCACCATAAGCTCGTTCTACAACTCGTATTACATGAACTTGCACTAGTGCGGACTAGTATATAAACTAAATATTTTAGTTGAAATATATCACTCATTGTTTGATCGCAAGTGAAACAATATGTTCTCCAAAGTAAGTCAATCTACATATGAACTGCCATTAATTTAAATAAAATTTAATAAAAAATATTAGTAGTACGAATAACCAGTTCAAAACATTAATAAAACCGAATTATTTACAGATCGTAGCTCTCTGTGGATTGGTGGCGGTGTGCCAGGCTGGTCTCCTGCCCGCCCCCGTGCACTACTCCTCTGCTGCCGCTGTCTCCTCCCAGAACATCGTGCGCCACGACCAGCCCGCCCAGCAGGTCGCCTACCACGCGGCTCCCGCTGTCGCCTACCACGCCGCCCCCGTTGCCGTCGCCTACAAGGCCGCTCCTGCTCACTACTCTTCAGCTGCTGCCGTATCTTCCCAAAACATCGTGCGTCATGACCAGCCAGCCCAACGCGTAGCCGTCGCTGCCCCCGCTGTGGCCTACCACGCCGCCCCTGCCGTCGCCTACCACGCCGCCCCCGCTGTGGCCTACCACGCTGCTCCCGCCCCTGTTGCCTACCACGCCGCTCCCGTCGTTGCCCGCGCTGAAGAGTTCGACGTAAGTGTTTATTATGCCAATAATACAATAATTATGTTATTTAATAGATTTTTCAACAATCACATTTTAAATATCACTCTTTCCTGATACAGGCTCACCCCAAATACGAGTACAACTACTCCGTAGCTGACAGCCACACCGGTGACAACAAGTCCCAGCAGGAGTCCCGCGACGGTGATGTCGTGAAGGGCTCGTACTCCTTCCACGAAGCCGACGGCTCCGTCAGGACTGTGGAGTACTCCGCCGACGACCACAGCGGCTTCAACGCCGTGGTACACAACACCGCCCCCACTGCCGCTCCCGTGCTCGTCAAGGCCGCTCCCGCCTACGTTGCTGCGCCCGCTCACTACTACCACCATTAAACAAAAGAAAAACTCTCATTATTTATTGATATAATAAATTAAGTGTGATAATTGACATCTTTTTATTATTTTATTCTACCAACATAAAAATCTAAGCATGTTCAAGAGACCGACAAAAAATATTTAAAAAAATCCTCTTGGTATAAACTCCACCCCCTTCATGCATTTGTTTCAAAGTTTTTACTGTCGTCGTTCCATAATATCCTGGAGTAAACCCTCCTTTTACAAATGAGATAGAGACAAACGAAGAAGACCAAAACAAAAGTAGGATAAAGAATACATTTAAGAGAGTAGGAACGGGTGGTTTGTTGTTTACGTAATAATAAACAATAACTGAAATACAAGAGGGATGATGATAGGGTATGAAAATTAAAAGTCTATTTAGTCCGTCAGTTAGGTAATGAAAAATTACTACATTACAAAACTTAGATATAACGAATCAAAAGTTAGGAGTCGGAGCAAAAGGGTCATTTCTACGTATAAACGTACTAAGTTTATACGTAGTGGCGTCATGCGATATTTCAAAGCGTATTATAATTATCTTCGAAAGTATTTGTTACCATTAGAAAATAAAAATATGTGTCTAACTCTTTAAAATAACCTACAAGTCAGACATTGAAATAAAAAAATATTCATCTACCCTATTAACATCACAATATTTTTCACAAAGAGTTGAGTAAAGATGTACATACAATTGTACATACATCTATCACCAATATTTCATTAGTTATTATAGCCATACTTCGGATACAATGCCGAATTCTATGTATTACTTAATATTTTTCAATACTACTACTTAGTATTCTCTAATGACAATAATGGGGAACAACATTGAGCATGACTCAGGAAACAAACCCGAGGCCCTACATTTGGCAGTCGTGAATGTAATTATTGTTTCAACGAGACAGGCATAATAATAAAAAATGAATGGCCAAAAGAAAGCAAAAAAATATAAAACTTTTTAAGAAAAATAATAATACACGGAAAAAATAAAACCAAAAAAATAATAAACCTTTTCTAAACATTTACATTACGCGTCTCTTGATTTGGAGCCAAAATAGGCCAAGTATTCACGTCTCTATATTACAAATCAGAGATATCAGACAGATGTTAATTAATAATTTCTTAGATATACTAATTCACTTTTACTATGTACATACTTATTTCGCGAACTTTTATAAATTCAGAAATATAGAAGCATAGAAAATAGGCATAGAAGCCAAGCACATCGAAGCGAATTTCTTCCCTCATTAAGCTGCAATCGAGTTCCACTCATAACCACCCTGCCTGTAACCAGCATGCAAACTATTAATATTGTACAAGTCAAGCCTCCGTGGTACTCCCAGAGAATTCGAAATCGAAATCTACAAGAAATCCTTTCCTAATCCACTAAACGAACCTGCCTATTGGCACTTTGAAAACATGTTAAGTACTTTTACCAATTTCACCAACCACCTCCAAACCACCTCTTAGTTTAGAGTCGTTTCGTAAAGGAAACTGGAGCAACGTGTAAAAAGCATCTTAACTATGTCCTTGCCGTTACGTGTTACTTGTAGTTTGGTAAAAACTAAAATGTCATAAAGAGTATCTTAGGTCTAGGGTGTTTTTATATTCAAGAGAAATTGGTGAAAACGGCCACTAGTCTAACACAGCACTTACAAAAATCATGTATAGGAACACATTATACATATAATATAGGTATAATAACCTGAGACAATTATATTCTAGCTGAATCAAGATGAAAAACACAAGCTCTATTTCTTCAAAGCATATAAGTTAGGATTCTTCTTTCCATCCGTGATAATATAATAAAAATCAGCAATTTTGTAGATTTTTAATTTCAATAAAAAGGATAATATTATGTAACATCTTAAAAAGCTAAATGCTTCTTATTACTTTTATGCTTTATAAATACAATGTAATTTTTTTGTAAATAAATTCATAAATAACTTTGCCGAAGAAATATACCTAAATTAAACTATAATATTATTTATTAACAATTAAAGTGATAAGTGACTACTATTTCTATCAATAATAGATTGCCAATTAGTGAATGGTCCAAGTCGCGAATTTGTGCGACCTAGTAAGGTCACCATAAGCTCGTTCTACAACTCGTATTACATGAACTTGCACTAGTGCGGACTAGTATATAAACTAAATATTTTAGTTGAAATATATCACTCATTGTTTGATCGCAAGTGAAACAATATGTTCTCCAAAGTAAGTCAAGTTACATATGAATTGCCATTAATTTTAATAAAATGTAATAAAAATATTAGTAATGCGAAAATCTGGTTTAGGAATATTAATTAAATAAAATTATTTACAGATCGTAGCTCTCTGTGGATTGGTGGCGGTGTGCCAGGCTGGTCTCCTGCCCGCCCCCGTGCACTACTCGTCTGCTGCCGCCGTCTCCTCCCAGAACATCGTGCGCCACGACCAGCCCGCCCAGCAGGTCGCCTACCACGCTGCTCCCGCTGTCGCCTACCACGCCGCCCCCGTTGCCGTCGCCTACAAGGCCGCTCCTGCTCACTACTCTTCAGCTGCTGCCGTCTCTTCCCAAAACATCGTGCGTCATGACCAGCCAGCCCAACGCGTAGCCGTCGCTGCCCCAGCTGTGGCCTACCACGCCGCCCCTGCCGTCGCCTACCACGCCGCCCCCGCTGTGGCCTACCACGCCGCCCCCGCTGTGGCCTACCACGCTGCTCCCGCCCCTGTTGCCTACCACGCCGCCCCCGTCGTAGCCCGCGCTGAAGAGTTCGACGTAAGTGTTTAATATGTCAACAATACAATATGTTATTTGATAGATTTTACGACTATCAGACATTGAATATCACTCTTTTCTGACACAGGCTCACCCCAAATACGAGTACAACTACTCCGTAGCTGACAGCCACACCGGTGACAACAAGTCCCAGCAGGAGTCCCGCGACGGTGATGTCGTGAAGGGCTCGTACTCCTTCCACGAAGCCGACGGCTCCGTCAGGACTGTGGAGTACTCCGCCGACGACCACAGCGGCTTCAACGCCGTGGTACACAACACCGCCCCCACTGCCGCTCCCGTGCTCGTCAAGGCCGCTCCCGCCTACGTTGCTGCGCCCGCTCACTACTACCACCATTAAACAAAAGAAAAACTCTCATTATTTATTGATGTAATAAATTAAGTGTGATAATTGACATCTTATTATTATTTTATTCTACCAACACCTGGTACTTTTAACCGTTGAGGATTTCTTATGCTATTATACTTTATTATCAGGCCTTTAATGACAATCATACCCTGTGGTTTTTAGTCAGTAAGAGTCTGACACTCAGCCCAAGGCGGGAGAAGTCACTGGATGATTCTAACCCCTCAAAAAAAATCTAGTTGTAAAGGTGTTTACACGTATAGACCCGGTATACAAGATTGAACCATGAGTGCAACCTTCTCATCAATACCAATTATTTTAGTCCAAACACCAGGCAGCTACTGTTACCCTAATGATAATCACACTACATCTATGTTTAAAATTCTCATCAACAGAAACACTTCAAGTCCAAACACGGGGTCACTATTGTAAATCTTTGAGGAGTTCCTTCGACTGTCTCTCGGTTAAATCATTAGATCGACTCTATGCTATTACTGAATTGTAGTGGTTTAAAATACTTAGAAAAATTACAAACGTGCTACTTACCCCTACAATCTTTTAAAAGTTCTCCGCTATTTAGCTAGGATTCCATCGTCAAATTCTGACCTGATGACCATGTAAATATTTCAAACAAAATCAAAGTCAAAATTATTTATTTCAAATAGGTCAAGAAGGCACTTTTGAAAACAAAATGTTTGTCTGTCGGTCAGTCCTCTAGTGAAGCTATTTGCTCGTTCCAAAGTGTTGATTCCTATGGAGAAAAACGAGCAAGAAAATCCATAGGAAAAAAAGAATGATCCAAATTGATTGAAACGTCTTCGAATAATCGGTCACCAGTCGGTCGACTTGAGAACCTCGTCCCTTATTTTAGTACATTGACACATTAAGTCGGCCGTATTTGTATTGAAATTGAATGCTGCTCTCCTCATGATCTTCCGCAACCTTTCCCTGTTTGTGGACTGTCTGGCGCAGTCTAACACAGGGTTACCTGTAGCTGATTTGACCTGATCAGTTCAGCGCATATGGTTCCCTCTATCTTCGCCTGTACGGAAAGCTTTTTTGAAGGTGGTTAAAAGTAATCTTTCCTTTTGTCGTTTATTTTAACACACCATGCAAAATATTGTTATGTAATTACTTTCATGAATAGACGTGGATTTAAACTCGAGAGCGCCCTAGGAAAACTCATTAGAGGCGATCCTAATTTTTTTGGCGCCATCGCCGCCACTCTTTGAGCAGTTAAGCACACCCTTCTCGCGGTGCCTGATGCCTCTCTGTATACTAGTTCCTTAGGCATTTGTAGTTAGCCATAGGGATAACACGGCTCTGTTTATGAGATAATAAAAATACTTTTCTATAAAATAACTAAAAATTCTGAGTTAAGCTCTAATAGTTTCAAGTCACACCAGGATTTTTAATCATACAGCATAAATAAAAGCTACTTTAATTTATTTGCAAAATGACTTAATAAATCACCAACATTTTTAGAACTATAAAGTTTGGAAATAAACCCCTCTTTGATGTATAAGAACGTAATTTATACGAATCTGATATCGTAATAATTCATTATTTTGTCGATGAACGCTAATTGCCTACTGGTGATGCATCTACTCTTTTTCCTTTGCCCCATAAAAAACCTTAACAAATTAAGGTTACACTAAATCAATTCAGTTAAAGTGAGTATTAAACCTTTAGGATAAAACTATTATTAGAACTTATGACGGGATATTTACCATGTTTATTGAATTTGGTGAGTTTCCGATATTTCGGCACTGTTGCAAGCGCCATGATCACGGATTAACTGGAGAAAAAGTGCCAAGAAAGAAAAAAGTTCGCGAGCGGACACAGTGAGTTTTGTGTGTCGAGAGTTAAACCGAGTTACAAGTGACAATGGTAGTGGTGTTAGCGGTGTCAGCAAGAAACGAACAAGAAAGCGGGTAGACCGATTTGTCTGCTCGTGAACACCCACCCGCATTTACTCCAGTTAATCCGTGATCATGGCGCTTGCAACAGTGCCGAAATATCGGAAACTCACCAAATTCAATAAACATGGTAAATATCCCGTCATAAGTTCTAATAATAGTGTTAGTGACCATGTCAGTTTAAAAACTTTAGGATAAAAGTTGTTTAATGTTTTAAAAGTTTTAATTTAACTTGCAATGTATGCATGTGTGTGAAGTGGAATCTTGCAACTAGATTAAGTAAAATTTTGGGTACACGTTTGGTTTGCATGTAAAAATGCAAAGCAGCATAAAACTTGTTTTTCAAAAGGCCTAAAATTTAAATTTAAGCTTTTATGACGAACTTTAAATCTCATAACTCATCTCATTATTTCGGCATATACTAAATTTCTTATACATATAATATTTACGCTTTTAAACAAAAGAGTTTTTTTGCATAATGAAGAAAGGAAATAATTCAGATGGGCTAGCAACAGAATGAGTGAATGTCGTTATTCGCATAACTATGTCACCAGGTGTAAGGTTACTGAAAGCCAGTTCTACCACTTCTTACACGTGCCTTTAGGTCATTCACAACTAAAACTAAGGTATATAAACTAATCAGCCTGTGGCCAATACATCATTCAGTCATTGATCTCATTACTGAAATAATCTAATCAACATGTTCAGCAAAGTAAGCTAGTAGTTTGTGATAAATTCGTATATATTTTTATTAAAATTAAATGGAGTTCTAAATAATAAAATTCAATTTATTACAGGTGGTAGCTCTGTGCGGTTTAGTGGCGGTGTGCCAGGCTGGTCTCCTGCCCGCCCCTGTGCATTACTCTTCTGCTGCCGCTGTTTCCTCTCAGAACATCGTGCGCCACGACCAATCTGTCCAACGCGTTGCCGTCGCGGCCCCAGTTGCTTACCACGCTGCCCCCGCTGCCGTCGCCTACCAAGCCGCCCCTGTTCAGTACTCTTCAGCTGCTGCCGTCTCTTCCCAAAACATCGTGCGTCATGACCAGCCAGCCCAACGCGTAGCCGTCGCTGCCCCAGCTGTGGCCTACCACGCCGCCCCTGCCGTTGCCTACCATGCTGCCCCCGCTGTGGCTTACCACGCCGCTCCCGTCGTTGCCCGCGCTGAAGAGTTCGACGTAAGTGCTTATTGTGTCAACATTACAATATATTATTTAACAGATTTTACGACTATCAGACATTGAATATCACTCTTTTCTGACACAGGCTCACCCCAAATACGAGTACAACTACTCCGTAGCTGACAGCCACACCGGTGACAACAAGTCCCAGCAGGAGTCCCGCGACGGTGATGTCGTGAAGGGCTCGTACTCCTTCCACGAAGCCGACGGCTCCGTCAGGACTGTGGAGTACTCCGCCGACGACCACAGCGGCTTCAACGCCGTGGTACACAACACCGCCCCCACTGCCGCCCCCGTGCATGTTGCTCCCGCTCAGTACTACCACCACTAAATTACCATCACTAGTCATATTCTGCGATCACCAAAACAATGTTGATTATTTATTGCAATATACGAATAAGTTCGACTGAAAACGACTTTAATTTAATATCGTGTCACTTCCATTTTAATCTTATAATATTACTTTTTTTAAATATACTTACTTTTACTTGTTCAAACCATTAAATCAATATAAACCAATAGTATTAATTTAGGCACATAGATACCAAATTCACGAAACGTGCATGTGTTTTCCTAATTTTTTTATTTAAAAATATTGTCCTTAAACACAAAAAAATGCTTTAACACTCTATATTCTCGAATTTCTAAAGTTTCTAAGCTTTCATACGAGGTATAGATCTGAGAAATACATAGTCGGTTTTATGACAAAAAAATGGGGCAAAACAGTTAAACAATAAAATTTTACTTGTCAGTTTATCTCCAATTAAATCCCACAACATTTACCAAAACGTTTAAAAATTTTCTTAGGATGTCTAAATTTACCATAACCACTGAACTCCATAGGAGTACTAGAGCAAACAGATGCAGAGTAAACCCGAGTATATTGTAGATCTGTTCTGATTTACGAACATTTACTGCCACACTCAGAGACATTGCTAATGATTACTTAAACTATTCCTTTGTAACGATTTTGTATCGAAAACAATTGCTAAGGGGTTGGGGTAACATAATTATTACATGACTTGAAGTACGGCGGCAGGTATTTCAGCTAAACGAATTATTATATTAAACGTAAGTAATCTCGTTTGTATTAGGCCATAGCTTTGATTAACGTGTACTTGTAGGGACACAGTTACCTCTCTGTGTGGGTGTTACATGTACATATGTACATGACAACGTGTGTGCCTATGTAATAACCGCCCGATGACCAGTCACGGGGTTATCGGGTACGTGAACGGTCATACTGCAAACCTTTGGAAATAAACTATCTTAAATCCGCACCTCGTCTATAGTCATTTATACCCGGACCTCGTGTCTCAACATACTATAAAGCATTATTCTGTTTTGAAACACTAATAGCAAGAAAGTTCGAAATGCTCCTGATATACGAGTATACATATATAGCAATATATTCATCCCTATTTCATGTGACTCGCAAGATAAATGATGCCAAAGGTATAGACTCACTTTTTGGAATGTACACATAAAAGAGTAACAGAAGTGCCGATTTTAAGGGTCCATTTGACATTGCGTTAAAATTCGGCGATAATTTACACATTCTTATAACCGTTGAATTTTGGTAAACTTATTATTTGCTTATCAGAATGCAGTTCAGTCTTTAACGTTGAAAATACAACGCTCTTCGGTAAAAGTGCTGGATGTATAGATATACTAGCAGACTTATTTGTTTTACTGGAACCCTTTTTAATAACTCTTATGAGATTTCATCAAATATTGTTGTAAACAATGCTGTCAAGGAAATTACTTTTTAATTTTGGCAAAGGCCCTGGTTCGATTCCCGGGGCAGGCAAAGTATTGCTGGCCTTTTTTCGGTTTATCAAAAAATTCTCAGTAGCACGGAGTCTGGAATTGTATCCAGTATATGGCAATAGGCTCACCCTCTAATATGGAATTTAAAACACAAATGGTGAAAATTGGGTGTACATTGTACAGTGGCAAATCGTGCCGTAATGTGGACCACTGCCTACCCCTTCTGGGAATTAGGAATGACGATACGATAGTCAGTTATTAAATCAGCTTCTATACTAATAGCAATAACAAGCACTAGCTTGCATAGCTTTTGTCCTATTATTATAATGAAGATATAATATTATACCTTTCCAAAATCACCAATAAATAAGGTAGATTTAAAGCTTTTGATACAAAACTGTCACAATTTTACCACTTCTGTAACTTAATGTAACTACAGTCTAAGTCAGTCTTAATGTAACTAACTCAGTACCGTACTAAAAGTCTATGAAGAGAAATGTGTTCTGTGTGCTGCAAACAAGTAAACAAAAAGCAGTTTTTCTTAACAATAATTTTGTTCCTGATGTAAACAATACCCACAAATAAGGGGAATAAATTATTGACGAATAATTTGAGATAATACACTAAATAATCTATATCACTTTATAACCGTTCGATTTTGCAAAGCAATTGTACGTCTACTTGGTTGTTCAGTTAAGTATGGATCCAAACTGTGATGTTTGACATACAGTCTACTGCATTATTTAAATTATAATATTTTATTGCCCAACATTTTGTATTCATTAAAATGTGTTGTTGGATGTAACATAAAACAAAATATTTCAGTCGAACTTATTCGTATATTGCAATAAATAATCAACATAGTTTTGGTGATCGCAGAATATGACTAGTGATGGTAATTTAGTGGTGGTAGTACTGAGCGGGAGCAACGTGCACGGGAGCGGCAGTGGGGGCGGTGTTGTGTACCACGGCGTTGAAGCCGCTGTGGTCGTCGGCGGAGTACTCCACAGTCCTGACGGAGCCGTCGGCTTCGTGGAAGGAGTACGAGCCCTTCACGACATCACCGTCGCGGGACTCCTGCTGGGACTTGTTGTCACCGGTGTGGCTGTCAGCTACGGAGTAGTTGTACTCGTATTTGGGGTGAGCCTGTGTCAGAAAAGAGTTATAATTAGTGTCTGATAGTCGTAAAATCTATCAAATAACATATTGTACTGTTGACACAATAAACACTTACGTCGAACTCTTCAGCGCGGGCTACGACGGGGGCGGCGTGGTAGGCAACAGGGGCGGGAGCAGCGTGGTAGGCCACAGCGGGGGCGGCGTGGTAGGCGACGGCAGGGGCGGCGTGGTAGGCCACAGCGGGGGCAGCGACGGCTACGCGTTGGGCTGGCTGGTCATGACGCACGATGTTTTGGGAAGAGACGGCAGCAGCTGAGGAGTACTGAACAGGGGCGGCTTGGTAGGTGACGGCAGCGGGGGCAGCGTGGTAAGCAACTGGGGCCGCGACGGCGACGCGTTGGGCAGACTGGTCGTGACGCACAATGTTCTGAGAGGAGACAGCGGCAGCAGAAGAGTAATGCACAGGGGCGGGCAGGAGACCAGCCTGGCACACCGCCACTAAACCGCACAGAGCTACTACCTGTTAATCATTAGAAAAAACTTATTAGCGCCTGACTGCAAATTAATCATATAATTTCATAAATAAATTATTTTACTTACCTTAGCGAACATTTTAATTAAATTGATTGTCTCACTTGTGTGATCAAGCAATGAATGATAGAGTTCCAATGTTAGATCTAGATTATATACAAGTCACCAGTGTTCTCGTGCATGTATGGATTGTTGAACAGGCTCACAGCGACCTTACGTCGGCGTTGGATCAAATAGTTACGCGACGTGTAACATTCACTGAACCGTTTCATAACGAATCCTTTTGAGGGCAAGTCTAATTTAACTTAAAGTTTAACTAGGTTTATGATGAAAATTAAAAGTTATTAAAATATCACAACAATATGATTTATGACGTCCCTTTGTTGTACGTCATAAATAATTTTGGTTATTCCCACAAAAAGATAAACAGAAGATGTTCTTTTAGTTCCTCTGTTTAAGCCAATCTACTAATTTAAGACAGTTATATAATTGCTAATAATGGATATTACTATTATTACGAACATCTTATGATTCTACTGAAAATGTAATTATGTAGGAATGTGATCTGATGAATTATGAAAAGAAAATTGTAAAGGCATTTTTGCCCTATGGTGCACTCTCTGCACTCGAATAGGTTAGTTTAAAATGAATCATGAACAATCGTTAAATCAATTTAAAAATTCGCATCTTGCCTTCTGAAAAGAAACGCTGGCATAGTATTGAAAAGAAATGCTGTCATAGTTTTATGCTTGAATATTAGTTTATGACTTATTATGATATTATTACATATTATTATTATTTGTTGGTTATATACTACTATTATATACAACGAAGCGTGATTTATTTTTGTCATTTTCTATATTCTTCTCTATGAATAACTTCAATTAGAACTGATAAAGATACCAAAGTATGTGTTGAAGGTCAGTTATGTATTAACTAATAGTATTCAAATTTTGATCTGATTATAACACAATATAATTAGCATACATTCAACTTAGTGACGCGACAGTAACGTTTTAGTGAATGGATTGATTCTCCAAACACACGATACAAAGCAAGGTCGCCATGAACTTGTCTGACTACTTCCACTACTTACTACAGTCAGCTGTTCATGCTTGCACTTATCAGTATAAAAAGTAGACCTGTGACATGACATTTATCATTCAACTGTTCTACATCAGTGAATAAACCAAAATGTTCTCCAAAGTAAGTTTTGGTCATTGCACTTGAAATCTCAATAAATCAAAAGTATCGAATTCTAGAACTTTACTAACCTATATTTACAAAATGTTTCAGGTAGTAGCTCTGTGCGCTTTCGTGGCTGTGGCCCAGGCTGGTCTCCTGGCTGCTCCCGTGCACTACTCCTCTGCTGCGGCTGTCTCTTCCCAGAGCATCGTGCGTCACGACCAGCCCGCTCCCGTCGCTAAGCTCGCCCTCGCCGCTCCCGTGGCCAAGCTCGCCGTCGCTGCTCCCGTAGCTTACCACGCCGCCCCCGCCGTGGCCTACCATGCTGCTCCTGCTGCCGTCACCTACCACGCCGCCCCTGCCCCCGTCGCCTACCACGCCGCCCCCGCCGCTGTCGCCTACCACGCTGCCCCTGCTGCCGTGGCATACCACGCTGCTCCCGTCGCCAAGGTCATCGCCCAACCCGAGGAAGTAGCCTACCCCAAATACGAGTACAACTACTCTGTTGCTGACGGTCACTCCGGCGACAACAAGTCCCAGCAGGAATCCCGCGACGGTGATGTCGTAAAGGGCTCTTACTCCTTCCATGAAGCTGATGGTTCCATCAGGACTGTGGAATACACCGCTGACGACCACAACGGTTTCAACGCAGTAGTACACAACACCGCGCCTACGGCCGCCCCCGTAGTCGTCAAGGCTGTTGCTCCCGCCTACTACCACCACTAAGACCAAATCTTAAGAACTAAGCAATGTTGACCAAAATGGATGTTGAATAATTTATTTATGAAATATACGAATAAGTTCGATAATAATTTTGATTTATTATTTCGGTACTAATTGAAACCATTTATTCTTAACAAACAGATGAACTATCTACGCATACGATAAAATTTAATAGTTGAACACTACATTTTTATGGCTTCATCAGACAGCTTTTTTAATTTCGAACAATAAGAGAGTATTCTATTGATTGCAACTGGCAAACACAATATGTCGCTACGCGCTTCCGAACAATAGATTCCTTGGGTCTATTGAATTGTTCTGATGCTGTGAGATAGTACTAGCGGCGAAATCCTCTCTCTTTTGTGAAATTTTAGTTGTTAGAGTGGAATAAAATATAATGGAACATTACTACAAGAATAAGGAAAACATTTTAAGTAAATAATTTAATTAATTAATGCATTTTAAAATAACCATACGACCAAGGTTTGTTCGAGGGCTAAGTTATAATCAAGGTTCTTTGATACAAATGTCTTAAATATTTTGATTTGACCCGTATTCATACTGAGAATAAGGCCAAACGCAACCCGTTTCGTCCAACCTTATGGGTCATGGGCCAACTTTAAGTGCAAGAGATAAGAATCTGTTAAGGCCATACATCGCATAGTAGACCGCGCAATGTATTTGCCCTCTGGCTAATTTAAACCTGGTCGACATACTACGCAATAAAATCGCGTTATGTTTTATACCTGCTATAGCTGGTATAGTGATGAGGATATATTACATAGTATAAAACAAAATCGCTTTCTCTATCCCTATGTCCCTTTGTATACTTAAATGTTTAAAACTACGCAACGGATTTTGATGTGGATTTTTTAATAGATAGTGATTCAAGATGAAGGTTTATAATATGTATAATACATGCATAATATATCACCATTGCACCCAAGCGAAGCTGGGACGAATCGCTAGTTAATTATAAATTAGTGATTTACATAGTTAGCATACATGAAAGCAATGACATATGTATAGTGACTCTTTATAGAAAACCACCTATATATTGAATTTAAAGTTAAGTTACAATATTAAGTCTCATTGTAGCCTAATAACCCAAGCCTCCTCCATTCGACACGCCAAGAAATATGTACTCAAAGCCTCCTTTGATCGCTCGGATAGTGATGATACGATAACAGCTTTCAAGTTCCGGGCTAGGCTAACGTTGATACGCCGAAATAACGATACAGAATTATAAAGAACTTGCAAGATTATTTTTTATTAGATTTTATATAGAAGTTTAGAGATCGAGTGTTGATAATTTAGTGGTTGGACTTAAATCTATGATTTCGTGTTAATGAAAGTAGCAGGTGATCCTCTATATTCTTACGTATTGTAACCAAACAATAGTATGTCAATAATACAATTTTAGCGAAATTTATGTAATAAGTATTGGAATAGTATAAAATGCTTTATATTTCTCTTTCTAATCAACAGTCGACTATTACATTCTGTTGGCGACAGTTCAAATTAAGTGCTTCAATATGTTTGGAAAGGTAACATTTTATTTCCATTACTTTACCAATAATTTTTATTGGCCCTAAAATCTGTAATTGCTATAAAAAGTACATTTTAGAATTCTCTATTAAAATTTCTATCTTCATTGTTTCTGGATTTGAATCGCTAACTAAACAGTGTCCCTTTATTCAGTTTAAGAAAAGTTCAGTGCAGTGTAAAGTGTTGTGACGAATATAATAATATAATATCAAGGAGTCGTCTCCTTTTAGTAAACAGTGGAATAAATATAAATTATTACCCTAATCCCAATACAATTTACATAAAGATTTTTCTGCCATTAAAGTGGTTAAACTTATACCTTCCTAAGAAATCTCAATTGTTTCTCTAATCTAACTTGGATATTAATTTGTTTCAGATTATTATTTCCATTTGCATCATAGGCATCAGCCAAGCAGTATTAATTGATCAAAAACACGAACAGGACAAAGAAAGCCCTCACGGGTGGCAAATGGTGAAAACCTACCACCCGCCTAAGTCAGCCTACATGTACAAATACGAGCCTTTCGTAAGTATAAAACCTCAAGGACTAAATAATATGAAATGTATATTATACTTAGAGAAAGGGAGTAACATTCTCATATTACGAGTACTACTCTAGTATGTACTCATTAGAATTTGTAATTACCTAACTAATACTGTTCTCGAGTTACCTAACAAGGAATGTCACTTTGACAGCAAAATGTGGGTGAAATAATTAATGCATACATTATCTTCATGTTAATTATGGCTTTATGTTCAGCTTTAAAGATAACATTTTAAGACAGATGTTCTTAACACTTCTCATTAATTAATGGAACAGGCACGACTGCTCATTTATCAGGATTAATCCCGAACCCTAGCAATTTTAATACTTAATTTCGAAATGCTCATAAGTATCCCTATTTTCTATTAGTTTTGTCGGGCTCATTATCCATTGTTTTACAGTGTTCTATTTTACGTAGTTTTTCTCATAGTCAGAAGAAATAAAGCACATTATTTAACTAATCATCCTCATTACAATACGGTCAATCATATAAGTAGATGTTCTTAAAAAACTTCAATACTTAGGCCCTTTTGATGATGTCAAAATTATTTCCAGGCATACCCCAAATATGAGTTCGAGTATTCAGTATCAGACAAGAAGACTGGAGACCACAAACACCACCATGAGACACGTGACGGCGACCGAGTTCGTGGGGAGTACAGCCTTGTGGAGTCAGACGGCTCACTCCGGAAGGTGCAGTACCACGCTGATGATCACAATGGGTAATTAAAAATCATACTAGTTCACCCTGACCCTGTTCGACCGTGAATTTATTCAAATCACGATTTTTTGCATTTTACATCAAAATTTCATGTTTTGCATATTCATTCGTTCTACTTTGTCTGTTTTTGGCTTGTTATTAATTGTCACGATTGTTAGACAACACTTTGGGTATATTTACATAATTTCACCATTTTAAAGACTTAAAAGAAATCAGGTGTCTGTAAATGAACTGCTGAACTCTTACAACTGTATTTTTGCCTTAATGCTATTCTAATGTTTGTTTTCAATATTATAGATTCAACGCGGTTGTAAGCAAAACGGTAAACAAGCATGGAGACCATGCAGTTTCAGTCACGGATCACACCAGATTCTTCTACCCAGTCGGTCACGGTATCAAAATCAATCACTACTTCCCCGGCAAGAATTATCAATACCAACAACTTGAACAAAAGGAGAATATCAATGAAAGAAAACCTGTTCATGAAGAGAGAGAACCCGAAGTTGTTAAGAACGAGGAGCCTACAAAAATGGTAGTAATTAACTCAGCAGAGAATGTGATGTTAGTAGAAGAACCAGTTCCAGAAACTACTCCTTTACCAAAAGCCGAAGTGGTCGAAACTGTTCAAGTTGTCCCAGCCGTAGTGTCCGTCATAACTCCTACTCCCGAAAACGAGAAAATCAATAATGAAATCCCAACTACTGCCGCTGAAAAGACTGAAGAACCTCCAAAAGAAATTACAACCCCAGCAGAAGATCAAGCACCGAAGGAAGATCAACCCTCAGATTCTGAAGTAGCATCATCCTTTTACCACTCAAGAATATACTATGTTGGTTTTTAATTAGGTTCAAATTAACTTGTTGATTAGTATCATAAGCAAATAAGTCATTGTATTAACTAGCTCGTTTTTGTTATTAATTTTCTTTGTTAATGTTTTTCATGTGTTAATAAATTAATATTTTACCATGTATTTGTTTACCTACTTTATTTTAACGATGCTAGCTCCACCTATACTTTACATGAACTTTTTACCATATCGACATGTGTAACGACTACGAACACGTTACGTGAGATGGCAGCACTGTTTGCACTGTAATTTCGTATGTTTCTCATAGAGGGCTCTACATACTATAATTACTTTTATGATGTGTGTTTCTGTTTCAAATAGAGATGAATGCATTCTTATTTGAACGATGGATATTGATATTAATTTTACAAATCTTATTTATTCTTTGTTATGTCAAATAATGCAATAATTTTATAAATATTGTCGTATGGTATCCAAGCGTCACAGTTTTTTCTTCACATATTAATAATTACTCATGTGCAAAAGCCGGCAAAGTGAAGCTATAAATTAAAATTACGAAACGAAATTCTCTCGGACAGCTGTTGAATCTTGAAAAAACGGGCCAAGTTAAGAATGAAGAGATGCATCATTTATCTCGACAAATGAATGTGAACAGTGTATTCTGCCTTCACAAGACCTTAAAACGAATTCTCTTTTAATTTGGAGTCCCAGATTTGAGTTTATGCAAGACGTTGCACAGACTACTTACGCATGATTCTGACAATGTTATAATGACTATTTCACAAAAGTAATTATTATTTACGTTTCAAACACTGACATAATTTTGTTGTATTTGTTTTATAATAAAGATATTAGTGACTGCCTCGTTGAACAGTGGTAACAACCGCTAGTTGTAATCGTGATTGTTGCAGTACTAGGTCCCACGTTAGTGGTAAACAAATTTCCTGCTTGGATACTACTGAGATTTATTATTTTGAAATTCTCATTGAAAATGGTTTAGATTCTGGAAGAGTATTTCATGAGTCGTAGCAGACTTATGATTTTGTCTTCTTTAGAATAAAACTTTTTTTATTCCTTATACTTTGCTCCACACATGACACCCAGGCTAGAACAACAATTTTTTGATCCTACAAAGAATTGCTCCGTGCGGGAATCGAACCCGCTACACGTTGCACGGCAGTCAGTTGCCCAACCACCTCGCTAACCGTGCAGTCATAATTGAATGGGTTCCAATCATATTACTTACTAGCTTTTGCCCGCGACTTCGTTCGCGTGGAATAGTGACTTCCGGCAAATTTTTGGTTTTAACCACATAGTTCCCGATCTCGCGGGATCTCTTCAAAAATGAGATGTGGAAGATATTCCAGGGAACTCTTCAAAAATCAACATAATGAGCTCTGCGTTTGAATTTAATAGATGTATACTCACTTAGGGCATTGACAAAATAGTTTAAAAACGGACTTAAACTAACTTAAAACTAAAGAAAGCTACGAATTACGAATTTATAACAATTAAAAAAGAAACTATATTACAACCTATCCTCTATGCTATAATAACCAAGCTTAAACTAAATAATTTAAAAGAAACGACTTAAATCTAATCTAATTAAAAAAAAATTAGACTTACAAATTTATTAAAAAAACTAACTACAGTAACTACTAATAATCGATATCAAACTAAACCTACGTTAAATAGGTTACCAAAAAACCAGGAAAACCCAACAAATAAACTTATTAATTGACAAATACAACGAAACCAATTTAGAATATACGAAACAGCAGGACCACTACAGACAAATAATCATACGACTGATAATACACTTTTTCTACGATAGTACCGAAGCGCTCGGCCGATACCCAACCAAATGAATGTAACGAAACCATAGCGCGATCTATTTCGATCCGAAATCGAAAGACAACTTGGATTATTTATTTATACTCCGTTCGGGCATTTTCTTTGTACTAAAAGTTTAATTATATTGATATTATTTTTTTCATACCTTTTTACTATTTATTTACTTTTTTCGATGAATTAAAACAATAACATGAACCGAAGTCGTGTAACGATCGACATAGAATTATCTATACTCCGTTAGAGCATTTTCTTTGTACTAAATGTTTTATTATATTGATATTATTTTTTTCATACCTTTTTACTATTTATTTACTTTTTTTCGATAAATTAAAACAATAACATGAACCGAAGTCGTGTAACGATCGACATAGAATTATTTATAAATAATTTATTTCTTATTTTTATTTTTTGATTTTTGAAATAAAAATATATCTATGTCCTTTCTAAGGTTCTAAACTATATCTGTACCAAATTTCAACCAAATCCGTCAAATAGTTGCGGAGATTAATGGTATAAGCATAGAATGTTCGACGTGATTCTTTAATTTGACATAACTTTTTTATTTATGAACCGATTGACATGAAACAAACACTAAATGTAAATTTAAGCATCCCACAATATATTCGTGAAAACCGCATCCAACTCGGATCAGCCGTTTCTGAGATTAGCGCGCACAGACGAACAGACAAACAGACAAACAGACAAACAGACAAACAGACAAACAGACAAACAGACAAACAGACAAACAGACAAAAAAAAGTTACTTACATTTTTGGGTTCGACATCGACATAACAATAACCCCTGCTATTTTTTTTATTTTTATTTTCAATGTACAGACAGCACTTTTCTACGATTTTATTATATGTATAGATAACATTATCCGATATCCGATAGACTATATACTCGTAATTATGGTTGTTTAACAATCGGTAAGTTACATATACCCATGGCCCATGGCCCTCACATTTACAATATAGGTAGGTACTTTGACTATCCATGAATGCGTAGACAAGAATACGCTTTAATTGTTAACGAAGTGTATTGTTTTTATGCATTGAAAGTTAATTGATTGAATAGAATTAATCAAATGTGATTGATAAGGATAACGTACTTCATGTGAATAATGATTCTCCAGCACTGGTTTCTTTCTCTCGTCTACTGTAAAACGAATTCGAGGATTAAAAGAATTCGAGGGGTGACTAGATACAGAAGAGGAGTAAATAAATGTTTGAAAAATATTCTATCATCTATTCACTCCATTGAATTCTTTTCACCCCGTTTTACCATTACTTACTAGTTACTTTTTTTGACAGTGTTGGATAAGGTCTTGAACTTTTTGATTTTCAAAATTCTCACAAAAAATATGGACTGTAGAATTGAGACTAGTGTTGGCAATAGGGTCGCCTGACGACCTTTAAAATAACACATTCTCAAACATTCCTAAATCACCAATAGTTCGGCAAACACAGTTTAAACCAAGATTAGTTAATCCATACAGCTATAACTTAGCTAGGAACTTATTGTATGTTTGTTACTCAATCACACAAAACTACCGAACGGATTTTAATGAAATTTGGCATACTGATAGACCATGACCCACTTTAAGACATAGGATACTGATTAGTGGCGTAAGGGAAACGGCAAGGGAAAGTTAGTTATTAATATATTTATAATAATGTAATTAGTTAATTTGAACGTCATATTTTTTTATTTGTGTGCGTTTAAGTATAATTTTACTAACATATCTATTTGTCGATAGAAATCCTAAACAACTACGGAAATAATGATTTGATTTATTTATAGATATTATTTTTCACAATAAAATTAAAATTAAAAATTAATTTAAAATTACATTTATAGCTTCATTTAAAGTTGATATTATTTATACTTTATTGTATAAGCTCAGTTTTTGTGGCGTTGTGTAGGTGGCTCTCGTAGAGAGCCGTGGCTGCCTATACCGAACTACCCAGTGACGCTTAATTTATTAATTAAGGTCTTCAACTAAGGTGTTATATATGACATGTACAACTAAACTATAATATTGTTTTTATATTTGATATTATATTTGCATGTTTTCTACAGCATGGGAAAGAAACAGTCTTAAGTAGATAAGTACTCATACGTACTCATATGAAAGTACTCAAACCAATGAATATCAATTAAAACAGCAATAAATACAAATTATATCGATGTCTGTATCTCGTTGAACTGGATTACCAACGAACCACTAATTACGATTACGAACGTACATTCCTTAACACTCTCCGACTTTAAATACCGATAGTCTATTAAGGAAATTCTTAAGTACCGCACACAAGTAACCAGTTAGGTGCTGACAAAACTGTACCTAAACATTATTCATTGCAAAGTCAGGAAGTCAGGTAGCAACTGGATCAGATCAAATTATTCCCAATTTTCATACGCCCTCAAAGATTATGTAAGAGCTATATAAGTTAGCGGCCGTAAAATATTTGTATAACTAGCTTTATCTTGGAATAATTAGTATAAAGTGGAGCAAGAACGACAGCGAACTGCACTTTCGCTGTTGGAGCCTTCGTTGATAAATGTTGGCAGCTATTTACAGAACAACGCTATTGGTGCTCACTGAACCCTTGATAGAATTGCTACTTCCTTATTAACAATCTCTGTTATGTAGAAGCCGATTGGGCTGTAGAAATGAATGTATGGATCTAGGTATAGTAGGTAAAACTATTCGTTGTATTAACATAACACCACAATAACGTTACACTAATTTAAACCACTCACATAATTATATCATCCACTTTTCACCATTTGTATTAAATGTCGCAAGCAACAGGGCCTCTAGTGACCTAATTGCTATTGACCAAATGTTTTTTTTTTAATGTTAAATGGGCCGACGTTTGGCCGCTATCTCGCCTGATGGTAAGTGATGATGCGGCCTACAGTGGAGCACGTCTGCCCATAAGCAACCTATTATTTTACCATTTCACCGACTCCGGGCCATTACCGATAATTTTTCTTACACTTAAAAACACTTTGAGCGATCAATAAGCCTTTACAACTATTATTATGAATCAACTAAACCATTCCTATTTCTCTTAAGCTTTTTATTTACTTTTTAACTAAAATAAACTACTGACTACATAGAATATCGTGTAGCGACAGAAGAGATAAATATTTCGTAACTAATCTATGGACAAATTTAAGGGTGCTTTTTTCTACCAGAAATGTTCTATGCTTACGAAGATGGAATATCTAAGCTGTGAAACTATGTGACCGTTTCCACCAATACTAAGGTATTCAGCAGTGCGAGGAAGATGAGCAGTATATGATGTATTGATAGTAGAGAAGCCATTCATAGTACACATCCATCGCACGTATCCATAGCATGCATTTGTCCATATAAAAAAACATAGCTTAACTGAGGCCGTTCCAGTACTAAGCTAGGTGTACCAATTAATATAATTGGTGCACAGCAACGTAGCATAGCACATACCTAGTGGAAAAACACCCTAAACGTTTTAAACTACGATCTTCAACCCTTATGCTAAGTATTAAAATTTTAGTAAACCGTCTTATGTAAAGCAGGATCCATAGTCCTGGGATGGACTGCTATGAGCTATCAGTGACGGCACGTAGATATCGCAGACCCACTTATGTAATCAAAATTATTTAAATAGAAATAAGTAAACGTAATATTATTAAATCTCTCAGTACAAAGAAAGCTGTTATTGTATTATCCTTTAAATATAGAAAACATTTTAACTTTTTACCTTTCACAGTCGACAGATGTACCATCATCGATTAGCAGACGAATGATATAATCAGATATATCTGAAGAGATATTTCTCTTTACGATGGAAAATATTATTGTTCAAACTTATGCAATAAAGCTAAAACAATAGCATAGATGTAATCACGAACAAAATCGAAGATTTTCCAACATCTTGTAAGTGACTTCCGATTTAGACATACCATCAATAGATGTTGCATGAGCAAGCGTGGGACAATACAATTTTAATCACCTTTACAGTATGACATACGAATTATGCAATTTTATAACTAAAGGAAAAAGTGATTACTTAATATATTTTTTTAATACAAACGACGTAAAATGAGGCGTGTTTGTATGATTATAATAAACTTACAAAAAAATATTACTACATAAGTGAACAATGTATTTTATAAATCTGATAACAATAAATGTTTTTAAATAATAACAAATAATTATGTCAATATAGTACAGAATAGTACATAGATTAGTCAACCACAATTATTACGTTTTGTCGTTCGTACTTCGTTCTTGTGGAATAACTGCACGGATGAACAATACATTTATCTCAAACAAAACTTGAATACAACCATCGGGCTTAAACAATCACAAAAAATTATAACAATATGGGCCTCTCACTTATCGTCCATTTTCTCTACATATTGTAGCGATATCGAGAGTTGCGACACTCGATAAAGCGAGCAGATTGGCAATGCGGCAATTACTGTGATCCGATCGAATATCGTCGGGAATAGACCCCCTCCACAACCACCGCTTATGTTTTGTTTGTTATATAAAAAGAGTGCACTATCATACCGATACCAGTCAAGACATTTGAGTCTAAAGCAAAATGTTCTCCAAAGTAAGCTTTATTTCATATACAGGCTAAGTGGGGCTTACATAACATTTAGGACAATTTCGCTCGACGTAATTTATGATTACATTGTCCAATTGCCCGTTTTGAGCTTAGTCGTACTTTGAAAGCTGTAGTGTGGTCGCAAAATAGTCAATTTCAAAACAGGCATTTTGGTTTTAAAAATTCCTTAGAGATCTTCCCAATTAGCTATGATTAAAGAGGGTAAAAAATAAGGGTAAAGAACTTAAATAATAAAATCTGATTGTTTCCCTCAGGTAGTGATCGCTTGTGCCTTGGTAGCGGTGTGCCAGGCTGGTTACATCCACCACGCGCCCGCTGTGTCCTCACAGAGCATCGTCCGCCACGACCAGACCGTGCACCATGAGGCTCCAGTACATTACTCTGCTCCCGTAGTGCACGCCGCACCCATCGCTCACGCTGCTCCCATCGTCCACGCCGCTCCCGTCGTCCACGCGGCTCCCGCTGTCCACGCCGTCCACGCCGCTCCTTCCCACGAAGACCACTACGTCGATGAATACGTAAGAACATATTTATAAGCTAAGTCTAATTAATCTTAAGTTCCCTTTCAATTGACCTATGAGAAATTTCTATCGAGTCAATTTTACATGAAATTGATTGATTACTTAGGTTTTTTATCGATGGTCGGCTTAATCACTTCATTATTAATACATGTTGCAGGCTCATCCCAAATACGGCTACTCCTACTCCGTTGAGGACCCTCACACCGGTGACCACAAGTCCCAGCACGAGACTCGTGATGGTGACGTAGTTAAGGGAGAATACTCTCTGCTGCAGCCTGATGGTTCTTTCCGTAAGGTGACCTACACCGCTGACCACCACAATGGGTACGTAAACAAATGTTCTAGATAACACCTTGAGAATTACTAAGTTCTAGTTTTCATTAACATCAACACAATGAATGTCAAGATAACTACGAGCCGTCATTGTATAGAACAATTTGAAAATAATTGTATTCTTTGTGATACAGATTCAACGCCATCGTCCACAACACAGCGCCCGTGATCCACCACCATTAAATGGAATATTTACCCAACCTGTGATATTAGTGTTAATGTGTTCTTGTAGTCGAGTGTGTAGCCTTCCATCTGTTCTCATTAATGATATTTAGTAATACACTACAGTGCAATAGAACAGGGCCAGCGACAACAAGAGAGTATGAAGATGGGATTGTTTTGTATCACATCACGACTAGTGTATAAGCCATTGAAACATGATTGTATGTAAATAGTTGTCGTTGATACTGTTAAATAATTAACAAGACTGTAGCCATAATTGAGTGTAATGTATCAAACATAATATTTCCTGTAAATAAAAGTGCATGTAGAGTTGATCTGTCTCATGAATGGTCTTCGTAGATGTATGTTATCTGCATGTATATCGTTTCTGTTTGGTGTGGGCAATACATTGTATATAGCTTAGCTTTATCCAATAAAGATGATGATAACGAAAATGGTTTCACATTTATTTGTGCACATATTTTTCCTACCTTAATGGAAGGTTAAGCTTACTATCAAAACTATAATGAAGAAAACTATGTCTTCTTCCGAAAAAAGTATTACGAGAATCTAGAATTAGATCGACTATGATATTGTGTAGGGTGCAATTCCCGCCCGATACAACTATTTTATGTGATCCATAAATTGTTGTTTCGGGTCTAAGTGTCATGTTTATTTGAAATTGCATATTTGTTAACGCACTCACAAAACAGGAGACAAGCCTAGCGTGGAACGACGTTTTCGTAAAAAAAATATTTTGAGGTATAATTTGTTAATGCAATATTTGTAACATTTAAAGGGACCACTTTACAAGTATGACAATAAATTCATGACACAACGTTTCCAAAAGTAAAATAAATCAATAAATATCAAATAAAATGTATTAATCGTGTGATTCGATTATAAATCAATATTAATATACGTGTATGGTATATGCGCAAGAGTCATCTGAAGAAAACTTGTTGCTTCATTACCGATCGTAAGAAACGAGCAAGCGACATGCCATTTTTTGTCCACTACTGTAACCTTTAATGGTGGTTCTGACACTCTTACTACAGAAAATTCACAGCTTTAAATAATATAACAATAATATTAATCTACAATAATAGATGGTATGTTTCTTTTACAATTTTTGTCTGTCTGTCTGTTGTTCCGGCTAACCTCTGAAATGGCTGGACCGATTTTGAAAGGAGTTTTATTGGCAGGTAGCTGATGTACTAAGGAGTAACATAGGCTACTTTTATTTTAGAAAATAAAAGTCCGTAATCCACTTCTTTAAAACAATTAACAGTTTATTTTCTACAAATATGGATGATTCACGATCAGAATTTCATTAAAAATTATTATTATTGGAAATAATATCTGCATGTAATCACCGTCGGTCAGCTTGATCGATGATTACAAATGTATAACGATTACGGGTCACTGGATAACCTTTCGTGAAAATGACAAGTTATCTCAATTTAAGAGAAACTGAGGACACACATGTTGTATACTGGGATTGAAGACTCATCCTTTTTAGGATAAAGATGATTATTGTCGACAATATTCTATTTCGCAATGTCTGGATAGCCACTGTGTAGGTACCAAATAAATATCATATTAGTTTATCGAGTATCTAATAACATATGTATATGCAGGTGAAAAAAGCAGGAAACTTAGGCAGGCAAATCCTACTTATCCCAAGTACCAACTGAAATAGAAATGCAATCAATTAAAGCAACCAGTTTTATCAATGTGACATTTTACATCCAGTTTATCTTAAAGGTGCCACTCGATATCTTCGACGACTTATCTGCTAATCCCATTTATGCCAGATAAAATCTAAGAAAAATTAGGATTTTCTATACCTAATAAAAACATTGAGAAAATATTGATCGCACTGTTACTAACAAGAATCAATTGCAAAATTACATCGACCTAATACGACGTCTAAATTGAAAGAAAATTTAATAAATTAAAGTATTTGACACAAACCATCTTAAAACGTCTTTTTTTTTTGAGGGGGAAAATCATCTGAAGGTTTCTCTCGCTTTGAGTGAGGCGAGAGATAGTGTCAGACTCTTACTAACTAAAAACCAACCCGTTCCTACTCCTGTTTTTCGAACCGGAACTCCCAGGAACCCGCTAGGCAGTCCGCCTCAAAAAGTTTGGAGTCGTCAATACAAACCAAGTTTTATTTCATTAAAACTAACACTATCTGCGCCGAATCCCAGTATAATAATATTTGACCGAAGTATTGCTCAAAATATAAGTAGATGTGAAGAGAAGAAGACCTAGGTCAACAAGTGACCTACAATTAGACGAACATTCAGACTTACCGAAGATGCATAAACCAGGAGCCGGTTTATCAAGTCACCTATAGCAAATTGTTGAATGACGATGATGAAAAGTCCATTCCAAAGGAAGTTACCGTTACGTGAACGGAAGATATTTTGATAGTTTTAAAATACTGTCGGATATCAAATTGATATATTGATCCTTTATAATTAATATAATTAATCAATAGATATTATTATTATAAAAGGAAATTGTTTGGGATGTTGGTGTAAGTAAATAAATTAGTAGTTTGATAAATATCGGTTACGAAATTTTTATCGAAGTTCTAAATATGGGACCAATAATGTAAGCAATGAAAACATTATAGGACTTAAAAGGCTCTGAAACTATTATTTTGCACAACTGATCAACAGTTATTTAAAAAATGTTTCTTACAACAGCCCAAAACGCCTAAAACAAAATATTTTATGTTTTACGCAAGCATTAGACACAATAAATTAAGTAAACGTATATACTAATAAGTAAGTAGATCGTGAAACATCTAGAAATACAAATATTTTTAATGCAAAAACTATTCTTCAGTTTCACAATAAAGTGCAATCTGAAACAACAATTAGACCAACAGTAAACGGTGATAGACGAAACAAAACGTTGCGATAGTCCATGCATTGGACTGAACGTGTTAATTGCACTAACAAGTCCAGTGGAGCGTGAGAAGATATGAGATCTCATCCAAATTGCATATCAACATTACCATACAATGTCCGAACCGAAATAAGGAGTGAAAGCAACTGTACTGGCGGAACTTAAGTCTGGCGACCCGCCGCGCAACCCAACGCAGGTAGCCGGTAAACCCTATATTACCTATTTAATATTCAAACATTTAGCAATTGAGATCACACAGATATCGACTGACTACATAACGACTTTGAATCCAGTATGTACCTTTATTGCGTACTGCAATGTGACAGAAATGCGACGAAGCGTAGGTGTTGTGCGTAATTCATATTTGCGTACAGTTTTAGACGCCGATTTATTGAAATTTAATACTCCTTTCTTTGGATTCGAAGCTTGCGGCGAGTTCTTGATGTAATAACGGTGACCACTTAAACCGATGTCAGATTTATGTCCCCGCATATAAGGTGAAACTTCGGAAAGTTCAATTCGAAATATCGACGACGATGTTCGACGTTCATGATTTAAATATAAAAGCTAAATAAGTATAATTTAGTAAATAAATATTATGCCTGTTTTCCTGGAGAGAAAGAAAGAAGAGAGCTTAAAAGACGTCCGACATTTTTGTCAGTTGTGATATTCCGTCCGATTTGAAAATAGGATCAATCTGCAAAAACACAAAGCACTCCTTTAAATACTTTGCGTCTTTGAGCAGTAAAAGACTTCTTCATATTTTTCATTATTCAACAAATTTTCGTTTATACGTTTTTTACGAACCTCGCTATTTTCATATCGGTTATTTAACGCTTGAAGTAAATAAATCAAACAAGTTTGAATGTACAAGCCGCATTAAAATCGAAAATAATTAATGATCATAACACAACTTGATCTTCATTTAATTACTACACACTCGTACATTCATCAAAGTGCAAACCGCTGACATTTAAAACCTCTTCAAGTTTATTAAACCAACTAAGATGACACGTGTCACTTAGTTCATCTGCCTTAATTAATTGGGTTGGGTTCAATTTGGTGTTACAAAATCTTTATCGCAATATCCAAAATGTATCGCCATAATTGTCAGTGGATTATCGAGTGTCCCCCGTTTTATTAACATCTTGATTGATGTGGGTTACGAAACGTACCCTTTCGTACTCATCACAATAAACTCATCTTACATTCTTATTTTCGAAGATTTACCGGTTTTATATGTTAAACACCGTAAACGAAATTCGGAGAAATCAGGTTCAAATGTCATTTACTTTTAAGGTAAAGTTATTGTTAATAAGGAAATTATTCTTAATTGAATTGCCTTGATTTTACCTTGATTAAGTACTAAATTGAAGTTAACAGTGACATTGGAGATAATTTCAACGCATGTTCAATGCTCATACGCAAGTTGCGTGATACTTGTACACTTGGAACAGTTACTAACATTCCAAGACTAATAGTATTGATATGATCCGTCATGGTTCTTACTACAAGGTCATTACACTCATCATGTTTGATAAATCTCTATTATGTTCGCGTAAATTACGTAGATTGCTCCAAGATTTCAGATGTGCATTAGAGATTCCAGCCTACCAAGACTAACATCAATCACGATGTAGGACGCATCTGTATGCATTTTAGTATCAGTAGCGTGGGAAACTGACGAGCGATATGTTTAACAATAATGATATTATAATATGTACCTACTAGACAAGCAAGCAGCAATGACACTCTAATATCGTCGGTCCAATATTACTAGTCTAAACTAGTTAAAGTCTAGATATATCTTAGAAAGGGACCCATACTTTTGACTCTGAAGCAGGAAGTAGTTTCCATAACGCGTAAATGAAATCTCAAGTTATAGCTTACAAGTACAGAAATAAACTTTATTGGTAAACTGACACTTAACGGTAAAATATAAATTATGGTATTACACAACAGTCTCATCATTATTATTTAAAGGCTATCTCCGTAATATCATTTCGGAGTCCTGACAGCTTAAAAATTTACACTCCAAAATAACAATCAGCGTGATATATGGTGGTAGTTTAAAGGTTTCGCGACGGAGTGCGTATGAGAGATGCGGAGTGTGACCTTCACAGAAAGCCGCGAGAATCACCAAGGAGTCACGATCGAGATGCGAATCGATCGGGGAAATATGCGGTGCGCTGGCGACGACTTGCTCCACCGGTTGTAACGCAGGGAGCACACCGAGAACTTTGTAAGCTTTAAGCTAGATTGTTGGAACCCTAAATAATATATGTAGCAATCTGTACAAATAGTATTTTCTGGTTGCTGATCGTACAGAATCGTAGCCATAAGTAAAACTTTTTCTATTTCCTGTAACATCAAAGGAGTAAAATCTAATTACACTCTTAAATCATGGTTCTGTCTGTATTATTTTACGTTAATATAACATGACCGATACGTAAAGTAGGTAGAAGAAAATTTGGAACTCAGAATGATATTTTATTTGTGAGCAGCGTCACGCCTTTTATTCCCGAAGGGGTAGGCAAAGGTGCACATTACGTCACCTGCTATACGATGTATACTCACTTTTCACCATTTGTTAACACAAATGGTGAAAAGTGGGACTTGTAACCAAGTCCCATGTAATAGGTGGTGAGCTCATTGCCGTATACAGAGCACAATTCCAGACTCCGTGCTACTAAGACATTTTCGAAAAACCGAAAAAAGCCCTTTAATAGGTTTTTTGTTTGTGAATGTTTTTTACAACATATCCTGTAAAATAAAATAAAGAACAAGCCGATAATATCAAAAACGTAATAACAAGGTTTTGCTCCTAGTGTAAAGAAAACCTTACATTGCATAAGAGTTTACTGGATCAGTCGGTGCAACCCAGAGCGCTACTTTCTTACCGGCTGATACTATTCGGACCCGTTTACACTGGCCACTCAGGTCCTCGATACCTTTAGAATGGTTTATGTGCAGATAATCGCGATTAGACATTTGTTTACGGGTAATGCACAAATTGATTAACGGACGCTTGTTGTAAACCCAGCCATTATATAAATTCTATAAATCTACACTTGATTAGGATTTAAATCAGAACAGCAAATGTAATAGTTGATTTAGTGGCTATTGGAAATACGCTCTATATACCATAGTATTCACATTTCCTCATGCATATTACAATTAAAATAGAACCAAAATAGAACCTTTAATTACATCTTTAAAACTCGCAATTAAACTCTGTTTTATTCATAGACGAACAAATCTTATTTCCAAAACAAACATACATCATATTATAGTTATCGGTCAAATGCAAAGATCTTGAATTTGAAATACACAAGTCATGCATATCGTACTACGAATCAATACAACATTGATAAAAGTAATACACTAACCGGTTTGGACATGCAATTCAAATGTTGTTCACATGTGAATAACTTTCAATACAAATATTTTATTGGTATCTTCAGACCCAGCTTTAATTTCATTGAATGATTGGATGATATAATGGAACCTATTTTTAAAATAGCTATTTAAGACTCAACAGGATATTAGAGCAATTATGTCTACGTAAGTAACAGCATAACTTTGTTTATCACTCAATCCATAAGGAAAAAGAACCATTTAGTTTCTACAAACAAACATAAAATATGCAATTTCCTTGTTAAGTTAACACACCTTATATAGAAGCATTTCTTGTAAATAAACAAATTATAGTCTGGAAATTTCTACCATCAAGGAGGTAAGCTTATGAAAACAGCTTTA
This sequence comes from Spodoptera frugiperda, assembly GCF_023101765.2. Classification (NCBI taxonomy): domain Eukaryota; kingdom Metazoa; phylum Arthropoda; class Insecta; order Lepidoptera; family Noctuidae; genus Spodoptera; species Spodoptera frugiperda. Next base: position 447,102 of record NC_064231.1, on the reverse strand, counting down.
ACTTAACCTTGAACGAAAATGAAAAACGCAATGACGTAATTTAAGGTGTAAAGGTGATCGTGTGTGGCGGTGTCACGTATCGGGCCGGTTTCTCTATATCGGGTGACATGCTCCGACGCTTCCTCCGTCGTATAAAAACTTCAACCCTACCAGCATCCTTATCAATCGAGTACCACACTTCAGTACAACATCAACATGCACTTCAAAGTGAGAAAGAAGCTTTTGGAATATATTGGGAAGATTTTTTCGGACTATTTTAATGAATTAATCAATTTCAGATCGTGGTGTTCAGCGGTTTGCTGGCTTTCTGCCAAGCCGGTTTGATTGAAGAACATGGACATGGGCAGGCGGTTTCTAGTCAAAGTATAGTTCGTCATGATGAGCCCAGTCTTCAACAGCAGCAACAGCATTATACTCCTGTAGTGGCTCAGCACTCGGCCCCAGTTCTGCGTCGTGCAGTTCCTGTGCTCGAGCAGACAGCGTACCTTCAGCATGGCGCCCCAATTGTCCACGCTACTCCTTTAGTTCAACACGTGGCTCCTGCGGCTATCCATCACGCTCCCGTAGTGCAGCATATCTCTCCCGTCGCCATTGGACACGGCGAACAAGTCGAACATCATGTAAGTAATTACTTATCTATGTCCTCTTAACACTTTTTCAACTATTATCATTCTCATAATCTAAATAATTAATAAAAATCTATATAATATTACTTTTGCAATATTACCATTAGGCTCGTGTAACAGAAATGGGCTTTCAAGGCTAGAATTGAAAATTCGATGAATGCACTGAGTCATCTAAAAGTGAACTTATTACTGACTGAAATTTGCGAAATAAATAAAAGGTTTTAAAAGTGAGGTTACAAAATAAATCAGTTCATAAACGAAACAGAATATTTTATAGAAAACATAAGTATTAGCGTCCATTAATAATTCGAAAAGGTCCAAATAAAAGTAGGCAGCGCCTATTCATGAGTAATCTCGATCTTTTTGCATAAGTAATTAGATTTGTCGGGTTTAATCACGAGCATCTAATACATTCATAGTAACATGTTACGTCATATATTCGGTAACTGAACAATTATCTGCATTCGTTTTATTTTAATGATATTCGGACAGATGGGTACGTTTATTGTTAAGTAACAGGCCGACATACCAACATATTATTTAACACAATTTATTTTCTTTAAATGGCTTTCAATGTGTTAACGAGACTCCTTATTACATTTGCCCTTAAGAAGTTATTTTAATTTTATTTTTTTGGCACGACACATCGTTTCCATCAGCTTATCGTCACTTTAATCAATACCAATTAAATAATAAATTTTGTTTAAATGTTCAATAATGAATTTTTTACGTGAAAAAATGTTTCACTTTTGAAGAAGACTTGCTTTTTCTTTGTACATTTTTAAAAACCAAACTGCATCACGATTATGAAAGTGAGTAATGTTATAATGAGGAAATGTTATGTGCAAGTTCTCTAGGTCAAAGTCAAAGAAATATCTCGAACACGTGGTTAAACAAAGTGAAGTGAAAGGTACGATTACAATTAAAATTGTGATCAATTGATAGAAGTCAATTAAATATATATTGTGTAACCCCCTAGTTATTACAAGACTATAAAGTTTTGTAACTCGTACGGGGCAATCTATCAATCTATGATTGGTATTAACGTCTATTTATCAAAAACATCATTACATTTATGTTGATCAACATTTAGGTTTTCGTTCCCTGTTGCAGTTAAACAATTAAGTTGCGAAAAAGAAGACTAATTTGTTCTATTATAATTTAACAGATCTCAATTAATCATTTTAATTGGCACTGTTTAATTTGATTTCTAGTTTTGTTGCTAGTTTCACTTTAACTTTACAGGACATTGTGCAAATCATGTTTTTAAAACTTTTTCTTGCTTGCGATATATTTTGATTATATACTTGAATTTACTAATCGCTATACAGGTAAGCATATCATTCTACTGGTTTCTGTTATAACTGATGTTTACGTTCAAGGCTCCTGCTAAGTACGAATTCTCGTACTCCGTGGAAGACCCTCAAACCGGTGACCACAAGTCCCAGCACGAGTCTCGTGATGGTGACGTAGTTAAGGGAGAGTACTCCTTACTGCAGCCTGACGGTTCCATCCGTAAGGTCGAATACACTGCTGATGATCACAACGGGTAAGACATTAACTTGTTAATTATATTAATCTATGTTTATAACTTAAGCAATGAAAATGGTCACATCAAAATATTTTTATTGATTACGTTATAAATATCTTAATCAAAATCCAGTGAATCCAATAAATCTGTAAGTAAAATTATGCTTACATATAGAACTAAGATGCATATGTTTTTTTTCTGGTCAAGGTCCGTCATCTTAACGTAGTATACAAGATTTACCAATTTATTATTTCAATTATCTCTCTATAACAGTTCTCTCATTTTCATAGCGCAAACCTGACACTTAGTTAGGTGCATAGCATTGACTTGAATAAAAAAATTGCGTCGCAGAGATATAGTAACAATGTTAGTAACACGCGCTTCAATTCCATTCATATGATCTTGCTGATCATCTGTCTTCTTTCGTAACACATCGACTCTGTTAAGGCCAATCCAACATATAAATTACTAATGAATCCGAGCTGGCGAGACTAATAGCGTTTACAAATGTAATCTATTATAGTTTTAATCTAAATCGAGTGTTGTTTCGGTCGATAACGTAGATAGTATCGTTACACCGAACTCTGCAATGCTGCAATTGTGAAGAACACCTGTCTAGCCATAGCTTGTTATGTTAGTTGTATAACAGCGCAAGCAAACTGCATAACAATGTACCATCGTCATTAACTTAATAAGATGCAATTTACTCGTAAAATCGGTTTAGCACTATGAGTGAAATGTATTGAATACTGCAAATTGGTTGTTTGGTTACGTGTGCTTGAAATTGGTGTAAGGTATAAGGTAATAACTTATTTATAAATTATAGGTTCAATGCTGTCGTGCACAACTCGGAGCCATCAGTGCATGCAGCGCCGCCGAGCCCCACTCCAGTGGTTCATGCTGCTCCCGTAGTTCACGCTGCCCCCGTGGTTCACGCCACGCCTGTCGTTCACGCCGCCCCTGTGGTTCACGCGGCACCCCTCGTTCACGCCGCTCCTCTAGTTCACGCGGCTCCTGCCCACTACGTCACTGCCCACCACTAAACTCTATATTAAATACTCGCTAAAATGTACTAATCTCTAATTTAAGCAGTTTCTTTAAATACATTGTTATTAATTTTATACATATGAATTTTGATTATTATTTTTGTCCAACCTTGAATTCGACTATTATGATAAGAAAAAATCAGGGGGAATTCTTATTGATGTGGATAGCAAAATCTGCTATTGGTATTAGTACCTACATAAATATGAAGCGTAATTAATCTTTACACTTTCGTGTTTAAAAAACGAACAGTCACTCACTAAGTAATCCAATTAAGAAATTTATGAAGAGAAAAAATATCGATTTCATGCTTCAAATGAATCTAGGAAATGGTACGAATATTAAGTTAGCAGAAAGTAAACATGTATGGTTAGATTTACGTTGCGTCGGCTCCGGTACAAGTAGCGCTGCAAACAATTCATACGCATCCGATATGTGGTGTTAAGTAACTGTAATTGGTTATTAGTCGCACTATTCAAGCTTATACTAAGACGTAATAGAGAAAATAATTTCATTAATTACCAAGAAAACGTGAAACAAGGTTTGCATACACATAACATTAGTCGAAGAATAAACTGTGGTCAAGAATGACAGACTCGAGTTTGCATACACATAACATAAATCGAAGAATAAAATGTGGTCAAGAATGACAGACTTATGTACACCTATGACATTATGATGTGTCTACTTAACTAGCTATAGCTATGGAACTAGCCAACTCATAGTAGTTGAGTAGAGGACCAAATAACCTCTGTATATAAGTTTTTAAACTGACATGATCACTAACACTATTATTAGAACTTATGACGGGATATGTACCATGTACCACAAGAGTCATCAAAATAAATAAACATGGTAAATATCCCGTCATAAGTTCTAATAATAACCTCTGTATACTTAGAACCACGCCGCTTAGATTCTTTCACATCGTAATAATTACAATACTATAGAAGGCACTTTTGTTTACGAATATAATTACTATATTAGGAGTACATTACTTACATCATAATTTTATCAGATGACGGAAGTTTTACAAATATACGTAACTTGCCGTTTTTGAGAGATCTTGATGTTACAATCATGAAATGGAAAATGTAGTTCACGAATATGCAGCTAACAGTCACGGAATTATAAAAACCTACTTTGTTTTGATATACGAGTACACGACATATTACAGAAATTACATTTCCATATAAAGACTAACTTGACTTATTAGGTACTCAAAGATAGAAGTTATCTAAAATATAGTGGAATGCAGTGTAAATAATGCTTAAATTATAAGTGGTACAGCGTATTTTATAAGGATTAAGTTCGAAAATTGTCTAAGTTTCACCTCAAACATAGAAGAGCAACAAGCCAAAGTTTAAAGTTAAGTATTTATCTAGTCTTAAGTATCTATCAAAAATAAAATGTATCATTCAAATAATACGATCCTAATTTGAATAACATACTAATAACTAGTTTTTAAATAAATGTAAACAATCATAAACCATGCAGCTACACAGACATTGTTCATCTGCACACATTTTAAAGACGAACCTCTATTTGTTCAAATCATAAACAGAAGCTGCCGCAACAGATTTCTGTAATCGAGAGCAATCCGTATGTGTATAATTCAAAAAATTACATACTTTGAAGCCCCAGGTTGTACTGAGAAATCGGTTAATTACTTAATGTACGAAAACGTGACGAAAACTTATAATACATTGTTTTATAATCCCTAGCAAGGTCGAGTTGCAACCATTATGTCTTTTGGCTGCTCTCGCACATAGCAACGCTCTACTTACTCGAAGTAATTACAGGTTAACGAGGTACATTGGTGAGAAGAATGTACTGAGTGTTATTAATTTATTTAAACGATTAAGTAACAGTAGGCTCGTCACTCAAATTGAGTTTTAAAAGAATTAATTAGTCGTAAAATTCTAGCGCGCATTATTAAAACAAAAAGTCATATTTCGTGTGTTAAATCACTAGCAATCCAGTTTTGTATGACGCGTAACCAAGTTGATAAGTCGTCAAGTATTTGTGTGCTGTACACGAAAAGGCGTGCAAACTTGTGCCCAGATGCATAATTTGACAACGTCTTGTCAACACTAATCTTATGATTTGTTGAATTCTAATGCAGGACTTATATACGGAAATGGACTTTGTGGGCAAAGAAAGGCCGCTATTTGAAATCCTTGCAACTGGTTTCTGCATGTGTCGATAACAGATCTAACACGCATCCATCACAGTTTGAAAGTATTTCTAGATTAATACATATTAAAACAAGTTAAAGAGCAAAATAAGCATATTCTTGCCTAATATCGACCTCCAAATCTGTAAATTTGCTAATTGGGTAGTTCACACACATTTCTTTTAGATCTTCTAGTAGTAAAGCTGTTATTTATCCCTCATATACAGAGTGGATCAGTGTAGTCCCCAGTTTGAAAAAGTGTTTATACAAATATGATTATAAAAATGTAAAATGGACATGCGGTGGATTTCGTTTAAATTTATTTTACAATTCGCATATAAATTCATTTTCAATTTGTATAATCCGCTTTCTAACTTCTTAAAAGATAATATTCAACTTCAACAATAAGACATATTTACAATAAGGTACTCGTAATATTCGTTTGGTTTCATTTTAAAACAAAAATTGGAAACTATATGCGAATATGTCTGAGAAGAATGAAATATATTTGTTCTACGTAACTTTTGGCATACATCTGTGATCACGTATTGTCTGCAGCATCCCACAAGAGAAACCAAAGTTGAGAAACGTGATAGAATTCTAAAAGCACTTCATCTTAACTATACAGCTAGATATTAGGTCTTCAACAGAGCGACGATCGAACGATCTGGCAAGGAGAGGGGGTTGTTAGAAGAAAGGCTAAATCAAAAATATTTCTAATTACAATAGCTTCAATTGTCAAAAAAATATTTATTTATCACCTTGAACCATAGAATGCTACGTAATTTTACGTAATTGCTATATCATTATCAAACTACCGTATTCTTGCGTAGAGCCGGGCCGCGTGCTGCGTCGCATCTCGCCGGTATACTAATATAAAAGTGGAAGGCTCCGAACCTCGGCATCAGTTGTGTGTGATCGTGCAGTCGGGCCAAACCTAATCCAAACGGAAAATGATCGCTAGAGTAAGTGCATCCTGTGGTTTACTCCTGTTTTGTGAAAGGACTTGCGACGTTGCTGCTAGTGATTTCGAGCCAATCAAGTTTTTTTTAGTGTCCTTTGTCCTCTTCAAAGAGTGCTATTGAGACCCCTAAATTTTAGACAGCACCAAATACTATTTGTTCCTTTGATGGAATCAGGTCAGAAGAGGATACCAATTCAATTACGACACTGTAATTGTACATTTCGCCTATTTTAAAACATTACTTCAATTCCTTTAAAATAGGTGATAAAATTCTTCCAATCCTATTTTTGGAAGAATTAATTCGATCTACAAAAAACGCATTTACACGCAATTGATTTGCATCCATAAAACTTTCGCAAGTCCTTGTTGACCAAGTGTTCTAAAAAGTCTCCATCTCATCTTATAAATCGGCTCGTTCACTTTAAATACATATATATGACTCAATCTATGAACATTACCAGTTTTAATAATATTCTATAGCCATTTTTAGCCAAAGTATATTCAAATTTTGCAACGTGCTTGCAACTTTAATTCGTAGTTACGAAATATTGTTATTTTGTATCAATGCATTATTAGACCAATCCATCGTTTCTAATCATTTTAGACTTTTGTGTTAGCAAACATTAATTTATTATGTTATTTTTAATCAATATTAGAATGATTGTTCTCTCTAAATTAAAAACTTTTGTGGCAGTTTCATGTATACTATTGTATAAAGGAATTAATATTGAACTAATTCCTTCAATGAATTCAAACAGATTTACTATGCAGCATACCAAGATTTCCAAACTCCTTATCGAGTGAAAGGCTGTCACTGCTCTATAATCTCATGCTGTGACAGTTGATACAGTGCCTTAATTGACCATCGCTGTAAATAAAGGGTTACGATAGCAATTCTGAATATATTAATATTTATCACTCCGATTGTGTCATCATCTACGAATCGTACCTAGAACAGTTTGTATCTATTGTTATATGTAATAGTTATTTGAAACTCTTAAAAACTCGATGACATATTGATTGATTAATTTCAGTTATGATGAATCTATCTAGTTATCGGCCAGTCTCTAGTGATCAAAAATAGAGAATGCTAATTAAAAACTTCAATGTCCGTATAAATAGAAGTAATCAATTTCGACACGCGAACAACGCCATTTTATTTTATGACTATCTTCGTCACCCAGTTTCTGTCCACATTAACCTCTGCAAATAGCACGTTAGTTTACAGCTTCTTAATTTAAATCTCTAATGAAAGTTATGTAACCCTATAATCCTCTGTGTACAGGTAACAGTAATCCTTTGTGCGTTGGCGCTGGCCTCCGCGGGAATAGTCCAGCTTGGACACGGTTACGCCGGGGAAGCTTATGGACACGAAGCAGTTGCGTACGCGCCCGTCGCACACTACGGAGGACACGAAGAAACGCATGTAGACTACCATGTAAGTAGAAAAGAAAGATGATAAACAATAATTACAAGAAAGATCAAGTTGTTATGTTAGGAGAGAATCCATGTATGATCTCTATAAAATATTCCTAAACTAGGTCACTCGGTTTCTCCAACCACGACAAATATGAATTTCTAACCTACATAAAATCATAAAACTAGATCAAATATAGAAATATATAAAAAGTCTAACCTTCAGCTAATGAGCATTGTTTCCCGTTACTCGCATTAAGAGCATGTGCACACTGTAATAGTCGCGGACATTACAACACTGCACTCACTGTCGTACCAACTGGAACGTTCTCACACATCAACTATCAAATATATTGGTCAAGTACGCACAAATAAAAAAAGAACACATCTTAAATATTTTGACACCAAAAATGACAGAGCCTTCACGCACTACTAATGAGCCTATTACGAACACAAGAGTTACCACTACAATAGCCATATAAAGCCACCTAAGTGTAACATCATAAAAAGTTATCGTTTTCGTAACAAACCCGAAGTGTCGTCACGACACGTGAATTACATTCATGATCTCGCTAATTTCTATTAATTATAACGGTTACGTTACCAGCAAACAAACTGTTGCTAATATCTCGTCGGTAAGTGGAGCAGCAAGAGCTGGTTTTGTTTCCCTAGGCCTGTGTTACCTATTTCGTTTCGTAATACAATAGTAACAAGCTAATTAATAGCTTGCATAAACGTGAGTGTTGAACGCCTGATCCAACACAATCGAAGCTGTTTCCTATATACGATACGTATCGAAGAAACAGTCGACACAGTCCCATAGCGCCCAGGACCAATTACATCATCACATTTTCCCATAAAATGGGATCAAGCAAATAAACATATATAATTATTTCGTTTCCTCTAGTTCTATCTATCGCAATCATGCAAATCAGTAGGTCCGATGTCTCATAAACTGCATGCAAGTAACTTACGAAGCTTTTTTGCGCTGGCAGCCCTCATTTATCTCGCCGTCATTGATGAAACTCTAAATTACTACTGATGCAATTTTATCGCCAACACAAAAAGTTTATACAACAATTTTATGACTCTTACAAGATTCACTCAATTACACGTTTTGCAGAAACAATTAAATGATTAACACCGACTGTTTTCTTTATCCGCAAATCGCACGCTTATAAAATTAGTCACTATAAAGTCTATTCTCAACAATTTAGTCTGAAAATCAAATTAGCGATCATATCTCTTGAATATAAAAGCTGCATTTAATCTACTGTCGATATTCTATAAGCTGTCATAAATCGGCGCCGCGGGCAGTGATTTGAAGTAATTCGCATTACATAACGGTTTGCAAAGCCAAGTATATCCCGGTCGTGACTGGAGGAGCGATAACATAGCGGTTCCCAAGAGGTTGCAACATTCGCGCTTAAGGCCCGGGACGTAATGACTGCCATGATATCCAGGCCATTGGACTGTTGTTTGCATAAACTTGGTGGCTCGTGCTCTCACGCTCGTTTAATGGTAGATGTGGAATCGTTGCCGACCGATGTCGACCCAAATGCAAAGTTGCGTAAAGCGCTTGACAGTACACACCATTGTAGTACGCGCAACAATAATGGGATCAAACTAGATCTCCTAGTCCACGCTAACGGGCCTCCGACGTAGATCAAAGATTAGCATGCATTGAAATGAATTTTGGAAACAATTTGTTACTCAACTTCATGTATAAGAAACAGGTTTTCGCGGTGCACCGAAGCATACTTGATTGAAATCAGTTAAACTGAATAAAAACTTGCCAAAAACATGACGTTACGCTTTCTTTATTATGCACTTTTAATAAGTAATCAACACATACTTTATTACGTGAAGTTTTACTTATGATATAAAATGCTATAGTAGACAAACATTAAACCTAATAAACATTTTTTGGTATTCAATTCATTTACTTCATCAACATGAAAAAAGGGAGAACATGTGAGTTGTCTCCTCTTTGTATGAATTTTACATAACATTTACTAGTTATGATAGATTTCTAAGGCACTCATGATTGTTTAAAAAGAACTTAAATATTTCTATGAGTGAAATAACCAATTTTCTATTCCTTTTTCCTAGGCCCACCCTAAATACGACTACTCTTACTCCGTATCCGACCCACACACTGGTGACCACAAGACCCAGCACGAGGTCCGTGATGGTGATGTAGTGAAGGGAGAATACTCCCTGCTGCAGCCCGACGGTTCCTTCAGGAAGGTCACTTACACCGCTGATGACCACAACGGGTAAGAATATATTAAGATAATACTTAAAAAAAATCAGCAAGACATCCTTGCAAAAGTAGATAGAGACAAAAAAATATTAACTTGTCTTTTGGTAATCAGATGAAAAGTGACACCAACTTTTCCAGTTATGTATTTAATCCAATGGAATAGAAGTGAGCTTAGAGCCTTGTTGTCTAGATATTGACTGAATTTCGAAGATCTTAATGACTGGGTACTCAAGACCGTTCACCATATACTAGGCAGTTTAATCATTCATTAACTATTCGTAACCACTGCAATAATTATTACGCTCTACTAATACCATTAAAAGTAAACGAATTCAATAAAAACATGAGCATAACGTGCTTACATCTGAACATTGGAATGCAAAACGTTTAACATTTCCTCGAGTTGATTACGTTACTACAATGTTACCTGTGTGTTGCAGTTTCAACGCGGTCGTCCACAACACTGCGCCCGCGCACCACGAGTACCACTAGTGCCGGCTCACACTGCCACTGTTTCTCATGTGATATTAAACACTTAATACTTAATGTAGATAGTCTTTAGTCGACACGACTCCTTATTTTATAAGACTGCGGCGAAAATTAAACTTTTAGAAAAAATCTATCCTTTTTTTTTGTGTTACCTACCTCCTGTCCTATTTTTCCCTGATGGTTCACAAAAATTCTAAGGCCTATGTAACTATGAATAAAGTACATATCGTAATAAAAGTTTGAGTGAAACAGTGCTTACATTAAAGAAAAATAAAGTACAACAAAAAAAACTAAAACATAGAAAATTAATTATTGAAATTATTTCTTTCATCCATACCTCCTTTAGTCTTTACAACAATAATTTTAGGTATAGAACTTCATATAATCTTACTTATTGTCATCGAGATATCTGCAAAAAGTAAACTTTTTTTCCAGCTTTTGACTTTCCGCAATGAGCCGAAACCTATAAGTCCATCGAAATATCTTAACACCAGGTAAATTGTAACTATTAAGTGATAAAAAGTAAATTTCGTAACTTAATGTTAATAAAAATCAAAGTACTAAACTGAAATGTTACTTTTTAGTCCTTTGTCCTTTATTAAGGAAACTTACGCATTTCCTTACTTACAAAAGTTTATTTTTATACTTGAAGCTTCTAATCAAGTTATTTTTCATGTATGCAAGATAATTAGGTACATATAATATCTCATCTACTATTCAACAGTTATATTAGTTGGTAATATTTAAATGAACTGTCATGCCACACTGAGTTATATTGAAAATCGAAAACTATTTTTTCCATAATCAGGGTACGAATTCGAGAAACTCAACAAAATTACGGAGACATTTTCATACTAGTTAATTATGTTAGTTAATTTGTCCTCATTTCGTCCTTTGCTATAACAGTACCTTTCAATTCTTTTAGTTTAGCTATGATACCTTTTCAGTATCATTTTCCCATAATAATTTTCGCTATCTTTAACTTTCCTTTAGATACAAATCATTGAAGATCAAGTTCAAAAGTGAGTGAGGTGGTATTGGACAGGTATACGTCCAGCTGTTAAATGAAAACGAACAACTTATGATAGTTAAGATGATTGCCCTTTCAAGGCATAAACGTATAACACATAAGTAAAAAAATTGGTTCTAGAAGCAGCTGCAGATTTAGCAGTTATAAACTGTACACACAGAACTGAAATGTTGAAATTTTGACCATATTAATAAGTTTTTTTTTTGGTGTATACGTTATTTTTAGAACAAAGTTCGTATGAGAGAAAAATAGGACACACTAACTGCCTGCCAGCGTCATGTGCCGCGTTCCTGTGGGATAAATAGTATCCTATCACCCAAGTCAGCTTATACCCTGTCTGTATGCCAAATTAAATCAAAATCCGTTCAGTAGTTTCAGCGTGATTGATGGACATCCAAAAAATCTTTCATATTTATAACATTAGAGTGATTAGCTATTATTATTAAAAATAAAGCAAGGGCTGTTGGTGTACAATGTACATACTATATTTAATCGTTGAAACCAGAGAAAACCTTGTCAAACTGTAGGTTACTGAAATGCCTCTACTTTTTGCCAGTCATATTACTAGCAGCATCAACAGCCTATTATTGGCCACTGCTGACCAAACAGCTGACGGCTTCTTTTCACACGGAAAAGGTTTAAGCATTAATCACCACGCTTGCTCAATGCGGCCTATTTTTTAATCGCCTTTCCATAAAGGGAGGCTTCTTATGACAGAGCAATTCAAATGCAATGCTGAATATGATATGGGTGAAGAAATACTTAAAATTACAGCAGCGGCTGTTTGATAATTACAAGATACTTCAAGATAGAACCGAAGTTGATGATCAACCGTTTTGAACATTTCCTTAGCTAATAGTGAGGAATACTTTGTTCGTTATTTTTTAAATTTCCTAATGATATAAATAATAAGCATGTAATTATAAATAACAATTCTGTCACAACAATACTAGACCCAATTCAGTAATTAGTGATTGGAAAATTAAAATAAAAGCGCCTGCACAATATTTGTGGCAATCGAGTAACTCTCGAAGATTTCTGTTACTTTAAGATCAGGCGACGTAGTACATTACTTTACTATAAAATTAAGAGGTTTTGTTCTATGTATTTCTTTCACGTCGCAAGAGAGCATTACATGGTATCATGCTTGTATCTGGAAGTAGTTTGGTGGCTAGAGAATGAGATGAATACCTACTTTTTCTTTAGATCATGTGGACGAGCGATACTGCTGCCTGAGAGTCAGTACGTTTGACTATAAGTAATCGTTACCCCACCCTCTAAATTTCACAAAGTACTCTTTATATCTTTTTTAAATAAAAAGTACTTCAAAGTGGTCTTGTATTCAGTTTAATATATTTTTTTACATACTCTTAAAATTAACTCTACAACATTGTTTAAATGACAGTTTAAACGGTACCTTATATAGCAAGATGTTGTTGTTTTTTTTATTTTTCTAATGAAAATTATAAAGCAATCAAGCTGTAAAATTATAAACGTATAATGAAATTTATTACAGCTCATAAAAAACACTGGTCAATAAAAGGATAAGGTCAGAAAGATATAGATGTTACAGCCAAAGTAATAAATCTTGATATTATATATACTGTCTAGCAATTATATATAACGTCTACTCAATTTAGATAAAGTGATAAATGACACAAAATTAATCACATTAACTAGCAATTTTATATACTATCTTCGAAGACTTGGATAATGTAATAAAACGAGCAGCATGCAAACAAACATGCAGCAGGCAGGGTTTCTGTCATGGCTCCGGCGCTGCGGGCCTCCGGCGGCCCCACGCGTGCTAATCGTCGCAGACGGCTTTCGCTCACCACCGCAGCTTCGGCTTGTTGGCCGGCTTCGCCGGCCAGCCTCAGCCACGGTGGCTCGCTAGCAGCCTCCTGCTCCTCAGCTCGCGGGCCGCCTCGGTCCTACGCGCCTACGCGATTTTAAATTACACTCTAGGGGTAGGACAAACAAGACTACGTGGAGTTGGTTTTGTAGCAAGTCGGTTCTGTCACTAACTTCTGTTGCACAGCATATAAAATTTTTAACCAACATTATTATTTAATTGTTACAGAAAGTATAGCAAATTAGTTTGATCGGAATTGTGTATAGGGCACTACAAGTGCTCTACCACCATTTCCTACATAAGTTATTAGGCCTACTAACGTTATGCGAATCAAATTTATGCCAAAACAAATTAGTCTTTGGTCTTAAAGATTAATTTTTATTCTTACAAGTTATTCTTACAAGTAAAAGTCTTGTGACTTTTTGAGTATCACATGTATTATTATTTTGACTAGCTTAAACCCCCTTATATGAATAATGTCCAGATAAATTGATTAATTTATTACATTGTCTAGTGAATTTGGCATTTATATATGATTATTTATAATAACCAGTAATTATGAATAATTGCTATTTAATCACTCTGACTGTAACATAGATATTACTTATGGTCTAACTTACACTACTTTTATTACGTAAAAGTAAAATGTATTTCCAAAAGCCTTGGTCAGAGCAGACATTCTAGACATGGGTGTAAATTCGCAAAATACTGAAAATTTGCTTGAACTCTTAAAAGTAACTGACTTATTTTTTAAAACAAATAATAAAAATAAATAAATGACACACCACACTGACCATGAACCAGTTTCAGGGCAATAATACGAATAAGTAACAGTAGTTTTGTATTCATGATAATTCAAAGGTTGTCTACTAGAACTAAGCGTGTCGCAAATAAGTCAAGCATTTCCTATTCCAAATAATCCATCAGCTGGAAGCGACTTTGTGTTCACGGAATGAAGAAATAGCAAACAATTCCCCGTAACATTGCGTAAGATACGCACTGGCTGGACAGTAAGGAACAAAGACCATTGTCATGCCGGATTATAATCTTTTTGTACACCCACGTGTCCCGAATACAGGTGAAAAATTTCGGAGTCTGCGTAAAATCCTCATTAACATATTAATTGTTAAGTTCTATTCATCTAGTCTACGACATTGATGGTTTGTTTCGGTATTACCGAACTGAATATTTTGAGACAACAAAGAATCTCTTATAAACGGTGCTACATTCTCAAAAAATATCAGTTGTCTTCCATCGATCACCAGGAAAGATGATTGTCAAAGTAAGTTTTGTTCTTCTTATTTTTTTTTTGTAGTTACAAATCATTTAACTCAAACATTTTATTTTATATTTTCAGATGTTTTTGTTAGTGTTATTAAGTGTTAACTTTATATACCACGTCAATGGTGCCTCTTACTCCAATGTCTATGTACAAAGTGATTTAGTCCCTAGAGGATTTTACCAGTATGGCACGCCACATGCGTCATTAGCAGCTCCTAGACTATCTCAAATTAATACACTGCCGTCTATATCTGGATATGTACCCTGTGGAACCCCTTGTGTTTATCCAGCCCAAACAGTAGCTACAGTAGCGTCAGTAAATCCCCAACCAAATATATTGACTTACGGAGCACCAGCACCGAGTGTTCCCGTTGTTGTTACACCAACAAAAGACGTATGTATGAAGTAAAATAAATTGTGATTGGTTCCTTTTCTTAGCAAAAACTTAAATATTGGTACATTTTTGTGTAGGAGGCTGCAGCTTATGAATATGGTTATGTCGTTTATGATGACAACACGGGAGACCATAAAGCACAACGCGAACTAAGCGATGGCTCTGTCGTACGGGGAGAATATTCATTTATTCAACCTGATGGATATGTTCGGGAGGTACAATACCAAGCTGATGACATTTCTGGGTAAATATCTTATCATTTTGATCAGTTGCATATAACTATTATGTTGCATTTATAAATTTATTAAAACTTTATTTCTGTCACAGGTTTAATGCAGTAGTTAAAAATTTCTTGCCTGCTGTCGCTGAAGGTAAAAATAAAGTTGACAAAAAGGAATCTTCCCCACCTTGCCCTGAAATCAAACACGAATCATTAGTAGAGTCGAATGCTCACAAAGAACATGGTCATAAAACTCCTGAATCGAGTGAACATGGCCATAGTAAATCCGAAGAGTCTGTTGAAAATGAACATTCAAAAGAGGCACCGCATCACTTGCACCACATTAAAGAATCTAAAGAAGAGTCTGGAGAGAAATCACACGAGACTGTGCATTTCAAGCATGAACACATTCAGCACCCAATTAAAGCTGCTTCCAAGGAAGATTCTAGTGACGAATCTGATGAACAATCGAAAGAAGCTATTGTTGTAAAACATAATGAATCCGTAGAAAAACATCACAAAGCTCCCAAATCATCTGAAGAAGAATCGGGAGACACATCTGAATCAAAAGAATTGAAGGAAGAATTAAAAGAAATATTTAAGAAACAACCCGTAAAAAAGGTAATCCATTCATTCGATAAACATGTGAAGGAATCTAAGGAAGTATCTGTTGACGTCTCCAAAGAAGAATCTCATGAAGGTCGCAAACATAAAGAAGTTCATGATTTATCTCAACCAGATCATTTAGCGCCGTATAGTGACATAATCCGTTGTATTGAATCAGTGATGAGGAGAAATAATGTAGTTCCAGGTACCGCGTACGATGGACATCCTTCTCCACTAACTTACATAGTACTGAACAAGCCTTGTTAGATTGCTAATGTAAATGTACACTGTCTAGTCGATAAGCATCGATTTGGTTATAATCTCATCTTTTTTTATTAATTGTTATGTATCCGTTTATTATGATACTTTAAATATAATTTGCAAGAAGTTAAAGCGTTGTATTATTTAATAAGGGACGTATTTCGTTAATTTGATCCTTAGTAAACTGGCTCTACCATTTACTTACCAACCTAGAAAAAATTACACACAGATTAGTTCACATTCACGTAAATACTATATTGACTGTTTTTTAATTCTAATAACATTGTAAGATTCGCTTTCCGATTCAAACTAGGAGACAATAAGGTTTAAATTAGAATTTACATATACTATTTAAACAGTTTCACTTAATTCATCTCCTACAACTATTACTCTACATTGCACAAACACCTTACGTGCTATATTTTATTCTTATCTAAACTTTTATCACATTACCATAAAGGGAAGCTTGTGACAGAGCAATTCAAATCTATACATATAATAAAATCGTAGAAAAGTGCTGTCTGTACATTGAAAATAAAAATAAAAAAAATAGCAGGGGTTATTGTTATGTCGATGTCGAACCCAAAAATGTAATTAACTTTTTTTTTGTCTGTTTGTCTGTTTGTCGGTTTGTCTGTTTGTCTGTTTGTCTGTTTGTCTGTTCGTCTGTGCGCGCTAATCTCAGAAACGGCTGATCCGAGTTGGATGCGGTTTTCACGAATATATTGTGGGATGCTTAAATTTACATTTAGTGTTTGTTTCATGTCAATCGGTTCATAAATAAAAAAGTTATGTCAAATTAAAGAATCACGTCGAACATTCTATGCTTATACCATTAATCTCCGCAACTATTTGACGGATTTGGTTGAAATTTGGTACAGATATAGTTTAGAACCTTAGAAAGGACATAGGATAGTTTTTATTTCAAAAATCAAAAAATAAAATCTATACTTATAATAAATCTATAAAGAGGTCAATTCTGTACATGAAATATATTTCCAAAATAACTATCGGCGGGTGATTAGTGGTCGATACTGACCACTAATCACTGAAATTTACAGATTTTTTTTTGTCTGTCTGTCTGTCTGTCTGTCTGTATGTTCTTTATAGAAATAAAAACCACTCGACAGATTTCAACTACGATCAATAGGAGCAGAGCAGTAAAGGAAAATGTTGGGAAAACAGGAGAACTTACTCCATTTTTTAAGCTTCCGTCGCATGTGCAGCCTTAATGGTTAAAGCTACACAGAAATAATGTAAGACAGAAATGTTCTCCTTAAAATTGTTTAAAAAATATTCCTCGACAGCAAATGTCTATCTCTTAGGGACTTACAATAACACGTATAACTCCCGATAGCTTAGCAGTTCAGAGCTTTCTGATTATATTTGTCTACTCTTACGTTTATAACACTCTCATTCATTCATTCATTCATTCATTCATATTATAATAAATCTGTAGAAGGGTCAATTCTGTTCATTGAAAATATAGAAAAAATAAATAGCAGGGGGTGTTACTGGATCGATACCAAGCCCAAATATGTGATTAATTTTTTTTTGTCTGTCTGTCTATATATGTTCAGGCATCACGTGAAAACTAACGGTTCGATTTCGATGAAACTTGGTATAATTATATCTTATTATCCTGGGCATAAAATAGGTTACTATTTATCCTGGAAAAATCCGTAGAAAAAAAAGCTTTATTTTTCAGTTTTATTCTGATCAACAGCAATAGCTCAATATTATTAATTATTATGGGATCTCCTTAATTATTATGGGCCTCGCCGTATTTGGGTCCAATAGATATTTCTAAGATGTCATTGTCAGAGTTACTCAAAATGGAGAAATGAAACATCCACGCGAAGACCGACATCTGCGCGGACGGAGTCGCGGGCGGAAGCTAGTGCAATATAAATTCCATGACAATTATATTTCCTCACCCTTGGTAGTTGTCTAATTATTACGATAGGTACCAAGATGAATGAACAACTACAGTCTCCTTATAGTTACAAAATTTCATAATTTGTGAATTATATAACTTTACGTCATACTAAATAAACCTGTCCCTTGGTTGGAGTTAGTGTTGAGACGAGACCACGTGAACTAGACATTAACCATTTTAATAAAGTAAAAAATTTATACCTAATTTTTGTTTATGTTTTTTAAATGTCTAAATATACAACCATCAAAAGTCTACATTTAGTATATAACAAGGAAAAAATAAAATGAGATAAATGGTATCACTCAAAAAAGTTTATAAACACAAAGTATAACAATGTGCCTGTAGGCAACAGAAATCCAATAGTTGCATTACATTCATTGTAATGTGTCCGTAAGGTGTATAATCATAGAGTAACTAAATACATAGGTAAATGTCCTATTAGCCAACAGATCGGTATCTTGTCATACCTTTTAAGTTCACATTTAAAATTGATCGATAATTATCATCCGATTGCTTTTGTTAGCAAATACTTATTATTAAATATATGTCCAATAACCTTGTAATAGTTTGTAATGACAGTTCAAACAGACCACAAGTCTTTTTTTAGAAATGTTCGTAGTCTAATTATACACTTGCTGCTTGCCTAATCAATTATGTCCATAATAGCTCAGTTTTTATTTGGCAAAGTACTAGGTAAGCTGTATAATGTTTAGTTATGTCGTAAGTCTATTGTTAAGCTAGAAGTGATTTATAAATATTTCTTTCAAAGCAGTAGGAGTCGAAGAATAGAGATGATGACGGGGTATGAAAATTAAAAATCTATTTAATCTGTCAGTTAGGTACTTAAAAAATATATTAGACACGTATTTTTTATTTTGTCATATTAGATAAAATACTTAGATAAAACGAATCAAAGTTTAGCAGTGGGACCAAATGCGTCACTCCTAGGTATAAATTACTAGAATTTCTTGGTATTGAAATGAAGTCACGCGATATTTCAAGTCAATATATCTTCGAAAGTATTTGTTTCCGTAACAAAATAAAAAATACGTGACTAATATTTTAAAATAATCTACAAAACGGACATTAAAATAAAAATTAGTCATTCACCCTATTACGTATTTACCTGTTTCCTCACCTATGTATAAATTCCTTCATATAACACAGTTATCCCTTATACCCTTACCTTATCGTATTACGAGTTTGCCCTCTCGGTATTACTTAAGTTCTAATTCCACTTTTATATCAGGATTTTATGAAATAATATAACAAACCATTAGTTGTTGTTAACTAGGAACCTACTGAAAACTGATCCCTTGTTCCAACTCCTGCACTAAACCTCGTGCACAGTCTACACTCTCGGTCACGATACAATGTCATTATATTTAACTTAATTCGAAATATCAATTATGTCGAGAGTAAAATAAGTTAAATATTTTAACGAAAAACGTGTCAATAGTTGACCAAAGCTCACGATCACTGGAACACATTTAAAACGTTTAATACACGAACGATATTACAATGTTCTAATTCAAGGAACTTTTAGCGTTTTAAGCGTGTGATGTCGATTAAATTCCATGATATCAATAATTTTGAGTAAGCAATTACTTTGAAATTGATTTAAATGGATTAGGTTAATTTGATAAACTAGAAATATATTAATAAACTTTATAGGCTAATAAATAAGTGCAGGTCGTAAAGTTATCTGGAGTCAATCACTCTTATATGTCAGATCACGGAGGCTGTCAAATAAGTTTACACCCATATTTATTTAGTACATATTTATTTTATTTACAGGGGTTTTTTACGTTTGGTGAATTGCCGCAATTTCGCCTGATAGTAAATTATGATGTGGCCTACGATGGGGCACGTCTGTATAGTTTTTTCTGTAAAGAAAATTACACTTCAATTATTGAACAATTATTTTCTTTTTGCATTAAATACCATGGCATATCATGGCATGTCCTTAATCAATTTCATATTCAACAAAAATATAACTATTTTGATTACGAGTCCCCTGTACAGCTTTCTAAATAATTGTTACTAAATATCAGCAAAATTAATGCTGAAAATTAAACATGATAATTGACATCAACATGGTTTTATTACACATTTTAACTTATTAAAATGAATTATATCTTTTATTATTTTTATTTAATATACGCGGAGATTATTCGGAAGGATAAACATTTAAAACATACTCTACTTACTAATTCCTATTTGCAAATATAAATTAACAATCCGAACTGATGTTTCATTATTATCTCATATACCATACATATTCATACAAGTATTACCATAATTAAGTCACTACACTCATATAGTAAACGGTTTACATAAACAAGTTAATTTTATCTAAAGCATAACTCCACTCACAATATCACTGTTATCTCAATCTTTATACCGATGTAAATAAAACCTTTCTATTAAACCTGACCCACATTATAAAAAAAAATCGCGATAATCTTAATCGTGGGCCGTGATCACATGGCCAATCCATCAAATTACTTATGTCATAGTCATGAACCACAGTTGAAACAATTTGGTCAATGAAATGTTATGAAATTGGTTAAGGAATGCTATTGTTTAAGTAGCACGTTTTTTTGTATGGGTGAGTATGAATGTTTATGTTGGCTATTGTAATTTGTAATAGCTACGTAGTACTACGACGTTTCTTTCATGAACACGATCTCTACCCACGTCAATACTTTACTATAGGTAAAGTATTATGGACGGAATTTCATACTCGAATGATACAAAGTCTTACATTTAGGGTGGTTCCATTCCAATATAAATATTTAATTACTTAAAACATGGAAATGTTTTTATAACTTACATTTAAAACGTCAAAGTCAACGCATTTATTTCATTTAATCCTTTATTTGGCACTTTTGAAACGTCAAAATTGGTTGTTCAACAGTCTAACAGTCAGTGAAGCTAGGTGCTGGGTGCTACTAACACAATTGGTGATAAGCGTTTAAGCAACTTCTTCAGAATAAGCTGCATATTAAAGATTCGAACAAAAACTTGTTTATTATCGGAGTAATTATTCAAATTTTGTAATAGTAACTTTCACATTGTATGCCCTTGGTCGCTATAATAGCCAATATTATCCGTTTACCTGTTGATTCAACTGGAACACAGAGATAAGCCGGTCATACCTACAAACTCAAGAAGGAAGTAATTATCTTGATAAATCTAGACAAGTGTTTCCCCCAACATAGGACGTAAACTTAATTAGAATAAATATACCGTAGAAAAATCCACTGCTGTAATTATTTTTGGAAACTCAAATTGTTTTCTGCAAAGCCTACAATTTAACGAACGCAGTTTATAAGAACTATCTGCCATTTAAATTCACCAAGAAGTTGAACAGCTTCACCACTGCCGTACACTAATGGTAAACTGACCCTTAATCAGAATTTAAAATTAATTAATCAAATTCAATAAGTGAAGTCACTGAAAAGTTATCCTAGAAAGTACTTTTTTAATTTCCAAAAGAAAATAATATATTTAACTCATCTTTGATTTCTAATTCTAAAACAACATAATATGTATCACACTAAAATGTGAAAGATGATTTTGATCAAATTTGGTATACAGACAGGGTATGAGCTGACATTGGTGATAAGGTAGTTTTTATCCCACGGGAACGCTGACAAAGCCATTGGTAGAACTTATATCTTAAAGGATATGGGTTTTTGCAACGTCAAATTAGGCATAATTTCCGCCTATAGTACCTGTATAGTTTCGGTAGCTGATTATAATACTTACGGACGTAATCTGAATGAGATTTATTGCAAGTTGAGTAGTTTACTCTCTGGGCTCTACACGGAATTTCCTGGTTTGAAGGCTGCGTTCTCGAACTCCGGTTTAGCATTTAAAATTAGGTCAGGTAGAAATAGAACTACTGATTCACTAATCATCACGATAACCCCAATCAGAATACGTAATTGTATTTGTAAAGATTTATATAATTAAAATATTGAATTCCCCGAAGAAATGGATTGAACTATAGGTACTGTGTAACAATCATTTTTTACACAAGCAAAAAAATCTCACTCCCTTTGCTATTATTATGGACCAAAGACCAAGTTTAGCACTTGCACTTACGATCTAAACAGGTGCTAAACAGATGCAATCAAGATCACTGCTTCATTATACATTTCTATGTCACCTGACATTCACATACACACGTCGTATGTAACTAGTTCTAAACGCCCTCTAATCTATAACATGTGTGACTACTGTGACGTAGATAGCGTCACATACTCGTATGTTAATAGTCTGTGACGTCACCTCAAGCCAGTTCTACAAGCTCGTTCAGCCGCCAGCTGACCGGGAAATGCCTACAAGCTCTAGAACAATAAATTAATTACGACATACCTGGTAATCTAGATACTATTTTCTGTTATTAGATTACGTACTATGATCCATTTAGATTTTAGATAACCTAAAATTAGGTAATGAAAATTATTTATGTCTTAATTTTCAGTTTTTGGTAATAAGTAAGGCTAGTAGTCTTCGCACCTTCGGATATTGTCAAATTCCTACCCAACATTAGTAGCAGATAGTAATAATCCTCATAAAACTTATTTTAGAGCGAAAGTTATAAATGTAACAAAAAATATATGCATTTTAATCTTATTTTAGTATAATGCAACAGATCTTCTGAATCGAATTATTCACGCACATTAATGAGAGTAAAAATAAAAAAATATCAAACTTATTTCTACTTTCTGATAGATTACCATTGACTAAGAGATACTTGTATAACCTATATTCAATCTCACAGCTGTATGAACCGCTTTCAAAATCTAGAAACATGACCACATGCCAAACTGGAATTGCAAAAAGCGATCTAGTTACGCAGTTTAATATAATTTATGTATTAGATATAACAAACAGATTACTAACTATTGTCGACAGACATGCCGTGTGTAATAATTACTATTTAATTATAAAATAAATCATAGTAAACAATTGCAATATGATCTTGCAGCCATATAATGCTAAAACTACTTTTTACCGGTTCAATACACATTGTTTTTGTATGTTGTTTCATAAGTTTTTCTTCAAGAAAAACTCGGATATCTATGTAAATCGGATATGTATGTAGTATGTACCAATTTATCATCAAGTAATTTGAGTAACAAATCATCTGTAAATCCTGGTGATGTCAATAAACTAGGACTTCTATGCATATTTCGATTCAGTCACGTTAAAGCCTACGAGATCGTTTATCCGGAATGCGAATCAGTAAATCACATCACAATGATCGATAATTCACGATTCAGTTGCTATAAATAGTTTACAATCCTTACAACATATTTGAGAGCAATTAACAATAAACGCCTACGTGTTAATTCATGTAGATCCGGACAGACTTCAAAGCGTAGGTATTACTAATGTAAAGCAGGAACTGCGACCTTCGTACATGTCAAAGTTACACAGTCAAGGTGCGCGCACATTTCTCCGCCCCACCGCGCTCGCGCACGCGCCGGCCGCGTTCTATAAAACCATACTGCAGGACCATTGACATTAATCAACTTTTGATTCTTACAATCTAAACACCAAAAATGTTCAGCAAAGTGAGTTGTGTTACATTCAATTTTGAAAATGTTCACATTTAATAAAAAAAAGCTTAAGAGAAAAAAGTATTTTAAATGGTTTATAAAAATACATTACTAATAATTTCCAATATTTTGAATAAGACTATCTTTTTTAAAATCTATGTCCAGAAAAAGAAAGTACCGATTTGTAAATCCAAAATTATTTTTAGATCGTAGCCTTCGGCGCCCTCTTGGCTGCTGCCAACGCTGGTCTTTTGGGACATGGCCACGCTGTGTCCTCCCAGAGCATTGTCCGCCATGACGAGGCTCACGTAGCCCCTCTGCACTACGCGGCTGCCCCCGTAGCACACTACGCCGCCCCCGTCGTAGCTCACTACGCCGCTGCTCCCGTAGCTCACTACGCTGCCCCCGTAGCCCACTACGACGGCCACGACACCTACGTATGTGTTAAATCGTTATTTCTAAAAAACTAATTGTACTTTATCTTACTTTAACAATTTAGCATTATTAATGGTATATTTTATTATTCAGGCTCACCCCAAATACGACTACGCTTACTCCGTGGCTGACCCCCACACCGGTGACCACAAGTCCCAGCACGAGAGCCGCGACGGTGACGCCGTGCACGGATACTACTCCCTGGTGCAGCCTGATGGTTCCGTGCGCAAGGTTGAGTACACCGCTGACGACCACCACGGGTAAGTTTCAACGAAAGCTACATATAAAAATAAATGTTCGACTTTTATTATGTTTGTTAAACTAAAATGAACCTTATTGTTTCAGTTTCAACGCTGTTGTACACAACTCCGCCCCCGCCGTACACCCCGCCCCCGCCCCCGCCCATGGCTACCATCATTACTGAGCGTTCCTGAATGAGTGATTGTTATGAATGTTTGACCTACAACCTACCTATTTATATTTTTGTATGAAACTTGTGTGAAATGAGAAATATGATAAACTTTAAAAAATACCAATTTCTTTCATTTTGTTTTCAAAGACCCTGTATATATAGGTAACAAAGTAACTTATTACCGCTTCTGTGACAGATACAATAGTGTTTTTTTAAAGAAGTTCCATCAAAGTCGAGAAATTAAGGAACTCCTCCACACTTTCCACATTCAGTCCAACTACTGAAAGCTCTACAACTTGAAGAAATGTATACCACACACAGTACTAATTTTTAAACACTCTTATTTGTTTATTTAAATATTTTACGATAGGCTTTAAATAGAAAATTTAAGGGTTGTTTTGGAATTAGGTAATGGTAATTGGGCCTCTGGTAACCTCAATCCTCACATCAACCTCATCACACAACGAAACACAACTCGAGCGTTGTTTCACGACGATTTTCTGTGAGACCATGGTATCACTCCGGTCGAGCCGGCCCATTCGTGCCGAAGCATGGCTCTCCCACACTAAAATACCTATAATCTGCATAGCAATACATACATAACACCATAGGACCGCCGTTTTTCATAAGAAATCATCTTATATTCCTAAATATAGAGGACTACTCTTATTAATGTCAAACTAAAAATTAGGTTATATTACATTCTTAAAAATAATCTTCCCACTTTCCCGTAACACAATTTTTAAGTCAATTCAGTAGTTTCTGGACCTATTCGAACTTATATCAGTAGGATGCTTAACAATAGTAATAAGCACGTAACAAGGCTATTATTCTGTTGCGTGTTTATAGCCCAAAATTCTATAACAAGAAAATATATTAACACGAAATATGAACAACTTATTGTCACGCCTTTTATCCCCAAAGAGCAGAGGTGCACATTATGGCATGTAAGATTACTGTACATTCTACAATGTAGAATTTTTCCCAATTTATAAATCCAATGTAATTGGGGGTGAGCCTATTACCAGGTACTGGGCACATTTCCAGACAACGCACTACTACTGAGAAATTGAGAAACCGAAAAAATACAAGCAGTACTTTGCCCGACGCGGGAATCGAACCCGAGACCTCTTGACTGGCAGTCGTAATCTACATTAATAAATAAAATTGGAAAGTATATTTGCAATTTTTAAATAACCGCTCTTTAGTACAGGCATAATAATATGAATATACATAAAATACATAGGTACGCCAAAATAAGAATTTATCAATTTTGTCTGTCTATTATGTTTGTTTGTTCTGGTTAATCTCTGAAATGGCTGAACCGGTTTTTATAAAGAACTTAAGTTGCTTTTATTAGTCATAAAGCCCGTAATTGATGCAAGCAAAGCCGCGGGTATTAGCTAGAATAAACTATAAAAATACATCATATAAAAATAACATTACAACGTTTTAATCTGTACCAAATAAACAATGTAATAAATTCTCATAATTTATGTTTAACATACTTCTATTAATAGAACATAACACTATCTGTATTCATAATTGCTTTAATTTGGTTACTGCTTTTAATAGAATTCAGAACTATTTTTACAATTTAATTGCGTTAGTAATTTGAAGGTTATTTTGTTAACAGTTCAAATTAAAAGCAATTGTAGTGATTAAATCAGAGGTGTAACTAAATTCAAAGAATAAGAATTACTTATTGCTGACTAATCTATTTTACCTAACTTGTGGAAATTGGTACCTAAATTAATTTTAAAATATTAAACTGCTTTCGGTTTAAAGATAGAAATAATAATATTTGATGTTGTATATAAATCTTTCTTATCAGTTTAAGTATTAAATTTAGGTATTAAAGATAACTTTCACTAAAACATAATATAAGATCACACAGCATCTATATTATTAATTACATATATATGAGGAAGTTTATGAAGTTGTCATAATACCAAGTATCGTTTAAACCCAATTAATATAAAAATAACTTTTCATGAAAAGATGGACACAGAGCATAAAATACTAAATTATTATGCTCCGAAATCTATTTAGTAAATGCTACGCATTGTTAAAGTCTCCAAATTAAAGAGTACTTAACATTTCGGTCAAATAAAATAACTCACTACGATACTTTAAAAAAACAACCGAAATAAATTACAGCTGGGTCATCACAATTTTACGGGATATTCCCTGTTTTAAGACAAACACGTGATTGTTATTAACTAAAGAACTAAAATAGTATTTGAAGTATGTATTAATAAATCCACGAACAAACAAGGACACCTCATACACAACACCCCGGTCGCATTTAACAATTGAAACTGTAACCTACAAATAGCAACACGTTACAATAATACAGTCAAGGTGCGTACGCATTTCTCCGCCCCACCGTGACAACGCATATTCAGACCGAGTTCTATAAAACCATACGGTACGTCTATTGACAATATCAATCAACACTTGATACTAACAAACAAAACAACAAAATGTTCAGCAAAGTAAGTGTTAATATATTAATATTTAATGAGTAATAATTCATGCTGATACAAATATTAATAAGACAAATGTTTCTTTCAGATCGTAGCTTTGAGCGCGCTGTTGGCCGCTGCCAACGCTGGCTACTTGGGCCATGGACACGCCGTGTCCTCCCAAAGCATCATCCGTCACGATGAACCCGCACACTACGCCACTCCCGTAGCACACTACGCCGCTCCCGTTGCCCACTACGCCGCTCCCGTCGTTCACTACGCCGCCCCCGTAGCTCACTACGCTGCCCCAGCTGCTCACTACGACGGCCACGACACTTACGTAAGTATTCATCTTTCTGTTTATAAATATTTAAGATATTTATATCAAATAACCAAAACTAAAATAAATCTCGTAACTCTTTCAGGCTCACCCCAAATACGACTTTGAGTACTCTGTATCTGACCCCCACACCGGTGACCACAAGTCCCAGCACGAGAGCCGCGACGGTGACGCCGTGCACGGATACTACTCCCTGGCTCAACCTGACGGCTCCATCCGCAAGGTTGAGTACACCGCTGATGCCCACAATGGGTAAGTTGTCAATAAGCATCCATCTCAAAGAAATAATTCAATAATTTTATAGTTTCACAAAATAATAAAATTATTTCGTTTATTTTCAGCTTCAACGCTGTGGTGCACAACTCCGCTCCCTCAGTACACCCCGCCCCCGTCTACGGCCACGCTTACCATCATTACTAAATGAACATTGTCAATAATTTATTTATTGTTTGTAATATGAGTTGTATATAATTATAAAATGTGATGTGAATAAGAAAATAATGTTTATTTTTATTTGTAAGTACCCATACAAAGTTTTTAAATTCAATTAAGGAACCGGTATTTCCAATGTAAACATTAAAACGAACTCACTCTAAAATTCCATAAAAGGAATAAGAAGGAAATACCTGCTTCAATTTCACTAAGTATATAAATATACCTTCTCATAACTAACTATACGTTAGTAAAATCCTTATTGTGTCGAATTTACAATTGGTATTAAATTTAATTATCTCATCTTACACTAAAAACAAATACAAGTTTTCATTTCCTTAATTGTATAATAATTCATATAATAAATACGGCATTTATGTGCATTGAAATGAATATAAGTGGTCAATAATAAGGTGCTACGTACAAATTTATGTCACTCAGTATAACCAAAATGTTCAATTAATATATTATCTCGTCGTATTACTGAGATCAATTAAAATTAGTAGGATTATGTCAAAATACCTGTAAATCGTCATGTCACTTAAGATACACTGACCTCAGTAATACTTGAAAAGGTAAGAGGATAAATCCTATACAAAAACCGAAAACTACTTTAAAACATTTATGGTGTAAAATCTAACTTTAATGCATTTCAAACTGGAAACTGCTCTTCTATGAAAAAAAAATGATGAAATGTAATTTCTTATGGAGATAACACATCTCTCTCGAAAAATAAAAATTACATTGCAATATAATAATATTTATTAGTGCAATAACAGTATTAGTAAGTACACTTGTAATAGAAAACCTATAACCCAGTAAGAGAAGAGATTATACATAATAAAAAATGTATTGTTTAAAGCTCGAAGATGTATTTTTTAGAACTTCTATTATCTTTGAAAATCATGTTACGCTTGTTCCTTTACAAAACGACGATATTACGGACTAATTAATTAAAAATTAGCAATTATCGCTTATAGCAACTTCACAGTCGATATTAATCTATCTCAAGTCACGCTCTATTAAAACTAGCTGCTGTTACTTGCTTAGCTTAGCCTGCAGCGTCGAGATGGTTGGAAAAACGGGATGGTTTTTAATCAGTAAGAGTCTGACCCTCCGTCTTGCCTCGCTCATGGCGGGAGAAGTCTTTGGATGTTTTCCCCCCCTTAAAAAATATAAATAAAGCCTGCAGCGTAGGGTGAAACTTTTTGTCTATAAGTGACGTTTATTAGAACTTAGTTTTAAATAAAGTAACGCCTACTGTTATAAAATCAGTGAAAAAATTCTACGTATAAAAATGAACGCTATTTTTATTTAAATAAGGGAGAAAACATAATATTTTCATAAGAGAAATTAAATTATGTTTTCTCATCTGTTTTCTTACGTGAAAAAAGACTAAAAACATAAGATTTACACATTTGCGCTTATTGCATTACAATGGACTAGTATAGAATATAAATTCTACAATCAATTGGAAATAAAAGGTTTTGTTAT
Source organism: Spodoptera frugiperda (assembly GCF_023101765.2). Taxonomy (NCBI): domain Eukaryota; kingdom Metazoa; phylum Arthropoda; class Insecta; order Lepidoptera; family Noctuidae; genus Spodoptera; species Spodoptera frugiperda. Next base: position 417,847 of record NC_064231.1, on the reverse strand, counting down.
TACGTTTTATCAGTAAAGGCATATTAATCCCCAACAAAATGTGGCTGCTGAAAAATGTAGTTCGTTTGTGCTAAATTATAATTTACTCGAGAATCGAAGAGACTTATTGGATGTTGAAGACTAATGGCGCGTTTACATTAGGTCGGTCGTAGGTCGGTCACCGAAGGCGGCGGCCGCATTCGGTTTTACAGAAACCGAATTAATACGGCCAAACCGAATACGGCCAAACGAATATCTGTTTATATTAGTTGGTGACCGAATACGGCCTGCAGCCGAATACGGTCTAACCGACTAATGTAAATGCGCCATAAGTTCAGATTTTTTAATCAACTGATATTTTTTATTTATAAAATAAAATTGATGATTCGTATATTCCTTATATAAAATTTATCTGGCGTTTGAAAAATCAGCCCTTAATGATAAAATGAAAAAAATTACATGACATATACTTCTAGCGGCAGACAAAAGGGAAGAATAGTTGGAATAAGTCCCAAAATTCGTTTGTGGTTCTTTATTATTACAGTTACTTTAACAATCCATTTCTACTAGAACTATCTGATTAGGAGATTTTTTTTCTAATCTCTAGTCCAATACTTTGTATAATATACAACTAGATAATTTTAGATAATACCTTATACTCAATATGACAATTGACTATCTGAATCATACATTTTATCAACGCTTACGTAAATAAACTGCGACCTTGATACATATTAAAGCATTTTAACATTTCAAAGTCAAGAACGCGAACGCATTTCTCCGCCCCACCAAGAGAATGTACGTTGCAAAGCTATTAGCATATAAAACCACCATTCAACAGGTCTATTAGCATCAATCAACACTTGACCGTTGAGAACTTTACAACAAACATGTTCAGCAAAGTAATTGAATATTTTTCTTTTTGATTTTTTTTAAATATATTTTAAAGTCTTTTATTAATACTAATTTTGCACCGTTCCACTTTCAGATCGTAGCTTTGAGCGCGCTGTTGGCCGCTGCCAACGCTGGTCACCTGGGCCATGGTCACGCCGTGTCCACCCAAACCATTGTCCACCATGGCGAACCCGCACACTACGCCGCCCCTGAGGCTCACTACGCCGCTCCCGTGGCCCACTACGCCGCTGCCCCCGTAGCTCACTACGCTGCCCCCGTAGCCCACTACGACGGCCACGACACCTACGTATGTAAACCGTAATAGTGTGAAAAGCGAGCATTCTTATGCCAATAACTTGAAATGAGTGATATTAATGAGTCAATTTATGTTCCAGGCTCACCCCAAATACGACTTTGAGTACTCCGTGGCTGACCCCCACACCGGTGACCACAAAGCCCAGCACGAGAGCCGCGACGGTGACGCCGTGCACGGATACTACACCCTGGTGCAGCCTGATGGTTCCGTGCGCAAGGTTGAATACACCGCTGATGACCACCATGGGTAAGTCATATTCTTTCCTACTGGAACAGAAGTAATAGGTCTAATCGTAAGTCAACATATTATTGACCATTTTGTTTTTTATTTTCAGTTTCAACGCTGTCGTCCACAACACCGCCCCCATCATCCACGACCATGGTCACGACCACCATCATTACTAAATGATCATCAATGACTTATTGTGTTATGCTTATTTATTATTTTATACATAATGACTGTGATATGCGATTATTAAATACATTATTATTCTGCTAAATTCGATAATCTTTACTTTCTGTGTCCCTTTAATTTTTTACAACCGTCACCTTAGAACTAAATAGATTTATGTATCACTTGGTAAATACATAATATCTACTTTATATTATAATATCAACGCTGCAAACCAATTTGATGAAATATACAGTTAGCAGATACTCTGGCTGTAAAGCCATTACTTCAACAATATTGTCATTTTGAGTCAGGAAATCATAACCCCAGCTTAAAAAATAGTTCCATAACCTTAAAGAACTAATTTAAAAAAGTACATATTTTTGCAATTCATTGATAACAATAATTAATTTTCAGCCACATTAAGAGCTATAGAAATAGAAAAAAGCAAAGCTGAAAAACTGTTTATTTCCTTATTGAAATACTAGAATTTTCTTCTGTGTTATGTAAAAAATGAACCAATATACAAAACTAAATCATACCCGGATCTGGAACAAGAATTTGTAGAGCACGCTAAGAATTGTCGCATACTGGTAATGAAGCCATGACACTAAGTAATAACAATCTGTAAATTTTTTCTTAACATAATATAACTAAAACATCATCAGATAGTGTTACGTTTAACCCAGAAAAATATGTTTATGGACATTCCGCCAAACCCTTGTAGGAAGAACAGTACTACTCCACTTATCAAAATTCCAATACATATCAGAGCGTGAAAATGTATACTGTCTGACATCTAACATCAACCAATACTTACATAATTGTAAGACTACATAATTACTGCTTAAAACCAGTTCCCATAAGACTTTACTAGAAATATACTTTAAATAATCCTAATATCACGTCTTTTATTCCCGAAGGGGTAGGCAGAGATGCACATTGCGGCACCTAATGCCACTATACAATGTACACCCACTTTTCACCATTTGTGTTATAAGTCCCATGTAAGAGACTGCCTCGTTGTGGTCGTGTCAAGTGCGACTATCGGGCAACGAGTTTGATTCCCGGGGCGGGCAAAGTAATACTGGACTTTTTTCGATTTTTCGAAAATTTCTCAGAAATAGCATGGAGTGTGGAATTATTGTGCCCAGTATCTATAGGTATATTGGGTACAATGCCAATCCCTGTCCGTCAAATAGGAAAGTACTTTTTTATATTATTTATTTTGGTATGTAGATTAACAGTTGATTATGACTTTAATATTCGATCTAGAAGTGTGTAGGCGCTATTTGCAATTGTAATTAATTATCAAAACAACGTGCCCGCTAATTGGATTCGCATCGATGAAAAACGTTGCTTAAGAATTGACACTTATCACTATAATTTTTAATTAACCTAAATCTGTGAAGGGTTGAATTACCGTCATGAAGAAATTCAGGAACCAAACCATAATTCGCCAAAACATGGCATAGCAGCACAGACTGTGAAAAACACACTTAGTTGCAGCACTTCCGTGAAAAGTTTTTGTGAGAACACTCACGTAAATTCTTTGAAAAAATGTAAAAAAGAAACCTAACACAAAGCAAAGGTAACTTATTATTAAAACTGCAAAAGTATATTATTGCGACTGTCACACCGATTAAATAATTGTGAATGGAAAAGGTTTCGGTTAGTATAAATGTAATTGAAAGGTCAGTCACAGAAGATAACCAAAATTTATTTTGTAGGAAGACTGTGGAAAACTGTGTTTTGGGGAAAACTGTGTGTAAGTGTGGGAGAGCCATGCTTCGGCACGAATGGGCCGGCTCGACCGGAGTAATACCACGGCCTCACAGAAAACCGACGTGAAACAACGCTTGCGTTGTGTTTCGTTGTGTGAGTGAGGTTACCGGAAGCCCAATTCCCCCTTCCCAATCTTCCCAATCCCCATTCCCCAACAACCTTTAAATTCCTAACTCCCAAAAAGCCGGTAACGCACTTGTAAAGCCTATGGTGTTTCAAGTGTCCAGGCGATTGCTTACCATCAGGTAATACGTCTGCTCGATTACAACGGCATGTCTCATAAAAAAAAACTTGCTCAACTATTATGTTTGAAGATTTTCCCAATTATAACAGGCACCAGTAAGAGTAATTTAGTATTTTTTGATTTTGATAACACACGAGTATTATATTTTTCATCTGCTGTAGCCCGCAAGATTTGAGAGATAACTACTCTAATCTAAATTTTATGCAGACTTACATAAAATTTTCAATGCACTTAGTAGCTGTTAGTAGCGTACTTTGTACATACTAAGACATTTTTCGTAAGTTTTACTCATTAATAAAAATTTAAACTTGAAATATGGAACTTATAATAAATATAACATGCACCTTATTGCAAAAAATGTGAATATTATATAAACTGTTGATATTGTAACTACGGCCTCGTTATGTGTCAAAGTATACACAGTTAAGTGAGCACATTTCTCCGCCCCACCCAGTACACGCAATAGGCTCTGCATTTCATATATAAAACCGAACCCCACTTATGTTAATATCAAACAACGTTTAACCGTTACAAATACTAGTAAAATGTTCTGCAAAGTGAGTAGATATTAAAAGGGTTTTAGTTACAGATATTTTTTTAATTCGAATTGGAATTAAAGCTACTATGAATTATGGATTTTACAGATCGTAGCTTTGAGCGCGCTGTTGGCCGCTGCCAACGCTGGCTACTTGGGCCATGGACACGCTGTGTCCTCCCAAAGTGTCATCCGTCACGATGAACCCCATCATTATGCTGCTCCTGTAGAACATCACGCTCATTATGACAGCCATGACGTACACGTAAGCCACTTAAAATTCATTGTTCATTATAATTAAGTATCATATCACAAAAAAAGTTTTAATTATATGTTTTTTTTTTGAACATCAGGCCCATCCCAAATACGACTTTTCTTACTCCGTGGCTGACCCCCACACCGGTGACCACAAGTCCCAGCACGAGAGCCGCGACGGTGACGCCGTGCACGGATACTATACTCTCGTGCAGCCTGATGGCTCCGTGCGCAAGGTTGAGTACACCGCTGATGCCCACAATGGGTAAGTTGTTCATACACACCCTTTTACTATAGTACAAGTATTTTTTTAAATGTTAAATGTATGCAATTATTATTTTTATATACTTTCAGTTTCAATGCTGTAGTACACAACACCGCTCCCATCATACATGACCACGGACATGGACACGACTACCATCATTACTGAGTGAACATCAAAGACTGATTGTGTTATGCCTATTTATTATTTCGATTTCAATGAGAAAATGAAATGAGATTGAATGTTTGAAGAAATATAGTTTTAACATAAAAATATTTTGTCGTTTTAGTTTCAAATAATTCTTCATCACCTTTAGCAGTACCCAAACATTAAAAATAACACTACTTTTCGTGAAGATATTGCTCTCAATGGATCACAGGGTTATTTAAATTCAAAATGATAAAAATACCGCTTAGGCTTAGGCTCATCTGCCTCGTTTATTTTAAAGATTACAAATTCAATAGCTACTGTAACTAAACCACAATTTATTTTATTTTATGATAATCTGCTAAGTTCTAAATAAGAATTGTAACCTTCAAACAATATTTTACTCATACAAACCTAAAATCTAGTTCGTAGTAAAACGAAAATTATAAATATTTACAATAGAAATAAATTAACTAGTCCACTAATTAGCTTCGCTTTGACGAAAACTAATGGTCTATAAACCAGATGAGCGGAATATGGAAGATTACTAATATTTGTTTTAATGTCCGTCTTGTAGATTATTTTAAAACATTAGACACGTATTTTTTTCTTACGGAAACTAATACTTTCGAATATCGATTTGCAATATCGCGTGACGTCACTTCTAGGTACATTTTCAACTCTTATTCGTTTTATCTATTGTTATACTATATAACAAAATAAAAAATAAGTATAATAAATATTTTTTTTTAATTTTCATACCTCGTCATCATCCCAATTATATCATTTTACTATAAATGTTTTAAAAACCTAAAACTGATTGCAAATGCACGCCTAGTATTTTTCCAACTATGAAATATTGACTTTAACACGTACTAACTAACTAACACATTAAATTACAAGTAAATACAACTGTAACATTTAATAAAAAAATCAACAACATATTAGGCTCGACTGTCAAAGATTTCTGTCACCAATCCTTCATTTTTTTCTTTTTCTTTTTAAAAAACCGTTGCTCCAGACTAGGATTTTCTCCTGTATTGTGGGTGCATTTACAAACATACAATTAACATACGATCAATAATGGACTGAAGGCCCAACCGAATCAAGAAAATAAGAAACCAAACAGTTATTTTCCACTTATCAATAATATCTCCATTTCTATTACACTGTCTTGTTTTTTTCTATTAAGATTAACAAGAGTAACCGAAACCGTTTAGGAAACGAGAATAATAAACGTAGCAGTCTTAGTATCAGTTTTCCGGAGCGGGACGAGCTTATTTAAACTTATAGCAAATTGACTTCTAGCAACAAGTCATTTCACGTTAGTAAATCATCGTTTTCAATTAAGTTAGGATCTGTTATGCTAGTTCATTATTTTTAATCGTTGCCCCACTCTAAGATTTTCTCCTGTATATAATTCTCCTGTATTAATATATGTAGGTATTTGTAAACACACCTATGATTGGTGTGTTTATAATTTCTAATATACATAACACCCAAACCCGATACTACAATATTTGTCGATCACACAAAGAGTTGCTCCACGGGAACAGAACCCCATTACACGTTGGCAGCTGGTTCGCGCCCCATTCACGCGACAGCGGGTTACCGAGCTACGGCACCAACCGTGCAGGCAGATTATACCAAGATAATCACAAAATCAGTCAGAAACCATCCCTAAATTATTTGTCATTTTCGAAGATACAAACTCCAGCTCGTATAAAATCTATTTTGCTATACATGCACATATTGCACCTATTAAAATGATATACTTTTCTACTCTGCCCTGTCGAAAATTAAACGACGGTATTATATAATATAAACGGACAAATATTTGCACGTAATATTATTTAAAAAGTTGAAAAGTAATCATAAATTCTTATAAGTACGCTTTTATTGTATGAGTCACCTTGACGCTTGTCAAAGCATACAAAGTCAAGTGCACGTACATTTCTCCGCCCCACCCATTCAGCGTGCAAGCCTTTGTATTTCATATATAAAACCATACAGCAAATACATTGATATCAAACACATTTTGACCGCTAAAAAATATTCAACAAAATGTTCAGCAAAGTGAGTAATCTAATATATTTCAGTGTTTCAACATATATTTTTTACTACTGTATAAATTCTAACGAATTATGTCTTTTCTTTCAGATCGTAGCTTTGAGCGCGCTGTTGGCCGCTGCCAACGCTGGCTACTTGGGCCATGGACACGCTGTGTCCTCCCAAAGCATCATCCGTCACGATGAACCCCTTCACTACGCTGCTCCCGTAGCGCAATACGCCGCTCCCATCGCCCACTACGCCGCTCCCGTGGCTCACTACGCTGCCCCCGTAGCTCACTACGCCGCCCCCGTAGCCCACTACGACGGCCACGACACATACGTAAGTCACTTATCTACTGAAATGTGGGGACACCTCTGCCTTTTCGTAGATTAATTTACATAATATATTAAAATGGTTTTCAACACGCATATATTTATAATATAATTTTATTTTATGACAATAGGCTCACCCCAAATACGACTTTGCTTACTCCGTGGCTGACCCCCACACCGGTGACCACAAGTCCCAGCACGAGAGCCGCGACGGTGACGCCGTGCACGGATACTACTCCCTGGCTCAACCTGACGGCTCCATCCGCAAGGTTGAGTACACCGCTGATGCCCACAATGGGTAAGTTGTCTATAAGCATCCATCTCAAAGAAGTAATTCAATCACTTTATTGTTTCATAAAATAATTATATTATTTTGTTTATTTTCAGTTTCAACGCTGTGGTGCACAACTCTGCCCCCTCAGTACACCCCGCCCCCGTCCATGGACACGCTTACCATCATTACTAAGTCATCATCATTGATCAATAATTGAGCTGTGCCTATTTATTATTTTGTACAAACCAAATTATTAATGAACGATGTTAAAAAATAAACTGTGATATTCCACAAACATTTGTATTGTATTCAAAATACCTAACCTGTGATCAGATTTCAATTCATAAAATATTAATTAACATAATACAAATTATTATATGACGAAACAACGAATTATCTCCAAATATCTTACTAAACAACAATCATCAGAATCATTACTTAAATAGCTGACTTGACAAATTGTTCTGTAGGCTGGTTGCTCTAAATAAATCGGTATCGTTTTATTAAAGCAATAAATATTACGGTCACACCATAAATTCCGCCTAAAATGATATATTATAATGTTGCCTAAACTGCGCTTAAGTCGACCAAATAATATAAACATAGTAGGTAACGAAGGTTATAAAATAGTGACAGTATGCCTTGGACTGCGCGTTTATGTTCTGTAAAATAGCATTTACTAAAGAACAAAACAATTAAAACTGTACTGAAGCAAGAAATAAAAGTATTTTTGGTATGATACTGGCCATGAATGATTTTGAAATTGTATCTAATTTTAGAATATAAGAGTTTAAATTGACGAGCATATTCTTTTCTTTGTTTATTGTATTTGAAATATTTAGAATATGTTTAAATTACAACATTGACTTGATACATTTATTCAAGTTCTTATTTGAATAAAATAGTGTATCATAATATCAAATTATTAAGTAAATAAAATTACTATATTTTATGACAAATTACAATTCAGAAATGCAAATCCAATCTTAATGTAATCTGAGCCGCTAGCTGATAATGTCCAAATCAAATTGTCTAACAATTTATCCTCAATAATATCTCTATTATATTATTTCTACGTCTGATATTTTCCTTTCAAGTACAGAAACTATAAGGTAGTAAATAATTGTAGTATTTGTCATAAATATATCTAAATTGTTCATAGTTTCGCTCGTATGTCATAGTATGACATTTAAGTTTTATTACAATGAAACACTCAGAGTTATGTAAGGATTTCGAATACAGGAATCGTAGGCATGCTACCTTTATTTCCTTGTAGAACATAATTGTATTGTTCAGCTTATAATATTGTTCTTAACAATTAAAGATATCTTAGAAGGCATTCAATTATTATTATGACGCATTATTGTGTGAGTAAGCTTAAGTTTTCAGTGTGCACTACGGTGCAGTTATTCAACATTAAAATTTATATCAAGCAACTTTTTAATGGATGGAGCACAAAAGTAATACTTTAAACAAGTTTGTGTCAAAATGATATGTATATTAGACACATATACAATAATAAAAAATTATAGAAACGTCACACCTTTTATCCCCGGAGGGGTAGGTAGAGATGCACATTAGTGCCGCTCTACAATGTACACTCACTTTTCACCATTCCATCCCATGCATACATGCAGTCCTATGTAATAGGGGGTGAGCCTCATGCCACACACTGGGGACAATTCCAGACTCCGTGCTACAACTGGGAAGAAAATGTTAGTTTTCGAAAAAGCCGAAAAAGCCCCGTAATACTTTGCCTGACCCGGGAATCGAACCCGAGACTTCTTGTCCGGCATTCGCACTTGCGACTACTCGACCAACGAGGCAGTCTGATGCCGGTGTGACGTAAATAATATATAACTCCTTACATCTCAATTTCCATAGCCTCACTGACGACCATTCAATCAACGATGCATAACCCCTACACAAAGATAAATCTATATCTATACATATAATAAAATCGTAGAAAAGTGCTGTCTGTACATTGAAAATAAAAATAAAAAAAATAGCAGGGGTTATTGTTATGTCGATGTCGAACCCAAAAATGTAATTAACTTTTTTTTTGTCTGTTTGTCTGTTTGTCTGTTTGTCTGTTTGTCTGTTCGTCTGTGCGCGCTAATCTCAGAAACGGCTGATCCGAGTTGGATGCGGTTTTCACGAATATATTGTGGGATGCTTAAATTTACATTTAGTGTTTGTTTCATGTCAATTGGTTCATAAATAAAAAAGTTATGTCAAATTAAAGAATCACGCCGAACATTCTATGCTTATACCATTAATCTCCGCAACTATTTGACGGATTTGGTTGAAATTTGGTACAGATATAGTTTAGAACCTTAGAAAGGACATAGATATATTTTTATTTCAAAAATCAAAAAATAAAAATAAGAAATAAATTATTTATAAATAATTCTATGTCGATCGTTACACGACTTCGGTTCATGTTATTGTTTTAATTCATCGAAAAAAAGTAAATAAATAGTAAAAAGGTATGAAAAAAATAATATCAATATAATTAAACTTTTAGTACAAAGAAAATGCCCGAACGGAGTATAAATAAATAATCCAAGTTGTCTTTATCCTCGATAGATGGCGTTGGGATCGAAATAGATCGCGCTATGGTTTCGTTACATTCATTTGGTTGGGTATCGGCCGAGCGCTTCGGTACTATCGTAGAAAAAGTGTATTATCAGTCGTATGATTATTTGTCTGTAGTGGTCCTGCTGTTTCGTATATTCTAAATTGGTTTCGTTGTATTTGTCAATTAATAAGTTTATTTGTTGGGTTTTCCTGTTTTTTTGGTTAAACTATTTAACGTAGGTTTAGTTTGATATCGATTATTAGTAGTTACTGTAGTTAGTTTTTTTAATAAAATTGTAAGTCTAATTTATAAATTAATTAGATTAGATTTAAGTCGTTTCTTTTAAATTATTTAGTTTAAGCTTGGTTATTATAGCATAGAGGATAGGTTGTAATATAGTTTCTTTTTTAATTGTTATAAATTCGTAATTCGTAGCTTTCTTTAGTTTTAAGTTAGTTTAAGTCCGTTTTTTAACTATTTTTTCAATGCCCTAAGTGAGTATACATCTATTAAATTCAAACGCAGAGCTCATTATGTTGATTTTTGAAGAGTTCCCTGGAATATCTTCCACATCTCATTTTTGAAGAGATCCCGCGAGATTGGGAACTATGGGGTTAAAACCAAAAATTTGCCGGAAGTCACTATTCCACGCGAACGAAGTCGCGGGCAAAAGCTAGTATTTAAATAAATCTATCTCAATTGTTAAAACTACTGAACTTGACGCAACCGTATTATAATATAAATACCGGCAGAATTTTTTGTGAACATTGCACTGAGCACTATAATCGTTTCTTTTTTTACTCGTCCATTCAAACTGGCATCACGTAGCACTTCGCGGTTGTTACGGCCTTGTTCACATCTGACTGCAAGGAGGTGACAAAAATTCTTCTCTTTTTTCTTTTATTAGCTGATTATAATAGTAAATAGAGTAATTCTTCTTTACTTTTGGTTCTTTATTCTCACCATCTTCATTCATGTTTTCAGAGGTTTCGTTACTATAATACTTTTGATATCTAAGCTTGCATTAAACTGATTATATTGCAGTTTCGAAAACCGCATTCCAATTTTTATTACTTACAAAAAGCTTAGCATCGATTACTCGATGAGTTTGAGTTAATAATGCGTTTTACACGCATTCAATATTAATACTACGATAGATATTATGATTAGATAGGTAGCAGTTTTGTAAAGCAATTGCCTTAAGCGTCATTATTCATTTAAATAAAAATGTCACACCATGTTGGGTACATAGTATAACACAAGGAGAGTCTCCTATACTCAAATCAACCGATTGACAGAAAATAATTGAAAGACCATCAAAACATGACTTTCTTTTTTTAAGGAGGGAAAATTCATACAATTACTGTCAGACTCTTACTGACTAAAAACCACCCCGTTCCTACTCCAGCTCTTTGAACCGGAGCCCCGGTAATTCCGCTAGGTAGTCCACAGCTCCGAGACGAGCATCAGCCCTACTTGGCCCCATCTGTGGTGGTCTGATTGATCTGATTTGAAACGCGCGCAGGACCCGCGCCGTACGCTAGGGACCAGAATTCTGATCGGGCGGCGAGCTACCCTTGCTCGATCGTCGGCGAATCCCGATGCCCGGAGTGTCTCTCGTGATGGCTGGGGCGTGAGGAGGTTCATTCCCTTATGCACCCCGCCTCTTCCTTAGCTAGCATAACTGCTTCGCAGAAGGAGGAGATGCATCCCAGTCCCCTCGTGATGGACCATGGCCTGAACCAATGCCGGACGCGAGAGGTCGCCGTCGCCGACCATCCCTAAGGACACAAGGGTGCTCATCCCACTCAGGACACACCACCACCGTATGTTCCACCATGTGGGGGGGTGGTTCTCGTAATGATAACACCATGACGTTTCCTTCCGCCCTATCAGAAACAGGTGGCTCCTGAAGCTCCCACCGTAGCGTCTCTTAAGCTACTCCTCAAAGAGACTTACCGCTGCAATTACAGCGAGTTCAATCAAAACATGAATGCAGTTACTACAAATTAGTACAAAAGATGCAAATCCTTGAATCATACGCCTGCTAGTATTTCATTCATCAATTCACGCACTTGAAAATTTCGTTCATGCGTAGTAGTTTTTTGTATAGTGATACAAAACATGCACCATTCGCAGTATGACATGGCCGCCGCGGGGATCAATACCATGACATATATTGCAATTCTATAATCGGTTTTTTAATGACCTTTAGCTATTGTCATTGTCGCGAGGTCCGCATGCAGTGTGGTCAGCCCCACTTGTTCTTATTCCGTTTTAACTCATATAAAAAGCCACGGTCAACGGAATTGTCATCAATCATTGATTGACTTTGATCTAAACAACAACAAAATGTTCAGCAAAGTAAGTGAATTAAATCAACCGATTTATACCCAACCAATTAACCGAAACAATAATCTAGACATGCGAATATTAATAAACTTAATTAAAACAAAGTGATTGAGTGCGTTTTTAAAAGAGATCTAAATTGATAATTGTAGTTGCGTGTGTTTAGCTAAAACTTATAACAAAATCGAAGAATAGAAAAGGTTTTAATTTAACTTATTGTATCTGCAGCTGGTAGCTATCGGAGCGATGGTGGCGGCAGCCCATGGCCACGGACACGCTGTGTCTTCCCAAAGCATCGTACGCCACGATGGTGGTCATTACGCCGCCCCATATGCCGCTCCATACGCCGCCCCATACGCCGTGCCATATGCTGCTCCCTACGTAGCCGGTTACGCCGCACCATACGAAGGTGGCTACGCCGCGCCCTATGAGGGTGCCTACGCTGCCCCATACGCTGCACCTCTTCCCTACGCCGCCGATGGTCTGGCTTACGCTGGACATTACGACGCTGGCCACGACGATGGCCACGATGACGGCCACGATGATGGTCACGATGAACATGTAAGTTACATCAATCTTCATATAAAATGTATTAGTAAAGTTTCTTCCATAAAATTAGAAGATTGTTTTGACTTTAACTTTTGAAAACTCTTTTCCAGGCTCACCCCAAATACGACTTTGAGTACTCTGTATCTGACCCCCACACCGGTGACCACAAGTCCCAGCACGAGAGCCGCGACGGTGATGTCGTGCACGGATACTACTCCCTGGTGCAGCCTGATGGTTCCGTGCGCAAGGTTGAGTACACCGCTGATGATCACAACGGGTAAGATTATAATTAAATCGTCGAATAAGATTACACAAACAGATTAGATTTTTCTTAAATCTTGTACACTACTCGTATTAAAAAATCTTGAGAAAGCCACAGAAAACTTATAGGGAAAGTAGCAACGTCCTAAGCCCAATCAATTACCGAATCGTAATCAGTTTAATTAAACTTCGATATCCTCCTCCTTAAATCGGACTCAATCATTTTTAAATGAGGCGATTTTTAAAGCACCTGTAACATTTCATATGTGCATCTCTATACATACCACATACATTAACCCTAATTATCTTAAAATCTTACACGAATTATCAATAATATCTTAATTCTTTTACTTCAGATTCAACGCCGTTGTGCACACGTCGGCTCCTTCCATCCATCCCGCGCCCGAGTACCACCACTACTAATGATCAAAGTGCCTTAAACGACCAAATATCTAAACGACCTGCTGAAACCAAATACGAATGTAAATTAATTTATTAAAACATTTTATATACCGACAAATTTGTATTACTAAAAACCTGAACATCTACACCAAAAAAGCAACTACACAGCTTTGATTATTTATTCCTTTTTGTAACCGCAAAATACGAGTACAATCCAAACTTTACTTAATTTTGTTGGAACGGTAAACCTCAACCGCAGTAGTTTATCATGCGTATTTTATCAAATTATCTTAATAACAATCCTCTTATGGTTATAATCCAATTAAAAAAATGACAAGTTCACAAATTATTTCGTATTTACGTAACAAAGACTATTTAGCGCTAGGCCGATATTTTTATAATCTGATAATATTTTTATAACAAGGTTGTTGCGCTTGCGTGATTCCGGCCGTAAACTATAAACACTATTTACCCACTCAGTAATTTTGCTTGTGTAAGATACTACGAGTATACTAAATGCATGTATTGCCCTCCAAAATTAAAATTAGCACGTTTACAAGAAAATAACATTAAAATTTACATATGTATGTACATAATACCTGCTTATTTTAAATCTACATTAAATATACGACAGTTTATCTACAATGAATAGCCAGTATTTAAAATTTGCTACTTATTTACATATGAAATCTGAATACTAATTACATTAATATTGTTTTAAAAACTGTCAATACCTAAAAAGCGCATTTTACTTTTAATCCTTCCGCTTCCTACAACTTTTTATTACAAAACCAAACAATATGAGACGATCGACACAATTAAAAAATACCTTAAGCACACACCGAAAATTGTTTAACAAATAACTGCTATGTACAATTAAATTTAATCAATAATTGAATTAGAGCATGCAAACGCATATATCTTCGAAAATAAATCTATTTTATTTGTGTTATGACAATAAAAATATGCTTTGTGCAGCTACTGCTACTACCACAGCTACTACTAATATAGTACAATACACTTCATTAGGGACAAGGGTGAACTATCAATAGGAATGTAATAAAAACAACTACATGAGACTTAATAGAAAATAATTAATCAATTGTCAGTCGATCATATTTTTCTACATGCTGCGATTGCATTAGAGCAATCGACTAGGGACCGGACGAAATTAATAACAAACACAAACTAAAACATTAAAATTGTAATCGATTTTTGACATTACTTCTTAGATAGAATTTTAGTCAAAAACTTAGATTGAAATAGGAATTTTGGACAAATTCGCTTAATAATGTTGACCGTACAATATAATGTAGGTAGTTGCTCATATACGCAATGTTTTATAATACTTACAATTTTAACAGATTTGTATAAAAAACATAATTATGATTAAACTTTCTGTATACCTGCGTGTACGCTGCATATCGGCTGAATGGGCATTTACATATCAACAGCGTGCATAATAATCTTCGACACAACCATTCTAGCGAGTTTCAAGGGATGGGAACTTCCACTAAACAATAGAAACCAAAATCTCATAATCTAGATGTAAACAATGTATATAGATACGTTCATAACTGCTGAGTATGTTCTTTGTGTGGAATGTAAACAGTATTTAGTTCCCCTAGCAAAAACGTAAAGTTTACGTAACTTTAACATGCGGTTTCGATACGCAAATTGTTTTGTTGGTTTATCAATCTTCAATCAAAAACAAAAGCTCAATCTTCCATTCGTTTTGCTTGGACTGGTAATCAGATCATGGGAAGATTGAATATTTCTTCAATGAAAATCATACTTGGTTGAAAGGATACCTGAAAGTTGAAAATGTAACCTAGGAATCAGGACTATTGTTTTCTAAGATTCCCATGTCACTTCCATACGATTTACTTTACATCAAAACGATAGTATACACACATTTTCCTCGGTGTTCGTACTCTTTCACATACTTCCTTATTGATTACCTAAAATTTGCAAATATTTTAAAGTTCCTAAAATCGGTTATCGTTAAGAAAAAATAACACTAGAATGTACTTGGGCATAATTTTACCTGATTTTAAATTTGTAGTATTTGTTTCATGTAACGGACAAAGTACTAATTTAATTATAGCAATATCCTCTCCGGAGCCGTAAGGATGGCCCTTGACGGATCGGAAATCATTTATCACCAAACAATGACAGCTGATTAGGTTTTTAACTAAGTATCCATTCATCGTTTCCTTTCAACCAATAACATTTGTACTACTACCATCACGCAAGCTTTCCCAATAACTATTTTTGTTCTATTTTCTATTTTTCGCGTGCTCGTGTCAATTATATGTAACTTTGAACTGTTTTATTTGTTTACGCTATTTGCAGAGAAACTTACTGTGACTCCATATTATGTGTGTTCGTGGCCGAGTTACAGATAACGCAACGGTAATGATATAATTTATTAGTGTCATGTCTTCACGTGTGTTCTTACCGCTGTCCGAACAAAACCTCGATTCACCAACGTAATATTCGAACTTATCTATACAGGAAGTCTTGTATTCACTACTAATTACAATCAATGATTGATCACATACAGAGGACCAGACAGAAGTTCACAAAATCATAAAAATAACACTGGATTACAAAATTGGACGCACAAACGACAACAACGTATCATTGTACGCATTGACCTAGTATAACAAAGTGTAGTATCGTGGTTCACAGAGTATTTTCATTAAGTAACAATCATTTTGATAATGTAGCGCGAGAATGTCGAAGACAAAGCGCGCTGACCTTGCGGCCGCGGGGACGCGCGCTGATCGCTTTCGGCGCCCCACCGGACTACCCGGGCCAATTCTTATAAAACCCACGGCAGCTTATCATATGTATGTTAGTCACGCACAGTAATCCCATCAGAAAAATGTTCGCTAAAGTAAGTCGTCTTCCTGTGTCAAAAAGTGAAGTGAAAAGTGTACTGAAGTGAGAAAAATAATGTGATTTTTTATATGTGCAGATTTTAGCTGTCAGCGCCTTGGTGGCTGTGGCCCGCGCCGGTCACCTCGGGCTTGGTGGTGGATACTCGGTGTCCTCCCAGCACAACCTGGTGCACCACGACTCACACTACGCGGCAGCTCCCCTCGCCACTTACGCCCACGCCACGCCCCTGGTCCACGCCGCGCCCGTCGTCCACGCTCCCGTCGTTCACGCTGCACCAGTCGCGCACGTCATCGCTGCCCCCGTTGAAGTACATGGTGGCCACTACAGCCACGGGCATGAGGACTACTATGTACGTTTACTATCATCTCAGTAAATAACAACAATTTCAATTTCCAGATATGAACATAATTGTGCATAGTACTCACTTTCTCACATTTTTGCAGGCTCACCCCAAATACAAGTACTCCTACTCTGTGGAAGACCCTCACACTGGCGACCACAAGTCCCAGCACGAGGTCCGTGATGGCGATGTTGTGAAGGGCGAATACTCCCTGCTGCAGCCTGACGGTTCTTTCCGCAAGGTCTCCTACACCGCTGACGACCACAACGGGTACGTAGAACAAAACAATCAAAATCTTCGTTGATCTGAATAGTATAGCTAAGAAAATAGTAAAAATTACGTAAAATAGAATCTAAACACAAAGTGCATACGTAATGACGAACCATTGCTTGGTTGATGAGAGTGCAACTTTCCCCCGAATTGCGCAAAACAGTACTGACCTGCCATATTTGCTCGCTTATGGAGCTTTGTTTGTTTACGTACGCATGCGACTCGTAAAATTACATCGTATTAAGTCACATGCTCGTCAAACCGGTAAGTGGTCACTAGAGCAGCAACATGTGAGTAATGAACTCGTGCGACCCATGTGCTGACTGACAACAGGTATCGGTGAACTGGTATCGTGATAACAAACTAGTCTCAGAACCTGTTTCAATGCATTGCTATCGAATCGTCGCATTATTATCAATGGAGTCGTTCTGTTCAGTTCGATTGGATAGACAAAATATTATAGAGCTTTTTAAATTTTTGAGAAATTGTCATCAGTAGCAAAGGAGACTCTAGTCTCTGTTACTTAGATCTCGTAATGTAACTGTCGAACAGTGCATGTTACCACTTCTGCGTACAATCTATTAAGGAATAAAGGTCATCCATTATATTCATTATTTTGTTCACAGTTTCAACGCGGTCGTGCACAACTCCGGCCCCAGCCACCACGTGTACTCGTCCCAACACCACCACTACTAGATCTCTGTACAAGGAAGCTTTAACCACAATGTACCTTATTTATACTCGCTGTGATCTTCGTGTATGTTCTTTTGTTTATAGATAATAGTCATTAAAATTAACATTAAAAAACAAGGCCTTCTTTAATTGATAATTTGCATACACACACACACACACAAGTTTTTACGTAATTACCGAAGTAGATTGTAGGAAAATTAAATAAATATACACTTTTAGTGTTACAAAGTATGTAAACCCACTGCTACTAATGTTACGAAAGTTCGTTTCTAGTGGAACTAGCAAATTCTGTCCGTTGAAAGCTATTCCAGCTGTCGAATATCTATCAGAAACGCGATTGTAATTAATTTGCAAACATGTTTGCCGAGAGATTGAAGAGATTATTCTAAGGAAATAGGCAATACAAATAGTAAGCTTGTGTTAAGGTTCGACACGTTTTCAAAGCCATGAAGCCTTTCAAACAATAGGTCATTTGAAGTACTTTACATAGGTAGTTTACTATTCCACCAAGTACATGTACTTATGGTGGTTGAAGCCTTGACATTTACGTGGCAATTCCAACTATCAAAGTTTAGCGACTGATTTTAGTATACTGGTAAATCTACACAGTTCACTCAAAATTAACAAAACAATATTTACATAATAATTAGCTGAATAAATGCAAATTAGGAGTAATAAAAGTTTTATTAGTCCTCATTCCAAAGTACTGCATCTTTACTGCTACTAAAATTAACGATAGCTTTCAAGGATAAGTTGTGTATTATCATACGGCATAACTGTGCAAATTGTCACTCTCATACACTATTCATATCATTAGGGCCCACAGTTTGTTCTGCGTCGTGATTGTAGTACCTTGAGACATACATATCTCAAGGTAATTTCGACCAAATTGTTTCCACCGTTGCCTTAATTTACTCCTTAAAACAATGGACTTATCTAAGAAATACAAAGTTACAAGTACTTACTATCTTACATCGTAAAGTAAGTATTTGAAAGCTTGTTCCTCGTTTAGGCCTACACAGTTCCAATACGCAGGTAATTTCTCAATACGCAGGTAATGCTACACCACAGACAAATAACACATATAATTTCTACGTCGCAAGCGATTCTGTTAACGCCCCTGTCAGTAGATAACTGGCTAGATTTACAAGTTTACGATGTCACAAGCAACGAGTTTTATCTTAAAGTGTTCGGCACACTACTCCTAAAACATTCACTGTTCACCCTGCAAACTGATATTGCACTCATTTCACTTCCACTACGAAGTTTAGTTTTGCAATAACATCATTTAACGCAACGGCATAGTTAATATACATTACACATACTAATTTAATAATTTAATTCAAACGGTTTCGTCAAAGTAACTCGTGAATTAAAGTTAGATTAACACCTCGGTTAAATTATAGGTTGGTGGCATAATTAAGCTCTTCAAAATCATTATTCTTCAAAGGCTAAAAAGGTAATTTGCTACTGGACTTTTCTTTGATGAAGAAATTCGTTGGCGTCCAACCGGTTTGTAGGCAAATGATAATATTTAGACATCCAGGTCGAGTACCTCGGACAGCTGGCTATTACCTTCATCATTAAACTACGGATGTAAGATGTTAACTTATTTCCTCTGGCCATCCAAACGGGTTTAAGCAGTTTAAAAATCTATAAAATACAATCTGCCTTGTAATTTTTTGGTAGTTAACAATTCATTAATTGACAAAAATATCTATAACTTTTTACTGAACTTTTTACAAGAAAGAGGTTTTTGCTTCTGTAATATTAATATTGCAATTACGACAAAATATATCCGATATTTTAACCGGTTACAGATAGACGTAGCGTGTAGGTATTGATAATGTCTCTGTATTACATTCCGCATGTCAAACCGCGGCGCGGCCGCCGTCCGGAACGATCTAAATCGATATGTCGGATGCCAAACATGTAAATGAAATCAGATAAAGAACTACACCGGGATATACGTTCAGTTATATATTCATATGAAAACTTCCTCAATCCAAATCAGTATTAACGATACGGAATTCCTAACAGAAATAAAACCCTTGTAATATACAGTTTCATTGTTTTATTGCGTTTACAATATTTTGTCGTACATCAACATAATTTTCTAAAAAAAATCAAAGACAACATAACTAAACATTTCGTGGCCAAGCTGCAACGAACTTTAATGTGCTTTATCTAACTTTTTTTAAATTTCATAATGAAACTTATACGTGCCGAAATTATT
Organism: Spodoptera frugiperda; assembly: GCF_023101765.2. NCBI lineage: Eukaryota > Metazoa > Arthropoda > Insecta > Lepidoptera > Noctuidae > Spodoptera > Spodoptera frugiperda. Next base: position 397,794 of record NC_064231.1, on the reverse strand, counting down.
GTGTACCTACTTCCTAATAAATAATCATGTTCCATGAAATTAAATTACACAAAGAAAGAAGCTGACTAATGTTCTAAGAACATATCACATTACATACTATTGTTAGCCGCAGACAAAGAAATGTCCACAATAAGTTCTGATTAATATTAATAGCTGAGTTCCGAGTCACGGTCAGACAATTATAGGGTAAATAACCTCTGAACTATCGCTTTTTGTTACCTTTCAACCAAATCTATTATTACTGCTGACCTTGCGAACAATATTTATGTAATTTAGATACTTAGATCACAAGTAATCACAAGTATTGGCTTCCGTGACGATCGTTGTATCGACTCACGACTGGAAACACCTAGATTGCCGGACCTATCGACCGATAATAGGGACCTTTTGCAGAATGTACTCCAAACAATTAAATCAGTTACAATCGTGAGCACCTTTCAAATATTTTGAATATTCGATTGAAATTAATCTGATTTCTGGGCTGAAACTTTTGTAATTCTGCAATTGATTGTTAATACTCGTATTTAATTGCGGACCCTTAATTAGGTTTAAGGGTTTTTTAGTTTCTTTTCGTCCTTTTTTAGTTTAGTTAGTGACGAGAGTCTTTTACTTTAATTTAGGGTGTCAATTTTTATTTATTTTATTTTATTGTCAATGTAGTTAGCCGAATGTTTAAATATAAACGTATTAATTATAAGTCACAGTAGCTAGATTATCAAATGATTGAGTGCCGGTCTGTCAATCATGAGGTCGAGCCTTAAACAAAGAAACTTTTATTAAGTCGGGAGTTAGAAAATGTTAGTACCTACCTAGAGAAGCAACTGGCAAAAAGTAAGCTAATATGTATTTCATGCTTCATCTCATGTTATTTATATAATAAGTGGTAATGAGTGAGCGGTAATAAAGTGCGTATAATTTACAAGTACATATCTAGTAAATAAGTATTAAATAAGATCGCGTCCACGAAGTTCTACTGTAGAAATAAAAAAGGTTTTCACGAATATACCCGATTTTCCGATTTCGTTACGTTTTTTCGCACTAGGTACATAAGTCCATTTGTCACTACCCCTACTCTTTTGTGAGGTTGATAATAGTCAAAAATTATACTACACTAGCAGACCCCACAGACGTTGTCCTGTCTACACGTTAATTTGAAAATTTTAAACTTTTTTTAATAAGCTAAAACATTCTGGACCTTTTTGATGAAAATTGTTATTCAAATGTTATGACAATATCTAACGTCATTAATATTTGACACTGCGATGGTAGCGCTGTCTGTCGGATCCAATGTAAAACATTCCAAAATCAACAACTACTAATAAATTAAAAACTAATTAAAAAAACATTGTCCAGCGGACAAAATTGTGAATCTAAACCATTCTCAGATCCCCTTGAACACACACAAAAAAGTTCATCAAAATCGGTCCACTCGTTTAAGAGAAGTTCAGTGACATACACACTTACAGAAGAATTATATATATAAAGATATATATAAAGATAAGTACTTAATTTACGGACAATGAGCAGCAACGCTCTCTGATAAACCTGAACCTGTTGAACACACTTACGTGTGGGAGAGCTATACTTCGGCGCGAATGGGCCCACTCGACCGGAATGATACCACGGCTTCACACTAAACCAGCGTGAAGCAACGGTTACGTTGTGGTTCGTTGTTCCCAATCTCCAAATTGCAAACAATTCTTAAATTCCTAACCTCCAAAAAGCCGGTAACGCACTTGTAACGCGTCTGGGGTTCCAGGTGTCCATGGGCGACTGCTATTGCTTACCATCACGTGATCCGTCTGCTCGTTTACTGTCTTATAGCATAAAAAACTACAATTCTGGATCGTCACGGGCTGTTGATTATGAGAAGTCATATTCTTAAACAAACACTCACGGCTAGCATAATTAAAACTCGTTAAGACGTCAGTTAGATGATCCTCGATAAAAATAAACACTGCTTATTATCTAAAACGATCTAGTTAATACCTAATTGAATGCTGAAACGGTTGTTAATTGCTGTACCTAAATAGCTTAAGCGTGTTCATTAAGGCCGTATTGTAAATAAAGTGTATTTTATCACATACATCACGCATACACGTGATGATAAAACCTCCTTAATTTTGGAGTCGGTTAATTGTAATATCCATTTTACGCTTGTTATGTTCCAAGGGACTTGACAGAGTAACGAGCGATAAGACTGTTGCCATACACTGAACCAAACCAGTTTACATAGTGCTTATAAAAATTGTGAAAGAAGTAACACAACATCACAAGGGTAGGATGTAAAAAGGTAAGTAACGACTTATTTTAATAATAGACTCTGATTTTACATATATTCTGTTAGTAGCCTTAATCTAGACTCAATAGTAGGTATAAAATTTTAAAAAGAAAAACACAATTTTAACACTTTACTCAACCAGGTTATTGAACCCGAGATCACTAACTAGGTTTTTTATTTTCTATATTCTGTTGTTACTAGACTAGCCAAAGTGCATTTTTATGAAGTAATAAAAGTTCATTAGTTACAACAACACTTAATTTATGATATCAAGTGTCGTGATCGCATTACGAACATCGGTTAGGAAATAGAATACTGGCCAACTATGTACGTACTTATACAGAGTCTATTATTTGATCGTGTGGTCGAACCCAGTGCATTTGATATTGGTTTGTCGCAATCACATACTCTATGTAATTATAACACCCAGGTGGTAATTTGAGGCAATCTAATTGATATTGACAATTTCGATTAGGGAACTTTTGTAACGCACTTACAAAAAAAGTCGGAATCTCGGAAAGGTTAAATGCAATCCTATTATTTGAAGACAATATATGTACAAGTTATCAAAGCGAGATAAATTCATTCCGAGGGAACTGGAAACTATTATAATTTTCTTCTCCTCTAATAATGTAATATATTTCGTTGCGGGATTGATGTTCAAAAGTGCCTTCCTGGTCTATTTGAAATAAATAATTTTGACTTTGACTATGAACTTTAGATCCAAGACACACGCCAATGGGACGCGCCGGACATCAGTGTACCGGTGTTTTCATGGTTGTATCTACTGTACATCTAGCTTATAAATACGAGTTGCAGGCAGGTTCAGGGAGGTTGCGGCGGACTTGTCCCAAAATATGTGAATAATCACAAGACAACAACAACAACAATTTTAGTGAAATAACTAATAAGTAATCTTAATTCTTCATGCTGCACATAGTAATTGGAGTTTTAAGAACTCGTTGACATAGTCCATGTTACCCATACTAGTACTTTAATAGGTTAGGCCTGCAACATATTACAAAGCATGCATCAAAGGCCATTTAAAACACAAACAACATCAACTTAACAAACATTTTAATGTAATAACATGGTTTCAAAATGTCTATTGATTTGTTAACAAGAACCTTCATACAATGTGGGCAAACTAATATCTTCTAATCACTCAAATGTTGCCCTTGTTCCTTTGGTCCGAAATACAATAAAAATTAGATTGATTATCGCAATTACTCACGCAACGTCGATATTGGCGATAATGTCGGCTTGGGCATGTCGATGCAGGGCGCCCACAGGCCGCGCGGGAAGGCGATTGTCTGTGAATTATAATCGGGCCTATGTGTGCGAGTAACCAACGACCTCGCGGTGTCAAAGTTACGGAACTGAAGTGACCGCACTCCCCACCACTGCCAGGACTGCGGCTCCGTTTTGCTTTTCATATAAAAGTCACACTCCGGCCCGATAATGGTATCAGTCACCTGCTCTGATTAACTAGTGCAAAATGTTCACCAAAGTAAGATCATGGGAATATTTCAAAATTAGTTTTTAAATCAAATAAAATAAAATCCAGTACTAATTACATTTGTTTGTGTCCAGGTGTTCGCCCTCAGCGCCGTGTTGGCCGCAGCCAACGCTGGTCTCCTGCCTGTGCACCACAGCGCAGTCTCCTCTCAAAGCATCGTCCGTCATGACGCCCCTGCGCACTACGCCGCCGCGCACTACGCCCCTGCCCACTACGCCGCCCCCATCGTCCACGCCGCTCCCGTTGTTCACGCCGCCCCCATCGTCCACGCCGCTCCCGTAGTCCACGCTGCCCCCATCGCCGTCGCTCATGGCGAATACGTGAGTTCCGCTTCCAGTTATTAATTAAAATTAAGTACCTTATAAGTAACAAACAAGGTCTTAGCTTCAAATTAGGTGATTATTGCTAAACCTAACAACGGATATCCTAAAATCGTTTGATATACGATAATGGTGTTTCATAACAATAAATATTTCTTCACAGTCTCACCCCAAATACGACTACGCTTACTCCGTGGCTGACCCCCACACCGGTGACCACAAGTCCCAGCACGAGAGCCGCGACGGTGGTGCCGTGCACGGCAGCTACTCCCTGGTTGAGCCTGACGGTTCCGTGCGCAAAGTAGAATACACCGCTGACGACCACCATGGGTAATTCAATGTTCTATTTACTACTGCAACTTTTCAGTTCCAAAAAACTGATTTATTTATTTTCATCAAACACAAGGGTCAAATTACTAATAAATTAAATCCTATTTCAGTTTCAACGCTGTAGTGCACAAGACCCCCGGCCACCACCCCGCCCCCGTTGTCCACGCCGCCCCCGTGGTCCACGCCGCCCCCGTGGTCCACGCCGCCCCCGTAGTCCACGCCGCCCCCCTCGCGCACTACGCCGTCGCTCCCCTCGCCCACGGACATCATGGCCTCCATTACTAAGCAACTACTCTAGCATACTCGTGTGATATGATGACGGATGACTGATTGTGATATTTATGTGTAAATATGATGAAATGAATTTATACTCGAATGTAAATAAAATACTCAGCTGCTGAATTTTACTTTCTCGTTTTACTATCAAATATCCCAAAATTTAAAGTAACCGAAATACACACGTAAAGATTGTTGATAAAACCTAACAAGAATGCACTAAACAAAGTCTCTAACTAGGCGTCGCATCATTACAGCAATATAATGTATCGCTGTAACACAAAAAGCTTTAAAGCACCTAATAAGTATGTACGAACGACCTTTCATTGCATTAACATTAAATTACAATAAGAGCAATAATACTTACTCAAGTTTAGTTCCTACTACAGATTACATGATAACTGCCCTTAGGTAATAAATAAATGCATTGAGCACAATTAATTTCGATTATGCCCTTGAATAGTAAGACATTGGATGGAAATAATTACTGTTGTTATTTATGTGGACACGCGCAGTTGCGTTGCGTGCAGACTGACGAAGGCACTCGCGCATTCCTCACTAGTGATTTGGTGCGATAATTACAGAACATTGTATGGAGAGTTGCGCAAAATTTTTAACAGACCCAACTACTGCGCGACGACCTAGAAAAACGCACTTCTTTACTCACATGTTGCATGTTTGTCTTGATAATGCATAGCAATTTGGTACACCCAAGTCCATTGTTAGCACGTATGCTAATTCACATTCAGTGCAATTTACACGAGGAAAATGCTCGTAAAATATTACTTCTATTTGTTTAGGTTCACACATCCCTTCATAAGGGTAATGTCTGCAATAAATGACATCAATTTAAATGCAATCACTATAACGACTGCCAATTTGTGGGTCTACAAACAAAATCCCATTATGTGTAAATCGTAATGATATAAATTGCCACAATTGTCTACGAAAATGTGCACATGTAGGTTCAATAAAGGTTACATTTCGACACTGGCTACCAACTACAGGTGATCAATCACCTACATAATGTGCGAAGACGGATGAGGCCAATCATCTACATTACTTGAGTAAATAGTACTAAGACACCACAGCTATGGTTATTTGTATTAGTTCGAGTATAGGAAATTAATTATATTCACCAGATAAAGATTACAATGTATTTAAACTTTGAAATATATTTTAACTGGAGTGAAAAATATACCTTATATGAGTTAGTAAAAATACATGATAGGTACATCATCGTCACCTTTGAATCCTAAGTTAAAAAACTATCCTATTGTAAAACAAGCAAGTGTTTAATAGAAGAAATTATAGTTACCCACCCAATTAATCACAAATGTGACGAACGCCTTAAATATATGCAAATATTCTTAATTGCAATTAGTATTTCATATTGCAGATTAACACCATAAGCAACTTACACAAGATTAACAGGGCAAATTAAAAACTTAACGCGATTAAAACATTAACATGTTCTTTTTAAAATGAGGGAATGGGGTGAATCATATCTTGGGTTGGTTGAACCTTTCGACTGGCTGCGACCTTGGGCTCACGAGATAATGATCTGAGGCGGCGACGCTACGCGTGACATAGGCTGCGTCCATTCTGGGCCGAGATGTCGTAACAAATGCGAGTCGAAATTCACTACAATTAGTCAAGGTCGTCTGACAGTTATTTATAATTTAATGTGATTATAAGTGTGGGAAATACCAGCTTGGAGGATATTTTTTTTAATTTTCTACCTTTTTTTGAGGGGGAAAATCATCTACTGATTTCTCTCGTCTTGGGTGAGGCTTGGGAGTGTCAGACTCATACTGACTAAAAACCACCCCGTTCCTTCTGCTTTGAGCCGAAGTCCCGGTAACCTGCTACGCTGTCCGCAGCTCCGGATCAGGCATCAGCCCTACTGGGCGCCATTTGGTGGTCTGGCTGCGCTAAATGTTCCACCTTATTCTGGCGCTTTAACATTTAACTCTTTAATAAATTCAGTTCCCAAACAAAAAACTAATTTGTTTGTCATTGGACTTAAATTTAAAAACATTAACTTATTCTTTCTAATCGTCTATTTTACGACATTCTAGTCTGAAGAAATAATAATGTACTTTCCAAATTACTTTTCAAGCACTAAAAGCCTGTTCCATATAAATTGTCGGCAGTATAAGCGCCACTTAATGTACAGACGTGAGTTCGATTTTGTATCGCATTGTTTCGTGTCGGTCGGTAACCATTTCTGTTCATTCATGATAAATCTCAGCCTACCGGTAGAATGCTAGCGTTCGCAGTAGTCATTAAATTATAATTAAGTATTAAATGTTTAAGGACTTAATTATTTGTATGAGAAATTTTATATATTCTGAAAGACTGTGGCTTTGATTTTGACGTCAGTATTACGGAAAATTCGACCGATTAATTGGTGATTTCCGCATCGGTTTTGATTTCTTTTGCTGAACTTCTATACTTCCTGGTTCCGGGTCTATTTTTCTTAGAAAAGACTGTCGTTGTACTTAATGTAAATATTTTAGTCCGCAGCTTTTTTATTAAAACATACTAAACACTTCTTAAAGTAGGTACAGCTTTTCGAATATTAAAATGCGTATTGTCATGTTACGCATAACATACTCATATTGTTTTACAATATTTTGACACTAAAATTAAACAATCACAAAAAGAACTGTCTGTCGGTATTACGGACAACATGTGCTATAGTCACTATGCTATTCGAGGTAAATAGCTTACTAAATCTATTGTGAGTAGATCCTGTATCCAAGTAAAGAAATAAAACAAAGCTTTTCATCTTGTGTACCTATTGTTTGAAGAATACTAACACAGTGAATTGTTAATACACGTAATTAACATAAGAACATAAGCATACGACGTCATTCTGACTATGTTCTGATGATTTCTGTAAGATAAATGTTACTATTTTATCGCTTTACTTAATAAGATTAAAATTTTAGATATATTATAAACTACTTACTTAAAATTTAATTTATTAGATATGCTTTAATTATACTTTCTTATCCCTTAAAACAAAAGTAATAAGTTTTTGTAATAACTACGACTTCGGCATACTGCTGGGCATCGGTTTGAGGTAGGAGTAGGAATGGAGTTGTTTTTAGCCTATAAGAGTCTGTCTGACTCTTCCTCACTCACTCTCGGGAAAAGGCATTGTATTATAATTTACCCCCTCAAAAAAACCGCACATGTAACAGCAGATAAATCACTCTGAAGCACTGAAACAATGAATCTATTTTTATAAATAAGCTACAAAAGAGAACATTAAACGTCAAAATTGTTATGAAAAAATCCAGATGAGGTCGGTCTCTAAAGCCAAAAAACCCTAAAAAAATGTTGTTATTTAGTTTGAAGCTTAATTGAGAGCTATCACGTGTCAGCAGGTAATTCTCTTTTACTATGTATGCTACTATGAAGGCTACAATTTGTCGGTCACGTCCACTTTTAATTTGTTCCGGCAACGCCCCACGATACTGATTACATCCGTTATGATAAATACGTATATTTACTAAACGTTTTAACTGATGTGTTTTCATACTCACTCTAGTTAAAACTTATGGGGAATCTTAACAAGGTTTACCTTTATCAAGAATTTAGTCAACATTACCATTATGATCACCATTATTTGTTTTAATTCGCTTTCGTCATCACAATAAGCATCATTTGCCCGTTTTCATCCACTACCGGTCATAGGCCTCTCCAAGGACACGGCGCTAAGCTATTTTTTAGGGAGGAAAATCATCCAATGTCTTCTCTCGCTGTCAGAGTTTTACTGACTAAAAACCAAATCCAGATTTAGGTAGTCGGCAGCTCCGTATACGGCGTTAAGATGGATCTTCCGCTTTAGGTATCCTTCGGTAATCTGATTTCCGTGTTCAGATCCGGATTATTCTATTCTTTACATTTTGCACCATACAAAAACTTAGCAATTAGCTGAATTGATGTAAAAGTACTAGTTAATGTATTCAACGTAAATATTGATCAAAAACATTAACTAACCTAGATTAACTTCAAGCTATCTAAACTTAACTTTTAGACTGAAACATTTACTTTGGTGCTACTGATCTTGAAATATGTAGTAATAAATCAAACATTTCAACTAATATTTGATCAAAATTTTCAAACATTACCGCTATTAAGTAAAGCTATGTAAAGTATGAGTATGTAGGTATTTATCTAAGGTTCGCTATGGTACTTACTTACCTATATTTCGTGCACATACAAATGTTCCCACGCAGTTGTACTTTTATTGGTACTCGGGCTAAGAAAATTACGAACAATTACGATTTTATGCGTCGTGCATATCTAAGGTATAACTGATTTAATTGCTTGGTTTCCTAATCACTTGATAAAATGTATGACTTGAGAATGGTGACTGACTGCGATGCAACGTATCACGGGTTTATTTTCCGTGACAGGCAAATAGTACCAATGGATTTTCAAATGAAATAAATGTATAAACATGGAATCCGGAAGTTTGATGTTGAAAGAAATAAATGAATATTACGTTATTCTATTTTGTTTAGTCACAAGTTTCTGAAATCGGAACATTTAGCTTAATCAATAATGTGGTCTCACCTTTAATAAGCTGTGAAGGGCACAAACAATCACCTCAAAGTTACCGGACTTACGTTTTTACAGAAGTAAAAAGGCAATGAAACATAAAGTGTATCTAATTGACTATTTAATTGAACTCACTATGTTATAAATTGTAGTAGTAATCATACTTCACCATAGCAGCAATCATACTCCACCATTGATCAATTGTGTTAATTTGGAAACCCATTCAACAAACGTATCACGGTCATCGCCGACAAGGTTTGATTTACAATAACAAATATAATGAAACCAAAACATTATCCTGGTATTTTCAAATAAAATCCACAAATAATAATGTGATTTATTTGAGTACTGCAGTGGTCTAAACATCTATCTTTTGTATAACACGCAATTTACCTAAAACGGTACGCAATGACATGACACCACAAAATTTTTGAGTAGCTTTTGACACAGAAACAGCTGACAATCGTAGAGTGGATAAGAATCGGGGAAAGTTAGGCCACGGGCACGTGCAATACTAGTACAAAATAGATTTTTAAAAAGATAGCTGTAATATTATTTTAGTTGTTTATATGTCGTAAGCAGGTAGCGTCGACGGACCGTCCACTACCTCCTTGGTAAGACATTGACCTGAAAACAATTTAAGTGTAACACTGTTATAAGTACTAGTGTGGCTTTGTTCGCATTGTGTAAGACGGCTCGTTTGCGCTGAGTAATAACAGTCGTCGACAAAACAAAACCACTAAACATGAACACTCATTTCACTTAAATAGCTATGCCATGTATATTATCAACACTATACAGTAATTTAATACGATAGTACAGTAAGAAAATTAAATTAAGCACAAGGTGGACATGTCGTATGATACTTTATTAGTTGCGAAAAATAGGTTGCAAATACTTGGAGTAAGTCGTTCAAATTATATCGTCTGACTAACAAAGTCATTGAACGTACAGTATTACTCGTATGTACCTACTACTACGACAAACGTCAATCACTTAAGATACAGAAACAAATTATTTGCCATTATTCAATGTAATTGGATTTTTATTGACTAAGTACTTAATTAATTACTGTTCCAGTCAGTCTTTATTGAGACATAGCTGCTTATTTTTATTTTAAATTATACAGCGTGTTCCGCTACAGATTGCTGTCCACAAACCACTTAGAGCCACTTACAACGTTTTTTGAATAGTCCTTTTAGCGTTTAACTATGAAGGGGATATCAATTATGTCGTTATGATTGACTAAATTCATAAGTATCTTTGCCTAAGGAAAAAGGTTAATGTTCCAAGTACAGGATAGTCAATCATTGTAGAACATAAAACAACCCGCGTTTGACTGGTTATAATTGGACTAATAAAACGATCAAACGTCGCAGTGTAAATAAAACCTTATAGTCCATTGATCTACTTTTATACCTACATTTTTGTTATTTAGCAGCAACAGTGAAACAGCGCAAAACTTGTTTAATTGAGAATCAATAATTGATATAAAATTTTAGAAATGCTACATAAACAAAAGGTTACTCAAGAGAAAATGAAAATCCTGCAAGCATTTTTTCTTTGAAAAGAAAAAAGTCAAATGCGAAGTAAAGTAGTTATAATTCCTATAGAACCAAATACATATCACCTATATTTACGCTTTTATCGTTGAGTAAACTTATAAGACACTATTTGCACTAGTGTTTTCACCCACAACTTATCGACAAACGTGGCTATTGTAGAATGCGAAACAACAATGGTCTTTCCTTACCGTTTATAAAGATTTAATTTTGACAAAAAACAGTGTCAACGTGGGGCTAGCGTAAATGTAAGGTGTTACCCAAGACGATTTGTCGCATATTGCACACACGTGAGAATGCGCGACTATCTCGAGAAAGAAACGCGACAATGTGATACATATGAGAACCACTGACATGTATAATTTATTGCCTTGCCGAATTGAGAAATGAGTAGCAAGACTTGCAAACATACTTGTTCAAATACTTATGCAAGGAAAATGTTCGTTTCTATACAAACTCATTTAGTTTACGAGACCAAAGCATTTTTTTGGAATCATATTGCGGAGAGAAAGATTCCGCAAATTCGACTGCATAAAATAATTAAACTAAGTAATTAATTATTATGTTATCGGCTTACTCACGTAACTCTTTGACGATGAAGTAATTCATAAGGTAAGTAATTCGTCCATTTTGGTAACGCACGTATGAGAATATATAAAAGACAATCTTTTCCTGAATTCTAAACGCCTTTTTCTCCACCTCTATACATATGTATAAGTACTCGATAAACTTATGTGACAGATAGTTCATAATTATAAATTATGTTCTTAAGTCAAATTTATCTTTACGACTATCCAGATATTCTGAAACAGACTCTAAGAGCAGACTGCACGGTTGGTGCGGTGGCTGGGCAACTGGCTGCCGCGCAACGGGTAGCGGGTTCAATTCCCGCACGGAGCAACTCTTTGTGTGATCCACAAATTGTTGTTTCGGGTCTGGGTGTCATGTGCATGTGAACTTGTATGTTTGTAAACGCACCCACAACACAGGAGAAAAATCCTAGTGTGGGGCAACGTTTTAAAAAAAATATTTTTAAGATATTCTTCTAAAAAAATCGTATAGCAACAACAAAGCAAGTTATACCAATACGGTCGTCCTTCCGATCAGGAAACACGGTCATTGGGCTAATTGAACGCTATTAAATGCCTTACCTAACGAAACACATAATAACATAGTATTGGTACCGAAACAAATGCTTTGAAAATGCTTTAATTACTGCACTAACAAATACCGTGCAACTCAAATACTTTGACCATTCAATACCACGAATGTTTCAACGAAATTGTACGTATAAAGGTTGAACAAAAAATAAACGCTGTGAATGGATTTATGAACTGGATATAACTAATTAAATCTGTGTTTTAGGAAATCTTATATTTAGGTGCTATTATTGTTTTCTTCTATCCATAGAATAGAATTAATAGTAATATTTATATATAATTTATTCTATTCATTGCTTCCCATTCTTCAAACATATGCGGTTAAGTCGGAACTAACATTTTTAATCAGTTATACAGTTTGCACGACAAAAAAATAAATACATTAAACGGTTTACATAATGACTGGACAATCAGTTGCTAAGTGACGTGTTGAGGATTCACTTACCACGTACATAAAATATTTGTATTTACGTTGTTAGTGATACCAACAAAAATGAAACGATACTAATCAGTGAACCAAAATTTATGCCGATAATTAATATCAATATCATTGCACAAACCTTACAAAATATAAGCAATATTTTATTTTTGATGTATACAACTTATCGGTGCATGTTTCAACTTCACATCCGTTTTATTCATCGACTTTGATCGTTATATATGTACTTAAGTGCATACTTCCACAGTTACGTTAGGGCGGTTGGCAAACCCTGAGAAATTGATCAATGGATTTTTGCTCCAATAATTCCCACAATTAAAACCTCTATATAAACTAATGAACCAAACCTAACACAGTATTGTCTTTACGAATTCATAACGTGAGCATTAAGTGCTAAGTTCTGTGTTTAATTAATCATGTTTTCCAAAGTAAGTTTTCTTAAAATACTATTTCGTACGTTGTGTATTTAAAATAAGGTTCATTTTTATCTAATTAGAATAACTCGTAATTAAAAGGGGCCATCTATTTTGGTTATTAAATTAGAATTAGAAATTCAACATTTATCATTTTAAATTACAAAGTATGTATTGTATTTGAATTGATCTTATTAATAGGTTTTCCCGCTATATTCCTTGAAAAGAACACTTACAATACGGTAATTATTCAATGATTGCGTACTTAACCTCGTATGTAATCCTCCATTTCCATATTTTCTGTACTATGTATTATCGCATCGTCAGTGACCTAAACTATGTAACAATTAACCACCATACCGTATTATATAACGCCCTTGTTTTTAATTAACCTCGCTTTATAATAGTTATGTTAATATATACTTTACAGTATTCACCATCCATATGAATTTTAGACTGATTCGGGGTATTTAAACAGTTCTTCAATAGTAATGTAATGAAATATAGTAAGAGTGCTGAAAATTATTGCGATAAATTTATAGATATTAAGGCCTCGAGATGATTAAATTTTTTTGTTATTTATATTATTCACTTGCCTATCTCGTGTCTTTAAAATATCAAAGATATAAGAACTTCTATAAGCTAGGAAATATAATTATTTCGTTCAACAATTAGAATTAACAGATCTTCTACTCCTACATGAAAATAAGCTACCCCTTTCATTCCAGGTACTGACGTTATTCGCGGTGGTGTCTGCCTGCCAGGCAATATTCCCACTCCACCACCACCATCACCACCACCCAGCCATTTCCCACCAGGAGATACACAAACACGACGGTCCACACCACCCCATCCCCATTCACCACCACGTACCCATCCCAATCCACCACCACGTGCCACTGCTTCACCATCACGTACCTCAACCCCTCCCCATTCACCACATTCCTCATATTCCTCACCATGATCACTATGTAAGTATTAAATTAATTAAATTTTCTCTTTTGACATAAGCGATGGAAATATGAAAAGTGGTATGAAAGATATCTTCTCCAAAAGACATTATGTGATACCATATAGAATGCGTTAACAATGAGGTATCGAATTTTTTAACTACATGAGGCATTCCACCGTCATTAAAATAAACGTAATGACTAAAGGTACATTGACAAAACTATTCAAAATTAAAGTATAAACAAACAAATATTTCTTGTTAAAATCAGTGCAACATAAACTATTCAACAAATTCCCCGAGGAGTAATTGCACGGTAAAATATTCCGTGAAGCAAGCGAAAGGTCCGCGGTTACATTGCTCCGACCACTTCCTGTATACAGTCCAGTTTTTACGAGTATGTTTGTAGGTACTTACTAAATACGCAGATTGAAATATTTAAATGTACCTAACATAAAAGATTTTACTCTCAGTTTTCTAAAGACGCTGAGAATATCAATTAGGTAGTTAGGAAGGCGACTTGAGATTTAATAGCTGAAGTTTAGTAAATGTAAGGACTCATCCTATAAGTACAATGCTATTAAACTATAAACTGACTCTATAAACCGTAATAATTTATTACCTTTATTTTAAAAGGAAAAAATTTTGAGCCAGATTCTTGATTCTATAAGTTTTTGTTTTCTAATCCAGTGTTGTAAAATGTTGTGAGGGGTCAGACAGGCAGAAAATGGTATAAAGCTATTAAATAAATAAATAAATTGTGTAAATTGATATTCAATTTTATTGTTTTAAGGCATTCCCCGAATACAAATTTGCGTACTCCGTGCACGACCACCACACTGGTGACGTGAAGTCACAGCACGAGCTTCGTCACGGAGACATTGTGAAGGGAGGCTATGAGCTCGTCGAACCTGACGGCAGATTCAGGAAGGTGGAGTACAAGGCTGATGACCACACCGGGTAAGACAAATTTCTAAAGAAATGAAGATAGATTTGTCGTAGTAGTTGGCAGTGTCCCACATTGATTTGTCCTTTAAAACTCTAACAAAATTTGTATAACTTTGTTTTCCCAAATATTAAGTTCTTCACTACAGAAGTCTGATTAAAGTTTGACATTGTTCGAGAAAAATAGTCAACATTCATATATAAAGACCAAATATAAAAAAAAAAATATAGTAGTTGACTAATTATACCATCATCCCTTTGAACATCTAGACAAGGCTATATTAATGGTTTATATATTTATTCCAGTTTCAACGCCATCGTCCATCACTCGTCGCCTCATCATCATGTTCATCTTGCCCATCACCACCACCTTTGAACGTGACGTCACTCCTACAACCACCACTGAATGCTGCTCAAACAAGACTGACTCGATATCTGTTGTAATTGTTAATGCAAAATGCTGCTTTCGTACGCAAATTAAATTAGCGCTAATTTTAATTGTTGTTTTTTCCCCTTAATTGTTCTACCACTTACTGTGTGGTGAGGATAGTTATATATTTATTACCTCTACTCTATCTGTGGGCAACTTAAAAGCCAACTAAGGGAGTACACATTTCACATAGACCAAGTAACAGTACTCACTAAAAACCCGAACCTTTTAAACTACTGTCTCATACGCTAAGAAAGTCTTATAGTCCAGCAGTGGACTACTATCTAGGTGTTTGTTCTTATTTATTTCAATTATGAAATAGATGAACTAGATTTTTTCAAAATATCGTTATAGTCGTCATGTATTCTAACAAAGTCTAAAAAAATCTATGCGTTGGGTGCCGTTGGATGAACGACTATGTATTCGAGTTGGAAAGAATTTTGATGAACATTTTTCTGTATTTTACCAATATTGGCCAGTTAAGAATCTAACTATAGTATTAATCAGAAAAAGGGGATATGGGCAGTCGCTGGAACTCACCTATAATACTGAAGTTCAGCCTAATTACTAATATGATAAGATTTCTAGTACCAAGAACTAAAGTTCTTCTTGTACAGATTTTTGTTATAAGTTATCCTACGCGGTGCCTAATAGCAAGTCGCTAGAAGTAGTCATTACTCGTAATTCTGCTCAATCCTATACACACACAAACAAGTAAATTTGCTATAGTTTTGTACATAGGCACTTCCATGTTTCAATCACGAAATCATTGGATAAAATAATATTAGATCTTAATCTATCAGGAACCAGAGGGTGCTATGCAAACACACACTTTTTGTCAGATGTGATATAAATGTCATTGTATCTGAAAAGAGAACACAATAAAGGGGCACTGCACCGGCCAATGACCAAGACTTAAAATTATAACATAAAATAGCATAACGACACGCCTGCTAATCTCTTAAGGCATGTAAATGTAGGATAGGTATGCCTATACTATGAATATACAATCAAACAGTGCACTAAAAGTTTGCCAAACACCTTGGTTTAAGAATGGATTGAAATCAAGACTTCTATTATAGACTAGCTTCTGGCAGCAGCTTCACCCGTAGTACTATGGGATAAAAAGTGTCCTATGTATTATTCCAGATCATAACCCACCCCTATTTCAAATTTCATCCTGATCTCTTTAGCCATTTAACGTGATTGAGTAACAAAAATACACACAAACAAAGACACAAACTTACAAACATTCGCATTTATAATACATATTAATAGAAAGATACCTTTGGCAATGCTATTCCCACTTTGTACCCAACTATGTAATACAATTAATTAATTATTTAATAAACAAGCATTGATGGTCTATTACACTAATACAGTAAGATAATAATTGTGTTTAGTAACATTCCTTCAGCAATAATTCATAGCCAAGTAAATACAGCTAAATTACTACGAGTAATTTCAGCATTAATCAATTTGTAAAATAATATTTACTTAATTGGTTTAACAAACCAAAAACATCACCAAAATTACATGTTAAATATGGCCTAGACAATATATTATGTATAACTTGTGCTGTCAATTTGACAGCGTCAAAAAGATTTGAAAAGCCTTTTTACCCAGAACTTATAATAAATGATGTAGATGCAAGCTCTACCAATATCTCCGAGGATATTAAAACCTGGTATGTGTTTAAGCCGTATTTATACATGATATCTATTATTGTACTCTTTTGTGTACATCGCTTACCTAGAACTACATCACAATTAAAATGTAATGTAAGGTCGCACGCCACAGCCTACAAAAGTCTGGAAAATCTTATTTCCTTTTCATAACATTGATCGGCACACCCATCCATAAGTCGATAAAAATCTTGCAAAAAATCACAAATAATTGATGTTAAGTGTATTGTATTACAGGATATAGATGTTTACTACCAAAACGATATCTGTATAAATACTAGATGAGATCACGATAGACATCATTCGGTTCAGGGATTCACTGAAGGTTCACGATGATTCGTAAGGTACGTTGTCTGCATTTGTACTGTATAGTCTGAAAAAAGTGCTGAGTGATTTCCAAAAAAGATGTTTTCAAACAATGGGTATTAACTGTTTACTTGGTGTTAGTTTGTATATACATTGTTTGTATACAATATAACTTTGTAAAAATGTAAGACTTGTGAATCAGCCACAATTATGGTGTAAAATTTGAGTGTCGTGATGATTACCTGAGCATTTCCCAGTTGCATAGATTTTTTGTCTCGTAAAATAAACTCTGGAGAAGTGGAAACTATCTATTTCCAATCCTTATAGTGATATCTTCTGCTTAATTTAATTTTCTAAGGATCTACTTAAGATAATTTGTTCATGTCATATTTAAAGTAAAATAAAATTATTTTCAGACAATAATCCTGCTGAGCCTAGCACTGTGTGTGCTTGGCGATGGACATCACGCGGTTTCAGAACAACATATAAAGATACTTCACAAGGAACATCACGGACATCATGGCGAGCTATCACATATTGGTTCCCACAAGCCTGAGCATCATGAAGAATACGTGAGTCCACATTGTATTCATACATAAAATCAAACCCACGTCTAGTAAGATTCTTAAAACAATTCAGTCAATTTCCTGTCGTAAATCAGCCGTTTATTCTAAGACGTCGATTTTAACTAAGTATTTAATTACTAACTAAAGTTAATTTCAATGAGTATTCTTTAGTTCCTTTATAAGTAAAATTGTAATACAATGGGTGTATTGTATATACCGCTCGATAGCATACACAACTTTAAAAAAAAATCTAGTACGTGTAATTTCTTTTCCTTTACCTATATACACAAATTATTATCCTATTTCATGTTTCAGGCGTGGTCGTATCCATCATATGAGTTCTCATACAGTGTGAATGACCCTCATACACATGACAAGAAAGGACAACATGAATCTAGAGACGGAGATGTCGTTAAGGGCGAATACTGGCTCATAGAACCCGACGGTCGCAAGCGCACCGTCACGTACCATGCGGACAAACATAGCGGGTCAGTCTATCTCTACATTTAGTTTTCCCACCATAGTTATTGTGACCAGATACACTAAAATAAATACAGTCTTCTACAACTGGTGAAAATATACAAACACTATTTATAGTTCTGTATTTTCCTGGAAAAGGCATGTTTCTAACCAAATTTTACCATTTTCAGTTTCAACGCTGTCGTCCACTACTCGGATAAACATCATCACATCGTTGAACATCACGGCTTCCACGACCATTCAAAAGAAGAACACAAGGAGGACAAAAAAGAAGACAAGAAAGATAGCAAAGAAGAGAAGAAAAGCAGCGAGAGTAGCGAGAGTAGCGAAAGTAGTGAGAGTAGCGAAAGTAGCGAAAGTAGTGAGAGTGGCGAAAGTGGAGAGGAAGATGGACGTGACGGTGAAGAGAGCCGAGGTAAGAGCATGGGAATCATGAGCTGGGGCTATGGCCCACGCTGGGACCATGGCAAGGAATACCAATTGAAACCCAATGCTCACAACAGACAAGGAAGCGAATTCCGAGGCTTTGCCCCAAGGGACTACCGTGACCAGGAGGAAAGCAAGCTTTTGGAGGAGCGTCGCAAGTTCGACCAGCGACGTGGCTACCCGCAACTAATTAAGCCGTACGCCGCCCGCATCAATGATCGTTTCTACAGACATAATCAAGTGCGTAGAACCGACCGACGACACTAAACTATTTAATTAAATTGTGCATTGTTAAACAAAGACTGAACAGTGGCGATGTAAAAATGGTACATGTTGAATATTTTTAAATGATGTATTGTTAACAATAATTATTATAATCGAATTTATGCAAATGCTAACCTTATTAAAAGGATTGAGCGCTTATTATTGTGTAATCCTTTTTAATACCTTAATGCACACATCCGTTGCAGTAATCTTAGTAATTAACACGAAATGTTATAAAATCGTTCGAAGTCACGTACGTCAATCAAGTGCACGACTATGTTAGTGTGCACGAGATTGCACACTAACATAGTTTTGCATGCACAGACTAAGCAAACAGTGCTACCTTATTCTAGCATTAAGTCAAATTTTCTTAAATGGTACACCTACTTTTCAAGAGTCCCATACGAGGGGATGAGCACATACACCGTGTATTATACACGGTCATTTTCAATAATAGCACGGAGTCTGGACACAATTCCTGTATACTAAACAGAGAATCAGTCTGCCTGCGACCCCGTGGTATAAAAAAATCTATTTGTCTATTCCAGACCATAATCTACCCTATTCCAAATTTCATCCTGTTCCCTTCAGCCGTTTTGACGTGCAAACTCACAAACATTCGCATTTATAACATAAGTAAGATTGTAGATGTTCATATTGAGATCTTCATATACCATAATCAGTTGTTATTATAATACATATGTGTGAAACAAAGATATATCCTTTATTACACAGTAACTATAAATTGATGGTCTAATCAAATTGCACTTGAAAATGTACATAAGTACTAAACGAACTTGACACAAATTATATTTAAACAAAATGTATTTGTTAGTACTGGTACTTTGCACGTAATAATTAAAAATCCTTTGCTGAACATAGTGAAGATGCACGTTATTTTATATACGTAACAATACTGAGCGCTACGAGGTTTCGTAGCAATTGCGTAGCATCGTAGCGGGGGAGAACTTAGTTAAAGATCATCCTTATCATGTCGTATCTAAGTCTTATTAATATTTACCTTGTACATACGTACGCTATGAGAAGATACAGGTTTTTAATAATGATTTAAAGTTATAATAAATTGAGCATCAGTTTGTAATAAATAATTTTATAATCGTTGAGGTACCTGTAGCTATGTATAGTTATTTTTCTCATTACCTTAGTTCAGCTAGATTCGAGTTGATATTGAGTCTTAATAAAAGAATAACTAACAATGTGTTTGTAAATCAGACTTCTGATTTCTTTTCTCTACTTTAAACTTCAAATATTCAAAACACCAGTATGTTTTGATTACATTTGTGTGCTGGTAATCGTAACCAGGAGCTTTCGAGCAATTCGTGAGTCATTCGTCAAAGTTCTCAGTTTTATCTAAAAACAGTTCAAATAGTTTCATTTTAACCATAAGATTCACACCTTTTATACTCTGAGAAAGTACCGTGTGAGAAGAGAAAATTGTCTCATCATACCCCAAACGTATTTGCAGGCTCCGTGGAGTGACACCTAAAAAGACAGTAAATTAAACAATCACTCGTAAAATGCTATTTAATAAAAAACAAAATACATATAATGAAATACTCGCAAACATTACCTACTACATTATGGAATGACAATGGTAAAACCTTTTGGCAATATGAACATCTATAATGCCAATAATATCACTCACATGCTACCAACCAATTCTACGGCAAACAATTCTATAAAGAGAGGCAGGAATTACTACACAAAATTAACTAAAAAGTCACGGTTTACTCACTACTAGAACTTTTTCTCCATTAATGTACTTCATTTAACCGGGATTTGTTAGTTAATTAAGTATGTCTCACGATAGTTATTATAAAAATACAGACAAACAAATTTCGGTGCAAGCATGGCAACACAGCGGGTAGAATGGCTCCCAATATCCTTTTCATTCCCTTCTTTTAAAGCGTTACCACTTCAAACATTTCACGATTTGTAAGTTTCTGGTGGGAATTCAAATTATTTCTGAGCTCGAGAAAACCATCGAGAGATCAACGCAATCCGTTTCACTGGGTTCCTTGACCACCACGGCTGCATGGCACTTTCCCATTTAGGTACCAAACACCGAGAGAATATTATGACGTCAGGTTCCATGTCCACCTTCTCAATAAAGCGCCTCGACAACATCACTTACTTGCAGCAACACAACTATGAATAATTCACTGCAACCTCCTTTAAATGAATGAAAATCAATTACTGTAAGTTTTCACCCTTATATCTACTAGGTACTCATAACTCAGACGAAACGAGAACATAAATCTATACACTCATCAATTAATTGACTCGTCATTGAAATATCTATCAAGATATCTATGTTG
Organism: Spodoptera frugiperda; assembly: GCF_023101765.2. NCBI lineage: Eukaryota > Metazoa > Arthropoda > Insecta > Lepidoptera > Noctuidae > Spodoptera > Spodoptera frugiperda. The sequence continues at coordinate 376,526 of NC_064231.1, read as the reverse complement.
TAAAACAAATACAATTACTTGATTTATTAGTTATTACTAAAGAGTAATTTCAATCAATATATTACTAAGTATGTTACAACCAATCGCATTGAGCCACGAGCAATACGTAATGAAGAAGGCGTTAAGTCAAGACCGAATCATCCATACGTAATAGGTTCATTGTATTGCAGATTTTGAGGTGTTATTTATAATACGTGATTTTATTTATTACTGACAGATTATTGTGAACAAGTTAAGCAGATATAAGCCCTAATAGTTCTTCCCCTTTTCACCGATTACAATGTTAAATCTATATGTCAAAAAAGACCGAACTTTTTGATATGATTTGAGCTGCTCAATAATAATCTCTAGGAAAAAATCCTAAAGCGGGACAATGTTTTTTCAAAAATAATCTATCCAAACTCAGGTTAGACAACGCCAGTAACGTCCCCCTACACGACAAATCACTCAAAGCTTTCATTTTCAAATTGACCTAATCTTAACAAAAAAAATGAGGACTCAGTTTAGTTATTGATGTTTTAATCTCTAAACACTTAAAAACTAGAATTAAAAGTATCTATACTATCAATGCTTGAAGATGATTTATTGCATCTAGACTACACATATGCAACTATTTAGTACAATGTACTCCGGCCAATAGCATCGAGCCACGGGCGTAATAACAGAATTAACACGTTCTTAATAAAAAAAGTCATCAAGCGTGAACCGCTGAACTCATATGGGTTCTGTTAGTAGTTTGTCAGTAGGTTTTAAATTTATATTTTTTTTTTATTTATTTATTATTTACACAAAATACACAATAATACAATAAATAACAAATAGCAACCAAAAAACCACTAAGGTTTAGAACCGTGCTATGGAATCTGCCTTAAAACAAAAATAAATATAAACATTTTGTCAAAACCTATCCTATATCAGCCTACGAATTGTCCCAGTGCAAATTAAAAGTCAAAAGTCAATGCATTTGTTTCAATTAAACCATAAACAGGTACTTTTCAAACGAAAACAAATAAATAAATAAATAGTCTGTCAGTAGAGTTGAGTTAAGCAAGGCAAAAGGTTCATACAGCAAAGGTATTGGTTACTGTCACTTGCTTAAAGTGGAGTGTTTTTAAACTTATAATATTTTAAATTACGGGTTTCCAGTAGTAAACTATGAACATACTCGTAGACTGACTTTTCCACATCAAATAACGTCACAGAGGTACTATTTAATATTCAACGGTGTCCGACATAGTTATAATAATTAGTGACAAGGAAATACAAACAGTGAGTATCCATCTATAACAATACGTTACCCTAATAATTATTAAAGATACATTAAAACAATGGAGAGGAAATACAACAATTATTGACTCAGAATCCGGTAAATTATTCGTACATAAGTACCGATATTAACAATCATCTACCAGTGTTCAAGTGCAATCTGTTTTGTAGAACGTCTAGCAAGAGGAGCACCGTACAAGATGCGTTTCGTAAGTGTTCTTTTTAATATACATTCCCGAAAAAAATTAAGAAAGGCCCAATTATTATTCAATTAAACTTTTGTCAAAAGACTGCGTGGTTAGCATTGGGTATCTAGAGGACCTGCAACGTTTTATGAGATCAAACAAAGAAACTAGAAAAATAATTCTTCTGTTTCTGTCCTTCATGATTTAGTTCCGGATTTAGAGTTTATACATAGCAATTAAATGATCGAGTAACTTTGTGCACGTGCAATATCGTAAGTTTCAGAAGCAATTTACGATTAGCGACTAGTGGTTGTACCACAATTTGCCTTTAGGAAAGCTACAGGCGTGATGTTTCAGATACATAAAGTTAAGATAAAATAAAAATTATAGCAAATGTGTAAAATAATGTTATCTTTATTTTAATCAAACTATTTTTGGAATTCCAGATACTTCTACTGGCGTTAGTAGCAGTGACACTAGCGGAGGAGGTTGCGAAGGAATCAGATCCGAGTCCAGAGCTTCGACCCGAAGAGTCCGCGCAACCCATCCGAGTGCACGAAGATGAACATCATGATCATTACCATGACGGCTTGGACCTGATCCGAAGCCGTGCCGAACGCTTGCACTTGCATTTTGACGATCATCATCATCACAGCCCTGGACCAAAAGGTCCCGTGAAAGTCGACTACAAGGAAGATGACATCTCAATTCCTGTGGTCTTACGTACCTCGCACGTACACCCAATCCATGTAAGATTAATTGGAATAATTTTAAAGCACTCAATTATATTTTATCAATAACTAGCGACCCACCCCAGCTTCGCATAGGTGATATAATATGCGTGTATTATACATATAAAACTTCCTCTTGAATCACTCTATCTATTAAAAAAACCGCATCAAAATCCATTGCGTAGTTTTATAGATTTAAGCTTACAAAGGGACATAGGGATAGAGAAAGCGACTTTGTTTTATACTATGTAGTAATGTGATGCGCAAACTCTAATGTTCTTACTTTTTGTTTTGCAGAGTACACCCAATATCGGACTTCAAAACAAGTAAGTGTTACAAAATACTAAAGCTAAATCCAAAAAACATGCTCAGCTCATTTTTTGCATTTATAATTTGTATGTTTGCTATTTTACTGAATATTTGAACCAGCAAAAATTCAATTAAACGACACCTACTAAATGGTTTTAACTATTAACTTTCAGGATCATCCATGACGTGTACAGTCCAGACTACTACCAGCCTACCTGGATTCTTGACTACAGATACCTGAAGACGGGCGGCAGGGACTACACCCGAGGTCCCGGTGGTCAGATCCTCATTCTGCCTAAAGGTGTTAAAAGCAAGGAGCACAAGGAGTTCCCTGACTACGACCATTTGATCGAGCACCTGCGGCTGAGTCGCTTGTCAGAACACTCGAAGTATGGCAAACATGGTTACGGATACGGTCATCACGACGAGGGACACCACTACCCCTACCATGATGACCACCATGATCACAAGCACCACGGCCACGGTCACGGCCATGGCCATGGCCCCGCCCATCATCATAACCCATGGAAATACTGAAAGACCCTGCTAGCATCTTAGAACCAACCACCGTTTCACCTCATTTGGCTCTTCGTATTATTTTGTTGAACTATTTATTTTATTTTTTGTTTTGGTACTGTTTTTTTTTTCTCGAGAGGACAATTTTTACTGAATAAATAGCATGCATGTGTTTACCAATACTTTGTATTGTATCAATTTTAATTAAATCATCACTAAAATTAATTATGAAATTTTAAATATTCAATCTGTTAATGATACTATTTCAAATAGACAATTCAATAAAAATACCTTTCTTCTTTGGCGCTCATTAATTTGTTGTGGAATTATTTTAAAACTATGATAGGTATGTTCAAACATATTAATAAATGTGGATTTACGTAAGAAACACAATTTTCTAAATCGGTTCAATAGATCCAAAAATTGCCGCCTATGGCTGCATAGACACATAAACTGTCCCTACTCTTAATATTACTACAGATTAACATAATTAATAAAGCTTTATAATCATGTCAAAAGGGATTATTCAAATTAGAAAAAGAAGTGGATATATGTCTCTTCCTATCATTTAAGGCGTCATCGTAGTTTCAATGTTTTAAGCGAAGATATTTGGTCCTTTGGTACAACGATAAACTCTGAACTTAAAAAGAGAACAAAATGTGTTTCTGTCCTTATAATTTTACGTTACGTCAATGGATGTGCCATTTGTTTACGAATTGACAACATCGCCATTAAACTATGAGAGACCTACTTCCTTCGGCAGCCCGTGTACGCAAAATAATCGTCTAACTTATGTGTTTGGCAAAACAAGTTAAGTTATTTAGAAGAGAGAAAAGACACGTTCACCAAAGGAAAATATTATTATGTATATTATAAAATAAAAAACCTGAAGGTAATTTTAATGGGGTCGTCCAGTAGGTGTTGTAAGTATGAAGGAGATCTGCCAGTAGCACTCTTTGGTACACCATTTGAATCTTCATCTTGCTTAGTTTTTTTTATGGGGGAAAATCATCCAATGTCTTTTCTTGCCTTGGGTGAGGCGAGAGGGAGTGTCAGACTCTTACTGACTAAAAAACACCCCGTTCCTACTCCTGTTTTTTTGAGCCGGAGCCCCGGTAAACCCGCTAGGTAATTCGCAGCTCCGTATTAGGCATCAACTCTACTGGGCCCCATCTATGGTAGTCTGATGGCTCTTTGAGGGACTGATTCCGGTCAGGTGGCGAACTACCCTAGCTTGCCGTCCGCAGACCTGCACGTACGGTAGCCGCAGGTCGTCACGTGATCCCCGACGCCCGGAATATCTCTCGTGACGGCTGAGGCAGTGTGGACATTATGACAAACCTTCGTATGTAAATAAGGCTTATAATCTAGCTGTGGACTATCACAATTTGTTGGTAATGAGGATTTTGTCAAAATTTACAACTACTAAAAGATTTAATAAAAATCATGCGATCTATAGTTTCCTTTAAATATTAAAACTTAATAGCAATTGTTTACACAAACACAAAAATATGTAACACTCAGAAAACATATACAGGCTTTTATTTGAGGGGAAAAATCATCCAATGACTTCTCCCGCCCTGGGCGAGGCGAGAGGGAGTGTCAGAGTCTTACTGACTAAAAACCACCCCGTTCCTTCTCCTGCTTTTCGAGCCGGAGCCCCGGTAAACCCGCTAGATAGTCAGCAGCTCCGGATCGACAACAGCCCTACTGGGCGCGCGGAACGCGACGCGCCACACGCACTGGTCTGGTTCTCTTCGGGCGGTGAGCTACCCTTGCTCGCCATCCGCAGGCCCGCACTTACGGTGGCCGGAGATCGTCCCGCGATCCCCGACGCAAACATATACAGGCTAACTAAACAGTTTAGTTACACAATGCAAACTTAGATGCTGGGGCTCTGGTTCGATTTTCAATTAGAGCATAGAGTTTGATGTACAGACTGAATTAACAACATAACATCAATCCTTTATTCCTCCAAGCGGCAGACAGAGGCGAACATCATAACCCCAATTTTTCATCAGACAATTTCTTATGTCATGGAAAGACAATTTCAGACATTGTGACTTTGACTAAGAATTTTGTAAATTGAAATAATTTATGATATAAAATGTCGTGGATCCGCCTTAGTGCAGCCAGGGCCTTACTCATTAATTGCTGATCTACAACACATAGTGAAAAGAAGTAAGTAGAGGGTTTCTTTAGGGATATAATTTTTTACAATTCGAAATATAGCTTGGTCATAAACAAAATTAACACTAAAATTAATAATATGTTGAATCATCTAACACAAATTAATTCGATTAGGTAAACACGTGTCTCTGCTTTTGTAGAACCGCCTACAAGATTAAATTATGAAATTAAATTACCTAATAAATTCGAGTAACACGCATTTTTATTTAGAACCCATTCATAAAATTACGAGGAGTAGTAAATTAATTCAAACTATAACATGATAGTCAGAACTAATTAATTAAACGTAGTAAATACTGACGTATATCTCGCTACGCTAATATAACCAAATAAACTTTATTGCTGTGCCACGGCTTTATAAGGAGTGATTAGAAAAATCTCATTTGTACCTGTGACGTCCTTCCATCATCGCTCGCGTGTTAATTATCCACACTTTATATAATTACAGGCGTGTTGTATGGACGGATTAGCCAATTAATAAGTTCAATGAATCGTGGTGCCCTTCATATTCGCAAAAGAAACTTCAGTTTCACGTATTATGCTCGATTATTTTTCAAATAATTGCCAAGAATCTTACGCAATGTCGTTATAATTGAATCGCACCCCCAAATCGACAGACGGACTCTGAATATAAGGTGGACGAAACGTGATTTTCATATAGTTGAAGTCCAGCTAACAAGAAAACATTACAAAACATGTTTTTACAAGTGAGTAATTTGTCTGATTAATTATTTCATAAAAAAATATTATTAGAACATATTGTTTATTCATTGCAGTTAATTGATTGCACCAATAAAAGCTTTAATAACTCTAGCCATAATTTTTTGAACAAATATCATTTAGGCTTAATTTGACTGTCTGTCTGTAAATCATAGTCAAGTGTTGAAATGATAACAATTTTATTCCTATATCGGATTACAGCATTTAAAAATAACATTCTCGGAAGGATGGTTTACATACTTGAGTTGTTGCATTAACATAAATGAATATTCGTTCGACGAGCTGTACAAGCAGTGTAACGTTGTATTCTGTCAGGTGGCCGCCCTTTGTCTGTTGGCTGTGAGTGCGCATGCGCATTCAGCAGCGGTGTCCCACCAATCCCGTGTCGATCATGGACATGGACATGGTCACGACGTTCACCATGAGCACAAGATCCACCACCCGATCCACCATGGCCACGACCACGGCCACCACGATGGACACCACGGACATGATGTTGGACATCACGGACATCACGAGGTTCATCACGGACACCACGATGACCACCACGGACACCACGATGACCACCACCAGTGGGATCATGTAAGTACTTACTTTTACAGTTATTTTAAGAATATCAATCTAGTTTATTGTATTTCTTTCACTCCACACAACTTCTTGTATCCTAAATATTTAAACTAATTTAAAACCTTATTCTCTTTAAAAACATTTTAAATAACAAAGAAATCTTTTAAAATCTAGAACAGAATTAGATTATTTGGTGCCAACATTTATCTCTACTAATTAACAGTTAACAGTTATTATAAATGTACAGGTTAAAAGTTATAAGCTAGTGTTTCATATTTTCTTCTGCTAACACAACAATAATTAATAATGGTTCTCTATCTAGGAACATCACCACCCAGCCTACAAGTTCGAGTACTCCGTGAAGGACCACCACACCGGTGACCACAAGTCGGCTAACGAGCACCGCGACGGTGGACACGTGAGCGGCTCATACTCGCTCGTTGAACCCGACGGCAACGTGCGCACTGTTCATTACACCGCTGATGACCACCACGGGTATGTACTCTGTACCACCACTGTTAGGGAGAAAAGTACAAGCGATCACGATGTCAACATAGATCTTACTCATGTAAAGTTTGTGGGACGATATTATCGAATGGAGAACTAAACATTAAACGTTCTAAATTAATTTTACCTCAACGAATGTCTCAAAGTGGCTAACAGAATACCTCACAAAATGATGAAACAAGCAAAAAATGTATTTCAATTTTTTAAAGAAGGTTAATAAGAAAACTCCTTTAAAGGAGGCTCGTATGGACAACTGTAGAATTACTTGAAAGAGCTAGGAGGACATTCCTGAGGACATTAAACCTCAGATAGTACTTTAATTAAGAAACCTGTACTTATGTGTGTCTTTATTACAGTTTCAGAGCCGACGTACACCACAAGACGGCTCACCACCACATCATCCCCCACCACCATCATGGCCATCATCATGATCATCATGGTCATCATGATCATCATTAACCTGGACTATCCCACTCATACGAACTCTTCGATCTCGACTCAATGTAACCGCCATTTATCATTAAGTTTCCTGCAAAGAACGTCAGCGCTGACGAATAAAAAACTATTTATGTACAAAATATTGCCTTTTATTTATTTCGTACAAAACAAAACGTATTAATAATACAACATACATACATCGTCACGCCTTTAATCCCCGAAGGGGTAGGCAGAGGTGCACATTACGGCACTTAACGCCGCTTGACGCTTAACGTATAAATAAAATACTTATAACTTACAAAAATATAAAAAAGACAACAAATGCGAGCTTGATTAATCTTAGGTCTAACATTTCAGTAAACTCAAAGATAAAAGAACCCTTGGTTCGATTACTCTTCAAATAATGGTCAGTAAGAAAAGATGACACTTGGTTCAATAAATCAAACAATGGTCAGTGACAAGTTAATAAGATTTATCCGAATGTCCATGTACGACGCTGAAATCAACTCCCGAGTTATAAGAATTCGATTTCGCGGGACGTCTTGGTGTATTGCCTTGGCCAGAGAATATGCCCCTTTCGGAAGTGTACCCTGGACTGGGTTCATCGTAAGTGTCATGAGTAGAAGTTGGAGACTCATGTTTGTACCCAGTACTGAGATGTGAATGATTGTTCGGTTCATTCCTCCTCACTACTGCATTAAACCTGGAAATTAATAATCATAAATTATACGAGTAATGTGTATGATTAATAACATGTTAATTGCAGTATTCATTTCCATTTTACACACAATCGGTTTTATTTCTCGTAAACTGTTAATAAACTTAAAATTTTACATACAACGGATATTACTTCCAATGCATTTGTAAAAGTGATTTATAGTAATATTTTAATAACATGTTGTAGTAATTAACAAAAAAGGAAACCGTAAATTATTCGCTTCAACCTGCTTCACTTTTTAATCATTACGTGCAATATGATAAAGAATCTAAATAAATATTAATAATTTAACGCACTCTCAATTAACCTTCGCTTACAGTCTTGACAATATTTAATTTAAAAATTAAATCTTTCATCAGGGTTGTTATAAAGAAATTGATGGACTTGTTTGAATCAGAAGTAAAATACTCGATTCGTGCATTGGTATTCCATAGTCTTTGCCTACCTCGGAGACATTCCTGACAATGTGAATGTACCTACTGTACATTTGTTTTTACAACTTTATATGTCTACTGACCCGTGCACAGCATCAGCAGTATACTCGACAGTCCGCAGGGCTCCATCAGGTTCGTACAACGTATACACTCCTCGCACCTTGTCACCGTCCCGACTCTCCCAGTGACTCTTTCTGTCACCCGTCTGATGATCTGACACTTCATACTTGTATTCATACTTTGCCTGTAATATGATATTCATATGACTATGAATAAGGGAGAATAAATAGTACATTCGGTTTTCGGTTATATCTCTTCTCTTTTACTTGGCGTCTTTTTGCTTAATTACGGCAAACGTACAAATCTCTTACGTACGTACATTAAAACATACTTTTCAAGTTTAGTGCTTATCGAAACATTTTACAATACACTTTCATTTACATAGATTAAATGAATATTGAAATCAAAATGCGTACATTTTTTGCTAAATTATGTGCTAATGACAGCAACGATTTTAAGTTTAGAAATTCTGCGATGAGTACGTTGATTAGCCGTAATGTAACATTTACCGGCTGATTTGTGAAACCTAATGCGAAACTAGTAGCTACTTAAGTACTTAGTATTTAATTAGAACTTACATGACTAGCACTGCTACTTGGAACAATGGGAGTTGGTGCTAGAAGAAGAAAAAATATATATTGTATTTATTTATGTATCATTGATGTATATTGAACAGATACTAGAATTGGTACTTGAAACGGGATATTTACCATGTTTTTCTATTTCTATGAGTTTCCGATATTTCGCCACTGTTGCAAGCGCCATGATCACGGATGAACTCAGTTCATCCAGAAAAACATGGTAAATATCCCGTTTCCAGTTCCAATTCTAGTGTTAGTGACCATGTCAGTTTAAAAACTTATATTGAACAAATACATTAACATAGTACAGTATAATACTAACCGGTGACTGGTGCGACTGGTGCCGCCTGAAGCTGATGGAACACAATGCTCTGCGAAGACGTGGCGTGCTGCAACATGGCCACAGGCGTCCCACTCGCTAACAACCAACCGTTCACCAGCAACACCAACTGGAAGAAAAAAACATTAGTAAATAGTAAATAAATGATATGATATAAAACATCGCATAATATGTGAACATAAAGGAATTGAATGCACGCTTTTAAGACAAATTGGTCTAAATTTTTATACAATTAGATAAAATACTAAACAATTACACTATTCAACACAAAAAAAATATCTGACCCAGTTCGTATTATTTCATAATGAGGTTGCCTTATGATAAATAACTATAGGCATTTTATTTTGATATCACATCTAGAAGTGGAGATATAGGACTTTTAATTTTTTTACCGACCTTCAATAGTTAAATTACGGGTAGTCATGAAATTAAATAACTATTGCGGATGAAACTTAGTCCATTCGTTAGTTTAATAACTGTTTTTTAAAATGTCGCGAGCGTGTGTTAATAGTCCTGATTTATTTTGCTATGTTTGTGGAGAATTTACGCCAAAATCGAAAAAAAAGCCTCTGTCTGACTTAATTAAACAGGCCTATCGAGCTTATTTTAACCGTGACGTAAGAAATCAAGACAAGCCGTGGGTGCCTAAAGTATGCTGTTTAAACGAATCTGAATGGTTGGTCTAAGGGAACTACGAAAAAAATGCCATTTGGTACGGCAAGCCGAGCGCGATCACTACATTTTATAAAAAAAAGATTGGCCATCACGTTACTCTATAGTAGTGGGTCAACAAAACATTAAATTGATCCTTTGGTTGAGCCAGATTAAACTCATTTTACCGGCATTGCACATCAAATTGGGACTTATAAAAAAAATTGACAAAAAATTAAGCAAAGATGGTTCAGTATTCCAGTTTCTCAAGCAAAAGTTTCCTAAACTTAGTGACGCGAAAATCAAAGAGGGTGTTTTCGTAGGTCCAGACATAAATAAACTAATTCTAGACTCGTCTTTTACATCTACTCTCAACAATATTGAAAAACAAGCATGGCAAGCAAGCTTTTGTCGATGTCACGAAGAATTTCCTTGGTAACAAGAAAGCAGATGATTTTCGCGAAAAAATAAATATATTATTGGACTGCTACCATAAAATGGGATGCGATATATCATTAAACTGCATTTTCTTCATGCACATTTGGATTTTTTCCCTGACAATATGGGGTCAGTCAGTGACGAACACTGAGAACGCTTTCATCAAGATGTTGCTGCATTTGAGATATGTTATCAAGGTCGATGGGAGCCTGCTATGCTCGCAGATTACTGCTGGAGCCTTCTTAGACGTACCCCAGCATCTGAGTACAAGAGGACAGCCAGTCACTCCAAAAAAACCACACCATTCCAATTAAAACAAGAATAAAATCATGACAACTTTGTCATTTCGGACATAGCTGTATATCTGGAAATTGAGATGTGATGGAAAGTGCTTATTTATATATTTTATACTATCAGTGCCAAGGTATAATAATCACATAATGAAAACTCAGATAAAATGAAAAGTTGAAAATTTGTTGAGTAGTGTTATCAATCAGTAATGAAATTTATAGCAATAACTAATAAAATACGTGCCTTATAATAAATCAAATTCATAACGCAGAGCCGCTATCAGAGACGTAAATAAAGTAAGGCAGTGGATTGAAGGATCTCGCCTAGTCGCATTTTATAGGGTCATCTCATCTGATAAGGGCTATGGAACAATGTGCCTGTCGGCGGATGTATGCATCGACAAAGGTCCTTGTCAATTAAAATACTTGATAGCACTGTATGCAAACGTAAATGAGATATGTAGTAAAACATTAGTATTCTTGTTTGATTGTAATTTGATATTCGTGTTTCGAATTTTTTGCTGGCTGTTTTGTTGTGGTTGCTGAGGCTGTATGTATGTGCTTCTGTTCTGTGTATATTATATTTGTACTGACGTTTAATTTAGGTCATATTAACTTTATAGGTAAGTAAACATATAGAGGATCCAATGGGGTATTGGGTCCCCTATGTGTTTTATAAACGGGTCAGTGACCACCGCGCCGTTTTAAGTCTGATAAAAAATCCACAGATCTTGTATTTCCCCACAAAAATACAGTGTAATGGTGCACGTTGGCTCTGAAACTGTAATAAAAACACATAAAAATACTTGAGTATAAATGTCCCCAAAAATATAATAGCTATTTCAAATAATTCTACAGTTCTCCATAATATTCTTCAATCGTCCCTTTTGGATTTAAAAAGTGAATTAAATTATTTACACGTTTAGCTAGTTCAAATTATCTAAACTTAAAAATCAAAAGTAAAATGTCAGACAGTAGCTACATCTACCGTAAGTTCGTAATATTAACAAACTGACCTCGTAACTACATCATATCTTGCCACCTTGGTTACATTCACTTCGAACGGCTCTACCTTAACAAGAGTGCACTTTCATATAATCTCAGTTCTTAGTTGTTTGCATATGATTTTAGCTAGAGGGCGTTCGATTCAACATCGACTGCAACTTAAACCTTTTATGTCCCGAGTCGTGAAATACAAGGGTGCTACTTCCTATTTACTTGTTGTATATTGCTTATCATTGATATTTCATGTATGTCCAAATCGAAGATTGCAAAACATATTATTTGTGAATTAAAATAAAAAATGCTCATCTAGACTTTAAATTGATCGAACCTTACGTAATTAATTGCCATGACTTTACACTAACTAGGTACTTAATTATATTATTTTTTGTCATAAAAATTGCTTTAAACTAATTTTGACTCCTTTCTAATAATCATTTTGTTGAGGCAATTCTATAATTATTAATATGTGTAGTAGGTAGGTAGGTAAGTTGTAATAGGATTTGATTCCCATGACAAACCATTTCTTTCGGTTGTTCGAAATGTTATAACATAGAGTTCGAAATTGTAACAGTTATGGGCAATAGGCCATCTACTTGACACCCATAACATAATTGATGAAAACTAAGTCTAGTGTATATTTGCTGTGCATTTCAGCTCACACCTTAAATTGAATATTTAATATAAGTCACATAGGGACTAGGTATTTGTATTAACAAAAGCAATAAAACTACTATATTATACACTGAAATACAAATGAACTGGTTAAGTTCCCAGTATGTTGCAGAAGTTTATGCATTAAGGTGGGTTCATGAATGCTGCTACATATCTCATAGCATAATCTATGCATGCAATGGACATGTAAATTCTTATGCACTAAAGCTTTACGAAATGTATGTAAAATCGGCTAAAAGACTTTCCTTATTCATTTGTAATAAATATTCTTACAGTACAAATTAGTAAATAGTACATTTATATTTATTATGTAAATATATAAATACATTACATCATTTATTATAATTTGGCTATTTTGGTATGACTACATAACATTTTAGTGTATGACAGCCATGTTTTAGTACGACCGGAGAAATATGACGATCTCACGGAAAGCCGGCGTGAACTAACGCTTGCTTTGTGTTTCACCCCATGACGTAACGAAACAGCCATATCCTACTCCTCCCAAATCCCTAACCCCAAAAGATCGGCAACGCACCTGTAACTAGTCTGGTGTTTCGAGTGTCTTTGCTTTCATAAATAAACCGAGTGGATAATGTGAATAACACGATTCTTTGTCTTCTTTGTTTATTCCGAGATAAATCAAAGTTTCAATTTAAAAAACTATTTTAAATTCATGCCGTTGCCCCAATCGTGATTGCAAACTGTGTTCAAGTTCGGAATTCCTCGTGCAAATTCAAACTTCGTGAGCATAATAGAATAATCATAATCAAGTTCTATAAACTTCAAAGTATAAATCAAGATCGAAATGAATAAAAGGAAACATAAATCTAATTATGAAAGTAACTAAGGTGTCATTGTAGGTGTTAATTGGCTCGTTCATTACTGCTGTCCGGATTGGTCTAAATTGAATTATATTATGTCTCGCACAATCACTACTTGCGACACCCAAAAAAAAAGGAATGTGGATGAAATTACAAATCGACAAATACGTGGGATTTTAAAATCAGATTATCTGTTTACTTATGCGGACACCTCATTTTGTAGCCATTTAAGTGACTTGCAATTATTAGGCTCTGAATCATGAGAATAAAAAACACATTTAAAAGAACATTCCTTTCTCTGTAAACTGCATTTATACTTCATTTCTGACCAGCAACGGTGCAATAAAACGTTTCTCAAGAACCTTTGTACTGTAAAATAAAAATCAAGTAACATTACGCCTTTACTTCTGAATGAAGTAGGTAGAAGTGCACCTTGACGACACACCCACTTTCCGATAATCATGAGTGCCACGACGAGCTTATTGACATAAACAGCAGAATAGTTCAATTTATGGGATATTTCTGAACATTTAAAAAATCTAATGTATACCAATAAAACATGACGAATTTAAGACACTAACACTTGTCTCGTGTGCGTGGCGGGCACGCGACGAATAAAGAATAACTTGTAGCAATTAACTGCTTTAAAAATCAATTTAAAATATTCTAATTACACAACACTTAATTTATATACAATCCTTTTATTATGACAGCATATAAATTGTATCAGATTGACTTAATTAAATACAATTGATGTAACGTTAATTCGGTCTTACATACATCAATTAAAGATATCATAAAATGAAGAAACGTAACAGCTCTTCAAAAACCGGTTTGGTCTGATTAATCCTAGCGAGTAATATGTAAAATATTATTGTCCAATAATTGCAAATATACCTACGGTTGGTGACGCAACGGAGTCGACCAATTAAATCTAGATCAGCTAGGCAATCGAGCCAATCTACCGACCGCTCATAAACGTTAGTCCTTTCCGTCAGGTCATTAATTTCTTTGACACTGATATTTGTGGCGCTTAAAACTATTACGTGGTTTTTAGTATTACCAATTTTACTATAAACTATGTACATGTGTTTGTCATATTCATTAAAGTTTTATTTAACTGCGGAATAAAGTACTGTACTTTTCTTTAAATCTGCGTGTGTTTTTCTTTAAAAAAATCTGAAGGATTTTCTTTTCTATTGTAGAAGTATTTGCAAATACATTTCAGAATAGATCCAATATCAGATAGCACTGCAGGTTTCTAATACGAGCTCTGAGCCAACTTCAAAAATATCTTGCTCTGATTACTGAAACCTCTTTTATAAGTCATTCAGTACTTCTTAATTTGATTCTTTTTTATTTAGTTTAAAACTCACTCTCCTGAATAGCAAATACATTGGGAAACAGCTCTCAGCTCAATCTAATTCCAGCCAAGCAGTAGCAAGCTTACTCGCATCCATCGCTCTAATTTATTGGTCAGGAAAATAGCCAGCAATTTATATACTAAGTTAGGACATAGTCTACATTTGAGACTCGTATGTATCTTACGAATATGTTCAAGTACATATGTACCTGTAACGCTGGACCACTTTGCAATACAACGATTGCTAAACTTTCACCAATGTTAGGTACCTACTTACTAAACTGAATATCTACTATCCCATATATAACTCACGTCATCATAATTCATGTGGTCATGTAACAAATAACAACAGCTAAGTTCACTTAAGGTCGGTCGACAGATTTATCGTACCGGTACGTACATATTACATATCTAAATATCTTAGACAAATATGATGCTTGGTCTCTCACATAGTGATTGCCGAGGACTTCAAGTTGAATCCTCAGTATTACATACGTTCTGAATTCTTCGTGAGACCGTTCACACACAACACCAGCGAAGCACCTGCAATTCCTTGGATGTCACACAGGTGGCGGGCTGACCAAGTTCCATCAGGTGATATATCTGTCCGATTACCGCCTTACCCCTATACCACTAAAAATAAAAATCTACGCCCTAGGGGAACAAACACCAAAATATCATTATTACATCACAGCTGTTTAACCGCAGCGTATAAACGATTGGCCTAATCCGAGCCAGCCCTAACATGGCACAGATAAAGAAAATGAAATGCGATAAATATGACAGACCTTGTCACCTAACCGGATAAGCTATTATACAATAGCAATGATTTCTTTAATCCTGTATCTCATTGTACCATGCCATTGCCGCAGAACGCTCCGCACAATGGCTAATGTTTATTATCATCTGTATTTATCTCAGAACTAGAATGGATATCTGTTGACGAAAGTATTGAAGGTAAGATTAGCAATGTCTGTGGGATTGGGGGATTAGATTCTCATTGGTAACTACAGATAAGTCGGATTTGTTTTTGAAATGTGCACATGATTAGATCTAAGAAAGAAACATAGTGGTATAGATATAAATAAACAAAACTAAGTATTTTTTTAAAGGCACGTTCATTATGTGCCTTACAACTAATGAGAAAGTTAACTTTAATTGCACTTAATATTGCAGAAAAACTAATAAAACAAAAAGATCTAATATAATTATAGTTAATCCCACGTGGTACTGTACAAACTAATGCAATTACTTTACGATTCGTGGCGCTACATTAACAACTCATATTGCAACGCGCGAGCGCTCCAGTCATGATTACTTATTATGAGTCATCAAAAGCATTTGCTCTCGACCAGCACATATGACTGACAGGTGATTAAATACCTTTGTTAATGAATAAGGATTATATTATTATTCTACTTCACAATGAAACTTCAGAAGCAGATTAATGGATTTAAATCAATTTACTGACGGACTAAGGTTTTTCTAAGTCAAAGTGAATTCTAAGCACTAGTTACTCAGTTTGAAATATATCTTTGGTTTTTTCTGTTCCGTAATCTCGGTATAGTATTTCATGAAGTTTTTGTAGCTGGTTTGTAATATTTGAAAAGTGGGTGATGGGTGTATTGTTACATTGCAATAAAACAATTCATTTTAGTCCACACTGTTTAAAAGTCAATATCATGTGAAATACTATGACACTCAACCTTGTTGGAGATAATTGCTGAATACTTGAAAATTTTAAGTAAATCACGCCTATAAACCTCCAAGGGAGTTATCAGAGACATGCAGCTATGGATTATAATTGTCATGTAATAGGAATAGGAAGAATTGAGCCTATTGCTATACAAGCCAACATATTATCATTTACTATACAAGACACGCTCTTTCTTTTAAAAGTTATAAAAATAAACTAATAATATACAACACAATAGTCTAAATATAATCCAAGACAATTTAACAAATACTTTACAAGTGCCAGTGTTTGCACGTGTTTGACACGCACGTGTGTCTAAGCAATGTATTGTCGACACATGTCTCTAGGTACTACTGTTTCGCAGCTCGAGTCGTGAACGAGATACAATCGATCATATTCCTGACCTCTTGCGAACAACAGTCTTCATTTACAGCTGTATGTAAGTACGTTTAAATGGTTCAAATGTCATTCCGGTCGATTTTGTTTTGGTAGTCAATTTGTGAGCATTTAGTTATTATAAATGGTTTTTATGGCCATTTCCACGCCGGCCTCGTTGGTCAAGTTGAACATAGTAATTATAACTATTGAATATGATTATGAAATATCAGGCTCATAGGCTTAATGAGAAAAGTTAAGTATGATTATTGGCGTGACGTTCAAAAGTGCCTTCCTGGTCTATTTGAAATAAATGATTTTGATTTGATTTGATTTGAAACTTCTGACGTGACAAAACTGCCAAAATAACATATTTTAGGATTAATTGAAGATCAATTTTACGAGTAAGCTATATTTATGATAGTAACTGTGTCTTAAAATAATCAATTCATATCTCACAAAAAGTAACAAATTGACTACATTTACAGTTTAACATTTTTGTACCACAGCTGCATTGCTGGTCGCGTGCTTAAACTTAACATTTTAAATGAACAAAACAAGGTGTTAGGTAT
This sequence comes from Spodoptera frugiperda, assembly GCF_023101765.2. Classification (NCBI taxonomy): domain Eukaryota; kingdom Metazoa; phylum Arthropoda; class Insecta; order Lepidoptera; family Noctuidae; genus Spodoptera; species Spodoptera frugiperda. The sequence continues at coordinate 359,078 of NC_064231.1, read as the reverse complement.
TATGTAGGCGCAAGTAACATATTATATACAACTATTATATCATAAATGCGTGCTTATAATTCTTGTATATTATTCAGTTAGCAATACGAAGTTACAGAAGTTACAACATTCGATAATCATATTGGTCCAGTGTAGGGCAATGAGATTCTCATCATTATCGTCATCAAATCAGCCACAGGACGTCCAATGGTAAACACACGCACGGCACACGCCTCCCCTTCAGATAGACCAGTTGGAAGCGACCTGCGTTCAGCGGTTCCCTCCGAGCGACCTTAATTAGATCGAGATTCCCATCCCGAAATAAAAAAGATTTTATTAATTTTAGTGGTGTCGATAATCTTCAAAGTCCCTTTTAGAGGTCTATAATACTTTGAGCCTTAAGGTAAATAAATCTTAAGACGAAAGTTTGCTTACAAATAGGTCATCTAAAATTTAGAGCATATAGCTGCCCGACTTTCAGACGATAAATGAGTGTTACTGTGCACTTCCATATTTTCCTTCAAGCAACAAGGCGTATTGGTAATGTTATGAAGGTAATATAAAATGTAATATTTAATTGAAACATGGTGCCGACTAGGTGAATGGATATTCAAAGTAATCTATGTAAAGATCGTGCAGAACTTAGGCCGCTAACAACAATATTGTGTTTTATGATCAGAACAATATTTGTTATCATTACTTGTATCAGTGCAAATGTTCTATTAGCTGTGAGCTTTTCTGTTATAAATGGGAGGTGAGGATGATGTATGGTAATGATTTGTCTCTCTAACAAGCAGAATATATGTAACACATAGCTAGTGGATTTGATGAACATTCATGAAATCAACCCCGTATAATAATATAATATGTTAGTTCGGACAGTTCTTCAGATAAATCTCTCCAATTAAGTATCATTAGGGGACCATTGATTCGTTTCAGATCCGCATTCCCTTTTCTAGTTCCTTCCTCCACTAGGTACAAAAAACTTTATTCAAACGAATAAATATCATCTTTTAAACAAGATTTTTTAGTAACAACGTGATATGTTTATGTTTAAAAAATCATTTTCTGAAAAATCTTCTTTAAAAAAGGACAAACTGAATTTCGATAGTCTTGTTGAATATACCCACCTTCTTAGGTTACCTTCGCGATTACCCTTGATGTAGATCAAATAAACAAACATACATATATGTGGGACACAGCAGATTGTATAGATACAGTTACTCAACCGTCAAGTCGAAGCACGCCAGATCTGACGCCAGATACCAAAGATCCTTGTTATCAGCCATCAGTCCATTACATAACACTACACTCGATACTCGGATTTCCAAATGACTCGAGCTACTCGTATAGGCATCGAATCAGCAATAGATAATTGATAATCGATTAACAATAACCAACAGGATATAACGAATAAAAAAGTTATTAAGTTGATATAATAAATTATATTATTATTTTTCATATCGCAAGTAGACAAGGTTTCATCACAAAGCAATTTCAGCGACCTTAACCGCTAATGGGACTGTACAATATTTTTTAAATTTTTATTATACAGGATGTACATAAAATTCGCTGTTATTGAAATTTAAGTTTCGATAATAACTTTTTAATTGTTTTAAATAAACGAAGAAAGAGGTCTAGGTCAAATATGAATGAAAGAATTTGTTGAAACTTCGATTTCAATTCTTACAAAGCAAATCGAAAAGCTCTCAATGAGCAACCACATAAGGTAGCATTTACTGTAGCTCATTTGTTTGAAATGAAATAAATTTGATAATTCTAAGATAATTATGATAATTTACGTAGATATGTGTCGTCAACCGCCTGTCTTCATCCCTTTACTCTCGACACATTGCCCCAATCACCTGAAGACAATGTCAACATTCACGTGACCTCTAACGATCCCTTCACAAGACAACAGGTGTAATATTATATAAATTATACATTCTCTAGTCATAGGAAAATATTGTTATATAACGATTTAATATGTCCATAACAAACGAGTTCTGAAATCGATACCACACTGTAACGTTGCTGGAGTACTTGCGCAAGCTTTCTTCATACTGACTTAGTACATACATGTATGAATTAGACGCATGCTCTTATTACGCTAAATTGCTCTAGTTCCCTTAACAAGCTTTCAAGTACTGACTGACTACTTGAATGCTACGTGGAAGATTGACTCCTTAAGTGCCGTGGTACAAAGGCTTGACACGGTTGATGTAATGGTACTTAGTGGTCTATTTCAGTCTGGTAAATGGACTAGGTGTTCTAAAATATTTGTTGATACTAATCATTGTATTAAAAATTGGTGGGAACTTTAAGAAATACCATAACCTTTTTTATGGTAACGCCGGTTAACGATCAGATAGATTACCTGATGGTAAGCAATCGCCGCCGCCCATGGACACTCAAAACACCAAGGGCGTTACAAGTGCTTTGTCGGTCTTTTGGCGGTTAGAAATTTAAGGGTTGTTATTAATCAGGGATTGGGAAGATTTGGGAGGGGTAATTGGACCTCTGATAACCTCATTTACACTTGTGTTTCGTTTGCTTGTTTCACGTCGAAGCATGGCTCTCCCACACTTAAAACCACCTTTGTTTGAAATTACCATTTGCGTACTCTTAATTTTTTATTCAGCACTAGAATATCAGTCAAGTAACAAAATATTAACACAGAAATGTGGATACTAGTACAACAGTCAATAGTTTAGTCCCACGCAATAAAGTTATGAGCCTACCATTGTAGATATTTACAACACTATATTCACTCATTCAAACATTATAAACAGCTCCAAGTACAAACTAGACCATAATTATTTATTCGCAAAACTTATGAGTAGTGGATGTATTCATTATGCCTTTATCATTTAATCAGATATTATCACGAACAGGTACTAATAAATTACTTTAGCTAAAACTGAACCATAGCGTGCGATCGACTAAACGTCGGTAGACTCTATTATAGTGTCTACCACTCTGACATTTGAATAAAGTAGTACAAATTACGGGGTTGTACGAAATCTTAGTAACGTATAATGAAGTGGAGATTAGCTTATGGGAATAATCAGCGCATGGCTTTGTGCCGAGCTAAAGTCTGCAAGTAATTGTAATTGATTCGCAGTCGATAGGACTTCGGAATTCGACCTAAATGTTTGATTATATTTTATTAAATTATTCATTCAACATGCAATAACTATGTAATTTATGACCTTGATTGTAAATTCCTCTATGCTTCAATACATAACATTACATAATGAATTATTTAAGGATTATCTAGTTGCTGTTGTTACATAAAATTTTGTTTTAGGTAATATAAAAAATGTAACATGCTGTATTCCAAAAGTAAGTTGCGAAGCTTCAGAGTGAATATATATATTTATATTCAGTATTGACTAAGAACTCCTGAAAATAATGATGCTTCATATAGCATTAAGTAAAGTAATGTAATAAAAGTTTATTTTTGTTAATAAAGTCATTTCAATAAATCAATGGACACGCCTCTATTGTGAAACTTAAAGAAATTGCTCTAAGATACGCCTAGAGCAATGCAAAGCTTGGGTCATAAAATTGATTCTAAATATAGTTTTGAATATTGATATTTTGTTTTAAATTAAAATGAAATAAAAAAGTACTTTGTTTTGCAATTTCTTTAGCCGTTAATACACTATTATGAAATGTTGATTACATTATCTAAATTATGTTTGAAAAGACTTTGAGTTTGTTTATGTTCAAAGTACTAATGAAATAACAAAAACAAAAGCGAATTTTCATCTCCAAACCATTATCAAAAGATGACATTAATTAACCTAATAACAACCTGGTTTCTTCATGATATGAATATTAATTCATTTTTACTTTCTTGCATGCAAGAAAATTTCACTTCATGCAAAGAAAACCCAAAAATAACAAACACCGTAGGTATACTCTATTTACATTAAAATTACTACAGGAATTTCATCATTCACGGTACTAGCATGACTCATATTCCGATCACATTTCCATCGTATCGTCGAGATAAAAGGTTGAAATGTCAGTTATGTTTAATTGTCTCATATCACGACATGTCTCTCCCTGTCCGCTGATCGTTCTGGAACTAGGACACATTAGCAATTTAGTATGCATCATGCAAATATCTTGGTTAGGTACAAACCTTCGTATCCATTATTGCATTAATTTAAAGTTGTAATTGTTTATCATTCGTTATCTATCTGAAGTGTAATGTAGGAAAAAATATATCTGACAAAAAATCTATCTATCCAATTCTCGATCGTGTCTCATTGTCGATCCAAGCGTAAATCACACATTTGTCTTCTCCAGAAAATAAAATGTATAATTCTCCAGAAAATAAAATAAATAAAATGTAAATGTTGTATACACAGTCCATATTATGTTTTATCAGTTTATCCTAAGGCTAATTTGTAACCATAATTCGTAAATGACAAATGAGACAGCAACAATCGACGGCGTCCTTGAAACACAGCTTATGCACAATTAAACAATTAAGTTCATTTGTACTTACAAATAGAACCTTTAAGAAGCGTGTGAACATTACAAAGAGACATTAGTTATCTAACTTTAATAACATACAAGTAAATAAAACAATAAACAAAATGCACTTCAGTCAACATTAATCTAAGATAGTTTTCAAGGCCAAACCAAATGATCACGAGAAACCTCTTTAGTAAAAAAAGAGTATTTTTGATGCTTTATTTTTACCTAATAAAATAAGATAATCGACCTTGCAGAGATAATAAAGGCGACCATTACTTTGAGAACCTCGCGCCAGTTGTTAGGTTACGTAAAAATATATTACATTTTGTTCCATGTGTTTGTACTTGATAAAAAACTAGTCAATAAAACAAATACTGACCGAGTACTTGTTGATTAACAATCAGGTTTGGGAGCGCTACTGGGCATGGCCGTTGTATTCGCCGTGCCCGCGAGTAATGAGTAAATGGATAGCTAATTTGAATGTTGCTCGGTAATTGTTTCTAATTACAATCGTTTACTAATTACTGTTATTAGTATTGTGTATATGTGCACTTGAGTAGAATGAAAAATAAACAATACAACGTAATAGCTACACATTTAGTTAAGTTCGCTTCAAGCTTCCTTGTGCGAACTGCTAGGGAGTGGAACTCCTTGCCGGAGTCTGTGTTTCCTGATGGGTATAACTTGGGTGTCTTCAAGGCCCGAGTGAATAGGTTGCTTATGGGCAGACGTGCTCCACCGTAGGCCGTATCATCACTTACCATCAGGTGAGATAGCGGCCAAACGTCGACCCATTAAATGTAAAAAAAAAAAAAAAAACTTTATGTTAAAGAAAATGCTGGTGTAGTCCCCTTCTTTTTCTTCACACAACGCTTTGCATATAAATGTCCCGAAATAAATAATTTTACTATTATCATTTTCGTTCTGTTTTGTTTCTCAATACCTTAAACTTTCATGTTTTAAATACTCCATGTAACAGAAGTTCACATTTATTTGGTGACAAGATATAAATCGCTCGTCGCTGCGCCCAGGACGTTATCGAGATCCAGATCGCTCGCTGACTTTACTGCGATGTTTGGTACATTCACATTATGGGTTCTTGATGTCACAGATGATAGCATTACACAATATGATATGAGGATAATTGTTCAGTAAGTATACCGAGTACGCGTTAATCGGACTTAGTCGTTTTTGGAAGTTCAAGACTATTATAAAACAATAGTAAATATTTCACACATAATAAAATTATTAATTACCATTACATAAAGAAATCAAAGTCAATAAAACATTTTAGTTTCAGTGCTACGAGAAACTCGTAGCAAGACAGCGCGTTGATGTCTTTTGTATGAAGCTCCCAACGTAGGATGTCACAAAACAGGATTAAAATAAAATTAAGTTATTTGTATGTATTTCAAGTACAAATAGTAAGTTAATTACAGTTTTCTTATTATTTAGTGTCAGTACTTACATAATTATGTACTTTTCTTGGGAGGAAGTTTATTTGAACTTCAATTAGGTCCAAGGACATCACATAAGGTTTGAGTTAAATAGGGACATTTAATTCGGTTCAACGTCGATTAAAATGATTTAATGCCTTTTTATTTATATTATTTTTGTCAGTTGAAACTGGACTATATGATAAAGCGATAAAGTGTATTTTTTAATAGCATGGCTGTAAGGTTTTTGGTGGCATTACCATTAGTAATTGGTATATTTTATTGAAGTAGCCCTAACTCCGCCCTATTACCAAATTCTCTGGCTAAACATAAACATATCATTTAGCAATATCCGTTTAACATGTATTCATTCACAGGGACCTTGCCGTTTCCATACAAATATGTAATTAAGTTCTATGGATCGATTTTCCAAACATATGTACAGAATAGAAATATTAACAACATATTAATGTTCTTAGTTAAACTGTGGAAGAAAAAAAAGGCTCAATAAAATTCTACCACAAATATCTTGTCTATATAATGTAAATAGGTGTTTAAAAAGTAACTGCGCAGTGCTAAAGTGTGGTGTTAAACGATTTAATTTGAAATCCTTCCACTAGGCACGAGTTTCGTCATTTGCATGTGAGCTGTAAGTAAAGAGCTTAGGGGCTTGTTTGCTTATGCAAGCCGCAGCCTGTATCAACGTATTAAATGACGTAAATTACTGGCACATGTGAGGAAATGTTGCTGAACTTACCGACGCAATTAGTTCAAATGCAAAATTCAGTTTCTCACTCTCAGCAGCTCAGCTTCTAACAAATGCACGCTCTAGTGCGAAAAACATCGATCACACATAAAAAGCAGTCGAGCCTTATTCGTTAACCAGGGTTCTGTCGCTGTAAAAGAACTTCGAAATCGTTTCATTAAGATTTCATATATCAAAATGGCTAGTTAAAAATGAAGAACATAATTTACAAATATGTTTTTTATTTGTAACCAAACCTGAGTTACGACACACTGAGATTTTGTAACACCCTTAGCAACAATATGTTTGATTTTATTCATGCAAACAATATTAAATAATTTGATCAATGAAACAAAAGTGATTTGCATTAAGTATACGGAACCTGAAAAAAAAAACCAAACAACTTCAAAGGAGTACCATTTATCAGTGTCCACTTGTTATGCTCTAAATAAATGAAAACATATTAGATAAACGTTATCTTTCCAATCAGCTGTCTGCACACTGAACTCATTTAATAAACATGTTATCGAACACAATCGGGTGAGCTCGAGTACAGTCGGGCTTCGCTGGACTCTGTAACATATTCAATGCAAAGAAACTACATGTAATAAATTGTATGTACATATATCCTTTTTCTGTGAACAATAATAAAACTTCTGAAACTCAATAATTCAAATCCTGTAACTTAATTTTTAGAATTATTTTATTTTATTTGATTACATAGAACTGTTGCATGAATATAGCTTAAATGACATACCTTTAATATATCAAAAACAATTTTGGGTCAGCTTCAAATAAGATACTTTCAAATAAAAACCTTTAATTAAAAACAATGACAAAACAGAAGCGTCTATTATATCGATTAAATAAATCGATGGCATTCAGGTATCGATACCTAAGTATTTGAACTTGTTCCTAATTCTCCTAAAGATATCAATGACTCGTATAAACAAATCCGTCGGCATTAGCGTCTAATTGCGGGATTAGTTTCGTAACACATGTATGAATTATATGTTCAAGTGTCATGCGGTACCTCCTTATTTACTTTGAGCGTCATGTCATGAAGTAACTTTATTATTTAGCTGGGATTAAGGCCAAACGCAAACAGAAACCAAGTTAATAATTTATAATCTTAGACTTATTTAATTTTTTTTTTTTGCTAATGTTTAAACTTATTTAATTTTTATGTTCATCTACATATGTTATCTAACCAGCTGGTCTTTGGCATTTTTATACGATGTAGTATTATTTATTCAAATATTCAGATAAGAAGGTAGATCTTCGGAAATTTTCGAAAATGACGCTATAAATATTACATCAGTCGGAGGACGGAATTGTGCCGGTAATAAGTTCACCCCTATAACATGGGAAAATGAGAATGGAATTCGTAGATAGTGAAAAGCGGGTAATCGTAACAGTTGATATTATAGTGTAAACACTAACACTCAATACCTGTATGTTTTTTTTTTAATATGTTAGAAGGATGTTTCATAGAGAAACTACACAACTTTTGTTCATGACTGTACGGTAGCATGTGCGTAGGATGCGCTGTCGGTGCACTCTCATTTGTCGCAACCATTATAACATAATCACTAACATATCGTAAAATGTTGTTAGAAAACTCTAAATAAATTAATTACTGAATTTAATTTAATAAAACAACTTTATTCACAGCTCTTATGTGTATTTATTAAAAAGATAATATATCGGCCTACTCAGAATGTTTCTCACGTGTTCTCGTTCCTAATTAAGTGATATTTATAGAAGTATCTAGTCGATATGTTAACATAATGGTGTTTCTAACGTGTGGTAGTCATACATTAGTATATAGACCCGTGGTTTAGCCACCAGCGCATGCGCCGCGCCCACCGACGTACTCAGTGACGGCGAACGTGAAAAAGTGTGACCCGTTCTTACACATATGAGATCGCTATATAAGACTTTGCGGACCAACTTTGCTCTCATTTCGATTTACGCTTAAGTTTGGCAAATACACTTTAAGCTTTCAACCATTTAATGCGAGCGTTGCCAAAACAATCATTTATGCAATATTGTTTATAGAGTGCGAATTACAATAACAAAAGAATGAAGTCGGTAAGTAAAATTATTTTTTTGTTCAATTGAGAATCTTATGTTGTGTACCAAATTAAATGATGCAAATAATAAAATTGAACATACTTTTTTCCAGGTGATCTTCATTGTGTTGGCGTTGCAAAATGCCCTGGCTTATCACGATCCTGATCTAAACTATCATTTAAGTCAGGTTCAGAAAGTGTCGAACTGTGATAACGGATATTCGTACGCTGCGCCCGCGGTGCAGCTTACAACGACCGGCATCAAGACTGTTGCACCTGCACCAGCGATCATTTCACAACCCATTGTCGCTGCACCTGCATACCAGTACTCGGGAAGTTCAGGCTACTCGTCAAGTGGAAGCTCGAGCTACTCCAGCGGTGGAAGCTCAGGTTATTCAGCTGGAATAACATACCAGTCAGCAGCACCACAAATAACTTATGCAGCACAACCAGCAGCCACTTACCAGACTTCATCACTCGCTTCCAACTACAACAACTATGCTGCTCAAGGATACACAACGAAGGAAGTCCACGGATACGCAACTTCTGCTGGTCTCTCATCAGCTGCCTCAAGTGGCAAAACCGTGACACCTCTCGCAACATACGCCCAAGCACCAATCATTGCTAAAGTGACCGCGGCTCCATTGATCGCCAAGTTCTCCTTATCTCCAGCCAAGACTACATACACACAGAACATAGTATCACAACAGGCTTATTCAACCGGATCATTGGCAAAGGCGTCTCTTAACTCATACAACAACATTCAAACAGGAGGACCAGTGGTCTCACAGGTGTACGCTGCTCCTTCTGCTGGATATGCGACATCTCCTGCCTTGAGAGTGCAGCAGTCACAGATCGTTGGAGGACACTACGCAGCAGTGGCAGCACCTGCAGTTGCGCAGTACGCTCAGTACAGCCAAGCTCCAGTGGCAGCGTCCGTTAGCTATGCGGCTCCATCAGTATCACAGTACTCAAGTTCTTCTGTGTCTCACGTGTCGGCTCCATCTTCGAGTTACTTCACCCCGGCGCAGCAAGGTGCAGTGGTCAGTCAGTACTCATCCCCTGTGGTGACACAACACCAGCAGTACGCTGCGCCAGTGGTCGCGCAGTACTCATCTCCTGCTGTAGTGCAACACTCAGCGCCGGCAGTTGCTCAGTACTCAGCACCAGCAGTGGCTCAGTACTCGACACCAGCTGTGGCTCAGTACTCGGCCCCGTCAGTGGCTCACTACTCTGCGCCAGCAGTGGCATCAGTGCGCCAGTACTCGAGTGCCCCCGTGAGTGTGGCCCACGTCTCCTCGCCCGCCTACACTGCAGTGGCCGCTCCTGCGGTTGCCAAGGTCGCAGCAGCACCCCTCGCCGCCAAGAATGTTCACACCGAATTCTTAGAGAATTATGTAAGTACTGTTTTTAAGATGTTTAATTTATAACTGCCACCTCGTAAATGTATCATCATTATATAAGCGTATACTTTTACAAATTAACCACATTTTAATTTTTTATCATTATTTCGAAAGATAGATAAGACAAATATCACGGTCTTTTTTTAAGGCCAAAAACCATTAAAATAAAATTTCAAAAAAATTATTTAAATAATTTAACAATGAAATCCAATGTCAATTTAAATTAATCAAAATAAAGTATTTATACAATACATTGTAGTGGGACAAAAATAAGAATCGGAAAACTTAACATATACCTATATTCAAACATATCTTATACCTACACATATACGTAAATTAATACCAGAAACAAATAATGCACAACCATTTTATTTGATAATAAAGTGGTGCTACTCTGAATTCAGAAGTGCTTAGATGACCCTAACCTAGTCGATAGATATAAAAGAACGAAAAATGTTTCCATTACCAAATAAACAGTAAACAATCATTTAAATAAATAAATTATTCACGTTTAACTTTTCTAAATCAATCCAACAAACTTAAATGTAGTTTAATAGCCATTAATTTGATGTTTATAGTCCTTCTTTCCGCTGACTGAGTAGGTAAATTCTTTACGTTTTTCTTGAGCATTGACATAAAGTTTATGTGTGTTACTAATGTGCCTCAGGACATTGCGGCATTCTATGGAATAAGTTACTTCATATCCCTACAACTAATGCAGTGACGTAATCAATTTGATTGGCTGTCGAGTTAGATCCAGGACTGGTTCCACCACATCGACAATCTTGACCGATTGCTTGCTCACTCACTCTGCACAAATGTGAGAAATTGTCACGCGTTCACCCGTTCATGTTTACTCATGTGTTGTGCAACGGTCCACAAACCCACTAATATTATTTGATTGATTAGGAGTAGGTGGACATCCAGTTGCTTCAGTTTTTAATTAACGTAGCGTTACTAAGTAACTGGGTATCTGATTTGCAGATTGGAATTCATAACATTTATTTTAGTTATGTCATTAGTTTGTCCATTTATGTTAGTGTACGGTAGAATTAATGGTGACTTGTTTGGGGTCAAGGTTGTCTAATGTTGCTGATCGATTTTTTTATTGCTTGTACAAAGCTCACTAATGAAAAAGTCAAATACATTCTGATGTCCTCTTAATGATATGGTTCAGATTGGTTTGTGCGTGTCTTAGATATCAAACGATAGATCACAGTGTGATTAGGTCTTGGTCTTAGACTTAACAATAAGTGAAGGTAACTTTAATTTATTGTCCGCCGCTAGATTAAGTAAATACAAGGACTATGAATTTAATGCCTAACTTATTCACAATGCGATTACGTAAACTGACCACTTGGTATTGCATACAATGTAGAGCTACTTTAGCTAAACTATCTACAGAAATTGTTTCGCAGAAAGGACCAAAACCGTATGTAAGTAGGTGGATAGGTACCGTCTAAATGCATATTGGTTGCATACAAAATGTATAAATATTATTTATTTACATATAAATACAAACTGAACCAGATTTCCTGCGAAGTCGTTGACTTTAGTCCATTTTAAAGAAAGTTATCACACATTACCAAACTTTATATTGTTTAACGGAGGACGTGTGCGTCAGCTGGCTTAAATCAGAAGCATTCACTTACATAACAATTAGTGTGAACTCGTCCGATACAATCTGGACCACTTTCACTACCTTCTCGTCCTGCCACCCTCAACTTGTCGAGATGATTGAAGCGTCTTTGAAATCCTTTTCATTAACAAATAGCTGTTACTCTATCAAACAATTTGTATAGTTGATAAGAACTATTATCTCATTGAAAACAAAAAGCAGACCTTTGTATCTAACCCAATAAAGCTGACCAATTAAGGTAACTTCACGATCTTGTACCTTATCAACCTTTCTATAACTGCACCAATTAAGGCAATTTCGTTACCTATAACCCGGTGTTATAGATTGTAACCTAGTTAATGGGCACTAAAAGTTCATTCAAGACTTGTGCGACCTTTGCGCTTTGTTGCAACTGACATTTCTCACGGCACCATCTAAATTGTGATAACCCTTTGCAGGACGCCCACCCGCGGTATGCTTTCGAATACAGTGTCAACGACCCCCACACCGGTGACATCAAGCAACAGAAAGAAGAGAGAGACGGTGAAGTCGTCAAAGGTAAAGGACATTTCGCTTTCGCATTGCATAATAAGTATAATATTGTGTTGTGAAGGTACATAACGTGACGTCATCGGATTACAAGACCACCGGAACAATCAACGGACTTCAACTTCTTCCACCCAAAAATCTCCACAATTTTTTTGTTCTGCATTCTCTGCTAACACGACTCAAAGCAACAAAATGTAAATGATATCCTAAATGCATTTACCGCAGCACTATTCATAGGCTCATTAATGCGGCTCGAAGGGCGACGGAAACGCATAACTTAACAAATATTTGTATTTATCCAGGTCAGTATTCGCTGGTGGAACCCGACGGCTCCGTGCGGACAGTGAACTACGTCGCTGACTGGGAGACTGGCTTCCACGCCGACGTTCGCAACAGCAAAGACAATAAACATTAAAAGTACGAATATAATTCGGACAGGCAACACGACCCAGTCGATAACATGCCTTATTTGGTCTCACCACCTGTTATAGCCTAAATTAGTGACCTAAACGGTCCTAGGTAACTTATGATTGTAAATAAATTAGTAAAACGTATCGAATTGGATAAGGACGGAAGCTGATAGCCTTGTTAGGTCAGGTTAGGCATGTTGAGCAAAAAATGTGATTTATGTCAGTCAAAGGGAAATTCAGCTAATATTTGCTAGATATTTAGTTTCGTAGGTAAGTTAATATTATCATATATGTTTAATGATTAGGTACCATTACTAAATACTCGTTAAATTATGTATGTAACTACATTTCAGACCGAGGTTGTTTGAATCTCAGAATTAGGTACAGCCTAGTCACATCGACAAATCGATTACATAATAAACTGAAAATATTTAAACATATAGCATTTTTTTTTATTCACTTAAGTCTTAATGAAATTGAAGTTGAACTCAAAGTGCCATTTAAATTGGACTTTTACTACCTAGTAATTACCTACTATTTTTTCAATCATCCTTCATTTCACCCTATGTCCACTCCTTTATCTTAGCAAAATAATTTTAATTTAAAGAGTTTATTGCGTTAAAGGAGCTCATGCCTTATCACTTGGAACTCATACGTAGGTACACGTTATGCTCTGCCTACATCATCGCAGATTAAAAGGCGAGATTGTTAGCGTTCAAGACAGTCATTCTTGTTATTACTTAGGCTTCAAGTATGCCTGTCGAAATGCAACGCCATTCACTTTATTTCCGCGTCATTGTCCTTTCCAAAACACAACTTCACCATCACTGCAGGGATCTCAAACATTTTCGAATGTAGTACAAAAGTACATCAATTGATGTGTTGCTAAGAGCAAATCTCGAGAACGGCTGAACCAATTTCGCTAATTATTTTTTGTTAGGTTTATAATTATTGTCAGAAGAAGGATCTTAAGAAAAATTTACAAATATGCGCAGATTTTTTTTAAGCGAAACGAAGTTTGCCAGGTCGGCTAGTCTAAAATATAATAAAAATGAATCGTAGAATGTGTTGCACAAATCTCGAGAAATATAATCAAATATCATTATAATTGTCTTGTTACATAGACATTAAAATGTTTATGATCAATTAAAACATTGTCATATTTTCATCTACATTCACTGCATCATACTATTTAAAATATATGGAAGTGTTTATTTAATTGTTAAGACTAATATTGAAAGAAATGAAATTGATTATGTAAATAAATTCTGAAAGATATTTTTAGGACCAAAATAAAAATGTATTAAACAAAACATAAAACGTTTATTATAATAAAATTTTATACTTGTAAATAAAAATATACATATTAAATGATATTAAGTTATTTAACTTAAAACACTCCCAATAATTCCTTGAAATAGTTATTTGGCTTCAATTGAGTTTATACCTAATGAACACTTATCACAGAACCAACTTTCCCTTAAAACTAAATTAAATTGTCTATTGATAGGTTTCATGTCTTTACATACTTCTTAACATCTTTGCCATTGTAATAGCACTTTGGGCATGCATAGTCCGAGTCAGCTGTCTTATTGGCCTGAAAAAAATAATATAAAAAGTGATCACAAATGTAACTAGCGAGTCAAGCTAAGAAGATTTTTTTGCATTTTCTATAATAGTCATCTTAAGAAGTCTGCATCTTAAGAATGGAGTAAAAAAAATACAATATCTGATAAAAAAATAACAATGTTAACAGCAATAATATAATTAAAATTAGTTATTATTGTTATCAGCCTAGGTGATAATAAAGACTTGATAGCTATAGTAATCAGTTCAATAAAGTATAATCAAAAACTATTTATTATATTTTTTAATACATACCACTATACAATAGTAACAAAATATGTGACTGCAGCCCATGGTATGTGGTAGGACAGGTGGGTTCTCGCAGCTTGCACAGACTGTTTGCAAAGTCATAACGGGCACGGCCATTGTGCCAGAGGACTTCACATGTTGTCTCCACCACACATACTTCAGCATACCGGACAGTTTAGTTCTCAACCCAAATATATTAATCAACGATATTGTCGTGCCTAACAATTCCTGAAACATAAATTACAATTGAATATGTGTTTTGTTTCTATGTTGCTAAAGTTGGTTTTCATAAAATCAGAACTCACGATAAAATTGTGCCATAGCAATTCTCTGGTCCAAGATAAATCAGTGAGATCTTCTCTAGTCAATGACTCTGCAGACAATTGTATGCCTAATATGAAATCTATGAGTTGCGGATATTTCCCAGTCTGTATGAATCTACAGAAGTTCAATATGTCTGCGATCAATTGGAATGTTTCTAATTTATTTACTATATTCTGGATTCTAGTGTTTGAAGTGAAACTGTAAATAGCCCTCTCTCTTAGGTACTTCAATCCTACTGTGTAACCAAAGTACCAGAACAGTTTACTTCTGGTAAAATAGTCTGTTTTGTAATTTAATGACAGCATCTGTTGTCCAAATGTGCTCCTGGTGTCATATACTGAATACTTGAAAATCCATGTCCTGATTAAAAGTTCAAGCTCTGGAAGAATTGGCTGAATATAACGGGGCTGCAAGAACAAGAAAAAGTATTAGTGGAATAAAATAACTTGCATTATTTAATATTTCTTATAATACATCTGGATGAAAAAAGATTGATTTAGACTAAAATCAACCATCAAACTTACCTCTATATACTTAGTAACTTCAAATAGTAATTGTTTGAAAAGTTCCTCTAACTGACTATCCAGCTGCACAGCATCCAGCTGGAAAAAAATATAATAAAATTGTTAAAACAACAAAATACGAGGACAACTCTACGGTACTGTAATTACTTGAATTTAAAACATATAGATAAATAAGGTATTCCATGTGCTGGTAAGCAAAACAATCTGTATTATTTACAGTAATAAAGTGTTCAAATTCTTACCTGTGTTACCCGAGGTATGTAATTTACAGACATTTTAATTCAATCTACTGATTTTATCGTAAAACAGCAAGTATCCAGATTTATTAAATCTTGTTTTTAATTATTTTTTATCTTTCTATCACCAAATATTGAAGTTTGAACTCATTCCAGTTTCCACTTCGAAGTTCCATTCCACTCTTTCATAATGTCAATTTGTCAAAGTTACAGTCACTGTCAGATGTGACCACAGATGTATACAATTTTTGCTAACTTCGGTTTTAGAAATAGTTATAGCCTTATTCTGTCTTTTATTCTTAGTCATGGTCTCTGTTTACCGTATACGTATTATAAATAACTTTTAATCATGCTGTAACAATCAATAATATTACGTTTTCATTGTTACAGCAGATCCATCACCCCTACTACAAAGGGATTTATAAAACAAATAGTAAAAAATGGGTGTAAATTGTACAATGGCACTACGTGTCGTAATGGACTCTTCTGCCTACCCCTTCGAGCATAAGAGGAATGACGATACATATAGCTCAATAATCGACTAAAAATAGAATAATGAAAAACATCTATAGTCAAACACTACTACACTGTCACATCAAAGCTGTCAAGTGTCATTTTATTCTCTATGGATTTGTCATTGCTTGGAAGTGAGCGCGTTGTGCTTATTGATTATACATCAAAAGCAATTAATTTATCTTATTGAAGGAAACTTACTACCTCGTGAATAGTTATTAAATTATGGATTATTAAAGTACGATATATTCAACTAACGACATGGTTGTTTCACCACAAACCCCCGACAACGATTCCCAAAGTGTGCAAACAAAAAGAAACAATATGGCGTCCAAACAATCCTCTGTGGCTGATACAAGAGCAGAGTTGGCGGAATTGGTGAAAAGAAAAGCTGAAGTAGCCGTAAGTGGACTAAATTAAGATATTTGATGTCTAGATCTTTAGAAGTCCGCCCCTAAAACGACCCACTGACCTTAGTTTTTTCTTATGTTATTATCTTGTGGTATTTTTTTTTATTGCATGTAAATATTTACTGGCTTCTTTGAGCATAGAATTGAAAGGTATGTGTACTAATGTCTTATTACATTACTTTAGGAAACCCTTGCCAACTTGGAACGCCAGATATATGCATTTGAAGGTTCATATTTAGAAGACACTCAACTTTATGGAAATATCATCAGAGGATGGGACCGATACTTGACCACCAACAAGAGTACAAACTCAAAGGCAGACAAACGAAACAGGAAATTCAAAGAAGCAGAGAGATTGTTTTCAAAATCCAGTATTACATCTATGGCTGTAAGAATCTATTCCTTCACTATTTCATTTGTTGTTGTCTCATAATGTAACTAATATTAACACTTCTAATATTCTATTTTAGGCAGTTAGCGGTCTTGTTGATCCGGCTGAAGCTAAAAGTAAGTTGCAACCTTTCAAAAACAAATTAGTACATGATTGTTGTCAGTTATTGACACATATAATTTATAAACATTATCTTTTTAGATGAAAGAAACAGTGAGACTGAATCACAGACAAATGAAGACTCTTCGGACACACAAATCAGTTCAGGACTTAATGTTAGCAGTTTGAACCACACCACAATACATGGTTCCACTGAAAGTATAGCATCTAAACCTTCAGGGAAGCAGCACACCAATGGTGGTATTGAAAAAGTTATCAGCCATTCTCAAACAAAGCAAAATTTGACACAAAAGATTGCTTCCTCATCTGGGATGTTGCAGAAAGCGTTTGGAAGTGATAGTAAAATGTTGTCCGCTGTAGGGCTGGATAGCAGACCTAGTACACCTAAGGACAAAGACTCTAGTATGAATATGTTGAACAAGGGAGATATGACACCAAACTCATTGAAACACAAGATGTCTGCGACCAGTACAAGTAGTAGTAACAGTATGAAGAAAAATAACAACAAGAAAGCTAGACATCGGTAATTAAATTCACATTAGCGACTTAATCTGTTTTTATGTGCCTAAAATGTGCGTACTTATCATTTAGAGCCAATTTTATCAAAAATAGTTTTATTTCTTTGGTCAATTTGTAAATACATATTGTGTTAAATGTTATAATGAGTTTTATTAAGCCTAATTCAATTTGATCTTCCAAGAGAACGCAGAATGCTTTGCTTGAATCTCGACTCTGAAATTGAGAGAAGAGTTGTATCAAAGGAACTGATAGAATTATATAGCTTGAATTAGAGAATGGTTGGTTATTCTGTGTTATACTTACGCTTCAAAACATTGGGTAAATCTCTCATGGGGCTGCAGTATCTCAAAACCAAATAATATAGTATTGGTAACAATGAAATGATGCCTGTGGAGACTAAGAACACCACTTCAGGAGTTCTTCTCACTTTGCAACAATTTAATGTTTTACTCCATATAGATCTTGTTGTATTCATCTGAAAGTTGGAAATAATTATATTTTAATTCTTAAAATATGAAAGATAAGATAATAATGAATAAATATTGAGAGAACTTACAGAGTCTACAATGTCCATACAAATACTGTCAACTCCAATAGCATCTGCGCTCAATGTTTTATAATAATTGTCCAGCTTTATATAAGATTGCATGCAGTTATCACAAACAACTTTACTGTCATTTGATGAAGGAACTATGTACTTCATAATACAATCAATTGTTTGATTAAATAGTTCATTAAAATGGATTGTTTCATTTGACAACACTGGCTGTCCCGTTTTCCAGTCATAACATGCTAAAAAAATAATTTGAATGAGATTTTTTTCTTCATACATATTTAATTTATTGTAACTGAAGAAGCAGTAGTACAGTAGAAGCTCCTTATTCGCGCTTCCTTCATTCGCGGTTTCACTATTCGCGGATTGAAAAATTGCGACCCAATTCCCATATTCGCGGTCTAAAATTTCTTTATTCGCGGATTGAATCGAAATATCGGTGCGTAACCTAAAAAAATACATTCGCTATCCTTTGTCAACGCGTCAGTAGAAGGATAAAAAAAATAAAATAGACCTTAATACAGCTACGTCTAGATTGTGACTTCTGCCTAAACCTAGTGTGACCTAAAACTGGTGATAATAATATTATCATCAGGCAATCTGTATGATCAGAAAGTTCAATTAAATTTTTTTTTATCTACTATTTGCTTCTTAATTTCGTCATCTAGGAACGTATCCCCTATAACCCCATACAAATTACCATTCCATATTCACGGTTTCTGTGTTCGCGGCATATTTACGGAACGCATACCCCGCGAATAAGGAGCTTCTACTGTACTTATGTAGATATTTAAAGAGTGAATACCGAAATTTACATTCATTATAGCTACAAAGAAAATATTCATTTATCAACATGAGAATCAATAGATGGGTGGGGGTGTGTGTGGATGTGTGAAGGCATTTTAAAAACCATACATACCATTACAGTGACCTTTTTCCCAAATACCCATTATATTGTCATGATACTCCAAAATTGCGTCCAATCTATCGCGTGAAATAAATACTGATTTGCAAGAAGTACCATTCACTACAGTCGTCAATAACTCGTGGTACTTATCATGGAAGCTCATATAATGTTCTATACAGTTTTTACATATTCTTATTGGCCTAGCATGTAATATTGAGCATTTAGTAAAATTAGACGCATAATCAGCGTAATCACTTAAAATCTCAGAACATTTCTCAGGGAATGGTACCATATATCCTATTCCAGTTTTTAATCTGAAATAAACAAGGTTACTTGAGTAAGCAAGTTACGAAAGAAAATAGGTACCTATGTTTATTTACAACTATGTTCTTACTTACAATAATAAATTGGCATCTAGAGACTCGTCAGTCGATGTATCCGCTTTTAATAAATTAATATGTAAAAGTAGGAAAGGAAACACCCAATAATAACTCTTCATGTTTGATTTATTTCACTTTACACATTAAAAAACAAAGACTATAGTTTCTGTTTTGTACCGTCTGACACATTCACTTTGATAAAATGTCAATAAAGAGAAACCCAGCTGATAGCAGTCAACTAGATGTTAGCTTCTTGGCTTTTTGGACCAAGGAGAATTCTGAAGTTAGTCACCTATCAGATTTCTAAAATGTCTGAACAAGGTTCAATATACATTTTATTGAGGTTTGTTTATTTATTGTTCAAACCAAACAAATTGATTTAATCTGCTTTTAATTGTCAAATCCAAGTAATATAATTATTTTTCGGTTTTCTCAGAGCTCCAGCAGGTAATCCCTATCGTCCATTGTCATTGTCAATGTCATTATAACTGACAATGACAATTGTGTCAAAATAAGTCAATGAACTGATTGTTGTGAAGGGTAATTTCGTGTTATTGTGATTTTTAATTCCTATAATAAATAGTAAATTCGATCAAATCTGTGGTGTTAAATATAATAGTATTTCTATCCTACACAACTTAATGTGATTTTTGGTTAGCAAAAGTACTTTTAGAAACATGGAAGCTAATGAGCCAACTCCAGAAGCATTACAGAGGAAATTATACTTTTTACTAGAGCAGCTACAGGATATGGCCAGAGAGTTACCACCGTAAGATTAATATATTCTACTCTAACACCTATTTAATTCAATTACTGCTTTGGTCAGTACAGTAACATCTTATTTTTATTGCAGGAAATATCAAATGAGAGTACCAATTGAGTTACTATCTGGATTAGCAAACTGTCTTCTAAACGATACTGTATTTGAAATAGTTAAAGGACTTATGGAAATTCAACATGTAACTGAAAAACATTTGTTTCAACAAAGACAACAAGTTATAAATAAACATGCAAGTAAGTATGGATTTGTTTTATTAAAGTACTAGCGACCCGCCCTAGCTTCGCTTAAGTGCAATGCTGATATAGTATGCATATAAAGCTATGTCTTGAATCATTATCTATTAAAAAAAAAACTTTATTAAAATCCATTGCATAGTTTTAAAGAATTAAGGATACAAAGGAAAATAGGGACAGTGGTTTAAACTATGTAGTCATAAGGCTGTCGATATTAGATATTGATTGAAAGGTTTATAACTTTCATAAATTAATTCTTCTATTGCAGTGGAATTACAAAACTTGATCAACACTACACCGAATCCAGAGCAACAGGAACTTCAGAAAACATTATTAACATCAAGACACAAGGAAGAGTTAAGACACACAGATATGAAATTAGTTCTTCAATTAGATCAAAAAGTAAGTATAGTATTGGATTAGAACATGTTATTTGTTACATCTTCACTTTGCCGTCCTGGCAGTAAGTGGGTTGGTGGCCATACGCAGACTAATCAGTGTTAAAAAAAAGCAAAAAGTCTAACTGCATCTAATAAGTGCACTAATTCAACAAGAAAAGGAATTTCAGGTCCAAAAAATAAAAGCTATGAAACCTCCTTTATTGTCTAGACTTGGAACCTTAACCAGTACATACTTTAGTTTGAATATTGTATCAACCTATTTCTCAATCAATTAAATCTATTTCTTTCTTCTCAGTTCCCATGAAGAAAGTTCTGTTTTATAAAATTCTCAAACCTTCTTTTTTTGCAGGTGAGTGACCAACAGGTGACTTTGGAAAAAGCCGGAGTGCCAGGCTTCTTTGTCACCAATAAACCAATAGAAGTTAAAGTACAGATGTACCTATTAGATTTCATTCTTAGACTAAGTAATATGGATATACCACATTAATTTAAAAATATTGTAACACCTTTTATCCCCTAAGAGGTAGGCAAAGGCGCACTTTACGGCATGTAATGTCATTGTACAATGTACACCCACATTTCAAATAAAACAATTTGTTAATGTAGACTCCTACTACTTTAACATATATGGTGAAAAGTGGGCCTATCGTCATAAAACGGGCACAATTCCAGAGTCTAACAACCGTAAACAACCCAGTCGTAATTTGACCGGCCCCGGATCGAACCTGAGACCCTTTGCCCGCCAGTCGCGCTTGCAACCACTCGACTAAAGATGTACGACGCATTGTTTTCATATTAATCATTGTTAATATTTTTATGTTATTATAATAAAAGTAAATGAAAAGCCCAGCATGGTTTCATTGTCGTAGCAAACCACATGTATCATAATATTACGATAAATATTTTGACATGTAATCTCTCCTTCATTATGTAGAAACAAAAATTTCCTTCCTGCCAATCTCCTCATAGTATTAAGTCTGTTTTATCTCATTGCTATAGATTGGACACAAATACATACCCTTATTTGTTGACAGAAATCTGAATTTAAAAACAGATTCTCTTGCTCAACATATGGAGTGTTATTCTGAACTTACAAGCTAAGCATGTAAAAAATAAAAGCATAAGATAAGTAGTACAAGTTTAATAATAATAAACATACGTACAAAGTTACAACATCTATGTTATCTATTGAAATGAAAATAACCAACCATAAATACGAGTCTATAATAATTTACAGTTTTGTGCTACATTCATAGAACTATATTCATCGTGTCAATTTGGCATATCACAATTTCATGAAAAATCGCACACATGTAGGATCAATTCTTGGCCAAACATTTCCGTTGAAGCTGCGAAAGGCTGGCGACAACGGCGTTAGTAATCACATACATTATATTTAAAAATGATTCCTAATAAACTATAAGACACCTATATTAAGTATTGAAGCAAACTGCCTCTCTTCTAGCATTCAAATCGGATTAATGGACTGAGAATTGAAACCAACAGATGCATCTTGTAAAGTTTAATCTTGTCATATTTACTGTCTATTATCACATCAACTTTAAATGTCAGCTAAAGTTTACTCTAATAAGCTATTTCCTACTAATTTTACAGTTTGTAGTAGCAACAATACCATAGTCTTAAAAGCTTATGAGTTTTCTCTCAGAAAATGTAACAATAACATGAATTGTCTGAACATTCTTTTGTATACTTAATAAATGCATTGCCTACAAAATAATCTTCATACCTAGTAGCATAGGTTTAGTTTATTAGTTTTTAATGAAACAAATAAAATATGATAATAACAGCGAGTCTTTACAAGGTGCCAAAGTGGTACAGTAGGTATCTTGTTAGTTTTAGGGTAAAGTTTACCAATCAAAAGTACATCAGACATATCAAAAATATTGGTATTAACTGTAGGATTTAGTTTTAATTAATAAATGTATCTAAAAAATAAGAAATCATGAGCCTTATTGACTTTAATAACGTGTTAACATTCAAGGTATTAATATTAATTCAAGCGATGCGAATAGAAACAAAAAAGAAATTAAAGTTCTTACAAATTCATTGAGTACGAACTAGTGGAGCTAGTTTACATTCTTATAATTTCGTTACATTTTTGGGCGCAATTATAATGTGATGTTACGCCGTGCGTGATTGTTCCTAATTACGCAAACGCAAATCAGTTGTTTCAATAAAAGTAAAGGTCCAATCGCGTTTATAAAGCCATACATTTCACTCTGTGCGTGTTTCACATTTTTAGCATGACGTTTGTACAATGAAACCTTTACTATTATTTCAGCCCTACTTCAAACATTCTAGGTATTTCATACAAAACAAATTATGTGCTAAAATTCGAAAATGCTTTAACGTTTCTATTTATCCATCCCATCCCCTTCACGCTTAGTTACAGTTAGTAATGTATTTCAAACTTGTAGGCATTACACAAAATAGTAAAAAAACATAAATCTTAATACACTTTCACACTTAGAAACAAAACAAAATTGCACATATAATCTAAATAGTTGTCAACATTTTGTGCTTGGTACAATTCATATTTTGTGCATAAATATTCAATTAGATTTCACTACCTAATGTTTACTTTTGATGTTAAGTTGTAAGTTGGACAAAAATTACGTGCATTTTGTTATAAATTCATAACAGTCCTTTACTTTTTTAATTTGGCTGCTATTTCAGATTAATAAGTACGACTTTAGTTGACGCAATAGAAATTAAAATCTTTGACGTCATTTTAAAACTTTGTCAGATTTTGAAGGTCTAACTGATTTAGTTTAATGTTAATAGAATATAAATCAATCTAAACCATGTATACAAAATCGTTTATGTTACTTATGAGTAGCATGTTTTTATCCAACCCACAACTAATAAGATTATTGCACCACGTAAACTTCTACTATTCTATAAACATGATTTTGTAAAAGAGAAATAGAATTTAACGACCTCCAAATGATTTTTTTTTTATAAAAATAGAAAATACAGAACGCATCATTTGTAATAATTCATTTTGGTCTATTTTTAAAACACTACTATAATTTTCGCTTAATTCAGTCCTAATTTTATTTCATTAATTTAATCGGTTCAATTCCGATAGTAACATGTTTAAAGGTTAGAAACAAGATAATGAGGTAATCTAGACATTAAATTTATCCATTTACTTCCTCAGATTAATGTTATCGTTGTTATAAATTAAGATATTATTAACTTTACATAATAACAGATAAAGAGCATTGCGCGGAAAATACAACATATCGAGACATACGCTTATCGTATCTACACGTGTCAAAAGAATATTTATGTAACAAAAAATAACAATAAATAAACTGAACAGTTACAGTAATACTTGTAACAAACCAGACAATGCACAAGTCTTTAATATTTTTATATCAAAAATTAGCAGCTTCCCTTATGAGGCTTTACAAAATATTTAAAACAATTATCCATACTTTAAAGTACAACTTTAACATTTTTACACACAATACACTCTATGCATCTCATTTCGTCATTTTACATTATGTTCAGCCAATCAGTAGCTTTGTTATAAACAAAACAAGATGGTACATACAATGTATTATCTAGTTTGTTTTCCTTTTTTAATTTAAACCATAGTATACAAGTATTATGTATTGTATAGAATACGTTGTATAAGAACAAATACTGCAACAGGTACATTACTTCTTTTCTGTTCCATAGGAAGATCCTTGACTGATTTTAGACATTCCAATAGATTTTTGAAGAAGGATGAAAACTGAAACAAGAATACATTTTTTAATCACAAAATATAAATGTAAACTAAATGTTTCATAAAATGCTACGTAACATGAAACTGTAACATAACACTTCGCAAGCAACGTTACATGTAACTCTACGCGCAACATTACCTGCAACTCTACATGCAAACTTGCGTTTAACTTAAAAAACATGTAAAGGAACTGCAAAATATGTAAGAGCTTATACTTACATGCTCCAAATATAGCACAGGCTATAGAGAAATATAGAAGTTTTCCACTGAACAGCAGACCAAGCAGGTAGTACAACATAGGGGTGAGTGTGACCACGGCCCAGCCGAGGGCGTTCACGAGCGACCAAATAGGAGGGGGCACTGTGAACGGCTCCCTTCGTTCAACACCAGACTCTAAGAAGAAATCTCCAGTGTTGAAGAAAGAATCTTGCATTTTATCCTGAAAATAAATTATTTTGTAATTAATATTTAATAATAATTAAGAGATCGCTGTAAGTGATAAAGCCGCCTTTGTACCCTACCATTCTTCAACTTTACATGTATCTAGGTTTTCAAATGTAAAGGTGTACAATAAATATTATTTATTTATTTAATATTATTTGTTTACTTAGACCACATTCTTTATATATTTTAATATATCGGCAAGAGAAAATATCAAATTGGTGTCAAATCGGTGTAGCATGAAAAAGGTACCTAAGTAAGACCATACCTAACATAGCATGT
Organism: Spodoptera frugiperda; assembly: GCF_023101765.2. NCBI lineage: Eukaryota > Metazoa > Arthropoda > Insecta > Lepidoptera > Noctuidae > Spodoptera > Spodoptera frugiperda. The sequence continues at coordinate 333,719 of NC_064231.1, read as the reverse complement.
AATTGTTCGATTACTTTGTACTACCACAACACTCCATATTAATTTTTCCTTATCAGTACCCTCATTCCGATTAGGTACCAAATTCTTTAATAAATATAAACATGTAATCATCTCATCAAATATTTCAGTGCAGGTCCCAAAGACACCATTTATTAAAATCAGTCACGCCATTGCAAATTTAACTTTATACCATTGTTCATAAGAACCACATGACTATTGCTCAAGATCTGCAACTTATCTTAACTATACATAATTTATCTTAATTAGTTAACATGACATGCACCTGTTACATTATACATTACGTAAATGAGGTTTTATTACAACGATATCTATTGCAGTTATCAAGTGGCTAGTTATCTGCTTATATTGTACATATTCGTATCTACATGTTACCCTAAATTTAAAATTAGGTTGGTTTGTGTAACTGGCCGAACGAAGTCAATGACATCAAAACTTTTATCATAAGTTAAATAACTAACGAACAGCTGAGAAGTCAACTGCGCAATATTTCTTTCAACGAAGTATAATTCTTATATCGGATCAGTTATCACACAATAACATATAAATGCTTACTTAAGCGCAAAATAAATATCTTTACGTATTAATTTCTTCCTGCCTGCACATTAGCATATACAGGTAGCGTCAAATAGACCACAGACGTTGCGGAAATAAATCGAAAAAAATCAAGGTGAAACTTATATTTTGCATGTTTATCACAAAACAGTTTTAATATAGCCATCTTTCTAGTTATCGTTGTCGGAAAACCGTGTATTTATAGCTGTTTCATATAAATCTAAAGATGAAAAATAAACAGGTTGCAACTAGATGGCAAACTCGTTACGGAAATGGTTTATTACGGTAGTTAAAGGCCGGATCGGCCACTGACTTGTGGCACATTAGATCTTGGTCCGTGATGACGCATTCGCATTATGCACTAGGTAGGATACCGAATTCCGTTCATTATTTTTCACAATAGGAATTTTGACAGTTGAATAGATCTGACAAATCGTACAAGATATTTCAGATATTACAGAATAGCTCTATGAAACATAACAAGTCTGTATTTTGTCAGTGATTTAATTCGCACATTCGCATTTAAATAATGACTGTAGTTAGGATGCACAGGCACACCATTCACGTCCATTTCCGTAATTCAGCGATTTTATAACTTCCGTCCGTACACTTAGTCAGTAAACAAAATTAACATCTTCCTGTAGACACGTAAAGCTGCGCAACATGAGCAACTTATAAAAAAAATGTACATTAAAAATTTCGCAGAACTGTACTTTGAGTTTATGGCCACGGTCACGTTATCACACAGCAGCGTTGTGATAAGTGGATAGCAAACTGACAAAACATGTACGATTGTATTGTAATAACCTTAGGCACTATCCAGACAATTCAAGGTTCAATTTTCCTTTTGATATTTACGAAAATACCTAATATTAATCTGATCTAAAAGCCTTGCTCTAGTCTGAGTTATATCTAATCTAATTATTATCTTTTGTGAAAAATCAGTTCCGTGATTGATTCACTAACAGCTGCAATGCGATAGACTAAACGAGTGGAACTTAAGAAAAATCATATTATGGATAGGAATAAACACTGCAAGTACAAATATCTTTATTAGTAACCTATCTGGAGTTGACAAACCCTGGTTCGAGGTCCTAAACGATGGTGACGAATCGTGGGTATGCGCTACAAAAGTTACAACACGAAGACATTTTAGGTCGGGTTAAGTATGGATAAAAACACCCTGTAATTCCCCAAAAGTGTAACAGTATCTGTCCATGTACCTAATATACGCCCGGTACACTATACCAACTTTGTTAATCATGTTATTAGTTTAGCGGGCGGAAATTAGGTATTACAGATTATCTTATTAATATACTTTTGTTAATATAAAAATATTTTGCAAAGTGTTTTTCCGCAAATAAAATATAAATAAATGTATCGACTTGTCTGTCTTTTAACTGCTTTCCTTATCGAAGACAAAGAAAGGACAAAATCGTAAAGAATCAAAATAATTAGTTTGACTTACCTTTACAACAAAGAGTTCATGAAGCCACTTCGCTGCTTCACCTTCGTCTTCAGGCACTTTCTCGACCGGTATCCGCTCGATGTACAAATGAGCGTTCACCGGCTTGCCGTACAACAAACTTGTTAATGTAGGCGGAGTCTGGAAAATACATTATTCTTTGAAAAAAAAATATCATGACCATTGGATACGAATTACAATAACAGGTCGAAAGATAGATAGGTATGGATCTCCATTGGAAAGAGAAGGGAGTACTAATATAGGATTTTCCAAAATCCTCTCTCGATGCCTTCCCCTTCAATACCCGTCTATTGAAGGGGCAGGCTTTGCCAGAGACAAGTGGCTATAAGTAGGGGTTCTCGTTAAACTTGAGTACGCTGTAACCCGTCGTTCAGTAACCACCTTGACTTTAGTGGCCCATAATTCCTACAAGCTTTAAACTTTTCGAGAATGTATAATCTCACTTTATACGAATATTGTTATTACAATCATTTAGCACGTGACTTATAATTATGAATCATGAGTTTATCGATCTGCTAATTCTTATATCTGCGGTCATCCCGTCACGGATGTGTAAAGTACAAAAACGTATTTTTAATCATTATGTCTCGTAATTAAACGATAATATATCGTAGTAATGTAATATTGCATAAGCATGTGTGTCGCCGGTGTTGGCTTTAGCTAGTGTAGATACAACTTGACTGGCCAAGGTTTTACACATAGTACGTGCCTATGAGTACCAATCGGTTGTTTAACATCGAAAATTACATATAGGGTCACTTATTATGGTTTATAATGCGTAATAGAATAAGTGTGGTTATAGTCTCTACTAAAGTTCAATGTGCATTCATATCAACTTTGAAACTTAACCTACATAATCTAAAAATGGACATTAATCAATATTGATATAACAATAAATGCCTAATTAATCGATTATCGTAATTAAATTGGCGAATACTTACATATCACGAAAATCCTGAAATTTATATTTATAATTAGGTCTTTATCGTTAATTGACAGTATCTTAATTAAACAATAACACCGCAATATTACATGATAATAGCATAATAATAGTAGCATTATCTGTGGTACAACTGAGACGTCCTTAATGAGTCTGTGGTAGACAAAACATTATTTAACCATTGATCGGAACCAATCAGGTTACGTAACTGACTAATTTACTATTCTTGGTAAGCAATAATAACTTTTTTATTGGATACCAATTTTCTAGAAGACAATGGAAGCCTATACGTTACTATGTAAGATAGATAGAGAAGCAAAACAACGGACTTTGTGCGTACCTAAGAACAAGATTGACGCATTACGCAAATAAAAACTTCACAGTTTGTTTTGTATGATTAGAAAAACGCTACTTTTAACGTCATTTAACGTGTCGAATTTATTTTCATAACACGAAGTCTTTTCGTAAAGATTTAGACACCTATAAATCACATAATTGCGTTGTAAGGTCACAGGTATCATGTTTCACCATCAAATTGACGTGCTTTACGCAAAGCGAAAACACTTCCGCACCAAATTTAGTTTAACTAGAAATTAGCATTTGTCAGAAATATTATTTATTATACATTATTAATTAGTTAATTAACTCTCAATATGTTAGATGTTCAAAACAGTATGATATATACGGTTTTTATGTGACTGTATATGATATGTGTTACATCCGTATGATTTATGGCATTAATAATGGCTTTAAGGCTGAGATCTAGATCGATTTTTCAAATATTGACACTTAGACCCGGGTATACCGTTGTCAAAGAAATATTTATTTAAGGATCTAAAAAACTACAAAAATTACAATGAATTAATTGTTGCCCTAAAACGAAGACGACTCAGTCAGGGCAGTAGCATTTTTAAAATTTTCGGAAGACTAAATGCTATCATCCTATGTCCAAGTGCGGAGAGTATCACCCGCTCTAATGAGGAAGCTAGGTCTTAACGATAGTTACACTAAATATCTTACCTTACTATCCTTCTCGAAAGCTAATTGTATGTTATAAATAACAGGTATTTTGCCTCTGAAGAACTGTAAGCTAGTTGTGAAACCTCTGGTGCGAGGTGTCAGGTGATGCTTAAGTAGTGGCAAGTTCTTCTCTTTCGCAAAGCTTAATGATGCTTCGTGCTTCTTCTTTGTATACCGGGTTCCTTCAGGTGTCATTAGTAGCTAGAAACCAAGTGGGGAAGTTAGCATCGGAACTACTGTTAAATGACTTCAAAGGATATAGAATAAATGGTGTATCCTTTGTACCCTGAAAGGGCGCCGGTGGTGCACATATGGAATTTAACACTCGTCGCTTTTCGCTAGTTACGTTATCCAGACCCAGAACATAGGGCGAGCCTAATGTTTAACTCAGATTGCAATTCCATACCCCGAGCAGTTGCTAAGACTTTCAAATCACTCTGTAAGTACCTTATACCGCTTAATCTTCAATTGCTTTTGCGAACCATTCTACCAACGAGGTAGATACATTCGAGGGAAATTCCATTGCTTATGTCTCGACAAGTGCACAAATACAGATAACTAACTATACGAGTAGCCGTAGCCAAGAATAAATAATACAAACGCTGCTAAAGTATGTATAAATAATTAACCAGTAGAACAACCCACAGTGGACTATTTACTTTGCATCGTAAACTGCGACATACGCGTTTACGAAGGAAAATCTAATAAAGTCCCCGTCACGAGAAGCTATAAATTTTGTAAACAAGTGTTCAGGAGTTCACAACGTAAAAGTAAAAAGTGATAACGAAACAATAACAAAATTAACAATAACAACCAGATCCGCGATATATGCAAGCAATGAAACAAACTCGTAAGCATTCGAAACTCGAATGACTGTTTTTCAAAATAGTTTACAGTCCCTGCGACTGACGCGTTCCGGTACCAAGAAACACAAACGATAGCGCTTTGCGTCGTTAAAATATAATTCGACTAAATTAAATAGGTTGTTACTTTCATATAACCCGTCTATATTTCATGTCGATTGAATATGTTAAAGTTATTATTATCTCGCAGTATAAAATGTTTACTTAGTAAAAGATGTTTGTTTACATAATTTATAGCTTCTCGTGGCGGTTACTTTAGCATGTCTGTATGATGTAAAGTTTGTCAAAAGTTACATTTGTGTTGGATTAAAAAAAGTAGAACGTACTAGAAAATTAATCAACTATAATGGAATAGAGCACTACGTTACTTAGAATAATTATATAACAATAAAAAGATTATCGGCTTGATTAGGTTTATAGTTTATCAGTAGGTACATTTTTATTATTCAGGATTAACTCACCCAAACGGGATCCGGATAGTCACATAATTCTGATATCTGATGTTTTATGGTTTCCTTATCTTTCTCAAAAGACCGTTCTAGAAATACAAATTCGGAGAATTTCCACATCCATCCGATAGGAGGTAAGTATTGGATGGATTTTTTCGCATAAGCCTTACAATTCTGAAACAAAGATTTGAATTAGAATAAACAAATGCGTAATTTATTTTAAAAATGTCGGCTAGTTGGCTAATTGGAAACAGTGTGAGCTTAATTTACACTATTTACATATGTAGATGTTTATTCATTGAAGCTAAACAATTTGTTTGTTTAGTTGAACATGATAATCTGTGACATTCACATTGTGCATCGGTTTGCATCTGATTTAACATGATATTTTTTCTTGAGGAAGATTAGTAGTAGGTAGTCGTATACCTATTATAACGATATCACGAATCACGAAATAAGGGTCAAAGAAAGAGCAGAAGAATAGAAGAGCTAAAAATCAACCTATGGAAGAGGGATTTGACCCACAAATGGTCGGGAAACGAGCATAATATGTTAAGTACATTAAGGATAAACATGATAGTAAAACCGCTTTGCAAAACTAGTATTACGATAGAATCAATCAATATCGAACAAGTAATCAGCTGATCAAATTCCAATAATAATCTATGTCGCCGACAAACTATTAATAATATAAATTATCGAATAAATAAAACAGAACGAATATGAATAATAATAAATACAACATGAATGATAAATTCATGAATTAAAATTCAGTCTCAATTTTCGAATATTTAACACTATTGACGTGCAACTATGGATATTGTGTGTATAGAATTTTCTCTATTTAGTTTATTTGCTTGATAAGAATGAAGTTAAATAATAAATAAGGTGTATATTATTGTATAGTACCTACTATTGTATTTCAGTATTATGTAGGTAGTTACATTACTTACATTGTTATTTCTTTACCTATTCAATGATGGTAATGTGCATTTTACATTATCACAAAACTCATACATAATACGTCAATCGTAAACACTGTTTACAAATAAAAAGTCACCATGACTTTATAGGTTGTTAACTTATTAATTCTTGATAATTATTCGACGTTTAGGTACAGTTTACACCGATAAATTTTAATTAAATTCCATACAAATTACTAATGTATTTAAATTAATGATCAAGCCTTAATTTAACAGTAACTATAAATTAAAAATCCTGACATATTTTTTAAAACATCAGAAACAATAAGCTGAGTTATAAATAATGGTTTTACAGTTTATACTATGTAGTATGAAGTACCTAACTACTATAACAACTGATTGTAATGTCTCATTAAGTATTTCAGACACAATATCTTACAGTGGCAGCATAGATAATATACAATTTGTTTAATTTAATTCTCCATACATTTTATCAATATGGTTATGAACGTTTCTTTGTTTAGAGGACGTTACTGATCATCGAGCGATGACCGACAGCCGATGCGACGCATGCGACGCTACACTCGTGTCGTCTTTGTGTTTAGATACTATAATAATTACAATCAAACTAGTTTGGAATGAGGATATAAATATTTATATGAATTATTTAAATTATTGGATTATTTTAGGCTCGCTTCCGTCTGCGAAATATGTTTAGATGTATTGCAAATAATTTAGGGTTCTTGAGGGGCTAAAAATTGTAGCATTTACATGTGAATTTTGCAATAGAACACAATGCAATAGGATTTTAGTACTTTGTACTCTGATATTTCACCGAAAAGGAGATAATATAATTACTAAGGAAAATTCCGTGCTATGATGGGATCATAAAAGGTCACGATATCACCTCCAAAATAAATCATTTACTTACTTACATAGGTACTGTACTAACCTTGGAAACGCTATAATTATATAACACTTGTTGCAGTTAAGTTGTGAGTTTGTATGTTGTAACCAACAGGTTTTTATGATGACAAGTTGTATGAAGTAGGAAGTATTTTTTTAACATTTGATATTTTAGAAGATGCGTGGTTTATGATCTCCATGAGACTACCTATGAAGCTTGAGTTTATGTGCTTATGTTTTGTGTAATATTTTCGTTATTTTGGCCAGTGAGCCATTTTCAACAACAACTAATTTAAGTTAGGTACTCGTTCTGTAATGTACAGTGACATAAAAAGCTTTTAAAAAACGCCAAGCCCCGTTGGAATTTCGGGTCGTTGAATTTGTAGCTAAGTATTTATAACTTTATTGTTATTTTTTTTATTATTTGTTATTTTGGTTTATACCTAAATGGTGACTAAAGTCGATTCGGTGTGCTATTTTGTTCGTAAAGTGTTTAACGTGATTCTTAAAAAAATTATGGCATAGACAAAGATGTCTATAAATAATTCTTAAAATGGGTGTAAATGGTTACAATCCTCTTGTTGACGCGTTTTCGTGGTCTGTCGTAGACTAAAATACACATTGGTATGTATGTGATGACAAATAATAAAGTAACTAATAATAATATTATACAAACTTGATGAGGAAAATTTGGACTACATTATAACGTACTATCTACGTTTTAATGTAACTACATGTTAGGTAAGTGTAGATACCTAATTACCTATACAAAATTCATTTAAGTACTTAAACAGAATTTTGATGATTTAATGACTCACAAGCAAAATATGCTTTCTGCCTACTTTATTTCTGAACCAGTGAAAGAGTTGGTTTCAAATAAAGCCAATGTTATGATCTCTGTGACCTTTCAAATTACATACTCGAGAGTTGATAAGGCGTACGGACAAAACGTCCATTCTCCTCTTATCAAAATCGGTTTAGTGGTAGCAACGGCGCATGCCGAGCTTGATTGGTTCGGTTCCGGGATGGGGCAAAGTTTCATTTGGTTGTTTCGCATCTTTCGTTGACAAAATGGTCTAGTAAATAACAGAGAAATCGTAGAATCGTCTCGATGTAAGAATATAAAATGATTGCCCTTATTGCATGGAACAAATGCGTAACTAGTGAAAACTCGTGAAAAGCCTATATTATCTTTGTTCGTGGCGTAACTTTATGATGTTACATGGTTTAGACTTTAGAGGTAAACCAGTACCTACACTTGTATGACTCCTAAAGAGACAAAGCTAGAAGAATAATTTATGTTCCATCGAAATAAAATATCGTTAATATATCTATCTACCTAGTCAATAAGAAACAGCGCCTTTAATTAAAAAGACTCAAATCGTTAATTAATTCAGAAAGCTAACTTCGATAAAATAAATGCAATGGTATTTCATTACATTTATATTGCAATAGTATGACAACTAGAAGTGAATAAGTGGTAAATAAGCATGTTATGCTAAAGGTGTAAATGCTCTTTCATTTTTTGTCTAAGTAAGTGTGCTTTGTTGTAGTAAGTTAATGATCTTAACTTGTCAACAGCCACAGTATTTTTAAATTATAATTGCTAGATGTTTCTAGCCTTCGGAAAATTTTCGAATATTTAGAGAGCAGTTTTGATTCTCTTTTAGCTACCTACTAATGATTAATTAATGTATAGTTAATATTTTTTAAATCAATGTTATTTAAAAATAATATTATTTATGTAACGCTATAATAATAGGTATGATAGTTGGATATCTCCCATTACTGGTGGGCTACTACATTTTATATTTCCAAATGCATTGTTTATAATTATATATTTAAAAATGTATTGATCAAGTATAGTAAATAAATAAATAGTAAATGATAGTAGCTAGACCAACTACATAAATGCAGTGTTTCAAATATTTGTATCTTAAATAAATATGTATAAAAATACTCACTCCCAAAACTCCTATAGTATTGCAGAAATGCCATCCCATGAGCCAATCTATTTCATAACTGTGATTCATTATAAGATATCCATGTTCTTTTCCATAATATTTTTCATATTCATCCTTTTTAATGTAAATAATAAGCTTCGAATTTGACCACCATTCTGACATAAACACTAATTCTGAAAACAAAATGCAAATGTTTAATGTTTATTCAATTAAATATAATATACCTCATGTACATTATGCAGAGTTAATGCCATGCAATTATGAATATTAATTAATATTAAAAACTATGATAATTAACCATTTGAAACTCCAACATTCCTATTTATTTTTAGGCATTATATTTTCATGCATAAAAGTTTTAAAAGCATAAAACACTATGTGAAATGAATGTTAAGACCCATCTATTTCTTCTCTTGGAAAGTTTTTACATAGAAAAATAATAAAAGAAATGTTTTAATACTTACGACTGTAAAATGAGTATGCCAGATAATAATTTATCTTTCTATACAAAGATTTATTGAACGGCCTGAGTCCAAAGTATAAAACAGCTTGTATAAAGGTCAGAATCAAGCCAGATGTGAAGTAAGATATAGCAAAACACAGATGGACGATTGTGGATTGCTTTAAAATGCTTAAGTTTATCATCTTGAATGTGTCACCTTATTCCTGCAGTCATGAAATCTAGAACAAAAATATTTTCGTAAGATATTTTTCAATTGAAATAAGAGTTATTTTATTTTAAGTGATAATAACCAAATTAATATCATTCTGTAAAATAGAATCTCTAGTATTATATTCTAAGCATTGAATTTATTTTATTTTGGTAATAGTTTAATATTCAATGTTTAAAGGACTCTTAAAGTTTGTATCTATTGAAGACAAAATAAATAAATTTTATTATGTAATGAAGATGTCAGTAGCAGACTGGCAAACATTTTAACATAAAATACAATAAATACGCACTTTGATTGATGAAGCAATTGAAGAAACATGGACAATTTGTGAATAAATAAACTCAAGTCCTTGGACTAAGTACTGACTTCATACATAAATATACCGTGATTGTATTTCAATCAGCACATGGTTCGTGAGCACATGATTTTTGCGGTTACGTAGAAATTATATTGCCGGTATTATTATTTTAATTAATAATATAATTAAATTTATAAATTTAGAATAATAATTTAGAAACTATTCTCATATTGTCGCAATGACAGAATAAGTCAGATTGATTACAAATTGGAAAGCGGCATTTTGTTTATTCAATCCACTCCAATAAAATGTTGATTCACCTACCATGTCAATTCCTTCTTCTTTTTTGTTATAAACGCCGGAGAGGTTCACACCACACAGTACGGTTAAAAACAAATAAGAACAAAATCGTGCCTAATCTACTCGAACACCGCTATTTTTTGATAGTGAAGTATTGAAGTGAATAAATGAACATGAACTGATTTTGAATGGGAACTATTGAAATCTACAGAACGGAATGAATGATAAGAGCGCAAAAAATATTTTCATTCTTTCATGAAAATGATTGAATGAATGAAATTATTGACAGTTTACATTGTGTAATAGTGTTGTACCATCGCGCAATAATATAAAGTCGAATCGTAAATTAATTATTTAATTAAATCAATAGGAATTAGTAATATATACGTGCTGTAACTACTATAATGCTCGTATCGTATAACTTCTGATGTTATATCATGACAATCAGAATTTAGATAACAAAATCACATTTCCACGCTCACCTTGCTTCGATAGTTGACTTAAATCTGTCTGTCCGTTCCGTGCGTAAATCCTATCTACATGTAGTCAAGTCACTAGCTGGGTCTGACAGTATTCTAACCTAAAAATTTAAGTTTGTTTACATTTTGTTAATAAAATGATTCTAAACTTTGTGATAGATTTTAGTTATTTACAATGAATAATAAATACAACAACAGCAATGCTCTGATAATTGATGATATCTCACAAAGGCTCTAAAGAGAATGAATTTTTTTTCAAATACGGCACCAATAAAAAATATTAAACAGACTTATTTTGTAAAATACGAAGATTACGTAATTATTATCTTTAAATTAGGCCATTCAAAAACTTAGAAATGATTTATTTTAATAAATTATTGAAGAGGTTAGCGGTGCAAGCGTACAATTATAAACATATTAATTATTCCTCAAATTCTATTGTACTCGGAATAGAAACTTCATGTGATGATACTGGCTGTGCAGTTGTTGATAGCACAGGTTCTATACTGGGACAATCTTTGTATTCACAAACTGCTTTACATATAAGATACGGCGGCGTGAACCCCGTTTTTGCACATGAGTTACACAGAAATAATATAGACAGCGCTGTATCAGATGCCCTCCAAAATGCAGGAAAATGCATAAAAGATTTAGATGCCATTGCAGTAACTACTAGACCAGGCTTGCTTTTAAGCTTACAAGTTGGAGCAAAATATGCTAGATACCTGTCTAGAATGCACAACAAACCTTTGATACCTATCCATCACATGGAAGCACATGCTTTAGTAGCAAGAATGTATCACAAGGTCCAGTTTCCATTCTTAGTCCTACTTATATCTGGTGGCCATTGTCTATTGGCACTAGTTAAAGATGTTAATAATTTTGAGTTGCTTGGAAAAAGTGTAGATAACGCTCCGGGGGAAGTTCTTGACAAAGTTGCCAGAAGAATGAAATTAAGAAATATACCCGAATATTCTAAAATATGTGGAGGACAAGCTATAGAGTTGGCTGCACAGAAGTCTACAAATCTAAGTCAGTTTGAATTCCCTCTTCCCTTGGCCAAATATAGAAACTGCAATTTTAGTTTTAGTGGCCTAAAAGATTCTACGATAAGAAAACTTGAAGAAAAAGAAGTAGAACATAATGTGATGGGTGATGAATTAATACCAGAAGTGTATGATCTGTGTGCAGCATTCCAGCTTGCTGTTGCCGAGCACATAGCTCATAGAACTCACAGAGCCATGCTTTACTGTGAAAAATATAAATTGATAGACCCTGATAACAAGGTTGTTGTAGTGTCAGGTGGAGTTGCTTGTAATAACTTCATATTTAAATCTATTGAATATGTTGGAAGTGAAATGGGCTACAAGACATACCGTCCACCTCACAATGTTTGCACAGACAATGGAGTTATGATAGCTTGGAATGGAATTGAGAAACTGAGGAAACAGATTGATATTAGGACAGATTTTAGTCTCAAAGAAGTAGAGCCTGAAGCACCTTTAGGTGTAGATTCAATAAATAAAGTTGAGTCTGCTAACATCAAAACAAGAGTAACAAGATTAAAAAAACTGTACAACTAATTTTATTTTGTTTTCTTTATGCCTCAAAGCATTACTTCCTTCATGTTATCAGCTTAGACAGTGGGGGCTATTCTGTTGGCACTACTAATCTGACAGATTTCTACTTAAAAATATTTTAATTATGTCAAATGGTTTTGAACCATGTTTTTCAGGTAACATGGATAGTTCATAATTTTATGACTATTTTGTAAGAAGAAATGAAAAGACATTATTTAGTAACAATAATTTATTGACAGTTTACATAAAACTAATTTGTTTGCTGGTAATCATGCATGCTGATAAAGAATTCCCATTTATCTACTTGCCTGCAGCAGCCAGATCTGAAAGTTACAAGTTAACTATTAGTAAAACATTTATCTAGGTACACAATATAATACCTATGACAGAAAAAATGGCAAAAACAAAACAAACACAAAACTAAAACAATTTCATTATGCATCAAATAGAAAAAATTAAATGCAGTTAATTAAAATAAAACTATTCATTTGTTAGTGTCATCTTCACACACATTTGCTGCAATCAAGTACTAAACTAAATCACTAGAATTCTAGATTAGTTTTATGTTAGACCAATTCCATAAAAAATGGAATCGGATGGACAAACACTGGTAACCTTGGTTGTTTGGTGAGACAAACCTAAATCAGTTCATCCATTTATTCCTTTTCATCTGAAAAATTAATTGATAATTGTTTTACACACCTACAAATACAGAGAGCAAGAGCTACTTATCATCAGCTGTTCATGTTGACCAACTAAAACTAGATTCTATGGCATCAGAATAATAAAATGTCTATTTATAACTATAGATGCTTACTCCAAAACCTTTAATCTAGACAATTTGTAGGTTTTAGCTAAATGGATACTTACGTGCTGGCCTGCCATTAGCCCATGGGGTAATGCGGACATGGGAATCATCACGCTTCAGAGCTTCAGCGCGCAACTCGGGTTTCAGGGATCGCCGCAGAACCTTAGCAGCGATGTTCGAGTAGTTTATGTAACTAGAATAACATAACCTTCATTGTATTTCATCCATCAATAAACCTTATTAGAATCTTTGCATTTATGTCTTTAAAGCACTTACTTAAGACCGGCTTGTCTCCAGGCACTCATTTTGTGATTTTTTGCTAAGTTTTATAACTTGCAAAGTAGTGTCCTGCGAATCCGAAGGAAAAATCGAATTTCGAATAGGTCGGATTGAAATGACGTAACATTCAATGGCAGTGTAGTGTTGTGATTCATATTTTTGCTATGGCAATTATAATTTAGAAAACGAGATTTTCGTTGGATTCAGGCAAACAGTTCCTTATTTTTAATGTAATATTTATATTTCCATGTAATCTTAACGAAGTAATACTATAATATTGTTATTAGAATCCTTTGCATACACATTACATTTAGTCGATTATTTGAATTGATTATTATTTTATGTCAAATTGAATTATTTTGTTTGGTAACCCTGCTTATTACTTTTTAATAATTATTTGCTCATTAATTGGTATCCCTAGATTTGCTTTGCATGGTGAAAAATAGTAAAAATGTTGAGTAAACCAAAATAAAAAAAAACAAATTCAGTTCATTATTTTTCAAGTAACTCTTTTCTATTTTCGTGACTTTCATCAGTTTAGAATCTTTTCAATAAGGTAAGCGGTCTAATTGTATAAGCAAACTGAAACAGCAGTATTTGTACTTTCACTTGAAAAAAATTGAGTTGGCATGAATTGATAGGTACAGTCCACGTTATCTGTGTAATTATTTTAAATGTGGTGACATACTAGTAATATTCCGTTGTTGACAATATAAAATACCTCTTCAGAAGCCCACAATAATATATTTTCCTGGATTACCATAAATATTTAATTGTGAGGAAAATAGTCAAATTGAGTTCCTTGCACCCTTTAATTCTATTATGTTTATATACTTGCAGTAATTCAATAATAAGATGGATGCTGCTGACCGTCTACTAAACAATGAGAGACTAGGAGCACATAGTTTAGAAGAGGACCAATTATTGAAGAAGCCACAGCCTGGAGTGAAGAGTGACTTAGTCAATGAGTGTAAAGTGTTTATAAAGGCAGAGGATGGTAGTGGAGATGCACAAGTAAATACTTTTGCAGCTATGATACCAAAACAGTCAGGTAATACTTCCTTTATGATTTCATGTTGGCTATGAAGGTAAGGACAAACTGCGGCTGCAACTGGTAAAAAATGTACAGAGCAAGAAGCCAGAACTAGCTACAATCATTTGTGTGGCAAGAATAGAGATTATATATGCCAAATTTTAATCTGTTTAGTTGACTCAGGGTTTTTTGCCCATTCTTCTTTAAGAGTATAGATGTCACATAATGGACTAGGTTTGTTCTTACCTTTTACTTTGTGATTTGTGGTTTTAATTTGTTATTAATGACCTTTGCACTTAGCATGCTTACCCCACTAACATTCAAAAATATTTTTCTAATGTAATTAACATTAACAGTCTTTAATTTAGTTTTAATTATTCAAGATAAAAAGTATTTTCTTTCTAATGAAAAGATAATGATTGAGATTAGACACTTTAATACCAATAACTAGTATTATTTATACCTGCTGAATTTTATACTTTTTATTACTTGATAGACACTAACACAAACACTACACAGTTTCATTCACTCTGCTCACCTTCTATTGATCCCAGCATGATGTTATATAGCTTTCTTCGATAAATGCTCAATCCAAAGATTAGTGCATTCAAACAAACATACATAAAATAAATAATTTTATATATTTGTAAATAGATGATGAACTTCAGTTTCAGACAACCCTAGTTTTGCCACTTCAACACCAGATCCTAAAAAGGAAACACCTTCCGATGATCATGTTATCCTTGATTCCAATCCAGAATGTGATATGGAGGATGGTAAGACATTTTAATATAGCTTTATCATTCTTATTTTCAGAATCATTTAATGGTTATTTACTCCAGTCTTTATTTTTGGAGCAAAATTGTTACTAAGGAATAATTTATGTTAATTTATATGTCTCTGAATACGGCAGTAAGACTCTCATGTTTGTCCCAATGAGGTTGCATACCATAAAGTGCTACTGAGTATAAACTTAACATCCTTGATATCATCAATTTCTCACTTACACACACATGTAATGGATGCTACACTTAGATACTAACAAGAACACATTCTTTTTGCGTTCTGTAACTGATGTATGTCTGATCTTAATTACAGGTATATCTGAATTGCCGACAGATGATGGCCTTCCAAGCACTGTCACAGTGCTGGATGCTCCCGATGGTGGGAAAGTGTATTTAGTGGGTACTGCACACTTCAGTATACAATCTCAGGAGGATGTATCCAGAGTAAGTTACATTATAAAATTGTAATATTTTTCAATGTAAAAAGTATTCAATTTTTAACCCCGACGCAAAAAGAGGGGTGTTATAAGTTTGACGTGTCTGTCTGTCTGTCTGTCTGTGGCATCATAACTCCCGAACGGATGCAGTGATTTCAATTTAGTTTTTTTCGTCTTAAAGGGGACTTATCTGCGAGTGTTCTTAGACATGTTTGATGAAAATCGGTTGAGCCGTTTTAAAGTTATGGATGGTGAAAGTAACGTAAGCGGGAGATTAACCGAAGGTCTGCAAATATACTGGGATGGGGTCTCACATGAAACCGCACTGAAAGAAAATATTGAAAGATATAATTTTTTCGTATTAAGAAAAATAAAAAAAATAATTAAAAATTAAATAAAAAAAAATGATAAAAAATTTAAAAATTAAATTAAATATTTTATAAAATACAAAAGTATAAAACCTGCACCAATGTAATCTTTAGCCTACTTATAGAAATAAAAACTAGTAATTAATAAGTAAAAAAAAATCAACGAACTTGACCTTGATTGTAATCTTTACCTTAACAAGAATTGAAATTATAGTAAGTATATGTAATATACTAAGCCTAACTTAACCTAACCTACCTATAAAAAGTATAAAATAAAAAATTAAATTAAAAATTTAAAAAACCCCCGACACAAAAACTTAATTTCCCTTTAAAAAGTAAAAAATAATAAAAGAAACCTAATCTTAAAGTACCTAAGAATGTACTAATAATTCTAAAAAAAAATACGTCGCGTTGGGGGACCGCATGAATACGGACTGCACACCGCCGCCCGCGCCGTTATATTTCTATTTTCTGCGTTATAGTTAAGTACTTAAACATCAATTTACTTTAATGTTAACACCAAGCATGTGATACTTATGAAAAAATCGTAGAGAAGTAAGAAATAATTAGGAGCGGTCCCCCAACGCGATGTATTTTTTTTTAGAATTATTAGTACATTCTTAGGTACTTTAAGATTAGGTTTCTTTTATTATTTTTTACTTTTTAAAGGGAAATTAAGTTTTTGTGTCGGGGGTTTTTTAAACAGACAATTCATATATGTACATAACATATATTATATGAATTGTCTTAATCTTTACATATTATGTTGCATCATGCTATTGCTTAATAATTTAGGAAGTTAAATGAGAATTTATGTCATTGTTAAAATGTTACCATGTAGTAGTGTTAATTATAAAACTCACTCTGCTTATTGTCATAAGCCATGAAGTAATATATAAGAATTAAAGGCATATTATCTAAATATTTTAAATATAAAACATGAAATTCACAAACCACCACAAACACAAATTATTGTTAAACCCTCATTATAACCCTCAAATATTTTATCTAATTGCATTGTGTAACGAGAATATCATCCGACGCGTCGGTTACGCGCTTCGCGCGCTAACGCAAGCCGCGGCGTTCCCACCGCTTCTCACGTCGCCAGTCGGCCCTACACGCCCGTAGTGAAAGCACATGCGCGCGCGACTGCGTCGCACGGCGCCCTACCTTGTACCTAGATTATTGTTTGAACTATATTACTGCTGTCTGTGTGTTACCTAATTGTGATTGTCACTAACTGTGTAATTATAAAATAATAAACTTTTTGTACATCCATTACAAAATTGCGCCCAACTCGTGGCTCGTGCTCGAAGTACCTACGTGAGTGCGAACGTATTCCACGCTCGGTTGTGTACCTACTGTGCCGAGGCTGTAACCGTCGTGTCTCGTGAAGATGCCGAAAACACGCGGACAGACGGCTATCGAGAACCGCAGTAGTGATAGTGACGAAGAGTTCACGGATACGCGAGTGGCGGGAACCGCCGCGGACAACAACATGGCGGCGGCGTCACCTACCACAACGGACCGACGCGATACGAATATGATCACAATGTCAGAAGACCAGCTATCTAGGATCCTGGCCAGCGTGATGAGGGGGTCGACTCAACCTCCTGCTGCAGAAGTGCACGCGGTGCACACTGCGCAGAGCAACTTCACCCGGTGCACGGCTCGGTTCGATGGAGCCGCCTGCAACGCCGACGTCGTGGAAGCATTCATCGAGAGCGTGCTCGTATACAAGGAGTGCGCAGGCGTATCAGACGACCACGCGTTACGAGGACTGCCGATGCTGCTGACCGGAGACGCCGCCGTGTGGTGGCGAGGAGTGCGACCTACGGTGGAGAGCTGGGACGACGCGTTACGCCGGCTGCGCTTCATGTACGGCGCGCCGCGCCCAGCCCACAGGGTCTTACGCGACATATTCGCGACAGAACAACAAAGTGAAAGTGCCGACGTATATATTTCGCGTGTGCGTGCTAACATTTCGCGGTTACCATATCCTTTATCAGAACAAATGCAACTCGATATAGTGTATGGCCTGTTACACCGTAGAATCCGTAAACGTGTTCCGCGTGATAGCGTAAGTAGTGTCGACTGTCTGCTTGAGAGAGCTAGGTACGTAGAGGAGACGCTGGGCGAAGCGAACCAACCTAGTACATCGTCTAACAATAATACCGCGAACACGAATTTACGTAATAAAGATAACCCTTCAACCTCGACCGGTAAAAATATTAACCCGCAAACGGCTACGTTGAAAAATGTTAACCCTCAAACGACCACATCCGACTCTAGTTCGAACATTGATTGTAGTAGCGCGACTTCTAAACGTGTTAGACCACGCTGTGCACGCTGCAAACGTTTCGGACACACGATGGACGAGTGTAAGTCGAAAGGTAATGAGTTAGCTTGTTATGGTTGCGGTCGTGAAGGCGTTATTCGGTCGAAATGTCCCACTTGTAAAGGCAAGTGCAAGGAAGATGCACCAGCCGCGGCCGCCGACGGGAAGGTAAGTTTCCAAAGTGCTTATACACACGATTCCTCCACGTCGCAGCCGACGATAAATATTGAAGTGGCTTCGTTATTAGGTGTCGCTGTGCTTGATACCGGCGCTACCGAAAGCTTAGCTAGCCCCGGTTTGTATGCTATTTTGTTGAAGAACGGGACTAGTTTTACACCGGCCCGCCGCACGATAGGGTTGGCCGACGGGACCCAACATACACGTGACGTGTTGTTGTGCGATACGAATGTTGTAGTACAAGGACGTATTGTACCTACAACATTTATTGTTATACCAGGGGCGGAGAATAGGACGCTTCTCGGACAAGATTTTATTACAAAATCTGGTATTTTGCTTGACCTTCAACATGGTTGTTGGTATTTTTCAGATTTGACAAAGGTGAAGGTACCCTTTGTGCGCTCTTACAGTCTTATGTCCACCAGTGACGCAGAGCTGATGCAGGTTAACACCACCGACCTGGCACTGAGAGAAAACGAGGGATCTAAGCTGTCATCTGCTCAGAGGACGCAGCTCAACCAGCTTATAATATCTAAGGCCTCGGCCTCGAATTTTGCGGGCAGCGGGGCGGCGGCGGCGGCGGCGCGGCAGCGGCAGGATCTTTTGCGTATATTCAAATGGACCGGTTTTCGAAAACAGCGGCGCGGGAGCGGCGCGGGAGCGGGCAACGAGCGGTGCACTCCAGTCAAGCGGTGACCGCCCGCGTTGCGCGTCTGCATTGTAGTATAGTGTTGTGTACCTACATTTTTTTTTGTGACGTATCAAAATGTCCTCGGACGTGCAAGAGCAAATGATTTCGGCAATCTTTGAGAGGACACCCATACGGAACAGCAAAGATGTGAACCATAAAAATAGAAGAAAAATTAACCAATTATGGGAAGAAATAAAAAACGAACTGAATATTGAAGACTAAAGCAAAAACTGAAATCACTCTTGATAGTTTCAAGAATATAGTCAAAAGTTTCTACACTCATTCTAGTGTAGTCGTAGAATTTGTCGGGATTTTGTCTCTGTTCTTTATAATTTCGATAAAACTCGCCATTTATTTTCCTTGCCCTATAGTAGGTCTTCTTCTTTTGCCCACAGTAAATCGAGCGTTAGGAATAAATTTGAATCAAAAAGATTTCGTTCGCTAATAAAAACAAATATCTCGACAACACAACCACGAACACAACACTACACCGCTGTAGTGCCGCGCGATCTGCCCGCTAGTTTCGAGAACGGGTCCGCCGCCGCCGCCCCGCTCCCGCTCCCGCGCCGCCGCCGCCCCGCTGCCCGCAAAATTCGAGGCTGAGGCCTTAGGCCGCGCGCTTCGCCACCGAGGGACCAGCTACATCTTACGCTACTCACCACATTCGAGTAGGCGAGAGGCAGGAGCCTACCGCCTCACCACCCTACCGGATGTCGGCAGGTAAGAAGCAGCTGCTGGACGGTGAGCTCGAGAAGCTGCTGCGAGCAGATGTTATAGAGGAGTGTGAGTCGCCGTGGGCCGCGAACGTAGTGTTGGTGAAGAAGAAAGACGGTGGCGTCCGGTTATGTGTGGATTACCGCAAGCTCAATGCTGTGACGGAGCCTGACCGGTACCCACTGCCGCGCATAGAAGACGTTCTTCATGCCGCGAAGACCACCGCCTACATGTCAACGCTCGACCTTCATTCTGGCTATTTCCAGGTAGGTGTCGCGGAAGAGGACCGTGACAAGACCGCGTTTGTTACGCCCTCTGGTACCTACAGGTTTAAGAGAATGCCCATGGGATTGCGCAACTCCGGTGCCACGTTCCAGAGACTGATCGACCGGTTCCGGTCGAACCTGGTTGTACCAGCGCGGACACTCGAGACCAGTGACGGCGCTGTGACGTCCTCAGACCCCCGAGGTGGTGGTAGATCGGTAAGTATCCTAGGCTACCTAGATGACCTGATTGTTCTGTCGCCCACATTTGAAGAACACCTCGAGGATCTGGAGGCAGTCTTCGATAGGCTGGATAAATTTAATCTGCGTGTTAACCGCAAGAAAAGTTGTTTTGCCTGTGATTCGGTGCGGTTCCTGGGGCACATTATTGTACCCGGTGGTTTGCAGGTAGACCCGGAGAAGACCTCAGCCATAGCTGACATGCCTGCCCCGAAGAACGAGAGGCAGCTTAAAGGTTTCTTAGCTACGTCAAGCTGGTTCCGGCGATTTGTGCCGAATTACGCCGCTGTCGCGAAGCCTTTAACTGACCTTCTCAAGAAGAATAGCTCATGGAGGTGGCATGAAGAGCAGCAGGCTGCGTTCGAGCATATCAAGAGACTCCTGGTCACCGCACCCATACTCCGTCAAGCTGACGAAAGTAAGCCCTTCTCTCTTAATACCGACAGTAGTAGTTACTGTCTCGGAGCAGTTCTGATGCAGGGGAGGGCCCTGATGAGAGGCCTGTGGAGTACGCCAGTCGGTTGCTGTTGCCGGCTGAGCGCAACTATACCACCACGGAAAGGGAGGCACTAGCTGTGGTCTGGGCGGTGACTAAATTCAGGGGCTACATCGAAGGATCAGAGGTCATCGTCAAGTCCGATCATCAACCCTTACGCTGATTGATGAGTTTGAAGTCCCCCAGTGGCCGTTTGGCAAGGTGGGCATTGACCCTTCAGGCTTATAACTTACAGATCCAGTATACCCCCGGTAAGGTGAACGTGATTGCAGACGCGCTAAGCCGCCCCGCCTGTTGTGAAAAGGACCCAGGTGGATGCGAGGTATGCTTAGTAACTGTAGATATACCGCACAGGGCACCTACCGACGTACGTGACAACCAACTCAAGGACCCCGAGCTGAAGACGATCGTAGAGGATCTGGAGGACTCCGATCCGTCTAGGGGGAGGGGCTGGTCAGAACGAGGTTATCTGATGTCTGATGGAGTATTGTATCGGTGTGCACCCGAGGCTGACGACGTTGACTCCGCCTGTCTCGTGGTACCGAGTCATGAAAGAGAGGGCATCCTTGCTGACTTCCATGACGCTCCCACCGCAGGTCATTTCGGTGTTGAGAGAACCCTGCAGCGCATCAGAGCTCGCTACTTTTGGGTAGGTATGAGAACCTTCGTTGCTGACTATGTTAGACGTTGTGCTGCTTGTCAGCGTTATAAAGCAGACAACAAG
This sequence comes from Spodoptera frugiperda, assembly GCF_023101765.2. Lineage (NCBI taxonomy): Eukaryota > Metazoa > Arthropoda > Insecta > Lepidoptera > Noctuidae > Spodoptera > Spodoptera frugiperda. Next base: position 311,911 of record NC_064231.1, on the reverse strand, counting down.
AAGCCTGCAGGACTACTGCAGACGCCTGCTGCGACTCGCCGGTTCGAGGTCGTGTCAGTAGATTTGTTTGGACCTTTGCCGAAGACGGCTAAAGGTAACCGTTGGATCCTTATTATAGAGGACGTGTGTACTCACTGGGTTGAGTTGTTTGCGTTGGAGACCGCCACCAGCGTAGAGTGCGCTGAGATTTTAATCGGCGAAGTCTTCTTGAGGTTTGGAGTCCCGCGTAGGATGGTCAGCGACAACGGAGTTCAGTTCGTAGCTGAGGTGATGCAACAGGCATGTCACGTGATGGGTATCAAACAGTCTTTGACGCCGTTGTACCACCCGGAAAGCAACCCCGTTGAACGCAAGAACCGGGACCTCAAACCCCAGTTGGCAATTCTGGTGGGGAAGGACCACGCCTCTTGGGATCGCCATCTCGCAGCTATAAGGTTTGCGATGAATTCCGCCGTGACAGCGAGTACGGGGTTTTCACCGGCTTTTCTTACCTTCGGAAGGGAGCTGCGCGCACCATCTGACGTCGTGGCTGATATGAAAGCCATCGTGGATAACGATAATTTCGTACCGAGTATTACGCCTTACCTTCGTAGGTTGTCGACGGCGCTTCTAGATGCCAGGGATGTCCATGAGCAGGCCCAGTCCATCAGGAAGAAGTATGCTGATGAAGGTAGACGTACGCCTCCGGATTATAAGGTAGGTGACCTTGTCCTCCTAAAGACGCAGAGTATGAACGACGCAGGCCGTGGACAAACCGCGAAGTTCATCCCTAGGAGAGACGGCCCGTATCGTATTCGGGAAGTGGTAAGTCCCACCACTTATGTTATCGAGGGACTTACGCGAGCTGAACACATTGGACGGTACCATGTGTCACACTTAACGCCATTCGTCGGCGACATCGTGTCTCCGGTTCGTGAGAAGCGCAAGCGTGGTCGACCCCGTAAATTCGATGCTAGTCCGAACGCGAGGGCGCTATGTCCGAACTAGAGGGGGAGTGTGTAACGAGAATATCATCCGACGCGTCGGTTACGCGCTTCGCGCGCTAACGCAAGCCGCGGCGTTCCCACCGCTTCTCACGTCGCCAGTCGGCCCTACACGCCCGTAGTGAAAGCACATGCGCGCGCGACTGCGTCGCACGGCGCCCTACCTTGTACCTAGATTATTGTTTGAACTATATTACTGCTGTCTGTGTGTTACCTAATTGTGATTGTCACTAACTGTGTAATTATAATATAATAAACTTTTGTACATCCATTACAAGAAATATTTTATCTAATTACATTGTATTTAATCACCATTTCAGGTAATACAAGAAGTAAACCCCCACATAGTGATGGTGGAGTTATGTGAACAGAGAACTAATATTTTGTTATTAGACGAAGAAGTCATACTTAGAGAAGCTAAGAACATTAACATTAAAAAGATAAGGTTGGTATTACAAAGTAAATTTAATTATTTGCACAATGTTGTAATATGGTTTGACTTGAATAGTACTCTGCTTGACTCACAAATATTTGTGGTTGAGGAGGAAAACAAAATAATAAGTTTATATTCATAACAAATTGATAGTGGGCAACAGCCCGTTTTCTCCTGCTATGTGCAGCTATGTATATGGTGCAGTTCAGTGGAAAAATTTATATTATATTATAGGTGTCTCCTATGTCAGTCTGTTAGGGCTTTCGAAAGCAGAAAGAGACACAGCAGTTTTAAATAATTATTATTTCCTAATGATTAGTAAAGCTCCATCTTATTGTCTCTACATTCAATAAAATGATTCAACATTTGAAGTTTATTTTCCTTTGCAAACTGTATTTCTTACTCTGATTGTTTGTTTTTACAGAGCGACAATGGCTCAGAATGGCGTATTTAATGGACTTATGTACATATTGTTGTTAAATATGTCCGCACACATCACTAGGGAGTTGGGTATGGCTCCTGGTGGTGAATTTAGGCGTGCAATGGCTGAGGTAATAATTTTAATTTACACTACAATATAAAAATGTCAAATGAAGTGTGTATCATATAGAATAATATTTGATATTTTGTACCAAGTGCCATGATCATTAAATAATAAAATATACATCTTATAATCATGGTTCAACACAATACTTCACACACACACAGTGGCCACTACTGACCAAAGGTCTCACACGCAGGTTTGAGCATTAATCACCATGCTTGCTCAATGCGATTTGGCAACAAAATACTTAAGAGATTGTAGATAAAACATGAGAAATGTTTTTAATCTTATTTCCAGGCTAAGAAAGTCCCCGGCTGCATTGTACAGTTAGGTGACAGGGCAATAGATGTCACTCTGCACCGAGCTATTGCTTCCTTGTCTTGGGGACAAACCATTAGGTTCATCTGGCATTTGCTCACTTCAAACCAGACTATAAGGTTAGTGTTACTCTTCGTGTGAAAATGAATATATTTAATTACAATCTTTATTTGGTAAAACCAAGAGTAACTTGTTATTTTTCTTTTTTGTTAGTATATTAAATATTTGCATTACAGTTTGGAGGAAGTAGAAAAATGTAAACAGAAGAAAATGTTAGAAGATATGTTGGAGGAGATGGCTGAGGAGTTCCCAGCATTGAAGAGGGTGTTTGTTGTAGAGAGAGATATGTATCTCTGTCATTCCCTGCAAGTAGCTGCTTTGCAACCACGTGAGTAGCTTTTTTACCTTTTTTTAATAAACTATTTACTAGTTTCAGGTTCTTTAATGGAGTTTCAACTTTATGTCTGTATGATCTTAAAGTTGAAAATAATTTTAATATTTTCTCTTCAGGTCGTGAGCCTTGCCGCATTGTGGGCGTTGTTGGTATCGGCCACGTAGCAGGCATCGTGGAACATTGGGGCAAAATCAAACCTCAAGACATTCCGCCATTGCTCCAGTAAGTAAACCATTCTGTAAATCAATAAATTATAGGCATTGAAATACTGGGCATTGCGATATTTTACATAATATTTATCTTAAAATATGGCAACAGAATTGTCATAAAGATTTCTTTGTTTATTGTAATTAACTTTAGTTTTTAGTTGCTGTTCCAACAAAGTAAAAAAATATATATCTGATATTAGCTACTACTGATATTTTACTTTACCATCAACAGGGTGCCGCCTCCGTCTCTTTCCACGCGTGTGATTCGCGTCACGGTACGCGTGGCTTGTATAGGCGCTCTGATCTACGCTGGTTATAAGCTCAGACCCCGGCGCTGGTTCCCTTGATAACGATAAAGTGCAATTTGGTGACCATAATAATATGACTGTGGTAAGTTATTATGTTTATACATTGTCCGCCACACAAATATAAGTGTCTGTGCATAAAGTTAAAATGTAATTATCGACGTGGTATGTCGTCCATGATTTTGCTAGCACTTTTTAACTCAATGTCCCTATTACAAGTTTCCACTTATAAAATTATTCAATGGTATATTTTTCTCTTCATTTCAGGATTGGCTGATGCGTTGGTTAACTATAATAAGAAGTTAATTTTGTGATGTTTGGTTCTTTATAAGGTCTTGCAATAAATAATAATTCTATAAATGCAAGTTGTTGTTAGAGAGAATGTGAATTAAGTTTACTGGATTATTGAAAAGGGCCATGTTTGTTAGCAAACAAATATATATGTATAAATAATATTATGATATCTATGACATTGTATATAAGGTGGTTTATTGCTTGTAAGCGCTGATACATAGAAATACTTTATTCAAAAGCTTTGGCTTGATTTTCTTTATATTTTAAGTATTCACAGTTATTTTATGTCGACTGAATTGATTGATTCGTCGTATCATTTGCATTATTATATCATAATAATACCTTATTGTTGCACATAGTTTTACAAGTAAAATACTTTTGTTGTTCCTGATTCTATGTTCAGTTTGCACTAGACTTAAATATTAAGGATCAGTATCCTTAGTACGAGTTTGCTATTACGTTTAAAGTAATCGAAACGAGAGCGTGGTCGGGGTTCTGATTGGTTGGTTCATTCGCACTGGCCAATCAGAGCGTCGAACGCCCTCGTTTCGATTTCGCTCAACGTAAAGCAATATCGTACTAAGGGTACAGTTTGGGACTTGTTATTTGTGCGCCGCCCATACAGTATGGTCATTAAATAAAAGCTCAAGAATAATAATTGAGGATTGTAAAAATGCCTTTCATTTATCTATATACTATTTATTAGGCTCTAGTAAAACATGATAATTACAATAAATTATATTTAGATTAATGGTTCATTGATCTACAAAACGCACAGCTTACGCTTGCTCTAAGATTTAAAACTCTCCACAATAACATGTAATAAAGTAATGTTTGAGTATATAACGGAATAATCAAGGTTTAAAGTGCTTAAAAGTACTTAATAAAATGGATAGTCACACAGTCCCATTTCTTGGATCTGACCCTTACATATACAGGAATAATTTTATCAAACTAACGTTAGTGTAGCGTTTGACGAGTCTTAATTATAATAGTAATAAAGGTGCTGATGAACTTGAGCATTCTTGCAATATTACATTATAAAAATAAAACGATATTGAAGAAGGGCCAAATTAAATCTACCCTTTACTGACGAACATGCATGAAAAGACTGATGACTGTTGATGAAGCAGTATGTAAGTAGTAGTAGTAATTGGCGTTCCATACATACATAACCTCACGCCTGTTCCCCATGGGGGTAGGCAGAGACAATGGAAGGCGAATTAAACTGTCTGTTGTTTATACTTCGATAAATTGAAAACGGCGATTGCTCTAATGCTCAGGATTATCATCACCGTTGTGTCCGTTCCATAATATTGTGTTATTGATGTTCTTGTCTAGAGTACCGTTTTATGTCTTCTAATTTAGTAATGGCTGCAATTAAGTTTGTCTTAAGAATAATAAAATAAGACGTGAAATTAATTTCAGTAGGAATTTTGACTGAGCTATGGTTTTAGTGGTTTTATATTTTGTTGGATAACGATTACTAAGTCAAGATATTGCAAACGTAGCAAGGATTTGAAATTTGTCCTCCTATGTTATCTCGTTGTCATTTCTATGTAGTATATACGTATGTATGTATGTATGTATGAAAAAATGTTACGTTTCTACCGTGAGGATATCAATTTCAAACCTTGCTAATAAAAAAGTGTTCTATGCGTGTTAGACCAATTTTTATGTAGTTAGTATTGGTTTAATAAATAAAAAGGACTGTGATAGAAATTTATAAATAAAGTTTCCATCCGTCTTAAAAAATTAGGCCGATATAATATATCATAATTTATATATTAAATTGACCTTGTAATACTAAATAATGCATTATGATTTTAGAGGTGCCTTTGGAAACCTCTGCTTTGTAGCTCAGTAACATGAAAAATATTGTTCACATTACCTATATTCAATAAAGGATAACCTAAAATAAAATGTTTTATTTCCCTGCATAAATAGTTCCAACTTTGCTCAAGAAAATAAAGAGTTTATAATAAAAAATCTTGAGTAGGTACGGCATTGAAGAATTATTGTTAAAAGAAGATTAGTTCTGCTATCCAACAACAGATGGCGCTTAAAAATATTTGCAGACTAAGCAGTGGCGTAGCGTGAGTGTCGGCCGCCCGGGGCGGAAGACAATTTTGCCGCCCCCTTATTTAGGTATTTTAATTTACATACATTCATAATAGAGAATCAGTCATGAATCAGAGCACTCCCCGTGGTATAGGCGATATAATGTACAACGAAGCTACATCTCTACGCATTGCCAAAGTGTCAAGTCGGTTTTAAATTTCCTGCCACTCAACAATCCGATTCGCACGGCGCGGAACGCGGTCCAGAGGATGAACCTGGTACTGGGGTGCCCCCGCCCACAGATGAGACTAGTATTCCATATGGGGCCGAACCTACGCCTTATATAGAAGCAGGCGATGGGCTGGAGTGAAATACTGCCTTGATCTGTTGAGCACACCAAGCTTTTTCGAGGATCATTTAGCCCTATCCTCTAGATGGCCACGGAATGTTGTCCGGGGTGAAATCCTCATGGACTTCCTTTGGCCGGGGAAAGGCGGAGGGGTATGCCGGACTCTTACCGGCTAAAACCCCCCGGTGTCTACTCAGCACGTGATCACATGCCGGCCAGGTCCATCCTGACCTCATCTCTTGCACGGGGTAGGTAAGTTTGGGCTACCCCGTGCATCGTCTCGGAAGCGCGCGCCGACATCCGCGCACGCCAAGGGGACTTCCCCAAGTCCCGCGCCCCTGGACCCATTAATGGGGGCTAGAATTGGGAGTTGTCCGCCCTTCTCCTGCGCCCGGTACGCCTACTGCGGGCGGGGAAGGGAGTCGAGGTCTCCCTCTCCCGCTCCGCAGTTTCCTTCTGTGACAATATCACGTCCTCGCAGAAGGACACCACCGCGTCCATCAACACCTCGGGTCCATGGAATAGGGGGCGGGGACTTCCCCAAGTCCCGCGCCCCTGGACCCATTCATGGGGGCTGGAAGAGGGCGTTGTCCGCCCTTCTCCTGCGCTCGGTGCGCCTACTGCGGGCGGGGAAGGGATTCGAGATCTCCCTCTCCCGCTCCGCAGTTTCCTTCTGCGACAACACGTCCTCGCAGAAGGACACTACCGCGTCCCACGACTCCGCGCTGTCGACCATCTTGCGTACGACGGCCGGCAGCGACAGATCGCCTCCTATTTCGTTTGTCGGCAACAGCCGATCCCTTCAGGTTGGAGAACTTGGAGGCCACTTCCAAAATTTCCTCCTTGTCCTCCAGTGCCATTTGCGCTAGCTCAGCCACTGAGTGGTCTGCGTAGAGAACGTTGGAAGCCCCGTAGCCGGCCCTGGACCTTGCGGCACCGGTTGCGCGCTCCTTGGCGGCGACCTTCTCCTCCAGGTCCTTTTGCGCCTCCACCCGCTTAGCATGCGCCAGAGACGCCCTCAGTTGGCGTTGAGCTTCATCAAGTCCCACATCGTGGGAACTTGATTTCGCCTTCACCTTTTTTACCCTATCAATTACTGGTTCCGACGAATCGTTGGATTCTTGCCTCAGGTGCCCCTCTCGGGGCAGGACCACTCGTTACAGTTCCATCCTCACTATCACTACTTTCTCCGATCTCTAGTTGCGAAAAAAATATAAAATGGTTGTAATTTTTACAAAATATTTGCCGCCCCCTAAAAAGTGCCACCCGGGGCGGGCCGCCCCTGCCGCCCCCACTACGCTACGGCACTGAGACTAAGAGACCCCGCAGATTTACAATTTCAAGTTGGCCGACTAAATCGCAGAGTATACGAATAGGTATAGTGACATAATAATATGCTAGCCCGCACATCTTGTCCAACTAAATCGTCCAACTAATTAATTGGACACCGATCGTATCACAATCGAGATGCCCTTCCGATTTGGCACAATTAAAAAAAATATATAAAGTCAGCGGCTGGTAACCAATAAAATAAAGTCGGTTGATTTAATCATAAAAGTACACAATTTAGTCGTTCGATAATTGGCCAACTTACAATTGTATGTCTGCGGGGTCTCTCATAGATTGCAGAATTAGATTTTCTTGACCAAGAAGCTTTGATTAGTACTTAACATTATGAGGTAACTTTTTTCAACTCAAAGAGTTATCAATAAAAAATCTTTTTAACACTGGCTGGCTAAAAAAATGAAATTAGTTTGCCTTTTTAATTGCACAGAAACAAATTAGTCAACAATGGACAGGTTTTAAAAATACAATGGTTTCACGGAAAATTCAAAGTAATTTAGTAATAATGCGACAAAATTGTACAATAAAAAGTTTAAGATAAATATGAAATACCAAACATGCATTCTACTTAGACGATTTTTGAGCAAAAGTTTTGAAGTTCCAGCTGTTCGTAAACCAATCAATAAATTCACACGTAAGCTATCATTTATGTATAATCGTATTATAATAATGCCTCTAAGCCGTATGCCGCCGTTATGATCGTATTATAATAATTAACTAACTACAGCTACAGAATTTAATATGAACTAATTTTATCTCATATTCAGCCGTATGCTCAATATATCCGAAGAATGCATATGCGAGCGCTATTCAATTACCAAAATCAGCAACACTACTGGAGAATGATGAAAATAGTACCGTGGTACTCTTGGGAACAGTGCATTTTAGCAAACAATCAGTTGAAGATGTATCCGAGGTACCTATTTTAATTTTTTTTTAATTATTAATTATAGTGCCATCTTAAATTTTTCCTGAAAGATCTTCTGCACCTAAACAGGCTTCCAATATTTTTTGGGTTTCATGAAAAGTAATTGGCAATAAAGTTTCGTAATTAAGTAATTTGTGCTTTTAAAATAGTATGTGGTGTAATAACAATAACGATAATTTGGTGCTAATATTTTTTGCCACCAGATAGTGAAAGTCTTAAATCCAAACGCTATTTTGATTGAACTATGTCGGCAAAGAGTATCACTTCTGGAATTGGACGATAAAAAGTTTCTCGAAGATGCTAAAAACTTTGATGCTCAAAAGTTAAAGTAAGCCATTTTATCTATTTTAATGATAAACAATAATATAAATAAAATGTTACAAAGTACGAGTCTTCAGAAATAAATAACGACTGATAAACCATTACAGAAACTTGGGTAGTATATCTACAATAATATCTATAAAAACGATTTACTGTTGTACATACATGTAGGTAATTTTTTTGAGTTATGGTAAATTACTTAAAGTTTTTGCGGCTTACTCACGTGGGTAGAAGATAAGAATTGCTCGATCGATTTCGAGGCTCACTGAGACCTTTCCTCAAGACGTGCGGACCTAACTAAGGGCATAGTTTAGAAAAAAAAGCGTTGAAGAAAACTATTTAATGTTTCTTTTTTCACATACTTTACACAGAGAGGCAGTAAAAGGCCAAAACTTCGTCTCTGGAATGTTACACGCAATGCTATTAAAAACCTATGCTGATATAGCTAAAGAGTTGGGAGTCGCACCTGGAGGGGAGTTTCGAAGAGCATATCATGAGGTCAGACTATTATGAACCATATCAAATATTATGTATTAAAGATTTTCTAGTAATAACTAAACATGTTTTGTTTCGTAGATGAAGAAAATACCAGGATGTAAGTTATTTCTTGGCGACCGACCAATTCAAATAACGATTGCTCGAGCTTTTCAGTCGTTGAGCGTGTATGAATTGGGTCAAGTCTTGTATCATCTTACAACGACAAATCCAAAGCCTTTAGAGTTGGTATTTTTTGGACCATTGTTTTTATTTTCATATTTTATTGCAAGATAATCTAATAACTAATAATTAATTAATGCTTTTTTAAAACAGCAAGGAACAATTAGAAAGGTACAAAGATAGGGACTTTGTTCAAGCGCAGTTTGAAGAAATAACTCGAGATGTGCCAGCTTTCAAGAAAATTTTCCATGTATTTGTCGACGAACGCGACAAATGTCTTGCGTATTCACTTCAAGAATGTGTTCGTTCTGGTAAGTCCGTGATAAGTAGAGTAGGATAGTATAAACTCGATATTGAAATAATTAGTGTTAATTTTTTACTAACACCTAATTTTACTTATTAAATCCCTACTACTAGGACTAGGTACTTAAGTGCTGAGATTTGATAATATTTGTCTTGTAGTTTAAATAAAATTCAATACATACAGTCAGTTATATAGATACAAACAAACTTCTTGTTAGTTACTTCTTTTTCGGCCTACTAATACCTGTTTGCAGGTTATAGTAGGCCGAAATACCTATATTAGATTCAAATAAAAATATATTTTGTTTCAATAGTTAAAAGTCCTCGCGTCCTCGCTGTGGTCGGCATGGGACACGTAGATGGCATTGTAAAATATTATGGAAAAATGAAGCAAGAGGATATTGTGCCACTACTGTTGTAAGTATATAATTCAAGTAAAACATAGGTTTATTTTATATACAGCTTGTGACGACAAGTTAATATATACTCAAAAAAGTTCTCGTAGACACAAATGTGGCCGATTGTTCTTTTTGTTGACGAGATGAATGTAGTGAAATGGCAGTTTGTCCAATAGAAAAGATGATGTCCAATTGTACAACGTGAATTTTTAAATAACCGTCTTGGTAAATGATCAATATAATATTATGACTATAGTATAGTCGAAGTATTACAATATTTATTAAATATGCCTAATTTAAAAAAAAAACTGGATAACAGCTTTAACCTAACAGTACCTAATAAATAAGATAGATACATAGAGGGTACCCACAAAGAGCAAAAAGCGTTGAACCATAAAATGGAGAGGGCAAATCAATTTGCTCTAGGAAAGGGTTAATTTAAATTCACATTGTACCTATTCTTTATCAATTAATTGAATACTCTACCTATTAACGTACGCTCAGTAGGCACACACACCTATCTTTATGGGTGATGGAGGTAAGGAGTATACGATATTATAGGTGAACCGAACTAAGTCTGTACCTACATTCTTTGCAAATAAAGTATTCTATTCTATTCTATTCTATTCTATTCTATTCTATTCTATTCTAAGATTTTTTTAAAGGACTTATTATTACCCGGTGTCTATGGTGTTTCTTACCCCTTACATCTATACTCTGACTATTTAATTTTCATATACGCCGATCGCGGATCTATTATGTTATATTTATATAATATTAACGTGTGCTTGTTTAGAACCAAGTCAAAATAAATATTGCAAGCAATCGTCCGTTACCATATTCACAAAATACCTATATGATACTTTCGGGCTGTTAAATGAATTACCTCTAGGTACGCAGTTATTAATAGTTATTTAAATTAAAACCTACATTAAAAAATTTACATAATCTTGCATTGTATTTTCTGTATTGTTTATTTAGAAATTACAATGAGAATTGTAGAAACAAGTAGGTATTTTCGCACACGTCAAACTTATTTATTTTTCTTTATTTTCAGTGATTAAATTTTAGTACAAACAACAATTAATCGGTTAATGAATATAAAATATACTTATAAAAGTTCATGAAGGTGAGGAGCTTACCTAGTAAAATGTTTAAAAGCTTAGCGTTAGGCATAATTTATTTTTACTACATCTACATGATCAAAATTTGTTTTGGAGTTTTGGTGATAATTCTAGGCAAAGGGCGTGCCTTGCCTTAATGTACTTTTTTAAATTAAAGGTCTCAGCACACATATGGGATCGGAAAGGGATCGTAACCGTAACGCCTTTCGCCTCGCTGTCAAACAGGCGTCAACCTACCGTATGCACGTAACGAAAGCGTATCAGCAGCGCCTGTACGTCAACTCGGCTACAGCTAGGCGACACCGACTAGACTAACACGATAGTTAGTCGGTACGGAGAGACGTAAGCGCGGGGACGGAGAAACGTAAGCGTGGGGACGATGAGCCGTAAGCGCGGGAATTCAAGTTCGGAGCCTGTTCCGAGGCGAGGCGATTACGTTATTATTCCGATTAGTGTGCGTTGCAGTAGGGAGTTTAATACAAACCATTCTGAACGGCTCGAGGCGATACGGTGACGATCCCTTTCCGATCCCATATGTGTGCTGAGACCCTAAATCGTTCAGGTTTTTAAGTTATTTTTTAATAGTCAGATTTTTTATCGTTTCTATTTTTGAATTTTCGCTATTTACTTTTTTTTTCGAATTTATATAACACAAATATCTGACCATTTTTAAAATGAGCTTCTAGTTTAGGTAGGTTTGATAAATAGCTTTTATTTGTTATGTAATTTGATTATAATAAAAACCTAAAGTCCTCTTTTTTCAGCATACCCCCACGGCCAATGTATAAGGTGATATTACCAAAAGTAGTGAAAATGGGTTTCTATTTTATTCTTTTTTCTTTTTTTTATAGGTTATTGTTTGGATAAATTATATTTATTAACTAAATTAGTACTAAGTAAAGAGAGATGGAATAAATATTTATGTACACATGATTCTGTTTTTTATTAATTACACTACCACTCACAATTGAAAGTTCAGCAGTCGCCCTTGCGATTACTCAACTAACGAGGTCACCAGACTAAACTTTACAGCGCCCTCTTGTATCGGATAGCTGAACATTTTTTTTCATACCTTTTTCTCATTTCTCACATACAATTGAGTGTTCTCATTTCTCAATTGCCAAGTAAAATTAGGTGTTGTATAATAAAGTAACATCGGATCAGGGGTTAGATTTCTGGTCAGGTATAATAGAAACTATTATAATTACGTATTTTTGTTGTAAATTCCCTAGTGAGCTACGAGGAGAAAGCTAGTAATAGTCCAAGATCTCAGAGCCGTAAGACTGAATATCTGTCGTGTACTTTGATACCTGGTTAGGTACGAGGTGATAAAGGTAATTAAATAAAAATAAATCAAAGTTTCTTAACTCAAATATATATGCATGGCTTAATGGATGATCAGAAATGTTTGTGTAGTGTTGTTGTGTGTTCTATAAATAATTTACTAAATTGCTTAGAATGTGAGGTGTGCTCACAGAGAGTGAGATAGGAAAGAAAGTATTCGGAGTTTTAGTAATCTATAAGATGTCTGTAAGTTTATGAATGAAACTACGAGTCTAACGTCTGACAGAAGTGACAGACACAGGCTGACAGCCTTGTCACAGCATGACAGTTAAGCTGAGCTGACAATTGACACAAGTTTATCAACACTTGTTATGGTTGACTTGTGAAATTTCAGATTTCTCCAAATTTCAGGTTTCAGAGCTTGCTGGTGAATAGACGATGGTTTACAGTTGCATTTTACTAAAAAGAATTTACTAAAATTAAGATTACGTTTAATGTATTTAATTTAGTTTGTGTTTGAAACTATGTTGTGGAATTAGTGCAAAAATTTCATATACCTAATTATTGCCTAAAAAGTGTAGAACACAAGTTATAAAAATGTTATTTATCTTTATTTTATGCATATTACAACCGGTCTTAACGTCTAAAGAATCTGGATGTGGCTGTAACCTTAATCGTGGGAAAGATGGAAGTGTCGATAAAGCGAAATTACTTGATTCTAATGATCTTGAACAATGTTCTTTCGAGGATGAGAACAAAGCTAGTAAATATCTCGCCTCTGAACAAATGAACACATTCGATGAGATGGTGTTAGTACCAGCCGGGGAATATCAAGTTGGCACAGATGATATAGCAATAGAAAGCGACCAAGAAGGCCCGAAAAGAATAGTGAAACTAGAAAGTTTTTACTTAGATAAATATGAAGTTTCAAATAAGAATTATGCTCATTTTATAAGTGAAACTAATTATAAGACTGAAGCTGAACAATTTGGAGATAGTTTTGTTTTCTCAGCATTTCTTAATAATACATTTAAAGAGCAATTAAAGGATTTCCGTGCTGTGCAAGCAATGTGGTGGTATAAAGTACTTGGTGCTGACTGGAAGCATCCGCATGGGCCTGACTCTGACATTCAAGGTACAGCCATTATTCTTTATTTCCTTAACTATGATACCAAACAGCTTTTAGGTAGTTATATATTTTTTCCAATTTTGTATGTATGTAGGTTGGCTTATTACTTTTTTTTGTTTGATGGTACAACATGTTTTTTGTGTTAGGTAAAATGTTTAAAAAACATCATAAGTTTCACATAGTGATCAAAATTACTTCAAGATTATGTAGCAATAAATAAATAAAATTGTTTCATTGGCACACACACATAAATTAAGATAGTGCTAGTACTATCTTTATTATTTTACATTACAAATTGTTATCATTGAGTAATTTGGTCTAAAGTAAAACTTAGTTAATGTTTAAAAATAAGTTCACAGAGAAAATAATTTATTACCATTATTTGGTTAATTACTTATTAAAATTTCATCTAGAGTGGTAAATCAGTGTTGGCTGTAATAAGTATCTATATTATTTATTTTTTTTAAGAAATATTGGATCATCCAGTTATACATGTATCTTGGAATGATGCAAAAGCATACTGCAAATGGAGAGGAGCCCGGTTACCAACAGAGGCTGAATGGGAGGCAGCATGTCGAGGAGGTCATCGTGATACCAAGTACCCTTGGGGTGATAAACTGTTCCCAGACAGAAAGCACATGTCAGTTTTAAAATTTTAGGCTAAATTAATTAATGTACAACCTTATTGTTAGCTAGGAGGTGCTTCGTTAGTGTCCTGGGTTTGATTCCTGGGTCAAGTAGAGCTGGTGGAAATTTGATGTTACAATATCCGTTCAGTTCTGTGCAGCACACTACCTCTTTAAAGAACTTTACATTAACATTTGTGACATATTTTCTATAGCCTTAAAAGGATTTAATTCTTTTCAGGACTAACATCTGGCAAGGGACCTTTCCCACACATAACTCAGCCAAAGATGGCTATGTGGGCACTTGTCCAGTAAACATGTTCCCTCCAAATGACTTTGGGCTATATAACATGGCTGGCAATGTATGGGAGTGGACTGAAGACACATGGGCTGGGAAAAATGTAAATATTTCTCTTCTTTCTTTTCAGTACACTGGCTTATTAATATTTGCAAGATTGACGGCTAGGCCAACTACTGTGTTACGCAATATTTTAGATCTGATTCCCAGAAAACAATTTATCTACAAATTGTCATTTTATTTTTGTAAATATTTTGATGTTTTTAGTTTAAAGAATAAGTAATCTAAGCGATAGTCCGAATGTCGAGTGATCGGTTTCGAACTATGTGATATTTTGTTAATATTCCATTTTTATTTTTTCAGCCAAAAGAAAAGGTGAAGAAGGGTGGTTCTTATTTATGTCACCTCTCCTACTGCTATCGTTATAGATGCTCATCAAGATCTCATAATACAGAGGATAGCTCTGCAGGAAACTTGGGATTCCGTTGTGCTAAGTCTGCATAGTCAGTGTTCCTTTAATTATTATAAGTATTATTGTAAAATCGCTTTTATAACGAAACAAAAAAGTTGAAAATCTATTACATATTTTAGGCTCTAGGCTGGTCACTGTAATAGATTATTATGTTGGTCAATTTGTCTAGATATAAGTACATTTTTTGATATTATAATGTTCCTGGTTTATGGTAAACTGGTAATCACGATACATTTTAGAACATACATACATTATTCTTGTGTGTATGTTATCATTATCATAAATACAATAATAAGTGATGAATCAAGAAGAGTAGTACATTTTTTATTAATTACTTGAACACAACAGTGGAAATGAACAAATGAGTTAATGCATATTGTTATATTGCTTTGTATTTTTTTATGAATTTTGTTTATATTTATATAATTGTATACATTGTTTTGAAGAAAAACTGTTGATTAGAGTTTTAATTCTTTCCCATAACAACCCTGAACTTTACGCTTTTTTTTAAGATTACGAATTCATTTTTAAGCAATAGGGAATGAAAATGAAAGTATTCCAGTAATATTACACTTATAGTTTAATTGCATATTTTTGTATAAAAATTACAATAGGTACATAAATTGATTTCTATATGATAAATGAAACAAAATTTATATTTACAAAATGGTGAGCTTCAGCTGCATGGCTGCTAACAAAAGCAGAATATTCGGAGTACAAAAAGCACCTTTAATTTTGGTAAGTACAAAACAAAACGGAAGACTAAAAGGAAGTTTGAAAGCTACTGCTATAAAACCCGTTATCGATTTGATCTAATATACATAATTTTGGTATAAATAAAAGATAAATTAAACAAAATAAATAACCAACACAACCACTTTAGTGTCATAGTAATCTAAACCTAAATTGAACATTCGGTCGAAATTAAAATACAGTTTGTTGTACTTAAAATAGAAAAAAAAAAACTAATAATCACGTCAAAATAAACAACAATAAAAAGTTGTCATCGAAATATTAACACCTGTGTTATAAATACACAAAAAGGCAAACGGCGTTGATAAATCATCATGTATATTCAATTTGGTGGCTTCCGCCAAAAGGTATAAAAATCCATTCTGATCTAATCGTGAATAAGCCTTGATAATCATGAGCTTGTAAAAATACTGATCAATACTTAAAACTAAACACTGATTCTTATTAACATTTTAGCACTACAATCAAAGCTATTATTTCCTATTTAAGACTATTCCATTGAACATTTTCGCTGCCATTAACTTTAAGCATTTATTTAAGTATTCTATAAAATGTGTGGAACTCTATCATACTATACATTATTGCGTTTCACATTGTTATTATTGTATATTTTTGAAGTGACCCAATTAGGTAAAGATTTTAGATGTAACATAATATAATTACAATTAACTACAATTTCATATTCATCTAATAACATTTGATAAAATATGGTCATGTTTTCGAATTAACCACACATCAAAGGTAAAGTACACTGGCATCTTTTATTCTGTGAGCAATAAGAGCGACTTTCGCAGAGCGTTACCATTGATGCGAGGTAAACAATTAAGTATAAACTATAATAACATTGTTTATAATCATTATAATCTAGTGAAAATGTTAGTTTTAATGTTTACAAGCTCATAATCATAAATAATATTATCTCATTTAAGCACCATGTATAAACTACATGTGTCTGTAAGTATTATGACTGTATTCTTTTAGAGGTCTCTAAACTCTAACTCTAATAATAAAAGTATAAAACGCTATGCGATCACAAATCTAGCTATACATTTACATCAATAAAATAAAATTTACACCATTGATACCGCCTAACTGTATGTACACTAGACAAATCACATGTACCACTACTTCTAGGGTTATTATTGACGAGGCGACGTGGCGAGAGGCCGGACCTGCGCTCGCGCATCCCTCTATACATCCGACACCTTTACCCCGAAGGTCCACGCATTAAATAAGAAATATTAACGTCCCGTAATAATTTCAGGCTATGAATCACAGAGTACTACGGAATGCTAAGGTGGGCGCCTTGTCCGCCGTCAGTTGCCGGCCGGCAGCACGGTACGGGACCGCGCGAACGTGCCGTTCGTGTGCCCGTTGGTGAAGCCGTTCTTCAGCGAACCGTTCTTGTATGTTATGTCTTTTATTTCTGTCGTCTCTGGTTGAGGTGATCGGGCGCGAACCTGGAACACAACAGATGTTTGAGTAATTTATACCAAAGGTTGAGTGAACGTTAACGGAAGATAATAAAATAAAGGTGGTTGTACATACCTTAGGTTTGGAGTAGGACTGGTTGTAGAAGTCTTTGAAAAGGAAGAAGAACATGACGGCGTGCATGCCGATCCACCAGACGAAAGCGCGAGGGTAGTCGCATTCGATGAACAACAGCTGGAATGCATGCACCATAATGCCGACGAATTGAACCTGGAAAGTAGCAAGAGAACGTTTAAGTACATCAGCTGACACATTAAGGACCAATTAAGATTATAATAGCACTTTAGATAAAGTCACATTCCTGTAATAGTCATATTGATGTGGCCGTGACAGTTCTAAAATTAGGTGAAGTTGATAGAGATGTATCGTACCATTTGTAAAGTAGTGAGGTACTTCTTCCACCACAGGTATTTCCTCATGTGGGGTCCCATAGCAGCCAGCATGTAGTAGCTGTACATAATAATATGTACGAAGGTGTTGAGCAAGCCGAAGAATGTGGAATGACCGCCAGGCGTGAACTTGACGCCGAACCACACTGACATCGGCATCACGCCGTGGTGGATCACGTGTAGTGTTGATACATGGTCAAACTTCTTTCTCAGTACAAAGAAGATCTAGAAAACAAAGAATAAGTAGATATAACGTTTTAATTTTTAAGTTGAACCTAGTTTAATATGTAAGATAACGTCATGTGCGATGGTAGCTAGTGCAAATATAATAGCACACATTTTGAAATAACGAGCAAAGCGAAATCCACGTGAAATGAACACAATATTGCATATATAATTTTATCAAAGTTAAGAATCCTTTTCGCGAACCTTTTTGTGATAGTACAAGATATGATATCGAGTATTTCCAAACGTACTTATCACATAACACACACCGTGATAACGTTACCTACTTTAGATGGGTTCATTTCAAGTACGACTAAAATATTGCTAAAATCTGTATGGAGGGCAAAATGGTTTAGCAAATAACGACGATTTTTGCGTAGATAATTATAATTACTGTTAGGATAGGTGCTTTAACTTTGTAGACGAACAGATGTATGTTTAAGAAACAAATTAAAACTTACCGTATCAAAGAATTCAGTGAACTTGGAAAAGTAGTACCACCAACATGCGTGAACCATCTGAAAATTGCATAACAACTATGAGATTTTGATTTTTTTTAATTCATATTCAATATTTCAATGTTATTGAGACGAGAGGAATATAATGTACTAATTTACGTTATTTCATCAATCTAAGGGAGAAAACCAAATAGCAATTAAACAATATCTATTTAAGCAAGCACTCTATGTATAGTATGTGGGTATGTCTAGTCTAATTGTTATAATTATAATATAGGTTGTATTAGGTAAGTGTTATCAATACTTGATAGACATGCGTCATGAATCGTGATGGATAATGATAATGATGAATCTGAAAATTACTGATTAATTGATGTTAATTAAATGGGCGTGGTGGTGACGATCGATGCTGATGATTTCAATGAATACTTAACTAAATAGCTACTGTATAGGCAAAAACAAAATGCTTTGCACAACGAGGGTGGACACGGTCGAATTTAACGTGGTTAATTAAGTACCTTGGAAATGTTTTAGTGCTAATGTTCCAGAAGTATGATCCAATGTGAATAGGGGAAAAGAGATAAGAGAATAAGAACTCATAAATGACTCAAGTAATAAAACACAAAGCGTAATGAATGTACATGTAGGTAGTTCAAAGGCAGCTTCACACAGATATTTATGTTGTGGTGTAATCAAATACGGTATAGTGTAGCTTTGGGGAGTTGGAACTAATGTTATAAATGGAAGTGATAATTCACCCTCATTGTTTGTGGATGTTTGGAGTGGTCGACCGGCTGACATTGAAAGTTATACCTGCCTGTGAACCAGCCAGCAGCTCCGATCTGAAACAACATGCCGACACCAGGCCCTTATTTACATAGTTCGCACATCACCGTATGTCGCGTTTCAGTACGCTGTTCAGTACTGTTCAGATGTTAATGGAGACATGGATTAGCGTAACAATGTTGCACATACTTAGTTGATACTTTACAATGTTACAATTATTATCTATTAATATGTTAGTAGCAGTACAATCCAAATACGTAATCATTTGGATGCTTATTTCTATATTATATACCTATCTTAGAATTATTACCATCTGCACCTTGTAGCTACTTTTACAACATACTGCTGCATTGCTAAATAAACACAAAGATGTACTATATACAGTGAGCAAGGGTTAGTTATCTTTGCTCTGAATCCAATCCCCGGAGCGTAGTCGAGGACGCCTGTGCATCACTTACTCTAATAGCTTTGGGATTGTCTGTGTAGTCCACAGGTTGGCATCTAAAACTGTAATGATTCAGCCAGCCCCCCATCATACTCTGAGTATTGCATGACAAAAAAAAACAAAACATTGAAATGCGCAAAGTACAACACAATTTTTAAAATTCTTCCTAATTTCAATGCAAGTACAAAATTTTTGACTCTCCATGTAATCTGATTTCATGTTTCGACTCTATGTATATAGTATTAATGAAGAATCTATAATTTCTATATCAAGAAGCAGTTACAATTACAGTTCAAAGGAAATATTAGTATCTGAAAGCTACATCAATTGTTAGTTAAATTATCAAATATTCAAACATCTGATTAGATGATAACAATTTGTTTTCTCATTGAAACTCAATGAAACATCACAACTTACAAAGCTAAATAAATATCAGAAGAAAAAAATAATATTTACCACACATCAGTCTGAAATACACACAGTTTAGAAAAAAAGAACAAATCTTATAAAACACAAGTGTCAGTGATAATTACTAATCTAACAACTTGGTGCAGTAAAATATACACAGTTGCAGTTATTAATTACAAAGTGTAATTTATATTCAAGCAAAACTAAGGAAACATTGTCACCTCTAAACAAGTAATCAAATCATTACATAGTAACAAAAGTACTTTATAATACTTGTTTTAAACTATAAAAAGTATTGTGTCATAAAACCTTTTTTACAACTATTGTTAATTGAATGTTAATCTTACCTCATAAAAAAGCCACGCACTGAATATTACTTGTAAGAAGTTATATAATATTAGAACATTTTTTAGTTCATAGGGTTTTCTATTCTCCATAAATCGTGGTCCTAAAACCTGAAAGAATATAAGATTTAAATTAGTTTTATGGAGGGACCTTTAAATTTCTATAAATGGTTGATAGAAAACAAGTTAAATACCTTGACTAGATAGACATAGCTTAGACATATTAATAATGTAGGAAATGGGGAACTCATCAGGAACCATGGATTTGTCCTAGGATCTGAAAAAAAAACAAATGCATAAATTTTTCCATTCAACAGAGATATTGCGTAAAATATATTCTATGTGTATTTATACAATAATTATACAATGTATGTAAAATAAATAGTATAACCATAGACAAATTTGTTTCTATATAAAAATCTATTTTAGTGGATGTGTTAATTGTTGTGATTGGACAAAAGGTGCATAGAGTAAAAGCTGTTTAGTGGGTCATCTAAAAATACTTGTCTGTTATAACTGGAAGTGTGTTGGCAGTGTTCGGAGATATGATCAGTATCATGAGATAAATTTGTCACACTAGTCATCCTTACAGATATGGAACATTTTATAAGCATCTATGTTTATCTGATCACACTGAGTTTACAATATCAGTAATGTTTGTTTTATACTAACAACCCATTTCAACAGTTCTCTTCAAATATTTTTCTAATGATATTTATTTTATAATTTTTGTTTTATATTATTAATTTTTTTAGTTACATAGGAAGCAGATAAGTGTACTTATTTCTTGTTAATTATAATAAAAATCATTTAAAGTTTATCTGTACTCTTCTGAATATTGCAACAAGAGAGCAAGTTCCTGGGTTGATTTTAAAATAAGATTTTTCATAAGGTGTGAAGTAGATTCTAATATGAAACTTACCTCCATATTTGTCCATATAATATTGAAAATCGCTTATAGCTTGTAGCATTATCCCTAGCGCCATTGTGTCGATTTCTGAAAATAAATTTAAAAATAATTAAAACAATTGAAATATCCCCCTAAACGTCAAGACCGTTCCGCGATTATGTCAAGTGTTTAGTGATATCTTTTTAGTGTACTGACCGAATAATTAGAACCACTACACGCGTATCAATACATTATGTACGAAAATTGTTTAGTTATTATTTAGACAGTAATATACAATCAAATATTTTTTTATTTCATCGAAACGAAAATAGGTTAAGCAGGCTTTGGCGTACTGACAGACGGTAGCAGCGTTGCAGGAACAGGAATGGGAAATTTACCAAAAATTAACTCAACAGATGGCGCCGTAAGTTCTAATGAGAATAATGAAAAAAATAATATTTCTTCAATAATTATATAAAAACATCTTCAATACGAATTTTTATTGAGGAAGAACTTAAAGTTCTGTAATCATTTTGGGACTAGAATTTTTAAATTGCTGGATACCGTAAAAATAATTAAATAAAGATGGTAGAGACATGTGTAAATAGTTATGTGAGGTTTTAGTTTTGAGTTTTTTACACACATCTTTCGTGGTATTTAAATAATTTATTGCATTTCAACGTTAAAAAAATGAAATGAAATTATGAAATAGGACATGTGTGTGCTAAAAACCTACTAACGGAACGCAACTGTTCGATGGTCGACATCGGATATGTCAACCCATGATGTCAACAGCAAGAAGAGACATATTAAGTCTAACGTGACATTTGGTGGGACATTTAAAAAATGGAACAAAAAAATGACTATCAAGTCTCAATCAGATATTAGAATTAATAATAATAATTATTATTAGAATTCTTACTTAATTTCGGAGTGTGTGTGCACTATACCTACACTATCGGAAAAAATACATCAAAAGTGTTGTAAAATGTGTCATTAGTTCACTATATTAAAATTGCCTGTATCCTATGCGTAGCGGAGTCTAGGCTGCAAAACCTATACATATGAATTTGACAATACTCTTCTATTTTCTATTTAAACTGCTTATAAATACGATAGATATCGGTAATGTAGGAGTCTAAAGCTGTGGGTAGAATACCTACATCTACCTACTCACCTACCTACTAGAGTTAGGTTCCTATGTAATAGCTATATTCGTATGCAATTGGCCAATCGGTATGCTCCAGGTTAATTGGTCTATTACCTATACACGGAGAGTCTTACATTACAGGGTCAAGGTCAAGGTCAAGGTCACATTACATTTTCAAAATAATTCGTGTATTCAGATGGAGAACTCGTGACGCTGTTCACATCAATTTCGGCAAAATTTGTAATTATCTTTATAATACATATTAAGAACCTACGTGACGTGAAACAGTTAAAACAATGGACCGTTAAATATCTTACGTAATGGCACCTAGCTACCTGCTGTGAATGACATGATGTGCCTACCTTACCTACAGGTACCTGTTGAAGTATAAACACACAACATTGACGATAGTAGTTGCGTCAGTTGCCAATAACTAATAGAAGATTAATAAACTTTTTATGGTCTGAATCCTTTGCAAATATATCCTTAATTTGATATTAAGTATACCTAGTACCTACATTACTTTGTTAGGTTATAATGGTATCTACCAATTTTCCTAAAAATCTAAGCATCGATTGTTTATTTTTTACAAAACGCCGTTAGCCTAATATTTTTGAGTGGGTAAGCGATATAGATAATATAAATCTAGATAGCAGTATGCTCATCCTAACCCCTTTATGAAAAAATATCAGGTTTATCACTGGCTTATCGTTAGGTACATACACACACTCAACTTTCTCAAAATACATGTAATCTGACTAATAACCTAAAAGTACCTAATAAATTGGATCTAATTCGCTTGGTTCTTGTAGCATTTTCAATAGAAACAGCAAAGATTCTATTTTTCAGCTGGGTTTCGATATTCTACGTTAATACTCAAAACTCGTCGCTACTCACCTTAAACTAGGTACAATTTTCCGAGGCAATTTTGTCTTCCGTTCGCTTAGCTTATCTGAAACAAGAAAATTACAAATTGATTAACATCGTGCAATCAAAGAAAATTGTACTTTCCACATTATACGTAAGATATCAGACAGTTTAAATAACAACGTTGTCTAAATAAATATATAGATACCAATATGTACCTAGACATGAGTAGTATTTCTTGAGAGCTACGTATAACGTTTAATATTCATATCTTTGTAGATAGCGTTAGTGACGGTTGCCATGCCAGTTGGCTGCAGACGACATGTGTATGCTAGCACTAGCCAACCAGTTTTACTCGATAAACCTCTACAATTGGCTCGGGCCCTGATAAAATTACATTAAGCATCTTTCGTTCTCAGCTTATGTAACATTCATATTCATATTCAAATGATCATCATATTTAATGGCACCTATGATCTAGTCGAGCAACATAATAAATAACATTGGTTTTAGTGGGTAGCTACAGTAAATAATATGGCACATGGGCAAACACGAGGATAACGATAACTTACAATAGGTTCCAATAAGAATTTCAGTAACATGAAAGTGAATCATCAGTTAATTTACATCGTAATGTTCGAACACTGCAATGTCAATGAATGACGTTATTCATTGTTTCAAGGAATCTCGATGGTCAATATCGTGCAATTAACGGTTACATGTTGCTAGCAGTTACAGTGTCTGTGCCATGTTCACGTTTAGTACGAAACTACAAAACGTAATGCTTTACGTACCAAATCACGTTGTGTAGCGTGTAACCTTCGTATTATGATAGTCATGTGGTGCTCGTTTCGTTCTAGTAAAGATTTGTTGCACATTACGCAGGCTTGTATATTCAGGTGATATTTTTAGTGACCTAGTTTATGTGTCTACACGATTCTTAGTGATAGGTGGTGATAAGATATCGAGTTTAAAACTATACGTATGGCGGGAGGTGTAGCCGACGTGAAATTGTGAGATTGTCGTCATTCCGAGTCATTTTATAATGATAACAATTATTATCTTAGTATGAATACGTGGCATTTCACAATGAATGTAAGATATACATTAAAAAGTTGTAGTATTAATAAACTAGTTTGGAAGAAACGTTTCTTGTATTTAGTAGATTTTTTTCTATGTTAGGTATTCAGTAAGTTGTAGGATCAAGGTGCAAAATTATTCACTTGATTTAACAACCTATTTACTTTTACATAAGGCATGAAGTAGTAATGTTATACATTTATTAAATCAACATATCATCGGAGAGCCAAATACTACTTATCTACTCATTGTAGTTCCCAGTTCGTGAGTAAACACACGAATTTGTTGAACATTATCATTTAATTCTCAAATAGGTACGTAGATGTAGGTAAATAGGAAGACATAGAATTTGTCAAGTTGCTAATTCATCATTAACATTTATAATTTAGCTACGAATGTGTTTGTAGGGTTTTTAATCTGTAATTATTTAAGTTCTAGGCACATATTTAAACATCTCTACCTAGTAGTTAGCTCCTAATTAATTCACGGACAAGCCTACCTAGATTAAACATTTCTAAACCTAAAAACATGTGGTAAGAAACCAAATAAGAACGCCCTCTTAAATTTGCAGTTTGACTAATTACACCTTCCACATTGAATGACAGGCACGTAGCTCTACGGTAGCGTAAATATTATAATAGCAATAAAAATATATGTTGGGTGTCGAAACTACCTATGCGTAATGAAATGACATTGATCATACAACTGGAAAATTTGGTTAGCTCTTGCGAATTGGTGCAATGAGCACGAGTAACTAGTGAGCTAGCACGTGCAAATTTAATTTTTGCTATAGTGATAGTCGAGACTTTACTCATGCTTTGAGCACTTTTATATAGTTAAAGTATTGAAACTTGGAGTGTGGAAAACCTAGTTATAGTAAGGAATAAGATTATCGTCATATGTATATTAAGTGTAGCAAGTCCTACAGTATGTTGTAGTAAGCAGCCTCAAAAACTCAACATTTCGTGTTATTCAAGTATTGCGTTAATCTCGACATTGAACTGTAGTAGTTTTCCTAAAAGTTATTTATAGTAAACAAAATGCATTGAAGCGTAGAGATAGCGTAACATCAGAGTCTAGTGCTAACGTTATGTACTTACTTACTTCACTAATGTGATGTAACTTTGGGCTTTAAGTTACCCGATGACCATAAGCTATGATTTGAAACAGTGAAATTATCGAACCTTATATTATTATGATCATAGCATTCGTTTTAAAAAACTGTTTTTTTTTTTTTTGTAAAAATTGTGACCGTGGAAATTACCTATTGCAAACCTCCTACGTAAATGAGCCTTGTAATCCAGGCAACAGGCTCTTACAAGTTATTAATGTCTATTAGGTATTTATTTATTTATGCCATATGCAATATCTAATATAAAATTGAAATATAGTCTTAAAATATTTTAATTGCATTCGAGTAAGTATATATATTTTAGTATCTGTTTCCGCTGTTTCATCAGTTTAATACTAAATTCAAATGAATAAATAAATAAATAGAGCGGATATAATAATAATTAGTGCTACGAATTCATTATATGGTTGATTTCAGTTACGTAAATCTAATGTAGATAGTAGGTAGGCAGGTAGAGCGCCAGGTTGCTATGAACTTTGATCTGATTACTGCTATCTAAACCAAACTGATAGGCGGTAGGAAGATAGACATATGCCAACGTACGATTAATATAAGTATTCTGTCAACAGTCATTATATTTGATTTTGAAACAGTTAAAAATCATATTTCACTGATTTAAATATGCTTAAACTATGTACTTATATAAATATTTTGAAATCCGCATTTTAAAGAAGTTGCGATAGTGTACACGATTCTTTAGTTTATCTAAGAACAAACACCACTTATATCAGTGTGAGATATCTTTTATCTCACATATTAAGTAACTACAAGTAATTAGACAGCAATAAAATTAATTAATTTCAGATTTATTCGTGTAAGTCGCTTATTAGGTTGATAATAAAACTATTCAATCAATTGTTAAATCAATTCCCCGATTATCCATGTTAAAAACTTATTTACACTGTGATTAAATGGATAATTACATTGTATAGGCAATATGATATTTTGATAAGGCGATATAAGAATTGTGTAAGCGGTCGGCAGTGTTGTAAGAAGAATGCGTTCGTTGCAACACATGCGACGCTCCACAACTCGTACAGAGCAAGTTGCAGCAGATCGCCGGTGACGGCCGAAGCTGTTTGTTCATGTACCAACTGACTATTGCCCTCGACTTGATTTATGAACGATATTAAAATAAGTATTTCCCACAAACAATTTAAAAAAAACCCTAATATTGCATTGTGGACTCCGCCCCCGCTTAAAAAAACAATGTTTATAAATTTTGGCGATGTAATTCGATTGCTATCAATTTGTACTCACTCCACAATTTATCGGTGAAGGTCACGCATCCGAATTCAAGGCTGTGTCTATGAATGAACGATTGTAACATCTAGCAGTGAATGGTTTTCAATCTGCTTAGCTTAGGCTTAGACTTACATCACGTGAAAATGAATAGATAGGTATGTATTTTAGATCCGAAGTGGTAGAGGATCATCTTATTAGAATAGAGGTAATATAATTTGTTGTTCTCATTAGACGGAGCAATCGCCTCGTGCCTAAGTGGGTCATTGGCTGCACGTCGAGTTATGTAACACTAGCAGTGGCTTCGCGAGGCACTCGCAAGTGCACACCGCTACAAACCTCTCCTTATCATGAGGACATTCGCTATTTCAATCGTAACCAGATACATTAAACTAGGCGTGTTAATCTTTACCGCTATGCTATTGCTATAGTTTCAGTCTAGTGCTTAAGCAACAGTGATGCGTTACTTATTACGTGTCTAATCCATTCTAGACGAATCGTTTAACTTAATATGAACGTATTCGATGATTTATCTTTGTAAACTTTTACATAACAGTCTGCTTAATATGACTGTACAAGTAAATTGTATATTACAAACCTTGGTACCGAGATATTATGCAAGTGAAGCTATAATCGTGTTGGGAGTTGGCAAGTTGTTAGTGTGCTTTGTCCGAACATGCTGGTTGTTGTCAAACAATGTTGAGGCAAGTAAGAGTAGGGTCTTTGCGTTTGACTGACTACTCAGTGGTTGGGGGCCTGAGTGTACCTTACAGGCCGTTGTCGTCATGGCCGTCGCGTGGGAATACACGTACTTAGAATTCTAATTACATTTACATTCCTACTGTGTTCAGTGTTTAATGTAGTTATTGCCTCCTACCTACAAAGAATCGATCGCATAATAGGAATTCTATGAAAGAAGCGAAGATGTCATCAACACAAAGATGTTACCGATCGATTGTGTTCACAAGGAAAATGGATTGTCGCTCACTTACGTTGAGATTACAAGACTGGCGACGTAGCTAAGTGCTAGTGTTGAAACTAATGACTGCACTATTTGTAACTGAGTCCAACAGGCGGCGCTACGTACTACTGCGAGTACTTGAACCAATAATTTGTAGTAATTATTAACCAAATTGCATGTCGGTAATTTCTAAAATGCAGCTAATGATGTTTAAACATTTTGAATATTTTTTACAAGACTTGTGACTTTGGGTGACGCGTGTGTCATACTTTATGATACTTCAGATAATTTTAGCCACAATTGTGTATTAAGAGTGTGTACTTTGCAATTACTCACTAACCTGGGAAACAATAGTGCGTGGGCAGTCGTCAGACGATTGTGGGGAATACCATATTATTGACATTCTTGTTTCGTCCAGATGCGTTACACGATCGGCAGCCAGCCATATTTATGAGATTTAATGAATTCATTATATTATTACTTACAGAATAAGATATTAAAACAAAAACGTCAGTTCTTCAATTTATAGCTTTCAAGCAACGCTATAAATATGCATTTGTAACGCGTGATTTGATTTATTGAACATAATAGATAGAGTACTTAGTTTTACTTTATTGTTTCCGTTTTACGGTTGTTTTACCAAAGAATTTCAAACCTATACCGTATATATTAATATATTTCGTGTAATAAAGGAAGGATTTATTGTTATATACTGAAACTTCGAAACCTAATCGTACCCTACCGTCCAATTGTATATAATCGAAGATCGGTTATATGAAATTCATGATTTAACAGAAACTCCATTTTAATCCACAGATTGTGGATTGAGATCTGTACATTAATTTCGTGAGCCGCAAGAAAACAAGTCACGATCCGAACGTCAAAAGTAACATTAGCAATTATACTGTTACTTTTAACTAATAGCTATTATTTGCACACGTGCAATTATATGCACTATTGTCAATAAATACCGTGATCGAGTATCGAATCAGAATGTATTCTTTGTTATTTCTCATTCGCTCTGTTTCTCCTTTATCGTTATCAGGGTAGGTACCTATTTCCCAGCGTCATGGTACCTGACATTCATTATTGTTAGCCACTGTTATACAACAGGTCAAGTAATTAAGATTTCATGATAGATTATTCCACTGAACTTTGTCTTTGCAAGCCATAATTAAACAGTAAACTACTATTATTATTATACTAGTAAAGCAGGATTATAAGATCTACATGTTTATTGGTTGTTATTTCTGAGAATATGGAATATTATTACCTATCTAATGAAATATTTACTACCTTAATGCAAGTTTGTATTAGGTTATAAATGGTGATTTTATAATAATTAACTAGTTGTTGTTACAAACAAGATCTACCAAGTACAATTGTCTAGTCCACCTCGTTGTTATTGCATATCGTAAGGACTATAAAGTGCATACCTTTTTTATGGGATAGGAGGCAAATGGCAAACGAGTAGACGGATCACCTGATGTAAGTTGCAGGAGTAACAGGTACGTTGCCGGCCTTTTAAAAATGAATACTTCATATCGATATAGAGAAAAATACACTATTTGATAGATTCCTTTAAAAAAATATGTTGTCAACATTATTCGTTAAAAAATACTCATTGAAATAAAAAGGAACATAAGCACACTCCTCTTCAGTAACATATCGTGTTTAAACACCTTCAATTATGAAATATCTACAGTCTGAGTACTGATTGTATTTACAATGTAATTTCGACGTTGCTAAATCGTCTACAGGAAAATTATATCAATGGTCAATCAATTTAAGTAATAAAACCCAGCTGTGAGGTGGAATACACATAATATGTTATAACGCCGACTGAATAAGTAATGTCTGTCTTAATCTGAAACAATTGTATTCAAATAGTAACGTCTGTGGTTGCTGTATCTGTTGCGATCGGTCGACATTGACATTGCCGACGCGTCTGCACGCTAGCCGACGTCGAAAATTCCGCTTTGTAATTGAAAATAACTTTCATTGAAATGTATCGATGCGGAGCCCGGCTCGAGAAACGTGAAAGCATTTCAGAGCGCCCAGTCTAACTTGGGAGCTGGTGGTGCGCTGCTTGTGATGATAAAGATCAGTTGTTTGTTAATTGTGGTACATTTACATGTAGTTCTTTATTGTTCTGCGGCTCAAGATACGTTGGTGATGCGACGCACGAGAGTAGCGATAGTTCGTCTCATATTGTGTGCGGTTCGCGACCGCACTTATTGTAGCATTGTATTAAATTCACGTTAACCTTTTATTGTTTTAAAAATATAAATATGCCACTAATATCACTATCCTTCTGCGTGAGATACATGTACTTTGTAATATGGCTTAATACATAACATAATATTGTGGCTGAAACGCTAGCGGTAAAGAATCTGTGTCTGGCGTCACAAAAATGTGCCCTTTTGCGGGTTATCAAACAATGATAATATTCTGACATATTTACAGTCACGTGGTTCAATATTTTTTTACAATATTCTTTCTACTTTACATTGGCTCTGGATCAAGTAATTATTGTAACGTAGATCTCATTATTCCCCAAGGAAAAGATGCTTCCGTATGAAGTTGATTTATGATTGATATAATCTTATTCATTTAAACACGTCGCGTATCAACTACGTGTTATTGTGCTAAACATTATATTTACACTAATACTTAGTACTGTCTGCTAGATTTTGAGATGTAGGTAGAAGATCGATTGAAATATTTAATGGCTTATAACGATGACATAATGTTTTTAGATACGTATCTGGCGAAATGACGAGTATAAACAGTGGGTGTTTGTAAACTATTCAATATAATGCAACAACAGGGGCATATTCTAGGAGTTCAGTTATGTTGGATTTTGTGAAATAATGGGCACAATGAGCTATTTCACGGTCCGGTTACAGTGGTCAGTTTACCTACGGCGCGTTACTACGAACGCTACGCGGCCCGTAAATTGTAGCAAGCGGGGCCCGAAAGGGCGCGAGGTCGACCTCCGAAAGCACGTGTCGACATTAGCATTTTTAGTGGCACACATTGATTCAAGATTCAAGTGTAAAGCTGGTTTCGTGTGTTTATCTAGCACATTTTCCTGTATTCAAAGAAAATTTAAATAATGTGTCTGTTGTGTAGCAAAAACGTACCTCTATCTTAAATGATCATAAAACATACATATTTGCCAATTAGTTATTATTCCAGTTTTTTTTACGATATATACCATTTTTTATCATGACCAAGGAACGTGTAACGTTCAAATTTTATCTTAATTAGAGTGAATTATAAAACTATGAACACCATTAACAATCCCTTCTTTGTTATTCAAAATACTCACTAAAAATATTACTGTGAAAAAATTACTTACTTACAACTTATTAAAGTTAAATATCAATGATATTCAATTTGTAATAAGAAGTACTACTGTAAGTATGATATTATGGTAAGTAGCCTCGGCATCGATTGATTCACCGAAAATGGTAATTTTCATTGTTCGCGCATCAGACGCGTTGTATTAGGAGGCATTGTCAATGGGTAATTGCTTGATAGGTGTTCGTTTCATTGTTGTCATTACATAAATATTAAATAACACCTTCACATATTGCAAGTTTTTGTTAGTTTACGTATTCACGTTCTTTAATTTAAATGATTTCGAGGTAATATTTATATTAATATTTGCAATAGTCAGTAGGTAAGTGGATAGGTGACCTTTACTTATTAAATTTATCTGCTTTGTCCGCAGCTATAACGTTTCGTCAAAAATCTAAAAATTCATTGAGACTGATGATGCCTAGTAACGGCTGTCAAGGTCACGCATATTTAATATGTCCGGTTTGACTGGTAATGGACTGTGCTGAATTGAACAAGGGATCAATCTACGCAGAATATATTACTAATTAAGGTTCAACCAACGCTAGCAACTGCGAATAGATAATAAATTACAAAATAATAGCTATACTGTTGTAGACACTGAATCTAGACTAACATGACATCATACTACAGATATACTGATGAAACGCTACGTCGCATCCTCTTGATCTCCCATTACGTGCACTTTGCCCAACATAGGGTTATCAATCTTCGGTAATGTGCGGCAATCACATGCAGTTGCCAAATATAGCGAGTGGACGATGTTCCGGTAACGTACATCGTAAACAGTAGCAGCAACAAGGTCGGTAAACGTTGATAACCCTGAATCATGTTCTGCAGACAAATACGGTTGTCGCGACAACAATGACCATTTGTCATCGGAAATGTAGTTTCAGTTTTCGTGTCAATTATGTCAGTCTGCACCAAATTCCTTAAGGTTGTAAGAATTTCGAACGAAATTTATGGAATCTTTACGTTCTTTATTTGTGATCGGAAAATAGTTGAGTTAATAAAAATGATTTGACCTTTACAAATGCGTTTACACTAGTATTCATAGTGCATGACTAATATAGGAAAGTGTTTCATAATGCACGCAAAGGACGAATTGCCATAAAGCGGATTTTATTGATTTTTGACCCTACCTTGCGATAGCCTTTCTGCCCACATTCTTATAATAGAAGCAATTTATATGTTTTTGCAATGTATTTATACATATGCGTGATGGTGTATCGATTATATTATTGAGGAAATATAAAACATAGGAAATAGGTATAACAATTATTGTCTTAATAAATACCTGATTTGTTTTAAGTTGTTTTGGTTTACGAATTTGTTGAAAAACAAGTGGAAGACAATTTTAGTAGCTATACAAGTGTCTAATATACCTACGATTGTTTTGACGTGATTTTTTTTACTGAGATGCTATAAATAAGCGGGTTAAAATTATACACGTAGAAAAAGTTAATTGAATGGTCAACGCCATCATTTGGTTAGATGGGTATTACCTACGTGTAATCATGACCTTCATATCAATGAAAAACTTTTTGTATTTTTCTTATTTACATAAAAAAAAGGATTTGTGTGAATCCCATTGTAGTTTTAGCTTATATGGTCAGTTATAGCTTTTAGCGGTTCTTTTAAAGGCAAGTACTTTTAAACACGTTAGCTAGCTACATAAGTTCTGTTGCGGATATAAATAATATGGTATTTTCGAGACCATTATATATTTTTTGTTTGATATGTCAGATAAAAACTGGCATGGAAAACACCAGAGCGGTGTAATTTATTTCATCAAACCGTACTTCGCCGACGGAGCCTGCAATTATTACCATGCAGATTGTTTGTTTATCATTTTAGTTTAATAATCTTTCAAAGTATGAGGAATCATTATCGTCTATACATTGGAGATGTTGATAGGCTGTTGTTAATTGTGTTATGAAACCTTGTACATTTCGCAAATGGTATGTATGTATATGGTCTCACTCTGAGTAAAAACATTCCATATTATTTAGAAAGATTTGTTTGTTTTTTTTTTCGTTTGATTGAATAAGATTTTTTGAGAAAAAATATCGAACCGAAGCGAAAGGTTTCGTACGTTTGGTGATAATTACGAAAACCTAAATAATATCTAAGAAGAGGTGGAACGTCTGGCGTTACGCACGTAATCTGTGCACGCAGAAAGTGGAGCGTAGAGCAATGCAACTCCCGCGATCTAGACGCGCTGCAGTTCTGTATCTAGTGAACGCACGACTCGCCACGAACCTAATAAACCTGCTGTACCCTACAACAACTTGTTATACAATTGCAATAACTTATTTCAACAAAAGTGACAAAATACACGCAGCGAAATAAACCTTTGATGAAATTAGAAGGGTTTGTGCGTAAACTATAAGCAGGTATGCACATTATAATATTTATTAGATTGCAAAACTTTAATTACAGGTACACGCCAAATATTATGGAAACTTTTGTTATTTCTTGGTTAATTATATAAGTAATTATAATTATAAATCATAATTTCACGTTGTAAAGGGGTTATTTATTGCATACGTTTTTATGTAAGTGTTAGTAGCTCGTTTGTCGTTATTGCTAATTTAAGCCTTTTGTTTGTCTGTTTATTTTATTGTACATATCAAGTAAATAGATAAAAGTAACACAATAGAATGAGATCATAAGGGAGAACAAATAAATGGTCACGTAATGGTAGTGAATGTGCAGTGATTATCGTTTATATGTGACATCCACTACATACAAATGTCACATTGTTGTCATTCAGTTGCAGTTGCCATTGGAATGACTTATTGAAGAGTGTTTATACTGTCCATACATCTGGTTAACAGTCTTGGTGGGACTTTGTTAAGTAAAACTGGTAGACAAGGTATTAACAAAGTAATTTTCCTACCTTTGTAACACTTTTCATAACTAATTAATTGCGCAAAGAAAAACTAATTTAATATTTCATATAGGGTGTAATCCAAAAGAAAAAAATAATGTGTTCTTTGTTGGTGAAATGGCTGCGCTGTATGATGCGTTTGCGCAACACCCGGAGGCAACACACGCGACCCTGAACTCAATTCGGCCGCGATCATTTTGCAACTAATCGTTGGTCGCTGCGGTGCGATGGACGTCGCCGGCGCAAATGTAAACATTTGCAGGCGTGAGCCGAACACGCGAGGCCGAAGTGGACGTGCTCTAACACTTCGTCCACCATTAAATGACTATCCTTGCTAAACGTAACGCTGCTGGCCATATTCAAATTAAACAACTTAAAGCCTTAAACAGATCAAAACTGTTGATGCGTGACTATTTTCAGTAAAAAGTCGAATGATACATTAGTAAATACTTATGCTCCTCCTAGCGTCAGCTTATAACCTTATAAAGAGATTTTGTACGTCAAGATATTTATTTATTAAATTAACACATGGAAACTTGCCATATTCCAAACGTATACATTATCTATCGTGTTAATTTGAATTTACAATTTACATAGGAGTGTTACAAGTATAACATTAGATCTTTGCGTGATATATCACAATTATGATTGGGACGTGACGATCTGCGTGTTTCTCTAAATCGTTGGAATTTCCAGACATTTTAATGATAACTCAAATATAATGTTTGCGTACTCAATTGTCGATGTAATTATTGTTCTATGATGGGTTAAACATATGAAATACTTAGTTACCAGCCTTACACGTGTAAGATCGGAATCAGCTAAATTTTAATTTTAATTACCAATTACAATTTTCTCGCTTATTTTCCTAGAGGTATTTCAATTTTTAATTTGGTAATTAAAAATTAATCGGTTTCCACCAGTCTCATATTATGTATTATCTCCTGTCTGTGTATGATTAAAATTATGCTGTATGCCTATAAGTATACACACATTATGAATCTAAATAAGAAGTATAATACAAATTACATTCACAAATTTAACTAACTGCGATTAAATTAAGTATCAAAACATTATATTATTAAAGTATACAAATGCGATCGCCATCAGTGAATTATGTAAGAACACAAAAGTTTTGATAAAAATTGCGACACGACCTCACGAAGAGCAAACTATTACGTTGGTAAGACTTATTATCACAGTACTTGTGAGTATAAAAGATTTTGAATGTCAATGCCAACAACCTCTGTATCAGCAAAACGGATATATGACCTTACACGAAGGTATTTCCAGTATAAGAAAACCACGAAATCGACATTGGATCTTTTGTGAATGTTTGCCGATTGATTCCAACGGTCCAACCAATCTTGTCTGACTAGACTTTGGTTGGGTAACCTGTTGTATTAATTAGCTAATTCGTTTTATGACGCACGTGATACACTGCCTTCCTATATTTTTTAGGTATCATATCTAATAATCTAAGTAAAATGTTTTCGAGAAACATTCAGACATTTTTTGTATAAGTATTTTACGAACAAAACTGTAGGTGAATAATTATTTTTTTTTTCATTAATTGATGCAAATTAATAGTCGACAACACAATTGTGAATTTATGTCTTTATAGCTGTTTAGTTTTAAATTGATCTAAAACAGGTTAAGAGCTGATAAAATAATTTGCAGCAGACAATATTGGAATTAATAAATCATTTCAACGATTCAAGATTTTATTTATATTCAATTTAAAATAGGTATTGTCACATTTGATGCACTGCAAAAGAAGAAATCTACTTTATACATGTTCTGTTATTAATAAAAGACGTTGCGAAATATTTAAATATTATGCTCTCTCTGGAGCCGCGTAGATCGAACTAGAGCAAGATGCAAGAATTAAATAAATTGCAAATGTATGTTTGATACGCATTTACTACTAAACATCTGAACCTATTTTGAAGTGTTTTATACAGATATAGGATAAGTTTAAGATGTCAAAGAAATAACAATTAATTTAGATAAACATGTAATTTGGAAAATTACAGTAGACATTAATGATATTATCTAATAACTTCTTTACATCGTCGAGACCTATTGTGTATTCTAGACGATAGTGTTGAAACATGGCAAGAATCATACAAATCAAACAGGATCTGTCTCATCATGGTGCTGATTACCAGGTTATTTTCACATTACGAGCGGTAGGTACATCACTTACATCGGTGCTACTCTATGTAGGTGCAAACAATGAAGGCTAGTGTAGGTCAGTGGTTATTTTCTTACACATTGTTCCCTGATTTGATATAATTATTGTAGTTTAGATAAAAATACATATAATTACGCGTAACTTAATGTTATGACTGCTATTTTATCTAGACATAGACAGGTGTTATATTAAATATAGCAAGCACTTTTCACTAGTTATGTTTATTTATTTATTTATTGGTTTGTCTACAATTGTTACACATACATTTACATTAGGTATACAAGCACATATGTTAATAAATAGCCTTTGTGTACAATATTACTTGACAAACACAACATTCACAAAATACATGGATGACAAGTTAGTCCACTCTTAATTATCAAAATATTATCCTATATAATAATAATATGAGTCCTATATAAAAGGAGGTGAGTATATGTATTGGCATACACTGGATATATTAATATTATGATATAGTTTCAGGATACATGATATTCTCCATGTTACCGAGACTTCAGCTCGAAAAGCAGGATTGGGAACGGCGTGCTTTTTAACCAGTAAGAGTTAGTAAGGCGGGAGGAGTCTTTCTCAAAAAAAGGTTACATGATACTATGGAGATTTAAAAAAAAAATTCAATCGGAAATTTAGGTATTGGCAAAATCTTATAATAATTATTCTTGGTATAATCACTTTTAATAGCGTTTTGATATAGTATACGATTTTGATATAAGAAAATAAAATTACCTACTTACTTCTTACTTAGCTAATGAAGGAAAATACACGACATCTGGTATCATGCAACTAGTTGCACTAACAAGTCTGATACTTATTAAGTTTTCCTTTGTTTTAATGAAACCATTGTATACAAGTGGGAATTTGTGAAAGAAACTCCTTCAATTAATTAAAGCCAATATCTATAGCTACGTACAATTATAATGTCAATTAAATTTATGTTTTAAACTTTTAAATGTCACGACTATAATTACAATTGACACAGTGTAAACAATTATTTATTTTATATTCCGAGTATTTTTTACAAGAAGAACGTAGAGGAAGGTTATTCATAAGTATATCTTATTACGACGTTTTGATATTATTCTTAAATCAATAATTTTTCTGCGAATATCTGATGATTATTATTACGTCATGATTATGAACATTACGAATAGCCAAAGTGAAATAAATCTTTCTTTGCCGTGTACACCTGCATGTTTTGCAACGTAATAAACTCAAAAACAACTAAACAGATTTTGAGATATGTCATTGAGGAATAAATCGTTGAAAATGTAGAATACAAATTAGACTATCAATATTTTTTCATATTGAAAAAAAAAAAGAAACCAGGAAGGATTATATGTAGATATATGTTATGTTAATTATATTTAAAATGATTTTATGGTATTCATAATAATTTATTATTTTGTGTCAACTGTTTTTATACCTGCTAGACTCGTCTTGTATTAAAAAATTGTAGGTTATAAAAAATCTAAAAAACTAGTTGTATTTGTGAGTTAAATGTAATTAGGTCTGGTTCTGAGTTAGTACCTACTTCCGAAATATTATCGGCAATAAAGGCAGATAAGAAATACATAGAAGTTGATAATGAACTAACGTTGGAGGAAAAATTGTAACGTTCAACAAATGGAATAAAGTTCAAAGCAAACAAATATACAAAAAGCAGTTTTTAATAGATGTAGAAATACCTATATATTACCAGTTTTGAATCCAAACGTTTGGTGCATTCTTCTAATGTTAGTTTTTGCAAAGAAGCTGCACATTTGCGAACAGATTAATTTTCAACGTGACAATTAAACAGTTATTGATATATTTATCTCTATATTTGGATATATTAAATTTCCAAACATTCCGAAGTGAGATAAGAAAGTGATTTATTAAATGCAAACAAGTGTATCGGGCACAGGCCAGGGTCCCTGACGTCAATGGACACACGAATAATGAAAAAGTGTTACTCGCTGTTCTTCATTTGTGCTTAGCTGATTTATTGACCTTCGGACATTTCCGATGTTAGCTTTCCTTGTAGCCTTGTAACCTACCATAAATAATTACGTGTCGATCGCAATGGTCCTTTGATTCAATTAAGCAATTCAATCTCACCGAACTACAATCTCTCATACACTTTTCACCTCCGACACTCTCTTGGTTCTTATCAACAAAATAGTTATATTGTATACATTTTCGATTTATAATCATTCATTCATAATATCGATTATGTTGCCGTTTATTATAGTTTTATTTGATAAGTTCATGTTACGATTGCAATTGAATTATGTAGTACCTATTAATGCACATTTTGACACGTACCTACCGTCATTCGAACACGATCTTCCTATTTTTATTTTAGTCACGTGAAGACCGATACGGGAAGGTCGTGGTATAGGCAACAATTACTAGTGTTGTTATCTTTCAGAAATGTTTTAAACGTGATTAATGTATGACTTGCTTATCAAGATCTATAGATGGCGATGATTACGATGTATTGGTATGTAGGTGAGTTATCGATAACGTATAGACGCCGCTGATTTACAGATTATCAAGCATGTGGATATGGTGGTCCTCGATGACACCGTGGTTTGGTTTCGTAGTGAGCCCGCAAGGGAGGCATGTTAATCTCGTGTCATGTCAGTGGCCAGGCGCGGTGACCTTACGTCACGCGCCTACCGCTTTGCGCCGTCACACGCGTTGGGAATACTAACACCAACAGATCGCCTTGGTGGATCCTTGGCTTCAAAACCGAGCTCCTTTGTGAGTAGTCTGTTGCATGTTTTCTACGATTCAGTCCACAGTTAATGTTTGTAGTACTATCAATACAATTGACATACCGACAAGTTGATAAACTTGCATCGTAAAAGCGGATGTCATTCACTGTAAACTTTTCTTCTGGAATTATCATTTCTGTCACCGACATTTGAATGTGAGGAATGGTAATTAAACTAGCAGTATCCTTTTCTTTAAAAATGTACTTCATCTAAATTGACTTCATTTGATCTTTACGATTTGACCTCCGATTGGGAACATGAGTCTCTGTGAGCCTAATTAGCGCCTGTCAGCTGTGGGTAACGGTAGGAGGTCGAAATCGCGGGAATCATTTTGGACTTGACATATTTAGTTCATTTGGTCATAAAATTAATTGCTTAAGAATTTCACAATTTATTTGATTAACTTACACGATAATTTTGATCAACATGAATCATTTGCAGATTATTTAAAAAGACACGTTCGTAAGTAGTTGCTTGTACGTGCGTAAAAAAGTAAACGTTTCAAAAACCACATTGTGTGACATTTTATAGGCTGTCGGTGTCTTAGCGTATGATCAAACTTCTTTGAGCTCATCACATGATTCAGCCGACGACGCAACTCGTTTAGATAATATGATTAGCCTCACCTGAGTGATCGATCTGTCAGACCGGCGAGGTCCTATTTCGGCAGTAAGTCCTCCAGGCCGAGTCGTACAAGTGCACATTCACTATATGTTAGAGTCGGACAGCTGATGTCCTGGTCAGATTAACTAGTGTATGGGTGGGGGCGCGGGGTTGCGTGTGAGCGTGAAGTATCGCGTTCGTATCGCGGCGCGCAAAAACGGCGCCTGCGCACGGCGTACAGGTGAGCTCGGTACTGGCGGCGCGCGCTGCCCCCGCGCGCTTTTATCACATCGCACTTCACACGCCTTCAACTTGACTCCTCATGTCATCGATTTGATGATTTACTAATATCGCACTATATCGGGTATTGATAATGAAGCCGGTAACTCGTTTTTATTATTTTTACTCCTATTTTACATTAAGTGTAGTATAGCAATTACTGTTGTACTACTCAATTGTAATATTAGTCCAAAATGTTCTCCTTGAGTAACCATTCCAGAGTGAGCAGTGTCTTTGAGCTCGTGGATGACTGTGTGTTAGTGTCAAATAGTAAAGGTGTGAACTAAATAAGGTTTAATGTGTGTTTGTGTTTACTCGATAAGTAGTCTGGTAAACAAAATCGTAAAGTTTAATAATTAATCATAAGCGTTCGTAGGTATTAATTTGTAACCGCCAAGCAGCAGTTATTTTGAACTACATTCAATAGTTTCAAAATAAAAAGGTTGAGTTTATAAAATACAATATTACATGTTACAATTTTCTATATATCACTGCATAGTAAATATCTAACTAATAAATTGGTACTTATATGCATTGGTTGTACTCTATTCGCGTTAAGTTAATTGAACTTTAGTAGGTATCTCAAGATGACCTGAAAATACTACTACTATAAATACTAGAAATGTTAATTTCTTCTACTTTTTTGATATTTCTAAGATTTACGCTTTTACATTTGGGTCCATATTTCAAATATTGATTTAACTGTAGTGAAATATTTAATCAGTTAATCGGGATATTCTAGTGTCAATGACATGGAGAGTGGGTGCAGTCATAATATAAACATTGTTCCATTTCACGCATAAAAAAGTGTCGTAAAATTGAGTTTATTTAGAATTTTAGCATCTTGAAGACACGAGTAAGTAGTTTTATTACTGGCTGTGCTTAGGTTTGGCCGTTATTTTCTGTCTATTGATTCAGAGTGTACACTTCTATAAGTTTGGCAAACTTTTTTTACCATTAATACTTACCATGTAGTTACCATATACTTATGTAAAGGTGGTAACATTGGTAACTAAATTCATGTGATCAATTAGGACTTTGACCTTTAAGTTTTTGTTGATTCACAAGTCCGGTTCCTCGAGATTATTACAAATATTGGCTTATCTGAAATAGTTCCTACTAATTTGACTGTTTAGTGTTTAGTGCTTAGGATTTCAGCATGCGTTGAAGCTTTAAATGCAACCGTTAATCTGTGTACGTTTCTATCAAATAAGTTTTGATTCAATTGGAATTTTAAATTTATTTTAATTACACATATGTACAATGTACATGTGTGTGCATTGTAATTATTGTCAAGAATTTGTTCGATTATATGATAATTTATGTAAATAGTGTACTGACTATTGAGTGCTAGTTCCTCTGACTTATTTCTGGGTATGTATAATTAGATTTTTTTCCTTTT
Source organism: Spodoptera frugiperda (assembly GCF_023101765.2). Lineage (NCBI taxonomy): Eukaryota > Metazoa > Arthropoda > Insecta > Lepidoptera > Noctuidae > Spodoptera > Spodoptera frugiperda. Next base: position 271,000 of record NC_064231.1, on the reverse strand, counting down.
AGATAAATTGAAACAGTAATTACGAATTACGTATAGGGAAGATTTTGATAGTGACTATTACAACCTCAGAGTATATAGGCCAAAATACCAACATTTATTTAACACATACAACTATTTCACTCTATTTCAAATAATTATAAAATGTCGAACATCTATTTCGTATATGTAAGGTAAATTCCACATGTGTTACAAACCTGACATACTTGGCATAGTACAATAATAATTACAATTGGCGACCTTGTACTAAGTTAAACTTTCTCGTAATTACACGTCTCTACCTCTCTTTTCCTTTACGAAAAAATGGGTTGTGAAAACCTCGTGCAATTATTGTAAATAAAACAACAGTAATAGTTTTTCATCATATTATGTTGATTACATAATCTAAAAAAATAAACTAGTAAGTAGATCAGATCACTAGTAAGTAGACAAGGGTTAGACTGAATCAAGACTGTTATGTTATTACGTTTGTTTCGATTTATCTCAGAGTTCGTTAGTTACTTGAATGATTTACATGGCTTGGTGCCAATTACATAAACCACATAAAATTTAAACAATAAATTTAATTATATTATAATATTATTTAATTATTAAGTGAGATACGACGATGTGTGAACGTGTGCATAGATGAGGAAACCGTATACATTGGGAAATTCACGGTATCAATACTGTTTTTATAAGACTTTTAACGGGTTTTATAACCTTTTTCGTGGAAGATCAATGCTTCTTTATTTTTTATTAATGTCATTTCAATTTTCGGATATATTTCATAAGATTCTTTATTAGAGGATAACTTTAACGTTGTCATCTAAGTTCTGATGAAATAAATAAATATGGTTGTTATGTTATATCAATTTAAAACTCATTTTTGACCATTTTCAGTCGGATTAGTACGATTGTGTCAGTTTTCTCACTGGGTTAGGCACGTTACTCATATTTCGCAGGTAATGTGTGGAAAAGGTGATGTTTATAACTTAATCTTTCTATTGTTTGAAATAATATAAAGTACCTAATGCCTTTAGGATTCCCAGAGTTATGGAGGTAATAGTCCATTCCATACATAAATCGTAAAACTTGGTCAGGTCAGGTTGATAAATGTGTTGCAAATGATATTTTATTTATTTGCTTTAGCGTTCCGGTTTTTGAAAAATCTGTATAGATTTTTTTTAATTAACCTTGAAAAAAGTCAAACCACTTTACATATTTAGTAACGACTAGCAACTTAAAAAAAATTAGAACGCTAGACACCGCAAGACACCAATTAATGAAAACAAAACATATTTTGCTTTTGGTTCCAGATTTCTTCTTAGGGGCGTTGGGTGTCGTGTGATGTCTAAATCATAAATTAATACTTTGACTGCCAACAAAAATTTGTTAAAGGCAAATCCTACGCTAGCGCCGGTAATCTTTACCCCCCAGGGCGGTTAATGTGTTAAGGATGATTTAATTTTGTGGTCATTTAAATTTTCGAATGGTATTTTTGCTTCACGGAACCCCGCTAAACATATTTTAACACATACGTACGCGGACGTCGCGTCGGCTAAATACTATGAAAGAAGTTGGTCGATGTTGTCGCGGTCAAATTCGAGGAGGTAATCAGTGTTTGCACATCGAGGCCTCCGTACCTCTAGAGCACTTAATCTGTTGATCGTCACAGACATATAAACAATCATAATGGGGTATCTAGTAGATTGTCTTTTAATGACCTTCTAATGAAGTCTACTTACAAAATAAATTTTCTTACACCTTTTGTTCCACAACAGAGCTAAACAGCAGTGCACATTATGAGATGTAAACACTTACACTTAGTTCGTTGTAAATTATGAAAGTGTATTACTTTAAACCTATTGCAAATTCAGACTTCACCTCTATGTTAACAATTTAAATAATTGCAGTTTCATCGTAACTCATGAAAACCGAGACCTTTGTGCTAACTCAAAAAGTATATTTTATTGAAGGACTTTTGAAACGGCAAAAATTTTTGTTTGCCACTCAAGTAAATCATGTCAAAATCTTTTATTAATCTGTGTTGAACATCTATGTAACTATCCATCCGACTCTATTTAACCAACAAATATTCTTCTGGTATAGAATGTATGTATCTAAAATGTTTCCTCCATTAATTAAATAAAAAAATATCATAGGCGTACAATTTAAGTTAAACAAATAATTCAATTAAATGTTTTGTAGACTAACCTTTTGACGGGTTAATTGGTTTTTAATTATTTTTACGAAATACAATTTACATAATGTAAACATGTCTCAATTAATGTAATTAGGTAGAAAATACAAAGTAAAGGAGCAACTAGGGCAAGGGTAGAAATAAAAAGAAGTTGTATCTACTCGTCGAACAATGTACATTAGAGTATTTTTATTTATTTCAGTACAAACAGATTATATTTTAGACATTAAATACCAAATGATCAGCGACGCTATTCTACGCTACGCTATTCTAAAAAAGAAAAGAAAGAAAGAAAAACATTTATTTCACACGCAAAAGAAACAAATGGCATGTAGGTACAGTTTATGAAAAGATTTGTATAATAATATTATATATTGTATGGATTTTATAGGATGTTACTCAGAGTGGAGTAAAAGGAGGGTAGGGAGGTCTTTGCCCTGCAATGGGACGATCATGGCTGAAAATGGAAACGTAACAAAAATGAATTTCATACGTATATCTGTCCCAAGTCTGCAATGAAATGGGACCAGTTCAGCATGTGCAAAACAGGGCTTTGCACTGGTATTCTACTGGCTACCAGTGATTTATGGATGTGCAAGCAACCAATGCAATTTAGTTAAAAAAAAATTAAATCCTAATTTACATACAGTGGTGCGTCTGCTTGTTTGCGCCTTATCCCATCCTATTTACCTTTCTGTTGATTGAAAAATTAGCCCTAAATTAATCTAATCTATACTTAATAGGAAACATGTAACCTCTAAAAAAAAGTTTATATATTTATTATTTATGTTTAGAAAAATATTAGCGACCACAAATTAGTTCACACCATACAATTTACATTACAAAATGTCGGCCCATAAATCTTATGATAACACATGTAAATGTATTCTATAATGCACTTTTGTCTTTTGATTTATATAAGTAGTTTGATCAAAGTTTTTATGTCAATTTTCAAATATCATTAAATATCTAGACACACGGCAGTGTGTCCGCCAAGTTCGAGCAAAAAAACCGACACACCGGCCGTGGGTTATATTACACGAACCATTTCGGGCCAAGTTCGACCCACCTATAACTCAAAATCTATTTTATCTACGCATATGAAATTTCTAGTATCTATTGAGATCTACTTACTTATCTAAAATACAAAATTTCATTAATGTACCTATTGTAGATCTAGAGATATTGACGTCAGAAAATCGCTATTTTTACTATACACTCACTGACTGACTCACTCATCAAAAACCTAGACCACTTCCAATAGTCGTATTGACTTGAAATTTGGCATGGAGGTAGGTTTTTAGGTCAAGGTAAAGGAAAAAATCTGAAAATGGCCAAGTGTGAGTCGGTTTTAAAAATAATGAAGGTGTAAATTCATACCCCTAAGGCATTAAAACAAAAAAATTATCTATATCTTCCAATGGTCGTACCGACCTAAAATTCGTTACGAAGGTTTGTATTTAGTCAAAGTAAAGTAAAATAAGAAAAAAAGAAAATAAACCTTACAAAAATAAATGAAATCCCACCCAAAACATAAATGTGAAAGGATGCCAAGTTCGATAATAATGGAATGCTTCGCCTATAAAAGAAGTGAGATCTAAATAAGTACCAAGTTCCATACACAGACCTCAGTTAAAAATGATATAACTTGGCAAGTTTTAATAGAAAATTATATACTAGACTCATTGCGTTTAGTAGGTTTATAACAAAGTGTGTGAAAACTTGCCAACTTGTTATATCATTTTTAACTGAGGTCTGTGTATGGAACTTGGTACTTATTTAGATCTCACTTCTTTTATAGGCGAAGCATTCCATTATTATCGAACTTGGCATCCTTTCACATTTATGTTTTGGGTGGGATAAAGTTATTATTATTTCATTATTTTGATAATTTTTTTATCGTAATCGTAGTTTGAACTTCGAAAATTCGTTATAAATTCCTATTCTAGTGGAAGGATTTTTCTAATCAAGGAAAATCATTCAATGTTTTTCTCCCACCTTGGGCGAGGCGAGAGAAAGTATCGGACTCTGACTGACTAAAAACCACCAGTTTCTACTCCTGCTTTCCCAGCTGGAGCCCGGTTACCCGCTAGACAGTCCGCAGCTCTAGTGGAGGGATGAAGTTGCTAATATGTATATTGAGGAAACGTAAAACTTTTGTATATGCACCCTCAGCTCATACTTAGTTAATAACTATCTATGTTTATTCATTAAGGCTATATAAAACGCGACAATGTATCGGATTAATAGATCGTTTTTATATCTCATTTTGTTTAGTTTTTTATAACTTGTCTATAACTTGACTAATGGTAATTGATGCAGTTGAAAAGTAGGTTATTTGGTGTGTTTTTAAATAAACTTAAAATAAAAACCGGCCCAGTGCGAGTCGGACTCGCTCATGAAGGGTTCCGTAACAGCAAGTAGATGACATAATATAAAAGTTGTAAAATAACTTGGTTTTACATAGTGTTTGTATGAACGACAAAGTTATATTTGCGGTTTTTGAAAATGTTTTATTTCTTAAAAACTAATAATGATATCTCGTTCAAACCAATTTTCGTTGTTAGTTTCCATTGAAATCTACAGCATATATTTTTTTCAGTTTTCTCACTCTCTTATTTTAAAAGTTAGAGGGGGGGGGACACACATTTTTCCACTTTGGAAGCATCTAACTTTCTAACCATTGATTTTGACGAAAAGTGATTTTAGAAACCTTAATGTCTTTTTTAAAGACCTATCCATAGACACCCATCATGGATATGTAAGCTGAAAAAATTATTTTTTTAATCAGTTCCATGTGTGGAGTGCCCCCCTTTAATTTTTAAAATTCTAATAGCGGTTACCAAAATACACCATCTTACAAAGTTTCAACTATGTAGGCCCAACAGTTTCGGAAATAAATGGCTGTGACATACGGACGGACGGACGGACAGACAGACAGACGGACGGACGGACAGACGGACGGACGGACGGACAGACGGACGGACGGACGGACAGACAGACATGACGAATCTATAAGGGTTCCGTTTTTTGCCATTTGGCTACGGAACCCTAAAAAGGATGTCCTCAGTTTGACCTGTATGTATGTTTGTCCGCAATTATCTCATATTCGTATTAATCGATTTTAATGCAGTTTTCAGGATAGTATTTTTCAGATAGGAGAACAGGCAGGAGGTTTTAGGTATTACCCGGCTTAAAATAATGGAGGTTCAGTGTGAACTTCCATTATTTTTTAAATTTAACTTTTGAACGAGGTTCCATATTTTTTAAACATATATTCCTCTATTGCATTGATAACGTCGTCATATTATCTGCATACTATTGACGTCGTAGACGACTTGTACAGAATTTGACCTTTCATAGTCAATTCCTGTACAAGTTTATGAATGCCCGGAAAATAAATTTATTAAGATATTGAATATTTTCAGAAGCACAAACGTCGCGTTGTTGTTTGCGTTGATTTATTTAACATATGTTTTATATTCATTAGGTAGTAGATATTTTTGAATAGATCTATAGTTAACTAAGCAGAGATCTTTAATATACTTTTGGCAAGTAAATGGCAAGGGTGTTTAATGAATTTGATATATAAATTAATTATACACATATGCTAATTATCAAAATAGTTCATGTTGTTTTTTTTTTAATTTTGGCATTTTGAAACTTGTATTGCCAAGTAGTATTATAGGTACAAGTATAACTACAAGTCTTGATTTATGTAATGCAGTAGTTGATTACGATCTAGAGCGTTCTACTAGAGATACTCCAACAGAGGACGTATAATGATGACAATCGATAAGTAACACTAACTGCCGTACTCAGAGACATTTAATGATTACTATCTTAAACTTAAACTATCCTTAGTAACGATATTGTACCGAAAACAATTCCTAAGGAATAGGTTAAGTAAGCATTAAATGACTCTGAGTACGGCGATTAGTATAACAATGTATATGCTTAGTATGTACCTTATCAAAAGAAATAAACCGTGACGTCATCGGATGAAATTATCATAATAGACGTACAACGGTCAACTTCATGAAGCCTTGCACATAATTAATGTATGGACGTAGTCATACAACTGTAGGTACTAATGAACATTATGTACAATTCTGTACATGTGTGCGGGCACTTTGCGTGAATTACTTATTTACTCTCGCGACTGGTTTACTTATGTTAATGTTGTTGTAGGAACTAAATACATATCTAATAAAATATTCTAAAAAGCCATGGTAAAGGTGATTATTAAGAGCCTGAGTATTGTAATCACCCACATTTGTACGGTAAGTGTGCAAGAACCGTATAAATGCAAATATGTGGAACTTGAATTATATGTCGGTGTGTATTGTTGTTTCGGAAATAAGCAATTATCCTTAAAACGGTATTGATAAAAACTTATTCAATTACGGACATACATATTAGTCAGCCAAACTTTACCTCCGTTGATTACTTAGTTATTTCTTTACTTGGTTATTAGTCTATGAAAATTATATAGCAACCTGAAAACGCCTTACACATGTATGCTGTGACAGACAATGTAATGTCTCACGTTAATTATAACTCAAAGTAAAGTTATATAATTTCTAAATATAGATTCATAATTATAAGTACCTTGAACTAAGTATAATTTTAGGAACCTGTTCCGAGTCTGTGTGAAAATAAACATGTATAGTGTGAAATACATGACATATTATCTTAAGAGGTTTGAGTTTAATCTTTTTATTGGGTTTAGTAAAAAGATAAAACAGTTGAGGAGAAATTATTACTTACTTTTTCCTTGGAGAATTCTTTCCCTATGTTGGGGAAAATCGATTACGTTATATGTATTTTTAGTAAATAAACTACCTACGTTTTGTTCATTTCTACTTTTTTCTACAGACAATATTTTTTATTTGTTTTTTTTTTTAATTTATACCATTTTTACAATGAATACAGAGTTATGCATATTTAATAGCAACCAAAAATCACTAAGGTTTAAACTTGTGCTATCACGAAACTATCTCAAAATCGAAATTATATAAAATGAGTTTTTACAAATATATACGTTATTGTCGCTAACAATATACATGAAAAAAAAAACTTGAAGTAACAGTATATATGTTTTTTTTGTGGTTTAAAGTATCACGCAAGTGAAATACTTACTTAAATGATTTTTCAATTAAATCTAACTGCGTCTACCTACAGTTAAATTTATGTCAAGAATCTGAAATGAGTTGTGGTAACGGGTCGCGAACCCGGTGGTAAATTGTTGATTCGAATAACTACTTATACTTAATTCGTGTTTGTAATAAAGTACCTATATATCGAGTTGACGTGTTAAAAAGTACAGTTTGATTGAGTACTTCTACAATATGTGACGAGCCGTCGACTTTACGTCATGAACGACAAGTTGGTTGAAAGAAATCTTTTCATAATCATCAGAAGTTGTAATAGTATTTATATAATTTTACTTATGATCGTGGGGATGGTATTCCCTACTTATGTTTTGTTAAAATCAGCTCATGTATTTCAAAGTGAATGCATAATCTGGATTGATATGGCTCATAAAATGATCTCACTTAGCGAAAGAGCGGACAGGACGCTAATGGAAATCCCGTCTAGCCTGCAAAACGATAAAACGACGCCATTTTGGAAAATTACCCGAGGGATCATTGCCATTCTAAGTTGCCGGTCAACTTATAAAAGTACTAAACCTTCGTAACTGCATTCAAATAGTAATCAAAATAGAGGACTGCTGATGTTTGACGTCATAGTGTAGGCATGTGGAAAAAATATCTGCATCGGTGTAGTCCAAAAATAACTTGGACAAGTTATTGTATATAAATTTATTTGTAGTGGAATATTTCTGGATTATTATCAATTTTTTATAGGTATTTAAGCCGTATATACCTATTAATTGGTTCTTTATTGCGTCAGTAGTGCTCACAAATAGCTACACACAATTTAAGACATGATGAATAAAAATATTAACTTGTTGTTGTTCTATTCATAGAATTAACGGCATCTAAATAAAAAATATCGAGAAATATGTATTTTGTTATTTATGTAATTTCATCTTTTTTTTAATTTGGTTTTTCTTGATGGAATTATTTCTGTGATTCAGTAAGGATTTTCCGAGAATACATTACTTATGTTTATGTAGGTATCAATAATACATAGTAATAAATATATATTATGTTTAATAATATTTGTGGTTAGAGGCTTGCTTCCGCAGTGTGCTTGATACATCATGACGTTATAGTGTTCTAGATTTGTATCGAATCTTCGTAGAACAAGTTCGGAACTGTATCTTGTTTCCTGATCATAAAACGAGTATGTATCAACATGTACATACAGATATGTGCTCGGGGTGTGATAATAGGCTAAAGATGCCTGTAGCTCTATTTCTACTCAGCTCAGCTCTTCTGAAAGCAAGCAAGCTGTGTTGATTTATGGTTTAATTGGTTTATAACAGTTCTTGTTGATATCGCTAAAAATATAGATCGTCGACTTATTTTTAAATCACAGCGTGATAAGAAGCGATCTTTGAGCCTCTTAAAGTTATTTTGGGAATACCAAAAAGAATATTACGAGTTCAAAAGTATCTTTTAATGGGGGATTTCAACAGAAAACGGGCTCATTTTTTTAGTAGTAAGTCATTGAACTTGATTATTTAAAGGAAACTTTGTATATATGTAAGTTCTCATTGTTGTCTGATTTTTATCCGAGCTTATAGTTTCACACGGTTAGAGCAACTTATGTATATGTATATTTCAATTTTAATCTATGATTGCTTGCTATGGGATTATTGACCGCTCTTAGGCTTGCTATCAAAATACTTCAGCTTCATGGGGCCTACAACTGTTACACTCTTGTAATATAAATAAAAACAGTTTCAAATCGTCTAAAAGTACCGTATGGTGTATAATCAAGGATTTACCGTACTTTAATCAATACCAATTTTATGTACTTAGATTTATTAAAATTATATGTGTACTTACAACTTAAATACATGAATGAATTCCATCATGGATTGTAGTGAACGTAGTGGTTCTCTTCAAATAATATTAACTCGATCTAGAATAATAAGCACATATTATACATATATTCGCTACGTTTTTGAATTCTTCACCGCTGCATGACATTATTTCTTGGACTGAAACATAGGTACTTAGTTCCCATATTTAATCTAAGTCTATCACGAGCTGTTTCTCAGAGGACCGCAATAACTAATACTATTATTATTATATAGGTAGGTACGACACCGCGATAATTTCCATTATAATTGTGAATTTATTGTAACTGGACTATATATACATATAGGACATATATATAGAAAGCCTGTGGCATTATGTTCACCTTAGTACCATTATTGTGGAATAAGCAAAATAAATATAGGTACATGTTATGTACCCAATATAAAGATGAAGAATCAAACATAGTTGCACTTATTGATCATGTAGGTACCTACTTAAGAAGTTTTATATCGTAATCATAAAACGGTAAAACGTTTAGATGACTGTCAGAGATTCGTCATTTGTGGAATGTTTTTTTTAAAGACACATAGGTATATACACTCAGAAGGTAAACATAATCCCTCAAGACAGGTAGAAGTGGATATAAATGCCTGATTGTGGTTAGTTAAATTATGTATTAAGATTTATAGGTATTACGGTTTTTCAACAGAAAACTTACAGCTCATCTAATGGTACACTGTAAAACTTTAACTTTATTAAGGTTTAACATGTAAGAAATTATAAAGACATCCCTCTAATTACACATTAATTTAATTACCTAATATAAATTCTATCCTCGCGGTAAGTGTAGCAAAGGAGCAGACGGTTCACTGATGGTATGGTATGAATTTGTATTTTCAAGAAAATTTAAAATCCTTCATTTTAAATTCCGTATTCTCAAAATATAATAATATACTAAAATATATACGGATTCTTTAGGTATATTATAGTTTGATGTGTAGTCACTCAGATTTGTATAGATGATATGCCTGGCTATACCTTACTATAATATATAATATAGCTTGGTGTGTGACGGCCTTTAGACACACTGTTTACGAGACTTACCACGAATAGTTTGTGGAGTAATCACTAGCCTTACTCGTTCAGTACTCACGTGCAATTGCACGTGTTGGTACTGATTCAAGAAGAGTAGTTTTCTGGCATTTATTGCCTGCATTGCATTGTGTCGGGGATTCGGAACCGATTGGGAATAATTCTTTGTTCCAACTGCCAATGTTATGTTATGATATGACACGGGAGAAAGTTAGAGAGTGAGGTTGAGTTACATCCGATGTTTGGCAAAAGTAGTGATAATTGAATAACCCCTTAAAAGGGTAAAAGACGTGACGTCATAATTGTTTACTCTACTATTTAGTCATGATACACATCAGTGACAATAAGGTTCACCATTTATGTGATATTTATCAGCCTGGGTATAAATAATATGTGTTAAAATACTAAAGGGAAATATTTTTAACACAGTCCTTATATACTTATATATATAATTATGTTTTGACAACGATGACCAGCCGTGTAAGGTTAATCAGACGAAATGTAAATATCACGACTTTACGTCAACTGTATTGTATTCCTAGAAAAAATACTTCAATTGTTATTTACCTATTAACGCAGTTTTTATTACATTATTTCAGTTCAAACAAGGTTGAACTTAGTATGCTTATTCTAATAAAATTAATCAAGTAATATAAAACTTTTCCGTTAGTAAGTAAGTGACTTACTGACTACACGAAGCCGGTTCAGTAGCCTTGGCAGTTGAAACTTAGTATGTATGTTCCTTAGGGAGTATAGGTGAGCACTATAAGAGATGATTTCTCCATATTTTCATGGGTATAGGAAAAGCGGTTGCCAGAGGCTAGTTTGGTAGCTACCCAATACTGTAAGTTTTATTTTAATATTTACTACTTCTTTTTGTGTTGAATTTCTTCTTCTAGTTTGAACAACTCGACAGACAAACGAACAAATGGACTGTACAACAAGCATATTATAATTATGAGTATCGCTATACCGTTTTCCCTTTAGAGATACGGAATCCTAAAAATATGAATTGTTAATGAACTTGTGTTAACTAAATACCGTAACAGTTTTTTTTATATTGTACGTTGTCACCCAATTTAAGTACCTATTCAATTTAAAACAAGGTAGGTTATAGATTGACTAGGTAATCGACCTATAAGTAATAAGTATACATTTCTAACTGTCAATTGCTTAGAAAATAGTTTCAAACTTAATTATTAAAAAGAACAGGGAGGTCCATTGATAATTATGTATTTTTAAAATGATTTTATATCTCCATACTTAGGTATGGAGATATAAAATCATTGCTATGTTAACAATACATATGACTGTCCATTAAACCGATTTTAAAAACAAAAGGTAAAAACTGTAAAGCAAAAAAAGAACAACGAATACGTCATCCGGACTGATTGATTTGATTACCCATCCATTATACTAAATTAACAGAACCGGTATACTACGTATAACCAATATGGGTACAAAGTTCCTGTCAATACTAATTTGTTCAAGCCTGAACACCAGCTACTGTTAACCGTTGAGAAGTTCCCTAAAATATTGTACTACTTTATCATCAGACCTCTAATGATAAATCACATCAATTTATCTCTATTTTAGTGTAAAGTTCTCATCAATACAAAAAATTCAAGCCCAACATGGCGTCATTGCTGTAAACTTTGAGGAGTTCCCTCGACTGTCTCTGTTCTCCATCATCAGATCGAATCAAATCTTTATCAAAGTAATTTGTGTATTGGTTTTAAAAACTTAATAAAAAATTAACAAGAATACTACACTTTTTAAAAGTTCGCCTCGGTTTCCCTGTGATTCCATCACCAGGTCACAACCTGGGCTGTATGTGGGAGTATGTGGGAACACCACAATATTAAAAAAAAAACAACAATGAAAATCGGTCCACAAACGGACTAATCGCGTAAAACATACAAACGTATTGACAACCTCCTCCTTTTTTGGAAGTTGGTTAATATACAAAAAAGAAGATTAAAATGACTTGTTTCTGTACCTACCGGTTTATGTTTACCTGAAAATGAAATAAATAAAATATTTGAAATGTCTGATTTAATATTGTACGTATTATTTCTTGGCCAAGGTTTTATTTTTAGAAAGAAAATGTACGTTGCTGAAGGTGTATAAATAGTGCATATAAGTTTATATTTAGTTTACGACATTATTTTACATTCTTTCCGTGTTAACGTAAAAATATTTTTAAATGAAACTAACAGGTTATGTGTTTGTCAAACAACTAGTACTACAAGGGGTATTCCCACACCAAAACATCAGCCAATTACAATGTAGTGGTAAAATCCAAGTTTGAAAAACATGGCAATTTAAAAGAGAATCGTATTTTTATGGCAAAAATCCCAACGATACAAGAAAGTATTTTTTAATTATAATATTAGAAAACTTTTACGTTGGAAATACCTGGAAAAATAAATCTATTTTAATAATTAATGTTAAAAATCTTAATGATAAACAATACCAACAGAAACCAGGCTTAGCAAGGGTCTAATTAGGTACGTACGGCAAAAGTTAGAACGAAGTGGTTTTTAGTCAGTAAGATTCTCACACTCCCTCCCGCCTCGCCCAAGGGAGAAGTCATAAGATAGTTTCCCCCCCTTAAAAAAAACATTTCTAGCAATAGACAATTCGGTGAAAGACAAATTTTATTTTAATAAACTTCTATCATAGAAAGGTCCACCAAGACAAATATTTGGGCTGAATCAAAGTGCTAATGATCAAGGTGATTTATTTTAAGCAAAATGTTCTAATACATAATACATAGCTGGTATTTATAGATACATGAAATGGTAATTTCCAAGCATACACAGTGGTAAATATAATATTAGAATGATACTTAAAATATGCAGGTATTAATATATTAATCGTCAACATTTGATTAATTAAAAATTCAGTAAAGTTTGCGAAATCGACCTTAATTTATTTTATTTGCAACATGTTTAAGCTCCTTAATATTATTAATTTATGTGAGCTAAATATAGCTACATAGGTGTGTAACTAAATATAGTTATCCAAGAATACAATGATGCTTAAGTAGTGATTCCAGACTATTGTGACAGGTACTCAAAACTACGAATGTGTTCGAAATGAATGAACCAACAACCACGAGTAAGCCGATAACATAATAATTAATTTAGTATATCTCACGAAAGTTACAATAAAATCGAACCAACAACCTTTAAATTATCTCACAATATCTTTTCTTTTCAACGAATTGCATATACCTACCTAAAATATAGGTAATTTTGTCAGGTGTCAAAGGAAGGAAAATCGAACGAACGGTGTTGCTAACGGTTTCAACTTAGCTTGCTAAGAATGGACATTACGTTATTCACTCTTTTTTTTACAGGTAAATTACCGAAAATTAACATTTTCGGTATTTTATATATCTACTATTTCGGAAATTTCAATGACAAAGAATAAAATAAGGAAAGGTAAATGGCTTCCAGACGCACATTAATGTACATTCATTAGATTTAATTATTAAAATACTAACCTATTTATATTGTATTTCTGAATTGTGAACGTTTTGTTGTAATTAGGCCCCAAAAGGCAACGCCTCTGGTGTTTCAAGTGTTCATGGGCGGCGGCGATTGCTTACCATCAGGTGATCCATCTCCTCGTTTACCGGCTTATTTCATAAAAATACCTATAAGTATTTAGTTACAAATCAATGGTTTGTTTTCTAATTATATTGTAATGCCCTTAGTACATTTTCTTAACATAAGATATGCATAATGAACCTTAACATCATATTATATCACGGTATGAGGATAAGACCCATTTTCATAGAAATAATAGGAACCGAATTCCAATTAGAAATGCTTTTGTAAAAAACACAAAGATGTTCTAACACATGCCAATAACGATAGTTTCGTATTTAAATGATGTATCGGAGATAATAGAGGTGGTAGAACACTAAAGGTTAATTAACCTGTGGCAGTGGCTAAACAAGAAATACTAATGTTTATGTTTGCAACGTATCATAAAGTATAGCAGGACAAATATGTATAAAACTTATCATTATGGATATGACGTATGTATCTTGAGTCCGGTTTAACAGGTATTTAAGTAGGCAATATTAATATGTAAAATATTCAGTATATGTATAACAATCAGGAGACGTGGCGGTATGTTTACTATTAGGCGCAGTATATGTCGTAGAACAGCAAAACTATTTCGAAGAATCGTATCCTTTTAGTACTAGATTGATTTTAGTAGATCCTAGATATTAATTGATTTTAGTAGATCCTAGATTGTAGTATAGATAACGAGATTTTTGACAACAATCTTCTATAAAGTCGATAGAATCCGTGTTATTTACAAAAACGAATTAGAACAGACTGTCATGATCTTGATTTTCATAATGATGTAATGCAGTTCAAAATATATAAAAATGTGATGAAAAACAATTTTCTTCTGTTAGTAGATTGTATCATCATCATCATCATCATCACCAACAGCCTATAAGCAGCCACTGCTGACCAAAGGCCTCTTGTCGCACGGAGGTTTGAGCATTAATCACCACGCTTGCTCAATGCTGGTTGGCGATTTTGAACTTATAATTGTATGATTGACATATATTGCTTCTGAACAGGTTCGAGGTTAACTGAGCTACCTAGTACTTACATAGAGTTACACATATCGAGCTACGCATTCATTTATATTATAATTGTCCGATAACTACAAGGAGAATAGAACTAAACTAGATGAATTTATAAATGTAAATTGCATAGTATTGCGCTAAGGTTAACACGTGCCGAGACGTGTAATCAATTGAAATTATAAATACATACATATATTAAAACAGTACAAGTACGTACATAAGCACATTCACGTTGCAGAAATTGTCAAGTTCAATTATCCATTTTTGTTTTTGATTTTATCTGCGTAAACGTATCTGTCGGATCATTTCTGCATTAACTTTATTTACCAATTTTGAAAGAAAGAAAGAAAGAAAAATCATTTATTCGGCACCGGGCACGATGCACCAAAACAAAACACAAAATAGAAAAAAAAATGGTAAAATTAATTAATACATTTAAAAATCACAAAAAAGTGCACTATTTACATTATATATAAAAAAAACACAAAAAAAATCTCGAGTTTGTTCTAGTCAGGACAAGGTTTGTGTGAGAGTTGTATTTGAAAATATTACCGCGATCGAGAATAGCAGCCATGCGACGACGTTTGATGGATGGAGCAAGGGAAAACAGAAAACATAATAAACTTTGACAAATTCTTTTTCCAACAGCCCTGACGGTCGTGTTTTTTAGGCAATAGGTGGCCAACGAGCAGACAGGTCACTTGATGGTGAGCGATCAGCGCCGCCCATGGACACCCGCAACACCAGAGGGTAATGTTTATATGTTGGTAACATAGACATAGTTAACGTAGGGACATTTTTTTAAGGAGGGAAAATCATCGAATGACTTCTCCCGCCTTGGGAGAGGCGAGAGGGAGTGCCAGACTCTTACTGACTAAAAACCACCCCATTCCTACTTTAAGCCGGAACCCCGGTAAACTCGTTAGGTAATCCGCAGCTCCGTATCGGGGAAGGTTGAGTCAATGGTTTTTATACTTGTAGATGTGTCCTGCTGTTTTAAGATTTTAAATTGAACAAAGAAGTTAGTTAAGTTAATGCACAATTTTGCAGCAGTCGTCCTCTAAATCTCGTGTGTTTGTTCCGTGTTATGTTAAGCGTCACATTATTTTGTGTTACGGTATACTTAAATGCAGTGTTATTTACATTACATTTACTTAATATATTCCAGTTATTTTGGACCGATATTAAGATTCAAAGTTTAAATGTCATGTACACACTGTGACATTTAATTTTCAAAAATGAATATTTTTGTGGTACTAAATAATCTATTTATTTTCTGTTTAATATTAAAATGAATGCTTTATATTGCGCTATTAATTAAGTTCTTTATGTTGTAAAATATCTGTATTTAAAACTAAATAACTTTAAGTAGTGTTTTCCGTTTAAAACCAATAATTTGTTATTATGGTTATTAATACAAAACAATTACATGATCGGTGACTATTAAAGAAACATGTTGTGTCTACCAGCATAATATAAAACATTATGTTGTGCTTGTTATTCGCGCTTTATATTTTGTTAAAGTTGATGTATCACGCGAGTAAAGGTTTCTGAAAAGGATTATAAAAAAATAGATTGTAATATGGACAGGTCATTGAGTTTATTGCCAACACCTGACTGAAGTCTAAATCGAAAAATATTTTTTTTTTTGAATCCGTAAATAACACTCGGCATGTAATTATTTATTTCGGCTATTATATTTTACGTAGTAAAAAATACTTACTACCAACCACACAAAATGTTTTCATTTATATAATTTAAAGTATATAATTATGTATGTAAAAAATAATATCTAGTTTTGGGTTGCCGTATTCCTGTAGTTATTAGATAATTATTATGAAATAACATTTTCTAATTCTTACAAAAAATAAACGAGTGCACCAGCTTACTATAAGACAGATACACAATATTAACTGGATTTTTGAAACATAATTGTTACCTCAAAGATGTTCTTTCTCCAATTTTCCTCGTTATTCAAAGAAATCAGTTATTAGTAACTGTTAAAATACTGACGTCACATAAGTTCCCACTTTTATAAAAATCTAAGACTTTTCCTGTGATAGGTAGTACCTACTGTAAATAAAACTTTGGCAAATTAAAATTAATAAAATCAAATAATTTTGTAGGAACGTTATAATTGGAAATCATAAAACCTAATTTATTCACGATGTTTTCCTTAATCGTATGTCATTGGTGTCTTAATAATCTTAAAAAGAACATTAACAGACTCACATTGAAAAGTCACACTCACAGAAAAAGTCAAATTGGTCAGCCGTTGGTATGTTTTAAACACCCTGCCCTCATGCATGGCTTAAATCTCAGGTTCAAAAACACATTGTATGAATAACGATAAATTCTAATATTTAAATAGCTATATGCAAAACAACAGAATTAAGGAAATAGTAAAATATACGTCGAAGGTGACTTTTTATATAATAAATATTATCTATACATGCATAAGTCAAATTTCGATTGAGGAAGCCAACATAAAATAAATTGTTCACACTGTTTTCCAATAGATTGGAATTGGCAAAATATTAATCATTTTTTATAATCGTGATAGTGACCTTTTCCAAAGAGTAGACAAGATACCATAATATATGCTATCTTGTCTAATCTTTGGAAAAAAAGTTCTTCGTTGTTAAAAAAAGTCGATTTCGATTATTGATTATTTATCTATACATATAATAAATCTGTAGAAGGGTCAATTCTGTACATTGAAAATATTGAAAAAATAAATAGCAGGGGGTGTTACTGGATCGACACCAAACCCAAATATATGATTAAAAAAATTTTTGTCTGTCTGTCTGTATGTGAAAACTAACGGTTCGATTTCGATGAAACTTGGTATAATTATACCTTATTATCCTGGGCATAAAATAGGATACTTTTTATCCTGGAAAAATACGTAGAAAAAAAATCTTTATTTTTCAGTTTTATTCTACAGAACGCGAGCTCAACAGCAGTAGCTCAATAGAGGGATCTCCTTAATTATTATGGGCCTCGCCGTATTTGGGTCCAATCAATAGATATTTATAAGATGTCATTGTCAGAGTTACTCAAAATGGAGAAATAAAACTTCCACGCGAGACCGACATCCGCGCGGACGGAGTCGCGGGCGGAAGCTAGTTGATACTAAAATTGATGATTACTTGTCAGAATGACTTGGAAACATTAGTAAAAGAAACTTGATTAAGTTAATTATTAATGAATATGTACATATTTTATTAACAGATTTCTGTGACCATATATCTTTTCAGAACTCGCATGCGTTCTTCACGTTTTTTTAAATGTTACACGTTTTGATACCTCGAAGAGTAAGCAGAGCTACTACGTAACTAACGTAGATAGATACTTCAAATTATCGCACACCAGGGCATCTCGATACTTATCTATTACAATAACTAGTATAACGAATAGTCAAACATATTTTTTGACTTTTCGTTATACAAGTTTACTACTACAATAATATTAAAATTACATCTATACACGTACCAGACATAAAACATTTATCTTTAAATAGCTTCCGACCGAATGAAATATAAAAAAAATAATAAAGAAGAGTATTCGCAGTGAAACAAATAGATGGGGAAAATATGCCTCTGACGTCAATACAGGGCTATGTTACGTCAGAAGTCGGAACATAAAAGCACTACCAGTTTTGAGAAGTGTTAGAGAGGTGCCTCGTTTGCCTTCTATCCCAAAAAAAAGATAACATAATAATATCTTTTTAAAATGATATTCCGTTAGAATTGGCGAGATGAAAAAAAATTAAGCTAAAAGGAGAAGTCTTTTTTCATATAAGCCGGTAAACGAGTACACGGATCACCTAATGGTAAGGCCATCCATGGACACTTGAAACACTGGAGAACACTTGAACTTGAAAGATTGGGAAAGGGGGTAATTGAGCCTCCGAGCTCCGGTAACCACACTTAATCAACGAAACACAATGCAAGCGTTGATTCACGTCTGTTTTCTGTGAGCCGTGGTATCACTCCGGTCGAGCTGACCCATTCGTGACGAAGCACGGCTCTCCCACACTTATGAAGTCGATTGGTTATCGTCCATTGGTTATTGTTAACAACTTTTCTGATCGAGCATATTTGGACAAAGTTTGTTAGTAAATGTAAGATAATTAATTATGGTTTAACTTAGCTTTAGGTTAAATAGAGAACGATTGAAGGTCGAAGCATCATAATATGATTGTGGACGGAGGATGTAGCAGGTTATTATTTTTACTCTACTACTATTTATTGGTTGGCCTGTGGTACTAGTACTGGTTTATTTGTTTGGACCATACACATGCGGAAAATGTCATTGGAAATTGAATTTTTGTACAAATATTTGTCGAAACTTTTTATGAGTGGTGCAATAAATAGCAGTGCAAACTGATTTATACTCATCATCCAACTACATAACAGTTAATTGTTCTGATGACTTCTGTGACACAATGCCCAGAACTGTCTCGTTCGCCTTGTCTCCACACGTCACAAGGTGACCGCCACATAGGGGCGACCTTCCGCACGCCTTTAATTACAACCTTCGTACAATTTGCCGAACCACGCACGACGTGTCAACGCCCTCAGAAGTGACATCTCGAGTGTTTTGGTTAACTCTATGTAAATATTACTTTAATTACTTACGTCCGACATACGCCTTGACCATATTTCAAGTGCGCAGAAAAATAAGATAACATATTTGTTAGTACATAGAAGAATAAATATTTATTTTTTATTAATTAGTGTAGGTTAAATTGACCACAGAGTGGAACTTGGTTTGTATGCATCTTCATGGTCTCTAGACCTACTTAAAGTTTAGAAGGTAAATAGCTTCTTATATCCTTGTTCAGGGTTCAATATGTCTTTATTTTAAGCTGATAGTTTAGTAGTTAATTCACGGACAGCATTCAACTGCAAAATTATATTTATATTTAGACATAAAATTAACATGTTTAAAGAAATCTCAATAAATCCATAATTTAAACAATTCACTGACAAGGTTGCAATTTATTTTAAATTAGAGATACCTTTCCGTCTTTATATTTTTTATTTATAAATATACATACAAATACATATAAGCAAAACTTCAGAAAGTGCCTAGCAATTTAAAATACATATATAGCACAGACAATGGCATTCATTTAGAATATCGTGTCTGATCCCTTCTCCCTAATAAAAGACATCAACGACAGTAAACTATAGCAAATGCGAAACTTAACATTTAACTTACGTGTTTGTCTATTCTAATATGTATTGAGAGTATTTCAATGTGATTTGTTTAATATCAATGTCGCTATCTTTATAATATAGAATATAAGTAGACACTTTAGACCCGAATTAAACAGTGTAATTTACGTGTAAATACTCACAAATGTTAAATTATATGAAACATTTCCTTGACTAGCTTTGGCAATGACTAATTGTCGATTTAACTGACTTTGCACGTAGTAAGGATAAATGCTTTTATTCTTGACGTAGTACACGAACATACACAATTATGTACCCACGCATGTATATATAGCATAACGTAACTTTTTATAGTGCACAGAAACAAGTTGGGCGCGAATGTAGAATTTAACCTCTAAATTGTATATATTTTTTAATAATTAATAAATGTTAATCGCAAAAAATGTTGCGTAACAGCCTGCAGAATTATAAGAATTAATATTTAGGAACCAGTTAATCATTTTTTGTACTAGGACAAGAATATGTTGCGTCTTAATTTTTTTCTTATAGGTCATTTATTTTATGATAAAGAAACGTACAATTTTATAGAAAATTGTTTAAATAAGTTGATTAATTATAGATAGAAGTACGTAGGTAGGTAGGTGTATAACGTAGGTAGGTGTATATTCCTAGTTCGTCTATAAGTGATCATGGAGTTTGAGACATATGAAGTGCAACAAAGTTTATGTATATGAGATGTATGCATATAGACATTAGCAAGTTGCTATAAATACTGTTGCATTTTGTTCTAAGTAAATATAACTTGTTCGTGAAATCAAAGTTGATTCCTTATTCAATATTAATTATTCGTTACATTAAAATTATTGGCGACTTTATAATTTATTGTAAGATAACGACATCGTAAATGCTGATCATATCATAAAATTTAAAATAATAATAAAACTGATATGTAGTTCAGTCTTATTAAAGTTGCGATCAAGTAATATTTTAGTCGCATGCTCAACTGTCGAAGTAAATAGACTCGTTAAATCTTCCTTTTGAAAAAAGTACACACGGGTGTAATAATAGAAACTAGTGGTCGCCTAGTGGTCGAAATTTGACCATATACATATATAAATATATATATTTAATTTATAATACCACTTAACATACGTTCAAGAATAATTTGTATTTAACGAATTGATATTAGTTTTGTAAAATTCAAATTAATATATTCTCTATTCATATGAGACGTGAGAATATCATCGCAATGTGTGTCGATTTTGGCGTTTTGTCAAATACGATCAGATACTATGCATGGTAGTGTGTGTAATGTTTTATTTATTGATTTAATGTACTTTATAAGCATTATTTTTGAAAAATATTAGCGTTCTGGACTTCTCCTACACATAAACTATAAGTGTACCAAATTTTATGTTTCTACGTCCGCGCAATTTTCGTAAAAAGGGGTCCAAAGTTTTTGCATCACGTATTAATATATAGATATGTATATATTAGGGTTGCCCCCTCTTTAGTGGATGTTAATTCTCAATGTAAGCTACAGGTTTCATTAACATTTAGTTTGTTTGTCGTTATATTTTAGAAGTGCAGTTATAGTTGTTTTATTAGGAGGATACATTATGTCGCTGTGCTCCTATCCTGCCCCTTTTATCATTAAGGGTTTTCGTAGTCAGTCGACTATAGTACAGAAAATCAGATTTTATTTTCTGAATATTTTGATAAGTGGGCTTGCCTTACACGTTAGCGTTCATCAGTAAAACACCTTATCAAGTATTTTATTTTATTTATTCGAACGTCGATATAAAATTACGAATGAAATCATCGACGCGGCAATATTTTTGATATTTTCTATCGGGTATTCCCATGACGGTGAAAAACTGACGTACGATAAATGCCAGTTTGGCCAGTCTTAAAATATTAACAACTTATCACGAGGATTAGTAGTATACATATACTTATCTATAGATACGTAAAACTTGTTACTTTATATTCATTTATAATGAGGCAATATTAAAAAGTATATGCTGATATTTTAAGGTACGGTACTCGTTCTCAAGTAAAAAGGAAATTTTATTGTTGAAATTAAATCGTACACTTCCTAGTAATGCGTTCAATTAATTATGAATCATCAATTAATTAGTACGACTAATAGAATGTAACAATAGAACAATTACAATGAAACTTACAAGGGAAATCGCTGCCGTAAATAAATCAATGATCTAACATGAAACATCTTCAGAGAACCTATAAAATGGACGTAAATAACTTAGGTACAAGTGGTTTGTATTTTTACATAAGTAAGTAATTGAGTGTTACGTACGTCCGCAATTCAGTTGAATCCCCTTGATGACATACGTACATACATTATAGTACATAGGTAATAATAGTATAACAAACATTTGTCTATCGTTATTTGCAGAGATACGCACAAAGGTCGTGATCTTCATTGCCAGTCAATTTTTAAGTGATACCTTATTTATTTAGCTGGTGACGGAATGTCAAGTTGAAGAGTCCAAGCCAAAGTCATGGCTATGAATGATGAAGCAATCAGTCTCATTAAAGGTTACTATTGTTAGGTTAGTGACGTCACTCGTCAGTCCGATTTAATTAGCTGTTTCGTGTTACTGAGATTTCATTAATCAATTTTATCACCTTACTACGTCGGTACTTAGTTTATGTCTTGGAAGAAATGTTAGTCATGATGATTAGGCGTTAATGCCCAGAGTACGTTGTATAAGCCGAGTGGGGACGTACATTTTTATAGTCGGCCACCCCTAATCTTCCAATGAGGTTCTAAAGAACCGACTACGGGCCTACACATTTAGTTGAGAGAGAATTGATAGCAGCGTCCTTTTATAAACTGCCATCTTATACCTTCCTAGTATGTATGTCCAACTAGGCGATTATGTCGAGCCCTGTTTTTTGTAGAAGAGACCTGTTTTACAGCATTGGTCTGTAACAGGTTATAGAAGATCTACAAACCATTTGTAAATGTCCATCTAGATGATTAAATCTTAGGTTTGACGTAGTAGTAATATAATTAAAGAAGAAATACTTAAGTACTTAATGAAAAACTCGAAACGTGTTTACTATGTAATAAATTGTTGGTTTAAACAATGTTTCTATTGTATATTTTCACGGAACTTAATAATAGATTATGTTTATTACCCCTATGTTGACACGTTATGTCCCGTTTAAGTGTTTATTTTTATATCATTCATATATCTAAAACAATTGTATAAATTAATGTAAAATTATTTTACGTAAAGTATAATTTTTGTTTAGTCATATTTTCTGACATTAATGTAGACAAATCTTCATTATCGAACATAATCCGACCAACAAAAACACCAAACATATTTTAAATTTCTAATTCGACATGAAAATTAGAAACATTCAAACATTTTGTTAATCTTTCGATGCAATTATATAGAACTTAATATACTCCTCCTTAGGGACGATAGTATCATTAAAGGTATTTAAATGCTCTTTAACATGGAAGTTACAAAATGTACTTAGATACACATGTTTTAAGTATTACGGAAATTGCAGCACCGCGCCCTGAGTAATACCTGCATGAGAATACTGGTTGCACAATTAAACTACATATTTTAGTACTTTATACAAATTTAATTTACATACCAACGTATGCCACAACACGAGGGGCTAGTAAAATGTCTGCCGCGTAGAAGTTTTAGATCAGTCACGTTAAGCAACATCGCCTTGCCTTGCCCTTGGATGGGTGACCGATGTTTACACAATATGTAGCCCCCCTCCGCAGATCTAAAGACACGAACTGTCCACTGAGTGTGGCGGTCGTTAAAGCTTGCAAAAATCATTGCTCGGTCTCGGAATATCTAGTTTTATAACGTTATTTTACTTGCGAAAATTCAGTAATTTCCTTTTGCAACCCTGTAAATATTGTCGACGAATTGAGTCTCAGAGGTATTAGGTCTTTAGTTTTAAAAACTGAATTACTTATCTTAATGGGAAGGATACTGAAACATAAGTAAAGTATACCTATGTGAGGTACTATACTGTAACGTATTTTATAATATCTTGTAGACATAATATTACCTACGAAGCTATTCACAGCTACATATTATTCATAATATCCCGACTTCAACCGATATGATAGTCAGTAAGTGCGTGTATAAACAAAGTAATTATTGTATAAATATGAATAATTAAATTGTCACCATCTAGTACATGGTATTCGTAACACTTATAGTTAGAAGTTGGTGATAAATTATGTAGAAAATCGTGCAAATGTCGGTGTTACAGTTTGTTATTATGCACGTCTACCTTCGCCCATTAAAAGGCTCTCTCTTCAATATGCTAATTTAAGCCTTAAAGTTAAATACAGGTCATGATCATTGGAAGGCGATACATGTAATCTGTATGTAGATAACTAGTTATACCTAAGTCTTAGTGCAGATCAAGTATAATTTTGTTCGTAGAATGGGAAGTGTTCACATACTTTACTACATTTAACATAACTAGTTTATGGAGAACGAGTTTACTAAACGGCGAGCGACATGCGTTCCATAATAATTTATTTGTACTATTATTCCTTTGAGCGAATGTTTCATATTTTACGTATAGTTCAGAATTTCCTGGTTGACTTAGTTTTAGGTCTTATACGCGTACCTAGCTAACGTTTGTAGTCAACCATTGTTAGACTGGATAGTTTGTCTAGTAGATACCTTTTCGATTAAATATTCAGTTAAAAAGTAAAATTCTTTTGTTACCGTGTACTTACATTATAAGTATAATAGATATATTATACTTATACTTCGATATTTTATCTGGTAAATCCCGACTTCTGAATCCCGAGATAAGCGCGAGAAATCTTAGATTGTCACTCATTACATGAGCGCATTTGCACTTAAGATTGGAATACCCATCTACATAATTATATCGAAAGAAAGATACATCAAAATATAAAGGAATAATAATCGGAGGGAGGTGAATTTGTACAAGAGTGGGGTTTTTTCATCACCATACTTTTAGTCAGTAAAATAATACGGTACACATTTATTGGAAAAACACAGGTTCATCCTTATTTCCAAGGACACCCTGTATACTCTGTATAGGTATAAAATAGAGCTACTTATAGAGGATTATCACGTCCAGTAACATAACTAGATATTTTTTTTGCGGTGACGGTGGCTTTGATTTCATGCAAAATGTTCGTGCGTCTCGTAAAAAATATATTTAACATAATTTCAATTAATTATTTATAGACTTTATTATAAACTATAAAAATGAGGCAAATGTCACGGACGTAGGACTAGTTTGTTTTAATTTAAACGTGCAGTAGGTAGATGCCAATTAGGTATTGAAATCATGATTAATAGATCCTAAAGATGATCCATTACACAGAAATCTAAACATTTTTACATATATTATAGGATTTTTTTATTTAAATATATTTTTATGCTAAAAATACTAGAATTTATTTTTATTTTACATTTTAAAATGCAAATATTATATTTACTACATACAATTTAACCACAATAGCACGGAGTCTTCGCTTATGTTCTATTAATTAAGTATTCTATTACCATGACACCTAAAAGATTTAATAATGAAAAAACGCTGCTACGAACTACGTACTAAGAGCTACGAACTACGAACTACGCGCTACGAGCTACGTACTACGCGCCACGAGCTATGCGCTACGAGCAACACACTACGCGTTACGAGCTATGTAGTAGTTTTCCGATAAAACTTAAGTGTAAAATATGTTAATAGTTTCATGCTTTTAATCGTATATTCCCGATTATACCATAAAATTGTGTGCTCATCTAATGTATGTAGTATTATTGCCAAGTATCATTATGTTATAAACATAATATCCCCCCATCGATTTCGAACATTGTAGCAAATCTAACTAGACTAGCCTAATACGTAGGAGATATATTATAGTGCATAAGTAGGTATGTGTGCAAAAATAGGTGCACTCTTTGAACTCGACGGGATGGAAGACCGACACCACATACTACACAGAGAGAGGTCAGGCGCATTACAAATGGCTTTACGTGCTTTCCGAGATACTGGGGTGGAAACACCACCGAACTAATAATGGTCATTTTACTCAGAAAATTATGATAAAACGGTTAGATGCGTGTGTTTAGATTCTCAAAATTTATTTATACATAGTTCGTTGCAGGTCGACTTAACAATAGTGTGTTAAAAATATAAACATAACATTTCGTGCATGTGATGTTTTTTACGTCGTAGAAGAAGCAGGTAGTAGGTACGTACAGTATTTTGTCAATACACTTATTACCCACTGTTTGCATTCGCTCAGTAAAGTAGTGAGCTGATGCTCATCGATGCGCAAGTGTTTGTTTGCTCACTTCCATAGCTCACTGAATTATGTTTTTGTAGGTACTTATGGTAATTCTCAAGAATTTGTCTAGGTATTGTAGCTATAATATGATTGATTAGTGACTTTGAACTTTGGATGTAAAATGTGTTGTAGGTACCTCTAAGTACTGGCATTCCATACTTCTTCGTTTCACTCCTGTGCTGTGGTCAAAGACGAAGAGTAGGTAGTCTAAATCGTCCCAGTATCTCCAGATACAAAATAACGATAAATAAACAAAACCATTTTCGCATTTCTAACAACAATTTATTAAAAAAATATATATGTTTTGAATGGAATAATGTGTATCTTAGACATCATATTCGGCTAACTTAAACACTAGAAAAAAAAAATCGTCACATAGGTGTCTAGTTTATCAAGTTGCTAAATTCTAGTTATGCAGATATCAAGTATAGTCGATTTGTCAACGAAAACTCGCAACAAACGTGTTAAGTGTATAGGATTTTGGTTTGGTGTGTCAATATATTCAAATTTCTAATTACTTGTTTAAATATTATTGTCACACTAGGCTAGACTGGATGATGATTGGATGCTATTGGATTTACCATTAATTGTCACACGACACTTTAGTGACTAGAATAAAATAATTTTATGTATTTTATAGCAACTTTAAATCAGGAGAGTGAAGAAACAAAGGGTGTTGTATGCACTAATGCAAAGTAATCTTCTACGTATACCTACTGTTACTGTTGGCTTAGAGGTGGGCAATGAATCATAAAATGAATCAATCGAGAGAATATTTTTATTGTTTTTCTTAGCTATACCTACTTACGTAAGGAAGTAGGTATCTAAAAACGTAAATACTCTCTTAATAGCAAACGAATCAACTTTAAACTTTAGATTAGTGTTTGCAAAGCTATCAAATATTAGGTTTGATAAAAGGCAGACGTCGCTGATGAGTTGAGTCGTTTAACAGCAAAAACTTCAGTACTTAGGTATAATTATAGTTATGCTACCTACGTATGATTAAATTCTCGTATTTAAACGGTTCTATAAACAAGGCCTGTGGATTAGCTAGCCGGTTTACCGGGGCGAAAAGCAGTAGTAGGAACGGAGTGGTTTTTAGTTAGTAAGAAAGATTATAGCACTCCCTCTCGCCTCCCCCACGGCGGAAGAAGCCATTGGATGATTTTCCCTTAAAAAAAAACGTTTCTACGAAGATAATAAGTCGAGTCTTACAAGTTGAGGTTACAAGATTATCTTAGTTTTTCTATATCATATTATAAAGTCGTTATAATGATGCCTATGGACCTACTTCTAAGAACCTGGCACCTATTTCAATAAACATCTATTCTACTGTTTATTCAAACGTGTTTTACAACGTAAAATAATAATTAAAGAACAACTTCAACATGTGGTTCTAGGTTGACTGGTACCTAATTAAGTAAGGTTGTGCCTATAGGAGGTACACATTGGAATCTCTGTTTTGTTTATTGTTACACACTAGGATTAGCAGAATTTATTTTTGTAGGTAGGGCCTTTATAAATACTACGATCATCAAGTTGCCGCGGTACTTACTGGTGCTAATTTAATAACAATTCACCTGACAGTTCATACCAAAAAGGATTTTTTGAAATGTTAGGTACCTAATACCTAGGCAATTTATACGTAGGTTGATACCATCTAAAGATGAGCCTTGAAGCTATTTTCAGTACTTATTAGTCCTGTATGTAAATAGGGAAGGAGTATAATGCCATATATCGGACAAGCACCTCGATTACTCCACTCCGGCCCGGCCCGGGAGTTCATCTCGTTTAGAAATCTTGTGATCACTCGACCATCGCCTCAGTCATCGATTGTGTGACAAAGGTACTCTATAAATTAGGTCCTATCTAATCTGAAATGGCAGTAATAAGTTGTCGCAAAGGACACTGAGTCAGTAATTCCTAATAATTTTCGTAGTATGGCGTAACGTTACTGCAAAATACTAGGGGTCGGCTAAAGTCGGTATAATAACATTATTTGTGAATGATTGCTCCATTGGGCAACGTAGGTACTTAGGCAGCTGTATATAAACATAGACATTTGCCCAGATATGTCCTTGGACGCCATCATTATGGGTGCTTAACGTAAAACAGGTGTTGGAATTTATTCTGAAAATACTCATTTGTACATATAGGTAGTTTATTTACATTTATTATTAGCTTTATGAGTTTATTTTAATAAATCAATCATATAAATTACCAATATAAATACGATCTTGTACCTACTGAAGAGGATTGTCTTGTCATTTAAATCGAGATAATTTGCATACGTCGACTATTTAGGAAATAATCTGTATCTATTAGTCATTGTTTTCAAATAAGTTTAAACTCACCACCTATTCATTTTAACATTTGATCTGTTAATTCAATTGTTTTCTAACTACAGTAGTTTTCTAACTAAGTAGAATAGTATTTTGAATATTATTATTTTAGTATAAAAATAAACAAATAAATAAGAACATATTTAGATAAAGTTCATGATCATCTAAGACAGGTCATGGGGGTTAATCTTGAATCCAATTCCGAACGATCAACATTCTTATTCTATTGTGGAATTTCGTACACACTCTTAAGCTGCAACACTAGCGCCCATTGGATCCATATTGCGTGGATATTGAATGAATTAAATGGTATTGAGTTTGGCTTTATTTTCAGTACTCTGAATGCTATTTTAGTACATTTTGAAGCGTTATCAGTAAGGATTAAAGAAGTAATTTTCATTTATTCCACAATCGGAATTGTATAGTTTTGACATTGAATAATTATTGAGATTATATTGGATTGAAATTGCATTGCCATTGAGATTGGTTTCAACAGCTGGTTGGCTTCCCAGATTTATTACCTGCCCACTTAAATGCATGGAAAATACGAGTTTCGTATATTTTGGACTTATGAGAATTCCCTATGAAGGATCACATTGACTTCGCTAGGATCATTGTTGCAAATAATAGACGCCGAGTACGCCAAACTAAAAACTTTAAGAATTTCTACCTTACACTTTAGTAATAAAGTTGCTTATTAAAGACATTGGACGCTGAAAGGTAGCTTGATGTGCACTTAAAATCTAGAATTTTACTTAAGAATATATGTACATACATACATGACGAATTGATAAGTGTTATAAAATAAAATACAAAATCAATTGTAAAATCCTTTATTAAAGTAATAAATAAACTTGCAAAAGAGTGTACTCGCAGCAATTACTTGAGCAGACTGTTGTGTCGCGCGGACTCGCCCGCCTGCGATGTAAGCAACCGGCACTCCACATTGCACAACACTTAAAGCATCGTAATACCAGAACTTGATACAAAATAATACTTCAATAGTATCGTGATGACTCGTCGCCCGGAGACTGCACATACCGTCTTACTTAACTAGCTACCGTAACTACATCTCAAATGTTCCACCACACATGTACATGACACACACAGTACTCAATTACCTAACGTAATGCTCGTCGCTGCGATACTTCTACTGCAACGTATTGTACAGTCCCCGAACGTTACAAACGTATAAAAAGTAAAACGAAATTCATTGTGCATAACCACAGGCTATGTCAATTTGTTAACATTGTTCTCATTCACGAATGTATCCACAAGTTAATTATGTAAAGGTTTCATGCGGAAGTATGAGGTACTTGAGCACAGGGCACAGGAGGCAGAACATAACTGCTGTTAGTAAATCTACACTGGATATATCTAACAAATTTATGGTAACATAATTATTTATTGTTTTAATTAGCATCTAATAATTAAAATATATTTACAAAAATTAACCGTTAACCTTTAATACACCTCGTTACACATGATACCATCCATAACTAAGTTAATTTTAAAATAATAAAATATATACATAATACAAAATGCCCATCTCACTTTCGCCTATCGAGAATTTACCAATATTTATTGTGACAAAAATAAACTGATCAATAATAATTGTTGTCATAATTTATTGACTGCGATGACAGACCCTCGCTTTCTGTATACTATAGAAAAACAACACATCGCCAAAACGCGACTAGATTTCACATCAATCGATTTGATTTTGATTTTCAACAGTTTATAGAAATTTTCAATAACCATACTTTGTACTTAAAACAATTACAAGGCAGACAATCCAAGCAAGATCCAAAATAGTGACTTTGTGCATCAACAAACTTTATAGAAGTAATAATGTTTATATCTAAATTCATTGTAGAAATATAGTCTGAAACATTATTCGACCGCGACGACCGGCCAGCCGGACGGGCCGGGGTCAGCGCACTATGCACTCACGTCGCTTCTTGCACGAGCGACATTACACAGTCTCCTAGTGTAAAACATCAGTCTCAGGTGAGCGGCGGATGGACACTAACGTGGAAGGTTCGAGATGGTCTTTGTAACATTAGAACACAGTGCGGAGCTGTGGCACTAACGGCACTATGACACGGGCCGGCGACACTATGACACGGGCCGGCGGCACTATGACACGGGCCGGTGACACTATGACACGGGCCGGCGCCGCACGAAGGCGTCCGCGCCGGACGACGCGTACGAGCTCGGCACCTCGGGCTCCACCTCCTGCTTGTACCCGTTCTTGCCGTTCAGCGAACTGCTGCTGTCATCCATGACGGTCTGAAACAGGACGATACATTATCATATGTCAACATCCACTAGTCATAGCCCGTCAATGTCAACATCCACTCGTGTAATGACGCACGAATGTGAACGAGGTACGTAACTTCGCACCGTGTCCTGAAGTGTTCGACAAATAATCCCGATGTGGTAATTGCAAATTTACACGCGTGACTGTCTTACGTACATCGGGGTGTAAAAACACTTTTGCTATACACACTAGACAGCTTTTCTAAGCTAGCTCTTAAGATTTCTCAGAAAACTTTGCCTTAATTTGAATTGAAAATAAAGTTAAGACGTCATAAACATCTAATAATTTAAAATCATATGCTTTTATGTACTCTGTACTTTTCCTACTGAACACGGAAGCGCGTCGTATTACCGCGTGTTCTATTTGACTTTTGTATTAACATTGAATTGATAATGTTAGAGGCTCACTCACCATACAAAGTCCATTGTTGCGTGCTTTCCTGTCGGACTTGGTGTACCTCGCCTTGTAGAAGTCGCTGAAGAGGAACAGGAACAGGAATCCGTGCATGGCGATCCAGTAGACGAAGACGCGAGGGTACTGGCACGACGGCCGGAACAATACTTGCAGCTGGTGAGTGAAGATCATCACGAACTGGACCTGTTGGGAATATACATTATTTTAGATACCATCGAAATTATCAAGAGTCTGAACTTATCCATGCTGATTTACTATACACCTCCATCATATCAGTAATGGTTTAAAACAACTTACAATGTTTGCCTTAAAGTTCTCGCGTATTTGCATCTTTTAGATACTTTTTCTTAGTAGTATAAATATTTGCAAAGCTATTAGAGGCAATCCCGGAACTAGTTATATTAATACTTCAATTTTATTATGACTTTAAATAAATAATCAAAACGTAACATAAAATATCGTTTAATTAATTGAGCATTGTTGTGTTGCATGTAAACCATACGTGTATATTTAAAAATATTTGAGGGAATCAATGCTGATCCAACACTTTGATTCTGCGAAAATTCTATTTACATACTTTTTATGTTAAATATGATATACACTTTTCACTCATTGCTTTACGACTAGTAAGTAAACCCAATTGATTTAAGACGTTTTTTGACAAATAGGAACTTACCATCTGGAAGGCGGTGAGGTACTTCTTCCACCAAATGTACTTCTGGTACTTGGGACCCATAGCAGCCACCATGTAGTAGAAGTACATCACGATATGGACGAACGTGTTCAGTAGAGCGAAGAACGTGCTGTGACCACCTATGAATATAAACATACAGTTTAGTTATTTAGCAAATCAAATTAGGTAGGCACTACCCTTTTCATTAAAATAGGGAAAAAGAAATGTGTAATTATTTGATTATATTGTAATTAAATTATCGGTAGTTCTTATACATACGCACATTTTATTATACTAGTTGAATATTTACTTTGTTCAGTGGCATTACATGCTATAATGTGCATCTCTGCCTACCCTTCGGGGATAAAAAGGCGTGACGATAGTTGAATATTTCATTATTTTTTCAATACGCGACTGCGTCCATAATCAATAGTTTTCGACATTCTTGTGGATACGCAAAAACACGAGAAAATGTCCGCATTTGGTTACAATTGCTTGCTTAAGGAATCAAAAGACCTCATAATCATATTTTTGGTGGTGGTATATAAGACGCAATTCACACGAGGACAGCAGCAAATAAATACAAAAAGTGACATTCTCTGTTAACACTAACACGTCATATTCACATTTGTACGTGATCTAATGGAGTATAGATAATTTAGGTAAATAAACGAAACACGGATTTGAATAACGTCAGTATAAAAGCTCCACGCAAACAAAGTACTGTATTGTTTGTTTGACAAATTATCGTTTTCCTTTAACTCTATTATTTTATTGACGGATGTGTTCGCTAACTCATTGATACCGCATATCGCTTGTATGATGAGGTAATTTTATATTTTTAATCATTATTCAATGATTGTAACAGGTTACAATAACATGTATTTTTTAAGGGGGGAAAATCATCCAATGACTTCTCCCGCCTTGGGCGAGGCGAGACTGAGTGTCAGACTCTTACTGACTAAAAACCACCCTGTTCCTACTCCTGCATTTCGAGCCGGAACCCCGGTTAACCCGTTAGGAAGTCCACAGCTCTAGATCAGACACTTAATATGTTAATGCGGCAATTTCAATCATAAAGGTAAGTATGGGAGAATAACTATGTACTTTATTTATGGTGATCAATATGGTGCCCCATTGTCATACCGAAATTGAGGACACTATTATATAAAATACATTTCGTAACCTTGTACTAACTTTGTAGAAAACACGGATTTGAATCTAATCCTTGCGTATCCAAAAACGTCAATATTGCATACCTTGGAATTTTCATTATCGATCTACCTAATTAAGTGTACTACCATAACAAATATAATATGGAAGTTTACCAAACATGGAGTGCTGATTTCGAAAGTATTGCTCTTAATTTAGTAAGAAACCCCAAACACAGAACAGATTAATTCGGCAACCGAGGTTGGCTATTTATATTCTAAGGCTGTTATATAATTGAAGAAACTAATGGAATTCCCATATATTCATAATTTTAACAAAACTGAGACTTTTATGTTTTAATTCAAATAAGATAACAAACCTTGGCCGTAGGCGACGATAATACACAAGGAAGTAACAAACATTGGTTTATTGATGCTAAAGAGGTTTTAATGTGCAAATATTTCCTATATTTGTCAATTTACGAACCTCTCTGTTTAGGATGTATTTGTAAAGATATCTATGATTACTGTATGAATATTAATATAAAATAGAGACCTTTGATATCTACTCAGTTCGTGTTATGTACACAATGTAAGTACCTTACGTAGGAGATGGACAAATATTTTAGTAGAACAGTTTTTCTAGCGAAAAATTCCATACCTTTACGATTTCTGAGAACATTTTAAAGAATTAAAAGTTTCGAGTGATTCTATGTAATTTCCGTCTTGACCAAAGGTTATCTCACAACTTTGGTAAATGTAGGTAATGCAAGGTAGAGGCGAGGTTTTTTACTGACTAGAGGTTTTAAGTTTGATCTTGATCTTGTAAAAGACCTTTTCTGCTAAATATGCGGAAAAAAATTGGTGACTTGTCTACATAAACTTTGAGCTGCAAATATTTATTATAGTAATGTGACACGTCTGTTTGCGTGCATGCAGTGTCCCTAAATTGCTAAACACATATTAATATTAAAATTATTGCATTTTGATGTCATTAAGATAAGGATCAAACAAAGCCGCGTCCACCTGAACCACTCTATTAAATTAAATACAGTAGTAAATGGTACTTTGGTGTGCATATGAACACAATGTTGCTATAGCTTTGAGCTCAATTGCGGCAAGTGCGTGCCTGGAATGCATGTTGTATAGTAATGTGTGTTCACCACGCACTGACCTAATTTCGTTTCGGATCTTTTAGACAAAGAGGCGACCATGCATTCCGGTACAAGCTTAGGGTCATTTGACGTTTTAAACTTCTTAACAATTTATTAAACGTTTGATCGTGTAATAATTTATAGGGTTTGTAAGTTTCGCTTTATTTTCGGTTCTTATTTAAAGACTTGTAAGTATTATTCAGGAATTCAAAACAACATGTTATATGTAGGACTGCACAAAGATTATTTAAGTACATGTTTCATTAAATGGAATATTATATGAGGTCGAGGAATGTTGTTTAATCATTTTCCCGTATGAGTAATATAATTATTCCTATCTGAAGTATGGCAATGACGTATGTTAATTGTAAACGTGTATTAAACAGAGCCCATTAGTTAATTATTACTTTGATCCCTTGGTAATACAGGTCAAAGTTTGTTCCCATTTTATTTTATGACAAGCCATATAATTTTTAGCTTTACATCGTTTTGGTGCGCGCGTCACAGGTTTTTACTATGGCAATTCTA
The DNA here is from genome assembly GCF_023101765.2 of Spodoptera frugiperda. Lineage (NCBI taxonomy): Eukaryota > Metazoa > Arthropoda > Insecta > Lepidoptera > Noctuidae > Spodoptera > Spodoptera frugiperda. Next base: position 236,023 of record NC_064231.1, on the reverse strand, counting down.
GTTATGTCAATACGTACTCAATCCTAATTAAAACTATAATTATAATATACATTACAAACACTTAAAATGTTATGAAGAAACGCTAATCAAATCCTAATAATTTGCTACTCTAGTAGCGCTTTAACTAATTTCCACTGGAACAATAGCATCAGTAGTATTTTTTTCAGAACAATTTAAACGTTGGTCGTTAATATTTAAAAATACGACCTCGGTGACCCTAAAAGTGGCCAATACCTACTCGTGTACAGTTACATGCACAAGGTTAATATGGTACCCTGAAAGTCTAGCCGTTCCGATTTGATACATACATGTTTACATAGCTTCCTACTTTCTAATACGGTTTGAGAAGGTTGAACAACCTTTGTTTTGGATCAATATGATAATTGATTAGTGTTTTTAGTTTCAGTCTAAGTTTGGAATAATAGTGTACCAGACGGACGGACCTGACTTATACCTTGTTCGCATGTTAAGCCAAGTCAAGTAGCGAGTATTTAGTAGCTCTCTCTCTCGCTTCGATTTTGGGACAGAAGCGAGAGAGAGCTACTATGTACTTCGCTACTGGACTAAAATACTAGCGTAGTGTGAACGAGGCGTTAGGGTATTTGATCCAAAGGTATGGTGTAAAAGGGTTAACGATAAACAGTATAGTTCACCCGCGTAAAGTTGTTATTACGACTAACAGTTGAATATATTCGATTGGGCGCGATTCTTGCAATCGTGCAATTCGTCTGATGGCAGCCTCCAATGTAAAACTAATAGAGTTGGAACTACATGGATAGATTAGCACTGGCTTACGTTCTTTTTTTGAGGGGGGAAATCATCCAATGACTTCTCCCGCCTAGGGTGAGGTGGGAGGGAGTGTCAAACTCTTACTGACTAAAAAACCACCCTGTTCCTTCTCCTGCTTTGAGCTGGAGCCCCGGTGACTTTTTACGTTGTCCGCGGCTCCGGACTGGCTTACGTTCTGGACACGAAAGTTGACCGAAGAATTGACTCTAATTTTGATTGTCTTGTGACTCAAGTCGGACACCCATTGGAAGCTCACTTTTGAATAGCCACCTCGCCCTATAGGGATGGTCATTCTGATATAAACATAAGCAAGAAAATGATGATGTGTAACTGACCTGGAGCAAATTTAAGTCCGAACCACACGGACATGGGCATGATGCCGTGGTGTATCACATGCAGAGTAGACACGTGTTCGTTTTTCTTGCGCAGCACGAAGAAAAGCGTGTCCATAAACTCCGTGAACTTGCTGAAGTAGTACCACCAGCACGTGTTCGCCATCTGTATAGAAATAACAAGACATGATTAGAACATTACCTACCATGAAAAGCATAACAAAATAATATGTCAGACGTGTTCAAAGACCTCCTCTCTTTGAAAGTCTTGATACATATATTATGTGTTCTATGTAATAGGGAGGAGCCTAATGCCAGAACAGTGAGAATTTCCTATTTCATTTCGTCAAGACGCATTGATTTTCATTAAAGTCGTGCCCGTGTGTATCGTCTAATTATTTTTGTTATGTATTTATAAGACATGGTAATATATTCCAAGTTATTCGTATTTTCGTATTAATGGCCATTATAATAATTATAATTACTTACTTAAATTAGAAACAATTAAGCTGAATTTTTTGCTACCTATTTGCTCGACCAAAAAGCAAAATTCTGTTTACAATTATTTATAACTAACTGATACTCGTGACTTCGCTTGCGTAGACTACGGATTTTGTAACTATGTATATTTTCTAAAATAAAAGAATTCAAGTTACACCTTAGTACATCAGATACCTGCCAATAAAAGTCTTGGTTAAATCGGTCAGAGATTAGCCGGAACAAACAGACAGACAGATAAAAAATGTTATTTTGGTGTATGTTTCGTATGTATGTAGTAAAAAGCGGTTATTTCAATATTACAAACAGACCATTAAGTTTTATTTATTAGTCTCGGTTCTTTATTAAGAAATAAAACTATTGGTAATACATCGGTTCAATAAATATTTAGGTGGCTGTGGAAATGCAATACTAATATATTATATACTAGATAATGTACTACAATACAATATATATTAATTACAACTTAACCTAAACTTACTACATCGTAAACAACAAAGTGATATGCGATTTACTTTATCGCGTGCGTAATAAGTAAGGTTAATCACACAGTCACCGATACCTATTTGTCATTTGCTTAAGTAAAATACTATTTTGGTACTTATTTGAACATTAATAATAATTACTATTGTTTTTTTAAACGATTTTAATGGTTGAGCAAGCAAAGGCACATGGAGTCGCTAATGAACACGACCTTCTTGCGTCATTTACGTTCGTAAAACTCTGTTGACACTATATTATTATTTTGTATGTCGATGTTTCTAATTATCAGGTCAAAGACGGAAGTATTATTTATTACCTTGATTTATTCATTTATGTTTCAAAAGATTTAAAAATAAAACAAAAATGGCGGATGATGATATTGTTCATACTTACTGTATGTAACTATGTAGGCAAAAATTACTGTGAGAATATCTTTAAGTCTATATTATTATATGTATACCGGATTTCGTTATCTCCAGTGTGAGATTTATAGTAACAAAGTAATTTAAGTTTCGGTTTTTTTTTGTGTATTATATTTCTATTGTATTGGCGATTAAACAGGTTCTAATTGTCGTTATCACCATCTAGATAACCATCTACCTTATGAGATGACAGGTATAACTTTATTTTAACACAATATATCTTTGTCAAAAGAGGTACGTTGGTGAGATTTTTCACATCGCCATATTGTAAGTAGGTAAGTACAAATTTACATTAATATAAAAAAAAAGTTATAAAAAATACTAGAGGCTCGTTTGTTTTGTGTACCCAACCATTAATAATTATGAAGATTCATCGAGTCGAAAACAAAACTTTTTATAATATAGACATAGAGGCAGTAAAAAATTCACTAATGTTTTGATTATAATATTTTTGAGTTTTTGTATATACTCTATTTCATTTATATTATACCTATTAAGTTATTCAACGAATTCCATATTTAGTTTTTAAAGACCGGTAATGAATAATACTGGTTGGTATTCTAATAAGGCTCCTTTTTTCATTTAAGAGTATAATATTACTGCTGCTACCTCCTACTATTAAACGCGATACGATATAAGTTCTTAGAAACTCCCTGAAATATAAAATTTTTGTATGAAATATAGAATTGATAAATCTTACCCTCATCGCCATCGGACTTCGGGAATAGTCGACAAGTTGACACGTAAAGTTATATTGACCCCACCAGCCACTCATCAAGTACTGTGAATAAAAAACAAAAACAACACATTACAAAAAAAATAAAATAAAACACAAACGATAGGGATTTCTGCTGACGTATTTTTCGCATTAATTTTATTTTTAGCACCAATATATTCTCGAAACATATCAAGGTAAGATGCACAGATAAAAATAACCAGGATGTAAAGGGTAATGGTCAAACGACGTTAATTTATGGTCGAGTTGGAAAGTTCACATGGTGATCTTTACATAAAAATTGAATAGAAACACTTAACTTGCGTGACCGAGGTACTGTTGGTTCTAATATCAAGTGATTGCCAAGTTCATTGGCCTGCCGTGCGTGTTTTACCCCGTGAGGCTATTTACCCCAAGATGGTAGATTGTATCCTTACCTCGTAGAATATCCAGGCGCTGAATATCGTTTGTGCAAGGTTGTAGATGACTAGCACGCTGCGCAGTTCGAAGGGTTTCCGATTCGCCATGAACCTGGGGCCCAGCACGCGCGAGCAGTACGCGTAGCAGACACACGCCGCTAGTGTGGGCCATGGCGATGACATCATCGGCCAGTCCTTCACACGGGGATCTAGAAATTGGAAAAGTAAATTTCATTAACCTTCCATTTTTTACGACAAAAAATAAATTACTGAGTAAAGTACATTACAAATGTGTCTGTACGGATAATAAAATAAATTATAATGTTACTGTGTGAACTCTTAGAACAAATAGCATTAGAAAATAAATTACACATTATTCCTAGTAGAGCTAGGAAAATTATACAAGAAAAAATAAGTAATATCAATAGAGTAATATTAACATACAAACATTTGTTCAAGACAAAGTGTACTTTGGTTATAAGCTATATAAATATTACAAAGTACTTCGCTATAATTTTCCTTGTGTGTATAGGAACTTGTGATTTTTCAATTACATCGAGTCATTTATGAATATACTAGAGATGGAACATAGGCATTGTTTTTATTATCAAAGCAATATTTAGCGTAACGAAAGTATTGTTATCGGAATGATTAATTACTTCATGATTCACTATCGTATGAGAAATGAGAATGTCTAGTGTTATCAGCCGATAACACAATTGGGTCTATCTCAAGTTCAGCCAGTTACTCATATCGATAACAGTATTATATAATTCTGATAAGTAGTCACCTACAAGCCTACAACATACTTTGTAGACGTTTTCCGTATTTTTTACGATTACGGCTATTCGTAGGTACTTCGCAAGATGTAAATTTTTAATATGCCAGTTTTAATTCTAAAGCAATAATAATAATGATTTATTATCAGAATTAATTAAAATTGTACTTTGACTGCCTACTAAAGTTTAAAGGTACCTTTTGCTTTTTTATGCGGAACCATTTATAATATATTATATAATTGATATATAGGTACGTATAAGTCTCCTTCCTATAAAATAGCTACTGAATTATGTTAAACGACTTTACACATAGTATCTACCTAAAATATGTACGCAGTATTGATACTATATGGTATGTTTTTATAGTAGGTAGTGTGACAGTAATATAAATTGTTCGTAATGGTTTTTAAATGGGCTTTACATTCAACATATTTTTTATTAACAAGGCTTTATTAATTTATACCACGACCGATGACCTATCAAGATTACAGTCGATAGGTAAAAAGTTTGTGAGTAATTTTGTAAACTGCTAAGGAATAGAGTATATGTATAAAAAGGTGATGCGTATTTTCCATAGTGTATGCATGTAGCTCAGTAATCGAGACTGATGGGTTTCGAGGTCGCCAGCGCAGTTGACATAACTTCTGCCGGAGAAGGCGCAACGTTACAGGAGTGGGGTTGCGCCTGAGTGTGAATCGTTCCGCAGTTCTTATGTAATGTATTGAGCAAACGCTTAGACTCGACAAAACACGATCGATGCGCGTTGTCTTCACACTCAACACGAGATTTGTTAAAACACCTCAAGAAACATAAAATTATTTCGCATCAATAGTTACGAAATGAAATTTTAGTTTTAAAATAACATCTTTTAAGTACATAACAATTGTAAAAATGTTAAAGTTCAACCGATGAATATTTATTGATGGCCAAAATGGTTGTTTATATAATACATTCGATAAATAAACAATACGTAACTAATACATGAAGGTTTTGTCAAAGATAATTAATGTGTATTATGACGTTTCAATTCAGGATATAGATTATATTGAAATGAAATAAAAATAATACTTGTAACTTACCACTCCTATTGTCCATTAGGTCTCTGTACCAATTGTATATGGTAGCCATCTTTGGGTAGGTTTCTCTATCGACTAATTAAATCTGTAACAAAGATAAATAAATAATTATTACACAGTTCGAATAAAACTAATCATACCAACTAAGAGTAAAAAGTCACAAATATCGAATTAGATTAAAAACTAAAAATCCTATACAAGTCAATGCCACATGACTATTAATAAGGACATGTCATGATCACAGTGACCTACACAAAATTGTAATTATTTAACACAAGGTTAAAGGATGCGTAAAATTCTTCATTTGCAGATAAAATATATTATATCAATAAATAATGCGGATTAGGCACTATAAATACCTACTATTGCCTTATTTTTAATATTCAGTGGAATTTCTGACACTTTGTATAATGATTGTATGTGTGTGTGATTTCTGCGTCAATGCACGTAGAAATTAGACATACACACACAATAGTCACGATGGCCTAAATATACGTATAATAAGTAGGAATTACTTTTATTAGGTGACAGTACGATGTTCTTCATTAATATTAAATTAGTTGTTGCATACCAAAAATTAGTTCACATATTTGCAATTTAATTCATACTAGCTTCTGTCGGCGATTTCGTACGGGCAATCCCGATCCCGTAGGATTTGTGGGAAATTTTTGGATAAAAAGTATCCTATGTCAGTCTTCTGGTACTTAGGTAAGCTACCTCCCCAACAATTTTCAGCTAAATGTATTTCACCGTGTAGATTTTCAGTTTAGGCATAAGCAACCATTACAAAAATAATGATTTATTTATTAAGTTTTTCTTTACAAATTATGACGTTAATTTATTTAGTGTAGTCCTAATTGAAATAATTATATTATTCATGTACATATATTTAATCCCTATATTATTCATAGTTTTTCAATTGTATTTACTTTGTTTCATACATTAAATATAATTTACTAACTAACTCAGAGGCATTTAATGGTTACCTAATCCAGTCCTTCTTTAGCAATTGTTTGCGATACAAAATCTTTACTAAGGAAACATCTAATGTCTGTGAGTGCGGTAGTAAATGTTTTAAGCAAAGCAAAGCTCTACGGGAAACCCGTTTTCCTTAATAAGGACGCACAAGTAAACAAGTTGCACTCTAGACCACGCAGGACACTGATTATTTTTAGAGTTCACATAAGGATACATATCTTATATATCAAGCTGTGACGTATTTAATGTAAAAAGATAAACATGTTTTGAGTTATTTTAAGCATTTTTTCTTTATAGATCAATGTAAATATGTGATACGAATATAATGTGATATTGGCATATATTTGACATGAAGTGATATATTATACACAGAAACGAAAAGTTGTATTTTAAATATTAATTAACAACGATATATTGAAAGATAAGACATCGCATGTGAAACAAAATTGCTGATTTAGAATGTCCCCATTTAAACATAGAATTAAACGGCGGATTTTTGTAGATAGAAATACTGTATTATGAATAAAATGTGATGGCACATAAAAATGCAACAGAATAATACCAAATGTTTGTTTTCAGTCACAGCTCACAGACTTTACGGGACCTTGGGGTGTTAATTTTAGTCTAATGGACCATAACCTGTAGTTGAACATTCAATATTTTTAGAGCGTAACATGTGGCAGTGACTTATATTACATAATTCATTATCATACTAGAAAAACCTGTCCTGTGCATAAGTGCGATTATCATAATATACAGGAATTAAAGTGAAATAACGTCGCAAAATGAACAAATTAGTTTTAAGTGGATATTATATTAACGCTAAGAATAGGCACATCCCAAAATTAATAATAAAATGGCTATAATACCGAAAATATGGTATATAATGGAGGTGGAACAGTGAAAGTCAGGCAAACATATTGCGGCATAGTCCTTACAATCTAGCCATTCAAACTGGAGATTTCACATATGGAATGACTGATTATTCCGTAGTTGCATCACATTATACGAAGCTATTTGCAAGTAAGCCAAGTATAGGGGGCCGGCGATATGATCGACCGCTAGACCTCTTTACATTGCTGTTGACCGTATCTGACACCTAATTTTGTCAATGAAATCAGTAGACTAAGGTTACGCAGGCCTTAACATTATCATTAATTTATAATCTTGTTTATATATCATAGATTAAGCTAGATCTTATATAATTATTCTAAAATCACCTACAATATCAATGTTGAGATATTGACACGAGTAAAATCAGCAAGTCAAGTAGTTGCTCACGGTCGATCGGAAGTTATATGGCACGTAGGTTTGTTTCTAAACCTCACGTCTTCATAATATGTATTTGGACTAACGTCACGTTCCGTGAATTGTTAACCTTTGTTACGGCATCGAAATTCTAGATCTTGTTGATACAAGCGCTAATGCTATGCATCAAAGTGCCAGTTTGTCAAACCGGCTAAGTTTCCTATTAAAGCAAACAATCAAGGGAAATTAGATGCAAAAGACGTCAACAACATGGCACCATGTACCTGTATAATAATCGGGTAGGGCAGGTGGCAAGGTTGATGATCATTATAAATCATGACCGTGAAATAAATCGCATAAGCGGAGCTAGTGGCTGGGCCTGTGCGAGCCGGTAGTGGCTGAAGAGAACGAGATGACACGACACAGCGAGCTGCAGGCAGCTGTTGCACAACCGCCTATTGTAGCCGACCTTGACCTGCTCTTCACGGCAAAATTCACTTACACTCACATACACTTGAGCCCAATTACCCATTTGCAAGTATAACCGTTACATAACTTCACCATTTTGAACACGCTTTCATAAATTATTGTTATTTATTCATTGCGTCTAATTAATTTTAATTCTAATTATTAAATAATTTTTGTATAATAATCCTAAGTAAAGTTAGTTTCTTTTTATTAAATCAGTTCACCAAATTATTTTGGATTGCAGAATAATGTTTTAAATTGTCTTCGAAATTTCATTGCACATGCTTAAGCTCCAAGTTTAAAATTTCAGGAAAATAATCTCGAAGTGTCGGGCATACAACAAAAATATTGTAATACAAGTTGCAAGGCTATTGACCTTTTAAAAAATTTTATACATTTAATTTTGTAGGCACAAGTAACATATCCTTAATGTCTCAAGAATGAATATACCCATCTATCTTATTTCGTCACACCATAAAACCAGTTATCAGGCTAAAACCCGCACCGAATAACGTTAATGTTTACAAAAAAAAAAAACTAAGGTACTGTTATAGGTATCTACATCCTAAATCATTATAGATTAATAGCATATTTATCCTTCTCGAAGGAAAAACCGTTTACACATGGCAAGGGGACCGTAAACGTTTTCGTCTCGAGTGTTCTATGAAGCAGTCACAACTTTCACCGGGCCTCGGTCCGTAGTCCGCAGTTTTACGTAAGGGTGTTGCGCCAGACGTCCGCGCCCGCGCCCTGTGGTACCACTGACCCACTGCCACAGACTCGTACGCACCACACACCACTATTCGACAACCATCCTGCCAGCTTTAACTGTTGCGTTATTTTTATTTACGAACATATCGCACATACTAAGTCGCGTTTGAAAATATCACTACACTCAAAACCGTATTTAAGTAGGTGCATTATGAAATTTGATGCAACCTTTTAATATTTATTTACAAAAAAAAGTTTCACCTCGGTGTGCAATGTTGTAAAAACTAGTTAGCATGAATAACATTGTACTAGAACTACAAGAACAGTCTGGAAAGACGATTAACCGTATTAAGCAAACATGAAAATTATAGTATGAACGCGCACAATCTGTGCAATTGCTGTAAATGGATGCGGACATTCCTGTCTTTAAATATTTTATAAAAACTTGAATTTTTCCTTAATAGTGGTAATGATGGCTATCTAACGTAGAGGATAATTGCACAATGACGTACATAAAGTCTTAAGTTATTGTAAAGTAAATTAAATTAAATGCGGTCTTAGTCAGTGAAATGAATTAGGAACATGCAGGTGCATTGGCTGGCTGTCAGCATTGGTTAGCTGTTTAATATAGAACATAAGAAAATGCTTTAATGATTAGGATGTAAGATGTAACGTATGCAAACGAGCTTACCAAGTCGTGTACCTACTATAGGCTTATCGTATATTCCCTATATTTAAACTGATTTTAACTGGTAATGAATAAGCAAGCAACTTGACATTGTGAACATAAGATGCAATAAACATTACTGCAAGAAAATTACAAATACTTAATAGATTTTAATAAATCTATAAAGCCATGCATTTATGTCTGTTTTGTAGTTTCGTGTATTGGCAAGTACACGACAAACTGTAAACATTTTAATGACAGTTGACAAACGTGACTTAATAAACAATATCAACTAAATAGGTATTACGCGATACTAAGTTTTAAATACCATTGGTTAAGAACCATGATTCAAGTGTTGCCAAATAAAATTAATACGAGAAAATAATATCCAGTGTACTTATTCCTTGAACTCTGACTGAACTGTTCAAGATCAGTAAGGAACTAGAACATTCGAGTCATTTAAATTCATAAAATGGTTTCCTTATATTCCAAGGTAATTGATACTTTATGGTGAATATTTTATTTATGATTCAAATAAAGTATATTTACATTACGTTTACTAACACTGGTTAACGATAACAATATAACGAATAAAAATGTAATCGGACTGCATTATCAAAATAATGAGATTAAAATGAATGATGCGATAACAGAAATCAGTAAACCAAAGCCGACTATGGGAAAATAAAATTCATTCGGAATGATTCATTACAAAAGATAATGAAATTCGATGATTCCAACACCGTTAACATCGCAATTCTAGCTTGTCGACGAAGCAACGTGGAAGTGGAACCGCAGACGACGGCGACGCGACGCGAACGCAGCGTTGCGTAAATTCATCGATATGCAGCGATGATCAATTAGATAGGAACCTCGTGAAATCTTTGTCGGTCTCTTATTTATGTAACCTCTGATCGAACAATAACAATCCCGTTTAACACTTAATTCGGTGAACAATTAACGTAACGTCATTAATAGTTATAAAATTGATTCTGAAGTAAGTTTGTTGGAGAGTTTCGCATTGCATATTACGCTCCTTGGTTTAAGAAAGGTCACTACTACATCAAAGTGTTGTAATTTACCGGTATGGCCGAGTAACATACTTTTTGCACAAACTATACGTTAAATCAAAATACTTGAGTGCTTTATGTGAAGTTGTATTAAAGTTATAACAATATGGCAACTACACAGATGTGTAACACAAATACATGCATTACTCTACTTGCAACAAACGAGGAAGCTAATATTAATTGCATCACCTTTGATACAGTCTGCGATTTGAACTGAAACAAGATTGTTACGCGAAACCAGACAGATAAAATGCCTTAACCGTGAACTGTTTTATTTTTCTACGACTAAAGGAATGTTTTAGAAAGGAAATCGTAACATTGTATTATGAATAAATTAAGGAAAACATTATAATATTTTTATAAATCTGTTTACTTGATATCATACAAAATTCTACTAATTTTTTATTACAAGCACATGATTCATTAATTATTTTGAAGACGTATTTAGCATTAAATCCGCCTTGTATTTTTCTATTTATGCAAAAAGTAAAAAAATAAGTTCTAGAACAATTTAGTCGTTTTTATAAAATGTTCAAGGTAGACTTGAATTTTTAAAATATTTGAACGTGTTTCTCTTTTATGTCTGAATGAAATTTGCATTGATATAGATTGAATTAAATCACAATTTTATTGATAGCACTTACGTGTACGGATGTTCAGTAAACCGGGCGTGGAACAACGAAAGGACGATACTATCCTTTCTATAGGAGCGTGTCTGTTATGTACACCGCGTGAATACAAATAATAAAAAGCAAGCAGGTCGACTTTCGCGTTGTTGATATATGTGCACGCGCAGGTGTTGGCGTCCACCGGCGCGGCGGACACTGACTGACATGCGCGCGCGCTGCCGTTGCTCGACCATCGCGCCCTCGTCTTTACAAACTCTCTGCGTCACATTGTCGCGTCACACAAACGTCATTGTGCTTAGCACCAACCATTTATTATATCTGACCCTCGACCTCTCGTTATGTCCATTTGCCAAGTAAACTACTCTATTTATTTCCGGACGTTGAAAACTGCTCTACCTTCGTAAACATAGGAAGAAGCTATTTAATAAATAAACTTAACTATTGATCTTTTTAGTTTGTTCATAATCGGTATAATTGTAAGTTTTGCCACAAAGATTAACTAGATACGGACGTGTGTAGAAATATTAAATGCACCTGCAATATCAAATGTATTTCACAAGAGGATATTTTCCACTAGCACAGAATTTAAATATGTACAATTGATTTATTACGTTGATATTTGCAGCTAAAAAATCTAAACTTCTAGAATGTTGTTTTATTTTGATAGATTTTTTTAAAAAGATCAGTGGTTTACCTTGTCCCTGGTAAACCAAATTTGAAAACTTAAATGGTAATTCTTATTTACATATTTTTTTCTCACTATTTATTTATTAAGGATGAAAGAAAATTATTTAATTTAACGTGTTAAAATAAAGTGTTTTTTGTCTTGTTAACCACAAAACATTAAAAAGTAGTTTCCATGACAATATTTTATGAAGTCAGAGTTCAGGTACACACAAACTTGAATATTATTATTTTTTTATGATATCGTTAAGTTTCAAGACATAAAAATCACTAGGCATAATTTTAAAGTTTACATAAATCAACATCAAAATCTTGAAAAAAACTTGAACCGGATTAATCATATACAATATGTTTTTAATTAAAAAAAAAGATCACAAACAGAATATTGCTCAAGGTTGTGAATCAGTCAAGGTGAGGAGGCTTTTTCTTGAAGGTACGCGATCGTTGCTGTTCGTCTACATTAATCAGAGATGATTTAGACTCTAAATCATCTAATAAAATATAAATAAGTCTAAATTTTAGACTTATTTATATTAAAATATATATAGTTGAAGAGTTTGTTTGTTTGAACGCGCTAATCTCCGGAACTATTGATCCGATTTGAATACTTCTTTTTGTGTTGGATAGTGCATTTATCGAGGAAAACTATATAGCCTATATAAAGTCCCGCTACGATTAACAGGAGCCGAGCAGAGTGGGTGGAACCGCGCGGAAGTAGCTAGTATTTTATATTAGAGCTAGCTATGCTAAATTTTAGTCGGTTTGCAGACCACAAACAGAATATTGCTCAAGGTTGTGAATCAGTCAAGGTGAGGAGGCTTTTTCTTGAAGGTACGCGACTGTTGCTGTTCGTCTACATAAATCGGAGATGATTTAGAGTCTAAATCATCTAATAAAATATAAATAAGTCTAAATTTTAGACTTATTTATATTAAAATATATATAGTTGAAGAGTTTGTTTGTTTGAACGCGCTAATCTCCGGAACTATTGGTCCGATTTGAATACTTCTTTTTGTGTTGGATAGTGCATTATCGTGGAAGGCTACAGCCTATATAACATCACGCTACAATCAATATGAGCCGAGCAGAGTGGGTGGAACCGCGCAGAAGTAGCTAGTATTTTATATTAGAGCTAGCTATGCTAAATTTTAGTCGGTTTGCAGACATTATTAAAAATAGGACAACTTTAAGTAGGCCTAATATTCTAAATTAATGTCACATTAACTAGCTATGTGTCTACAGCTCTGTATAATGTTTTCGTCTTGGGTTTTTTGTCGTACAGTTGTAAACAAGAGATCGTGTTTTAGGGAATTTTTCCAAATTCCTAAAATATATTTTACACTTAAGATGCTAATTTATGTATTGACTTACCACATAAACAGATTTTATCACAGAGAGACGGTGGTCTGCAATCAGCCGAATATCCGCTAACAAAGTGTTATCTGAAAACAATAAACAATGATATAGTACTTTATCCGATTCAGAAATAAACTTATGGAAACGTACTGTGGCCAAAATTAGTTTCTAATGATCTTTTATTCTTAATTTGTGTTTATAAAGCCATATTCCGTATGTTTATGTTTCTTTAAATGCGTTTATCATTGCTTTAATTCAGGTTTAATTACAAAATAAATTAGTTTAATCTAGAAATTATTGGATGCCTATGTCTGATGATCTTTATAACATTTAACTAACATAATTAGTTTGTTACTCTTACTCTGTAATCAGAATCAATTTGTGTTTAATGTTTGACAGTTAGATTTAGATGCTCAGTTGATTCTATTATATCGTTTCAAACTTAGAGAGCTATATATTTTACATAACACAAATTAACACAATAATAATATGACTTGGATATAAGTGAACAGCAATAAAACGGTTGTTGCATTTTAAATTTTAATCAAAGTGACGAAATACTGACACTAGGTAACCGATAGTTAGAATGTAGAGTGACTATGTATTCTATTAACATTAGTATTACCTACTTTTAAAATTAGTCTGTGGCACTAACATTAAGGAAGCCAGCTCAAACTCGATAGCGACTTGCAGTCAATATTTAACGACTGCGATATTGCACTATACATTAACAAAAAGTAACAAAATTCTTTTCCTTATTTTGCAAGAGTTGGCAATCGCAAAACCAAAGTCCAATGCTAATAACAACAGCTACTTGATTTGAACGAATTTCTGTTTAAGAAAGTTAATGAACCTACATTTTAAAATTTTATTCTGCCTAGTCACTGATGAGCATAAATTTAAATCAAAAAGTTTCATAATAATGGTTCGATTACATAAAACAGCTATGACATAGTTAGAGTAACATAGTTGTTGGAAATCGATAAATAAGACTAGAAAATATTTAAAATTGTAGTGTTTGGAGTTAGAAGCTTTCGAAATACATAATTATGCATATTAATGCAGTTTATATATATCATTTTCTTTTTGTACGTAAGTACGCGGCAGTATTGCAGCGTATATTAGTGCTCAATCACGCACGAAGATGTACCAATGAATTACCACGGATCTATACATATTTACGCAAAAGCAGTGCTTTGCGAAACATTTCGTACTGGCTGAATTTCCTTCGAAGCGTGCAATGTGTAAGTTCTAGAACTTTAAGCTAATGCTTGCTAAGTATAGAGGAATGCCTCTCTATTTCTCAACTCTGCCACAACCGCGAAGGTAACGACAAAGTTAATGACATTTTTCGCCATAAGAGTTACAACTTTCATTTTGACGAAATGCCACAGGAAGAGGTTAAGATACCGGATGGTTTGTCCAAAAGATATGCTTAAGTATGGAGAATACGGACCCTATCCGCTATCTTAACTTAACCCCATATAAAAATCTGCACACCGTAAGCAAGTAGATAACAGTTCTCCATGGGCAGAGCCGATGGCTTACCATCAAAATTAGTCAACCTGTTGGCCCCAATTCCATAAAAAGTAACTTTTAACCATGTTCAGTTATACATTTAAGTCTTTGTGTAAAACCTAAACTAACAAGTTACAAAAATAGGTAAAACTATAAAGCGTTTAAGTAACTGCAAAAATTCACTTTGCTAAGTATCAAACGTAAATAATACGTACCATAGGTACGTCGTACGTAAGCCTTTAAGGTTGTGTACCATCTACAGGTGAATCCTTCGTTCGATCGTAATTCTATAAAATTTGAATAAATAGGTGTTGATAAAAAATCTTATAAACGAAATTGTTAATGTCAATTAACTTCATTCGGAGAAACAGTTATACCTTTATAATTCTCATAAACAAATCCATAACGATATCCTTTTTAATTACTAGGTACTAGGTAGAGGTATGTTCATTTTTTTTTATTAATAATTGCTAAATCCTAGGCAAGAACTTCAATAAGTATGAGTTATTTGTGTAATTTACTAAGGGCATGGTTCAACAAAAACAATTGCTTACGTTGTGGGCGGTTTTAAGGCACATTCCAAAGCGATAACAACTCTGCAAGAAATTCATGCTAGCTAAACGTAATCTCGAGATTTTAACTTGATTTAATGTTTTACGTAAAAAGATTTACGCATTTATTCCACAGTTGACTTCAAAGACGGATGTAGTCTGAAGACGTTAGAACAATTGTGTAATTATTCGTGTTTTGATGAAAATAATGATAACAGTATGATAATAGGATACTTAAAACCCACTCACTTTTGTGATACTGGACGTAGGCATACCTACTAATTAATAGGTATCAATAACCCTCACATTTGAATCTTTAATTTTTACAAATTCCAATCGGCAAGCAGACGTCAGAGCTAGACCATGACTGGTAACACTATACAAGTCGATCGACTTTAAAACTAGTATAAGAGACATTTACGATATCACAGGATCATTTGAATGCCAATATATGTGACTTTAATAATAATTGTAGAAGTTTTATAATAAAAAACGTGAATGTTTCGATTACATCACAACGTTTATTTTGAATATATTAATTACATTTTTTATAAGGAACTATTTTTCAAAATTACATAGTACGATCTACTACGACTAAAGATTCATAAACAACTTCAAAGCGATAGTTTCTTTGTTCTGTAGTATAAATGTAGTTTTTATTTATGTTTTCTTTAACTAACTATTCTTCACTACCGGTTGCCCCAGTTAGCTCAGAGACTAACCTCTATAAATATAGAGAACTCGCACTCTTCTGTTTTTGTGGCACTTAACAGGTTGTTTTGTAATAATTATGAACTCTGCATGTTCATTATGTATTAGTTACATAGTAGTTATTTTGTAATTACTAAGTCTACTATGTTGCTCTAGTATTGCAATCTTGACCTTTGGCCACGAGTCCCTTGAAGAAATAAAAAAAAAACTGGATTTAAGTCCAGTATAGAATATTTATGAATAAGCATATTTATAAAATAGGCTAATAGATCTTGCTGTTATATCTCTATTCATCGTAGCGTAGAAAGAAAATAGGTAACAGGTGTAGACCCTGTATAAGCTACTACTACTATAAGCATCTGTCTGATGTACTTCTTCGTAATAGAATTAAAGGTAATTCATATTGGCACATCGATTGATACACATAAACAACTAGAGTAATTGTGGAAATATTCCGAGCCATTGTGCAACTGCTATTACACGGGTTATATAAACTCGTGTCAAGCTCAAAGGAGATACAGTTAAAACCGGTATCCCACTTGTAATTATATGAAATCATAGTCTTAGATACGTGAACATACGTATAATTTATAAATTAATTACTTACTCGTATTGCTTAGGTACTTCAGACGGACGAGTAAATATTATGATGGTACTGAGTACATACTTAAATACACGTAGTATATGAATTTTAGGGTTCAAAAGGAAACAGGTAACGGACCTTTCTAAGGTCATAATGATCAAGACTCGAGACCCTCTTTCGTTGAACATGTAGAGATAATATTAACGTAGATGGTCCCTTCAAAACAAGCTGATGTGACCTAAAAATACGCTTTCCCATAATATTAATTATAGCATGTTGACATTTCACTCGAAGCTTAGGAAGTAAGCTGTGTTCAATGGAATTACTATGTCTCCAACGGGAATTACAATTATCTAATATTAGAACTTAAGACGGGATATTTATCATGTTTATTTATGTCTATGAGTTTCCGATATTTAAAAACTTATAATTACTATTATCCATCTCTACTGATAAGTATTTACTTTAAGGAAATTGTATGTTATAAGGAAACTTATCACTTCAAGGAAATACGTATGTTCAGGTAAATCTCAATAATGGCATTGGTAAATTGCCACATATGTATGTACCTACAACTAACATTCCAACACGTAATTTTTGTAAGGGTTTTCAGTTCAGGTAAAAAAATCCACAATTGTTTAATTATAGAAATTTTCAAATTTTGTAAATATTTTCCTTATATTACATTTTGAGGTGCCTATTAAGTTATTAATTTTACAGTGTACGGACACAGTCAGTTAGAAGTTCCGACTATTAGTTAGCCAGTCGTCATAATCTAGGCGACAAGCCATTAACAGTGACCCATGAATGACAGTGGACATACATAAGTCTTGGACAACATGGTCTGTACAGACTCGTAAATATTGTTATTTTGATTTATGGAGTTATTAAGACCCTAAATCCTTTATTATAAGTTATTAAAATATAAAATCCCTTGGCAAAATAAAAATAACAGGGCATTTTATACATATTTTAAGAAATATAATTTTTTTGCTTATTTACAAAGCATATTCCATCACGGCAGTATACGAGTGTCAGTGAAATTATGTATGAAGTGTGAACCCAAATGCTGGTCTTAGATTTAAGGTGACTTTAATTAGTTATTCATACTCCTTCCTTTGTCGGTTGTCTTAAAATAAAACATTAAATTTGCATTAACCACTTATTCGATTTAAATGTCGATGAGCAAATTTGTACATATGGGACATATTGACAAAGCTCTATGCAGTTAGCTGCAATTTTTTATATTGTTCAACTAAATATTGACTAATCTTGTTCTAAGTTCAATAGACACTTCTCATTGATCTGTCCGACTAACTTTAACAACTTAACTGTTCACATTTGGAAAGGATATCAGTTTAGTGCATAAGTCATTAAAAAGAATAAATAGTTTAAAGCAATGCCGTTAAACCTTTACTAGTATATCTTAGGTAACTACATGCGAGTTGAATTCGTAGATCACTACATAGTATAAAATAAAACAAAGTCGCTTTTTCTGTCATGTTGTATGTCCCTATGAACGCTTAAATCTTTAAAACTACGCAACAGATTTTGATGCGGTTTTTTTTAATAGATAGAGTAACTCATGAGGAAGGTTTTTATGTATAATACGTGTATAATATACCACCATTGCACCCATGCGAAGCTGGGGCGGGTCGCTAGTAGTATATAAGAAGGTATATATGTGTCATATTATCACACCACTGCAATATCTTTATACGATTGGTTATTACCAGTTTCGATATACTTAATCGTGAATCATTACGATGTAATCAAGATAACACAGGAATAATTTAATTAGGCGTTACCCAAAATAATTCGCACAATATCCGGAATTTAAGTCGATCGATTGGCTGATAATAATGTAATCCAAATAGGTAACGATAGCGTCTACCTATTTGTTTATCAACAATGATTAATAGCACATTAATTTACTATTCAGTATCAATTACAATTTATTTCTTAATTGATAGTTTAATTGAAATTGAAATTTATTTGCGTTATATCAAGAATAGCCTGGGATAAAAATAAACAAAAATATTAAGACAGGTTTATGTTATTGTGGAATTTTTACTGAGATAAAGTAGGTATTATTAAAGAATTGTGACGCATGTTCACATACATTGCGGTCTAGATTATTGTAGAATAAATATCTTTAATGGACTGCAAAGTACGACCTTTACAAGTAATAATTTAAAAATTTAAATTTAAACTTTTCTGAACGTATTTGTTGTAGTTGTAGGAACAACTAAAGCGTCTAGTAATTTCCACGTCTGGGAGTCTCGGGCTTTTAGTCTATAGGTAGAAAAATCTAGTGGCATAGCAAACTTAAATTTTTAACTATGTCATGTATAAAAGGCAAAATTTTAGGTAGCAAAATGTTTTATTTAATATTTGAACATTCAATATTATATTATTTACTTGAAAAATTAAACACGTATCACAAAAAATATTTAAATGCTTTTCCGAGTTGTAAAATGTATATAAAACACGAGTAGTTATACGATTTAGTATTATTATCAAATATTTTTTTTTTACATATTCTTCACGACTTTCGTACTACATAACATCACTCGTCGTATTCCCAGAGGGAATCGGATGAAGTGCACTTAATGAATGGCACTTTGCTAGTTAATGGATAAGGCCCATTTAACTTAAAGTGAACTTATTGCCTATTTGCCATACATTGCGTGCTATACCAGACTTTGCCCTGGTACTTACTGATTGTTTTTGTAAAAAAAAATACATAATACAACTTTAGGCTCATTATACCTATGACAATAAAAAAAATAATGGCAAGCCTATACAAAACCAGTCAAGGTACCTGTTTGGTGTTTTTTTCTATAAAACGATTTAAAAACAAATTATTGAAAAAACACTCGTGTCTCATTTTATGGTTAAACAAGTTTTCGTATGACGCAAATCCAATATAGATCTGACGTAAATAACATTATTTTTTATGGGATTGGCGGGTGAAATCTAGTACAGATCGCGCCAGCATAGATGGACCAAATCGTGTGCATTATTATCAATTGTTAAATTTGACATACAGCTGATATAGCAGCAGATATAAATTATAATAATTAAGTAATTCCTACTAAAAACGTTATGTATTCCAACTGGTGGATTTCAGAATTGAAAGGCGAACTGAAAATACGTGAATTCTTTAACAGTTATCGTAATTTTACGAAAGATTAAGTTATTTTGAACCAGTTTTTTTTAAGGGGGAAAAATCATCCAATGACTTCTCCTGCCTTAGGCGAGGCGAGAGGTAGTGTCAGACTCTTACTGACTAAAAACCACCCTGTTCCTACTCCAACTTTTCGAGCCGGATCCCCAGTAACCCGTTAGGCAGACCGCAGCACCGGAATTTTGAACCACAACAATTGGGCACAACATGGAACAGAATATTATGACAAAACATAGACACAATAATAGAACAATGCAATAACTTTAATGAACCTTAAAATAAGATATCAACAGTTGTTTGATAGTTGTTACTGCGTGATTGCTACTTTTCCTTTTTTAAAACTACTTTTACAATTGTAAAAATCTACAAGATTTTTCTATACAGTATTTAAGTAGGTAAGTGCAAGGTTCACTACTTGAAATATTATCTTATCAAAATCATCATATAGCCTTCAACATATTAAAGTTAGGTACACTGACTCATGATATGATGATAAAGTTTGTTTCAGACACTTTACATGCACAGGTGGAGTAGGTATAGTATCTTAAGATTTGATAAATGACACATTTACCTATATTGATAACAGAAGTTTAAACTTGCATGAACAACAATAATATGGTACCTAGTCTAAATTAAATAGTATTATTTATTCCAATATTAGTACTAACTTTTCACACTAAATAGTCAGAAAGCCCATAACTACATATAGGTGGAATGTATAGTAATACCTAGCTATATTATACACATACCTACTTATTATTAGTTGTATGTATTACTATCTTATTATTTGCCGGTTGAATAATTTTGTAGGAAATTATAAGTCTCACTAAAAATTAGAAATTCTTCATTTCCTCCTTTAAACAAAGAGTATGCATGAAAAGACGGATTACTGTTGATGAAGTGAAGGAGGTATGTAAGATTTGTAGCAATTGGCATTCCATTTTTTCTGCTTATCCCCATGGGAGACAGGCGTGAGGTTAAGAGTTAAATTGTAATCAAACATTAAGACCACAGCAACAAAGTATTTTAATCTCGAAAATAGCAACTGATTGAGTAACACAATACAATTACATAACATGATAATGATTTATATAGTTTTTTAGAGACAACTGTCTACTTAAACTGGTTGTAGCTATGACATCAATTTAATAAACCGTTAGAGAAACATTGTGCATGAAAATACCCTGTGTTTAAAAACTCATTGGTGCCTAAAATCTCATTGGTAACTTGAGAAAAAATAAACTTGTGATGAATAGAGAGACTAATCATATCTAGATTTTAACTTTTAAAATGATAATGTTTTTAATTTTAGATTTCCTGGAATGAAAACTCAACAACTTAGGCTTTGTTTACAAACTATTCAAGTTTACATATTAAATGTAAATAGATTTTGTTTGTTTACCAATGGAATTCTATCATTTCGATTTTCAAATTAGATTGGTGGCACAATCTATAATATCAATAGAATAACACAGATAATAAACAAATCTAAATTAATATTTTTTTAAACAATTTTAATTATACACAGATTTGATATAAAAAGAGAAGATATAAATGCTTTCATTTTCGCAATTAAATGCAATAGATTATAGTTTAGTGAAAAAGAAAAAAGTTTCAGACATAATTGCATGTATTCACTAACTTTCAAAAAGTATACCACTAGTCTGTGATGAACATTGTGAAAGTATTATTTGAAATATGTAGACAAGAGCAATTTTTTTCATGTCACTTTTAGAATCACAAAATAAATAGGGTCATCAAACTGTTATTGGTTATCGTGAACTACTTCAATATCCGTCGAAAGTTAATTAATCAACAATTATGCAGTCGGCACTTTTATAATTTCAAAGTTTGAATTAAGAACGATACAAATATTTTGTCAGTCTGTAAAACTTTAGATAGCAAAACAGTGGGCGTGTTCAATGACTAATAAACGTAAAAATGATGAAAGTTACACTTACCATTATTTACACTATCTTTCCAAGAGAGCCACGAAATCTTGAAACAACAGGTAACAGGATCTTCAAACAAGAGGCAACAGTAATTTGTTGTAGGCACTGTCGGTTATTCATACAGCTTCATCTACTCGGTAATAGGTTATAAAAATAGATGATGCCAAAAAATGGTATTCAATTAGTTATTTTATTGATAAAGTGTTAAGTTATTAACTTCATCCTTATTAATAAAAATAATAAAAGACAAACTTAATTAGAAAATTAAACAAATCAAAAAATAATACATAATTATGTACAATCCAACCTACTCGGCACCACCCTCGTAGTGATGTGAATTAGATTTGTATGATTTGTATGTCTGTCAGTCAGTTTGTGTTGTTCATGTCGGTCGAGTTCAAAACTAACTAAACGACGAATTTCTCGTAAATCGATCCTGTAACGCAACGTAAATGATATATTAAATCACGAAGTTCCTTTATAAGTTTACGTTAGTCCAGCGTTCAATGATTATGATTAATTTTATCTCAAAAAACAAAAACTAACAATCAACAGATACAAAAAAATAGTCGAATATTTTTTTTGGCGTCACAACACGGCAGATGACGGTTGACATTATTATGTCACATGTGTGCTTACGTCATAATTTTATAAAGCTCTTGTCACACTAGCATAGCAAAACCATTACAAAAAATGTTACTTTATATTTCGAATCAAATTATGCGTTATTATTTTGTTGTATTAATCAAACTTATAAACATAGACATTTGTTGTAATATTCTCAAATACGTTTACGGTCGAAACACTTAAAACATATTTTTTATTAAAACGGTAAAAAAGTTTAAAGGATAATAGGCTCCAATTTTTACTAGCCCGTAGGCGGCGTAATAATATATTAATCACGAATTTTAATCTCATCTTTATAGTTTTACAAATGAATAATATTAGAATGATACTCTTACTGCCATCTACCGCATTATTATGGAATAAAAAAGTCAAAAGTCTTCTAATTACATTACAAGATGGCAGTAAAAGCACTATACTGTTTAGTTCTGCTACTGTGTAATAGATGGCTCTGTAAGTCTAGTGCAGGACCTGAACAACCAAATATGAGCATAAATTATATTCTGAGCAGTAATTTTCACTTTTGTCACTAATTTGTGACACAATCTAAATTAAATCTCAGTCACTCCATACCTACATTAGTCAAAGTGGCTTGTTATGTTTATGGGTACCTGTATAATGTTATGCTTATTAAGTAAGTACTTATATAGGCCTAATACAAAGGTACTTCTAAGACATGGGCAAGCCTGCTGCCAGGTGAATCTACGTCATCACGAAAGTCATATACGAGTAGGTAGGCATTAAGTACAAGAGTGCCGTTCAGCGGTTTCCCATTTAAGAAAAAAGATTTTTTGACAATTCCGAATCGGTGCGTAAACAACTTTCAGTGAGGTCATCGTTAATTTGTTTTAATGAATAGGGGGCACATTTACTTATCATCATAGAAAAAAGGCAGCCTACGATCAATTTGATTACATCATTATTTGATTAAAACGGGCAAGAAAACACACAAAACAAAAAACTGAAGTGTTAGATAAACTTATAATTTGTCCAGAAATTCTTTACTGTTTTTTTAATGTCGGCTTCCAATTTGTGAATTGTTTGAGTATAGGCACGTATTGACTGCCTGGTCACGCTGACTTAAAATATTCATATAGGTTTTAGACCTGGATTAACAGACTTGTCTTTAAAATAATTATTAATTTGATAGATACCTACTTATGACATGTAGGTGTATAAAATGTCAAGTGAGCTTATGTATTATTAAAATGGTTAACGGGTCTTAATTATGCATTAATCCCGACATTTATTCATCACCTATTACACAAAAATACTTTTCAACACAAAAATACTTTTACCACAATAAATCCTAATATACCAAAACTTTTACAAAGGAGGATTAGCGGTATCATTTTAAGGAGTTTAGAAGAAGCTTTTGAAGTTCTCAATATCGTACACAACGGATCTGATTACCAGTTTAAATAACGATATGCTACAGTAACTACGCTCATGGAATAAAGAGAGAAATCAACCCCCCCATTGACAGTAACGGTAGGCAGCGTAGGACAGTGCCGAGCGTAAGATCCTTAAATTTTTTTAACGTAAGAAGCACGTTTCACAAATATAAAAAATCAAACACAAATAAGGCCCAATGACCCAATCTTCCTAATTCCCGATTCCCCAACAACCCTTAAATTCCTAATCCCCAAAAGGCCAGCAACGCACTTGTAATGCCTTTGGTATTTCGGGTGTCCATGGGCGGCGGCAATTGCTTACCATCAGGTGTTCCGTCTGGTCGTTTACCGGCTTATACCATAAAAAATAACCGGAATCTATTATTATTTAATCTTTGTTTGTCCAGCAATTTTCGAGATGTTGTTGTTTGAACTTAAATGGACTTTGTTCTACCCAATGGATTAGTTCACATTTCTTCTGATCTTTGATTTGTCAAACAAATGGTTAAAGCCGTCAAGAATTAGTTAAAATAGGCATATATTTATTGAATTTTGATCCTTAATATGTACATATTAACGTACATGTAAATATTAGTAAAAGAATGCGTTAACATCAGATATGACGATTGGACACGTCTGGTGTTTACGTACGTGAATCGAACTGACTTTTAGTATGTACATAGATACCTACTTTATGTACTTACATGACTTATCACTTTTAATGATAAGCTTAATGAACTGATTACTTGAATAGATAGAAGATTCTGTATAATGTGATAAAGGTAATTGTGGTTTCGTAAGAGAGGCATTTAATCGATGAAATCGTAGTCTTAACGGTGCTAATGTAAGCTCGTTGGTGCTAAGACATTTGTGTGATTGCAGGATATTTCCGAAAGAATGTTGCAGCACTACCAATTCACTGAATTTCACAAAGTTCAAATTTGTAATTTGTTTTAGATGATATTTTGTGTTTGTGATATTCAAGCTTGTTAGCTACTTACCTAGCTAACTATTACGCTAGTGTTATGGATTACTTAATTTGACCGATATGTTTTACAATTTTGGAATATATTCTACTTTATTATATATTTCTGTTATATCGTACTTCCTTCAATTCAATTTCGTCTTGTACTTATGCCATTTATACCGCCGTATGCATATGTAGGTATATACCAAAAATGGTTTATTAATGTGCCAAAGAGCATGTAAATAAACATTGATTTTAGCAAATTCTAAGATGAGAATTAGCTACCTAATGCATGATATATAATTTTTCAGCAGGTAACTAAACTTACAGTGTGAAAACTTATAAGTACGAACAATGCTTCAACTTGTGTTGATCATCGGTATGAGATAATAAAAGTATAAGTAAACAGAAGTGCGTCAGATCCTGCTACCACACGTCAAATATAATAATAATTTATTTAAACATATAATTATTATCTTATTTTCTTCTTTGACCACCTAGTCCATAAATTAAAGTACCTAAGTAGGTAGGTACTTACAATTTTACTTGTTTAAATACGTATTGTAATATTTAGCTGAAAACATGCCTTTCATTCATTTATTATCATTATCAACTTTTAGCCGACTAAATCGGCACTACTTATTTATTTTGCGTTGGCCATTGCGACTAGTATAAAAATATTAACTATTCCTTTTTTCGCAGAGAAGGTATTGCATTACAAACAATAAAATAACGAGTACTTACGATGAATAATATTGTTTTAGTCCAGAATTTACTTGAAAATAAATAGTAGCAAAACTTATTACCTGTAAAACTCTCACGTCGTGTAAAGATATATTAGAATCTAGAAAACTACTCTATCTTAGGTTTATTTATTTATTTAGGGTCTCCAACAAAGGATATACACAGTTCATTATACATTAATAAAGTATACAGGGTATTTTGTAGGTGTACTCCTTCACTTATAGGAGACCACAGTATGGTTCAATATAATACGCAGTTTGTCTAGAAAACTACTCTATCTTAGGTTTATTTATTTATTTAGGGTCTCCAACAAAGGATATACACAGTTCATTATACATTAATAAAGTATACAGGGTATTTTGTAGGTGTACTCCTTCACTTATAGGAGACCACAGTATGGTTCAATATAATACGCAGTGTCTAGAATTATATCGAATTGCAAATAAGAAAGAGTAGGTACTATTAATGACTAAACAGTTATAGAATGATATGGGTAATTTATTTTTATCTGTCTATCGTATCCTGTCCAAATAGTAGATCAATATAAATTAAGTACTACCTACCAGGAAGAGCGTATACCTACACAAAAACTATATAAGTACTAGATTATACTAGATTTCCGGCCACAGCTTTGTCCATGTGAATAAAATAAAAACTAAGTAACCTATTTTATTCTACAGAGTCTGTAGTCTTTTAATTACATATCTCTATGCTCAAAATTTATTCGGAGCTGCGGACTACCTAGCGGGTTTACCGGGGCACGGCTCGAAAAGCAGGATTATGAACGTCGTTCTTAGTAAGTAAGAGTCTGACACTCCCTCTTGCCTCGCCCAAGGTGGGAGAAAGCATTGGATACATTTCCTTTAAAAAAAAGTATATAAGAGATAAAAAAACAAATATACTTACTTACATGGTTATAATATTGGTTATTAGCAAAAAAATATTTCCTACATTATTATGTAGGAAGACGTCCCTTAAAATAATTTTATCTCATCATCTACTTACGAAGGAATGTCTACAGGTGTAAAGGCGAATTTAAAAAATATTTTACATGCAGGAAAACAGGCAACCGTTGGCGTCTTATTTATGTACAGTCCGCGTTCATATCTCATCACTCACCTGTCTCAGGCAGTCCACAATAAAATTATATTATGTCAGATATAAACATAAATGGTGTGTGTAAATTACAAGAGTTGCATTCACCGAATAGCCGTATCACCACCTTGATCGTACAGTCTTTCGGGTCAAGACTATGACTGTAATTAATAGGCTGAACTGTAGAACATCTCACACTCGGTCATTATTCGCCAGGCCGCCTGAATTAACTTCTCACGCACTTAAATGTGTATGACTACTTTGTTATTCTATTGTAAACGTAGCAAAATGTGTAACGGATAATATTTAATCTACTAAGATACGTAACACTGATTAATACTATTTAATTATTTTGTCAAGTCATTCAATAAACTTTTCTGAGTCTGAGCAGGTCATTGGTAAATAGAAGTCAGATAAAAACTCTCTCCTAAGTCTGAAAAATACTATGCTGAAAACCGCAACATAATCGGTTCAGCCAAATGCGAGATAATCGTAATGGTTCTCAGTTTGTGCTTTTGCTTTTGTTTTCAAGTTGGTTAAAAAACATAATAATATTTTGCTTTAGTTAACTGAGGTTTTACATTTTATTAATAGAAAATCTTCGTATACCTAACTAATACAGTTTTATATAAGTACTTAATTAGGCTTGATAGTAGTTACTTAAAATCAAGGCATGACAGACCAAAAACGTATGTCCTCTAATTTGCAAAATCCTTACATTCACTAGTTTCTGTGTACTCAATGTATACATACGTACTTACATACATGGTAAGTTTACCAATCAGTATTATTGACAGAAAAAATCGTAATAATATTTGTTCATATTGATGCAAATCTCACCTTTACCTACGTATTGTTAGTTAAGTGAGTGATGTAGTTGCAGAACAAATACAACTGAATAGTAAACATTCTATGTGAGAAATTAACATCACATGTCCATAATTTGTATTACTTAATAACAAAGCCGTCTTTAGCAATACAATGGATGTGGACTTACTTAAAAACGTCTTTGAGCAAAAAATGTATCTTCAGTTTGGTTTTAACTATAAATCAATATGTTAAAGTTTTCTTCTATGTCCTATCTTCTACTGCTGCCGGTTTTCCGTAGTATGAGGGAATGTTGTTAATGTTCCACATTGTTACATAGGAACACTTCTGGTGTATCAAAATCGTAGAACAGTCCACTTATTTTATTAGATTGTCATTAATATTTAATCAGTGTGGGAGAGCCATGTTTCGGCACGAATGGGCCGGCTCGATGATGGAACGGCCTCACAGAAAACGCTTGCGTTGTGTGAGTGAGTTTACCGGAGGCCCAATTACTCCCTTCCCAATCTTCCCAAACCCCGATTCCCCAACAACTCTTAAATTCCTAACCCCCAAAAAGGCCACTTGTAACGCCTCTGGTGTTTCAAGTGTCCATGGGCGACGGCGATTGCTTATCATCAGGTGATCTGAATGCTCGTGTACCGGCTTATTCCATAAAAAAAAATCCGTAACGATAAGTTTTCTTATCGAGATTTGTTAATTTGAGACAGTAGGTAATGGACTGAGCGAATTAAACAAGTACTTACTACATTTTTTTTATGTTAAGCGGTTTTAATTTGTATGGTCATCAAGAGTGTGTACGTATCAAATATCAGGAGGGGGGTAAAATAATTTCAATTACCTAGGTCGTTGACCCAAACAAACGTAAGAGGCAAGCTGAATAAGGCCGTTTAATAATAATACTAAAAAGTAATGTAGGTATCTGAACTTGGATCATTTATTTTAACAGTGTTACCGACATAACATCTTTTTGATTTTACGCTGAATTCCTAACTGCAATCCTCTATTGGTCTGCTTTAATGCAAATGGCGGTGTGCATGTGTGAACGAAATCTTACCTACGTAACTGTTTCTTGTACTAATTGTTAAATGATACTACTGTGTAATCCTAATGGCCTGGTCAAACAAGTATTTTCAGTTTTAAAGCTTCGGTATCATCTTTCCACATAATATTTGACTTATGTAGATTTTTCCGTCGCAAATAGCCCAGGACGAAACAATAAATATACCTTGTTTTAAAAAAAATAAAGAACATATTTACGTCATTGC
Source organism: Spodoptera frugiperda (assembly GCF_023101765.2). Classification (NCBI taxonomy): domain Eukaryota; kingdom Metazoa; phylum Arthropoda; class Insecta; order Lepidoptera; family Noctuidae; genus Spodoptera; species Spodoptera frugiperda. Next base: position 207,274 of record NC_064231.1, on the reverse strand, counting down.
TTTTAATATATAAATTATTTAAATTTTTAGACTGGAGCAATTTCTAGCTTATTTTTTTAATTAGTGGCACTGATTGAACGCTTTATTATTGAAGACGTATTTTTTTTTTTATTTAAGTTCGAAGTCATACGTCTTGTATTTTATTATCTGTATAATATTTTTATTTATAAGCTTGGAATGACGTAAAACATACAGGTATATAAGACTATTTATAGTATTATTAGCTACAAAAAGGTATCATTATGTACCTATTAATATTTAATGATTACATAAGACGTAAGTGTAATAAAATATTGAATCTACATTCTACACCGCATGACAGATCTCTGTCTCACTCTTAGAGAGCCCACGTAATTAACTTTTTATATCTCAAATATTGACTTTAATACTATATTCGACGACAAAAGTAAACAATCTGCTTAGAACAGCAACACTCATTCAAAACTTCTAGAAATAATCGCCATCACAAACAGTCGAAGATGATACAGACACCAGCATATCCACCTACTCCAATCTGTCAATTCTATCTATTGGATTTACGACTCTGTAATAAAACAATTAAGTTGATAATCGAATTTGTCAGAAAGGAGTAGGTTTACCTGCTGTTGTCTGTGTGTGGTACTGTAATGGGTATATTTATATTCACGCGGTGTCACGTAAAGCCGCTATCTAAATTGAAGTAATATTGCCGGTTCCGTATGTAGATAAGTTCACTACCATCGCCTTGAATACACGGCTAGTTGTATTTGCCAAACAAATAGTAAAATTATTATTAGATTTGTAAGTTATTTACGCGTAAAGTCTAGAACTTTTGCTCATCGTTTGCTCCTAGTTCTACCAGGGTCTGTCAACCGGTTTTGAACCTCATTCCAGATTATAGGGATTTCCACTTGAGCTAACGGTTGTTAATCCTGTATCGAGATACTTGTTTATACATAAGGAAATCTATACTTATGAATGTCAGTAAACAGGAAAGATTTGATTGTTTATGTCTGCATTAAATAGGTATCAATCGCTAACATAACTTAGTTTTGAGGGAGTAACATGACGTATACATACCTTCAGAGAAATCCTTAAAATACACGTTAGCAAAACTGCGTGAAGAAAACTGTATAGTGTACTTTAAGTACACAGACTCTTGCGCTTGGTTGGCTAAGCATCAAAGTCTCTGACATGCAGTAAAAGAACAATAATTATAAGCAAATTGAGAATTATTTCTGGCGATGTATATTATGTTAGAGTTATTACATAAATAAGCAGATCGGTACGATAACTTTGTACGAATCGGAACTGATCGATCTATTCACATACTTATAAAGAAATAGGGGACTGACTGCGCCTGTTTTTTTAAAATATTTTTTATACCTTTACCGATCGATACCGACTCGTACCTACAGATTTATGAGTACTGGAAACCTGTTTTTTATGTAAGCACCCTATATATATTGGACGACGCGACGCTACACATAAATTCCATCAGCCACGAACGCTCACTGTTGAAACATAAGTTTCAAAATCTTTTATCCTGGCAAGTTTTCGTAGATTTAAAGTCATAAGGAAAATTAACTAAACTTTTTTAATTAATTCACAAATACATATACACAATTCATAGGTATAGGTATATACAATGTAGGTGGCCATCCGATTCACGTGTTTAATAACAAAAACGACGAAAACCAAAAGAATAGGTGTAAAATCCATAACATGTCTAAACCAGTACAAATCGTTAAAATTACAGGTTTTGTTAATTTGTAAGTTATTTATTTGTAGTAGTTTTCCGAAAGCCAATATAAGCACGTGTCAATAAAAACCAAGTTTAAACCATAAAGACTAGCATCACGTGCACTTTTAACGAAATAACTAATGCAATTTAAATGCTTGCAAAAAATAACTACGACGATTTAATGCGATTTTCATAAGTCCATATTAATGTTAGCTATTAATGTTCATCAATTTCGCTATTATAATATTAAATGTTTATTATGACATGCAAATTAAAATTGAACTAGCGAAATTAAAATTATATTGCAAAAGAACTCGTCAACTCTCTACTGAATATAATATATGCGCAACAGATACTGCAGCAAGCTTTGTAGCATGCTGCGTACTGTAACAAATAGCGTAGCACTTGCAGATGCACACTGCGTAGTGAAAGCGTAAGTATAGATCGCTACGTAGTGCGTAGCGTGACACGTAACGCATGGCGTAGTCTTTCGTAGTAGGTAATAAAATTGATGTACATGTTTTTAAAGCGGTCTAGCCAGTGGCTCGAACTTGCTTGTTGGTGTGACAAACGTGCATGCTGTTCCACCCTACAAGTGTACAAATGAGACATACTCATTAAATAGCAGTATGGTGATGTTTTTCTCAGCGGGCGATGGTGATACCCGGAAATATGATAAATTCATAGTAAAATAGTTGCGCAAAAATACACTTTGGTATTTAAAAAAAGAGCTTTATGAAAAAACTACTACTTAAATTAACTACAAATAAAGTTACGGTTTTTGTTTTGGAGATTTTATGGTTGTTTGGTTATTTATTTGCACCTAAACCTAAAGTTGCTCTAAAATTACCAAGAAAACGAAGACTTTGACGGTTTATAACTTTTAGTAGTTTTTTAATTTACAAATTTTAAATCGTAACAACAAAGTTAATGCTGAGACAAAATGATATCATGTTTAATTTTGGACGTACGATGCCAAACAATGGTGGAAATCAGTTCCGAAATTTGTATGGGAAAAAGAACGACTAGAGCCACCTTAAGCGTATAAAAGAAACTGATTGATTTTAAAAATTGGAGGAAAATCTCAATTCTTCAGAATTTTTATTTGTTTTATAATGTTCAACGATTATTCGTAGATAACCAGAACCATAATAGGTAGGTATAGTTAGAGTTATCATCCTAAAATAATTTTCCTTAAACAGAGTTTGGAACATAATAATATCTTGTTTCATTCTATTGAAACAAGTATTCTTCTGATCTTTAGTATATCTGATATATAGTCTTCACCTATTTGACAAAAATAATTTATTTACATTCAAATTATAAACAAACACTACAATTGAATTGATTATTAGCTTAATGTAAATATTTTTATTTCTTCGGTATCTGTCCTTCCGTAGTAGACGCGTTGTTTGTTTTGTATGGGATAAAAGTATATTAAATCTAACACTCAATTTCCATCTGTTAAGATGTCCATACAATAAGTGGCGAGAAAATATTGTAAAACAGAATGATAAACATAGTTTAGTAAACCCGCATTGAGCAAGCGTGGTGATTAATGCCCAAACTTCCGTATGGGAAGAGGCTTTTGGTTAACAGTGGCTACTTCCAGGCTGTTGATGTGATGTGATGTGATATGATAAGAGACATGGTATATAGAATCTCATTGTGACAAAAAGGTATTTTTACAAAAATGTAGTATGTAGATGTCAGTTTTTACTTTACTGCCATCGATAAATTAATTAATTACACACAATATATCCGACAAATTTCGTCTGCTGTTGCAAGAACTAGATAGCCTAGACCCATACGTGATACATAGCTCGATCTGGCAAATTGACATTAGCCAGATAGCCAAAACATAACAGTAACATGTTGCGATAAGGCCAAGTAGCAATAAAAAATATTTAAGTAGCAATTACCAACTTACTGTAACAAACAAAACTGCCTTGAGTGCCTTGTCGGTCAAATAACCTTTTTTTTTTGAGAGGGGAAAATCATCCAATAACTTCTCCCGCCGTGGGTGAGGCGAATGTCAGACTCTCACTGATTAAAAACCACCCCGTTTCAAGCCAGAGCCCCGGTAACCTGCTAAGCATTTCACAGCTCCGGCGGTCAATGAGCCTACAATTCAGCTACCGAGCTAGGTGTATCGGGTTGAATTCTCGTGTCAAATAGTAAAAGCACGAAGTCTGTAATTCCACTATGACTAATTTCCAGTATGACTAATGTGTCTATCATTCTGACTAATATGCCTTCATCATATGGTGACCGCGGAGTATAATAAATTTGTAACATCAGCTAGGCTATTCTGTAACTGTCAATTCGAACTTTTCAAGTGAGCTCGATCGCATTCTCACGCGTCATTGGTCGAGATTGTACTCAAAACCAATGACTTGGAGGATCACGATCGAGTTCATTTCGATCTTTTGAATTGAAAGTTACAGAATAGCATAGCAGCACCACTATATACCTCGTATAGTAACTCTCGAGTAAGGGACTACCTTACTACCACTCTAAGAGAATACCATTAAATAATGCTACTGCCTTAGTGTTCTTAAACAACCTATCAAAAATGATTAGGTATATGGATTTGCCTCGCGAACAAAATGTCGTCGGAATTTTTTAATTGTTTTTTTTTATATTACATTATCACTTATATCTTTAGGTATATTGTTTATTAAGTAGGTAGTAAAAATAATTCTGAATCATCTATTTAAAAATACATGTGAAAATGCGAAAATAATTATTTTCGCATTTTAATACCTATTTATTTATGAGAACGTAAAAACCAATGATAATAGTGGAACAAAAATCAGTCTTGCTTTTCGAAACTTAACAAGTAAACTTTAGCATCATTAAAACCTAGTTATTTAGGTAACAAGCTCTTTCAGCAAGGCTTTATAAACATAGACAAGAATGTCAGCAACTAATACGAAGGAATAATCCCACGACACAACGATAAATTAATTATGAAATATAAGCTTACTTAATAAAGTAACTAAAAAGATACCGTTTTTGTATAGGAAACCGCAAGCGTTGTATTAAAGGCCGACGGTAAAAAAAGTTTTGCTATGTAAACAAAAAACAATGGGATTAGCCCGAAGTAGATACGTGTAAACCCATGAGTGACCCATCAAATATATATATGTGAAAAAAACATTTTTTTTAATAAGTTCATGACTTTTAAAACCTCGTAGACTAAAAGCGTTTAAGTTTATCAGAAACCTCAGTATTGGCTCTTATGGTTAAGGCACATAGTGAAGAATAGGGAGACTCATAAAATTCTATTCTGGTCCCACAACACTGTTTTAATCCAAGATAATATCATTTTAAATCCTAAAATAACTCTTAATTATACACAAAAAAATAATTATTCTATTTGTATCTATTACTGGTATGTTCTTTCCGACTTGTTTGGAACAATAACATTATGTTTTGATCGTTACAATAGTGAACTTTGGTACGATTATCCCCCCACATTGCCGCATAACTTAGGACTTAATAATACCATTTAAGCCAATTTGCCACACACAAATAATTTAATTAATAAAATACAATTTTTGCGGATATCTGCTAGTTTTTATAATGTATACGACACTAAATTGAAAACACTTAGAGATAAAAACAAGACGGATTTATCCTTGAGATCGGAACACAAAAAGTAGAATTAGGAAACATCGAGGAATAGGCTTTTGATTTTGTGTTGTTGTTGAAACTAGGTAGTTGAAGGTAGGTAACGTTCTGAAAGATCCAATGATCCAATGCGTTCTGAAAGGCTTTTGACGATCCTTACGTTTTTAGTATAAGTTCAATTAACGTATAAGGTTCAATACCAAAATCAACAAATCTAACAAGACTACGTCAATATCACAACATTAGATTATATGTTTTTGACTTTTTGACTTCGAGCTTAACAAACAATGGAATTTCTGGTGAATGAACGAAGAATTAAACAATTTGATGTGATGCAATGCAACGTGTGCCTAAATTGTATGCAAATTATCAAGGAAAACTGAATAACGTCAAGATTGATATATACGTAGGTACTGTTAAAGCATATAATAACTATAATCAATACATAGTTAGGTACATCATAGAGGTTATAACTTGTCTAGTCATTGCAACGTGTGTTAATTTGATTACTAAAGATACAAGTCGATTACTGTTAATCATTGTAGCTATTATTGTGATTTATTTACCTGTTTACTTCATGGTTCTTATTCTCTGACTTGTAAGGTTTAAAATGCGTTAACTCTTTATCTGTAGTATCCTTAAATTCACACTCCGTGACTTCAATAAGGGCATAACATTTGTACGTTGCTTTTGGAAGCCCAAGGGCATTGCAGTAAATGGTTGACATTTCTACAAAATGATACAAATTGTAGCAATTTCAAATGTTATTTTAATTGAATTGTTACGTAAAATTAGAGCAACAAAGGTATTGCATGTCTTTAAAAGTTTAAAATGTCTTAAAACTTTGTTAATTTAAACTACAGTTAAATTTAAGATAGGCGAATGGGGTGGATAGATGTTAGAACATTTTCCCAACATTTATTCACTGAGGGCTGAATAAATGTTGGGAAAATGTTCTTAATTATTATTCTATCGAGAGACTTTTCAAATCAGTAAGCTGTAAATAATAAAGTGCGGTAAACATTTTTGATACAACATAATTATTAATTAGATCAACTTGTTGTCAACATATTCTAATTATGGAAAACAAAAAACTCGAGACGTTAAGAGGTACTGCTAGTACGGAATGTTAAACAAACAAATAATTAACACTTCCTCATTACAATAAATTAGACGCCTGATTCGGAAAAACAAACATGGTTAAATATTGTCTTACAAATATTGAATGGTACCTTAACCGAGTACCTAATAATTGGAAATTAAAACAACCTGAAACTATATCTATCTAATGATATTTTATTGTTATAATATTTATTTTTTCTGTTTATATATCTTTGTTCTATATTTTATGTAACTATTGCAATTGCGAATTAATAACTTAAGTTTGACCTAATAACTTTTCTATCGAGCATGCTGTGTTCGCCTTTAACTGACTGTTACACCGGCAAATGTGTATTGTAGACCGATTTATAAAATTTGATGTGTAAACAGTCGTTGGTTGACCATAAATAAATAATAAAAAATCTATACAAAGTAAATACGAATCACCGCAATGCATAACTCTCGAACTGCATTTGAGCATGCTTTAGTAAACAATGAATCATTGCACAAAGAACGATTCTACGAAGTTTTATTATTATATAATAGTAAATAATGTACAAAAACATACCTATAAATAGGACGACAGCCTCCTATGTCCAGTGGATATGTACGCGACTGCAATTCACGAGGCTTTAGGAGCATTTGCCGGGTATTTCCAACAATAATTGTATAGTAATCATATACTGGTTCGCGATAACAACTATATGACGTTGCTTATTTAAATTATGAAGAACGATTTATATAATCAAGATTGAGAAGACTGCGATTAATATATAATTCAAAATACGTTCCGTAGTTAGGTATACATTAAGTTACGGGTTTTTTGATAATCAACTAATTTCAGAGGAATGTCTATACTAATCTACATATGTATACGTTTCGAATCAATGACCTCTGTTCAAACTACCTACTCCGATCACTGATGATGGGCCTCATGAAACAAAATATAAAGTTACATGAAGTGGTTAAAAGGTAAGTACTGGAAATATGTTAGTGTAGGTACTGTACTTCACATGGGAATTAAATAAAAATATGCTCACATTGTTAGTGAATATCAAATTGTCGGTTGAATACCTATTTGTTTGTTATTATAGAAGGTTAATTGTGGGAGTTACATGTATGTACATTGTGCCAATTATAATTTAATTACTTCTGTTTCTTAGTACACAAAGCATGATATCTATCATATAATTATATGAAAATAGTTTATTGAAAATCAAGGAAAGTTTTAACTATATTTGATTTTGAGATTGAAGTTCCCTGTATTAGAGAATCCCGCTCCTTCAAAATGATACACACGAACAAGACATAAATTAATACAGAATACAGCTCAATATAGTAGATCTAATCAACTTAAAATTAAGGTGATTATACAGAGAGTATAGTGAGTGGACAGAATAGTGGTAGATATAACTTACTTTTTTAGTAAGTATTCTTTATTCTATCCTGTATTATATTGGGAAAGGGACGTTGATTAAAGTGATCCATGGGAGTTATATATTTAGCTTGTAAACATATATTAATTAACTAAAATATGTGACATATGAGTGTCAAGATAAAACTGATGAAAAGTAAAATTGGGGCCAAGATCAAATACGCACTTAAAATTCAGATGAATTGTGAATATTTACGGAAAATTATCTATTTGGATATCGGTTCGTGTTGTAATTCATTCACCATTTATTTTTCATTATAATATTAAATAGCACTAATGAGTTGACTTCGTATACACATTTGTGCTATTTAATACTTTGCGATTATCACGTAGAGTCCCTTTTTTAAGTGGGAAAAATCATCCAGTGACTTCTCCCGATTAGGGCGAGGCGAGTCGGAGTGTCAGACTCTTACTGACTAAAAACCACCCTGTTTCTATTCCAGCTTTTCGAGCCGGAGCTCTGGTAAACCCGCTAGGTTGTCCGCATCTCCGGATTAGAACATAGAGTCCCTTAAGTTATAGTTAGATACATGACCAAGTGTATGTCTTTACTAATTACTTTGCTCTTACGTTTTTTGGTTGCCCTAATAGTGTACAAGCAAACTGCTCATACAGAGTAACCAGTAATTACCTGTATTCAATTTTATGCGAATCTATGGTAATTGATTACACAATATAACAATAAAAAGCTTTAATAGCACATTTGTTAGCTTATGTGTTAAGAAAGGGTAATTCGCCGCACCTTTTCGTGTGAGTTTTGCAAAACATGTTGTACTAGCTAAGCCCGCGACTTCGTCCGCGTTTACATAATAAAAGTATTTTAAGAATCATAAATCCTGGAATGAACAGTAGCATATGTGTTATTCTAGACTTCTGTCTATATTTTATAAAAAAAAAATATCGAGATTAGTTTAGTTCTTCAGATGTAATTTAGCAAAAAACACCCACTACTATATAACGAATATACATACTCGAACTTTCGTGCTTAATTATATTTTTTATTAGTATAGATTAACAGATAATAGTGATATTATGCAGATTATGAGCCATGACTGCAACTTGTCAATGATAACAACTTGGGAGCAATGCACTGTACACGCGTATCATTAGGTATGGTTATTAAATTCATTTCAATGACCATTATAAGGCTCGTGTGCAATGTAGGGAGACTTTATTGATGAATTAATTACATACGTACAATGTTGCGCGTCATTTACAACATCGTTGAACATTGTGCTTAATTGCTTATTGCTATTCAGAAGTCAATTCCTTGGAGGGTATTTTAATGAAATCTGTCGTTACGTTGATAGTAGTTGCTAACGGGTGTCTGTGGAAAAAATAATACTTAGTTATATAAGTAATTGTGTGAAGTATATTATTATTGCCTACAACTTCAGCCACTGGGAGGCGGATTGCAACGTACTCTAAACTTTCGGCAACTAACCGCCGTACTAAGAGTCATTTAATGTTTTCGGTACGAAATCTTTACTTACATACTCTGAGTGCGGCAGGTATTCTGCGATTTCAGAGCTACTCAAACGTAAAAGAAAGACATTTATTCTCACACATAACACACACAATATCTGGATAGCCGCTATGTCCCAGATAAATTTAAATTAAGAACGTAATTTGTATGAAATATCTGTCAAATTTACCTTCCCGTAATGGAACAGCTTAAAATAGGACATTTTCCGACAGTAGAAGCTTCGAATTATAGAAAAAATAATACCATTTTTTTACAATCGTAGTTGAACTGAGTGCATTTCTAGAGTCTGTTCTGTAACTGAGATTTAGATTATATTTAGACTAATAACAATAATATAATAAGCTTTTTATTTCTGACCTTTAAATAGATACAGTCTGTGTAAGTATATCGGTGTTAGTAACAATATTACTTAAGTACCTACACATAAAAGACTGATATAACCTATTATTCGGTGAAAAATGATTAACCCTTTGGGGAAATACACGTCTAGTATTTTTCTTATTAAATATTAAATTACCAACGATTAAAAATGTAACCGGACATTGTATACTAGCCACCATATGTACTCATTGTTCATATTATGGTGTAGTTTGTCCGGGGAAGTACGCATTCTTTACTTTTTTTGCCGCTAAAGCATGTTATTATGATCCGGTTCCACGGCACCTACTACAATACATAGGTACCTTATACTAAATATTTCACTTTGATACCAAATTTTGTATAAAATATGTTTACACTTTTCCTTGAATAACATTTAAGAAGGAAATTCCTATTTGATTCTCATTGTTTATTTTTAACTCTATGTAATTAGAATTAAGTTTGACAAAGATTGGTCTCGCTCTCGCTCTCTCTCTCCTTCGATACATGATATGATATCATCTTTAAATGGTTTTATTTAGCTTGACCTGTCTGGGTCAAAACTATTTGGAATTTTCCCCCTTCCTGACAACAGGTCCACTATCTATTTTTGGTACACACTCTTATTCTTGATGACCATTCACATTTCAATCGTTTCACATAAAAATATATTTTATGTATGTCTTGTTGCCTCTTGGTTTACTACATTGGGGGATAAAATAGGCAAAATATCAAGATTCTTAATCTTATTTTAGTATAGCAAATTCAAATTTCACAATAACTCCTTTAGTTTTGCGAGTATAGGTACTACTAAGTAAAGGGTGGCGCTGATCGTATTTTTCATCAGGTGATCAAAAAAAATATGAACAACAATGACTAAAACGGCATCGCTATGAGTTATTTATTTCGTTCCGGATACAACAAATATGACGAGATAAGCGTTTTTTTTACAGATTCTTTGATACGCAAGTTTGAGGCGCACTTGGCTAGGCTTTTTCGGTGCTACTCAAGAATAGTACAAATCATATTCACACTGCACTGGACCGTCTTGTGACGTAGGTACTACGGTGACCACAATGTAACTAATATTGAACTAAATATGGCTAACATTATTGCTTGCAATTTGCATACGTGTGCGGTCACTCATAGTTTCACTAAAAGTGACAGCATAACATCTAGTTATTTAAGAGATTGACGTGTAAAAGAGTTACATTGTAACATATTTGCAAAATAAATATAATTTATCATTTAACATAATGCATTACTAGAAGGAAAATTAAGTCATGATGAAGGCATTGTCTGCCAGAAGATACCCTATACCCTTCTAGAAACACTCTAGAAGGGTATAAATATGGGTCGTCATATATTATCACGAATGTATACATATACGAGTACCTATACATAGAGGTGGTTTTATACATACATAATGTCGATCACATCATCGCTTACCACCAGGTGAGACAGTCAAACGCTGACCTATAAAATAGAAATAATAAATAACTAAAATTACATTATTTTTATTAAAAGAAAAATTATGCTAGGTAAGGAGCATCGATATTGTGTTCTATATATGCTATTTTACAATTAAAACAATTAAAATGTTAATAATTTAATAGGTACTGCATGTTGAACTATTATGAATATTACATTAATTGCATTATATGTAAATTTTCTTTCTATGTTTTAATATGAATTTAATATTGGAATATCTTGTGCCAAAAGGTCTTTATCCACTGAATGAGACATTAGTTACGATGCGACTTGTGTCAATCTAGGATTTTTAAATTGTTATAGGTACAGACAACGGTCAGCATTAAATAAGTAAATTAAGTCCATTAACAATAAAAACAATCAAGTTTATAAAGAAGTGGTAATTAACTAAAAATATCGACTAATATTTCAAGTTCCGTGATTGTAAACAACATTTTGAGGGTCTATTTGAATAATAAGAGACACGTGAAACTGTTTTGGCACGTGAAAAGACAGTGACCACGGCTCCTACTTGTACCAATTAGATTTTCAGAAACTTCTCAATTGGTTTCATTATTATAAAGTACGCAAGCATTTGTGCCAGCTTTAGCATAAAAGTAAATAGAATTTACAACTATTTTAAAGTCAAAGCATTTATTTCACCTAACTCAAACTCAAACTCAAATCATTTATTGCATTCATGTGTACATTAAGATGATACATAATTAGGAGCATTTGTCTCAACATGAAACCCGGTTAGGGTACGGCAACATATACCTAACCACAATACAGGCTTTTTTAAATATCAAAATAGAATTAACCGAATTCTGTAGATGAAATTATAGAGTTTCAAATAGTAGATACCTAATTTCGTACGAAGAGAAACCTTTTTTCTTTAAAAAAAATATTGTTTATACAATCACTGTTTGTATCTATACATTGTTTTAGTTTACTGATTTATGAAAGATAAACAATTTCTCATAGAAAAACCTTTACGATTATACAAGAACCCTGAAATTCTCAGTTCTCGTTTGTCCAGTTATTAACTTGACAAACCAGAAAAGGGTTGTAGCGAAGTCATTGACTGGTTGGCTAAGTAACATAGATATAAATATTATGCGACGCGGACGCGGACTAAACATTTTGAGGAAAATAAAAGTGTAAAAGGTACCGGTACCTTTGGGTAAAAATACGAAACAGGTAAGAACTTGTTTAGCTTTTTATAAAAAAGATAAAATTGATTGTAAGTATCAGTAATTTTGTTTTATTTTTTATTGAAGTTAAGGTATATGGAAAGCCCTGGAAAGTTTTAGGGTATTTTTAAAATGAATAAATTTAAACATATAATTTAATTTGCATTTAATTTTATGTGGGAAAATTTTAAGTTATTATAAATGGTCTTATCAGCACCAATTTTTATTTTACCTAAATTATATTTTACTACCTGCTTTCAGTTCGTAAATACAGACCTTGAAATGCTATATATAGTGATGCATTGTGATATTAAATCCTAATGTTATCTAATATTATATTATAATAACATGATGATCTCATAGCTACTGTCCTAAAACACAACATGTGGAATTTAGTTTTTATAAAATATCCTTAAACTGTTTTCCTTATTATGGTGTCTCACGGAAAATCGTAAAATTTTGTTAACGTGTTAATAAATTCAATTCAAAACACTACACTGTACATATATACAGAAACTTTATTGCAATTCTCATCGCAATAATAACACATTTAACATGAACAGCCTGTGTTCCTCCAGTTAAGTCCAGTTCCTCTATGTAAAAGAGTTTACCATTACGTCTACGTTTGCTTAGCATGTTGAAGCACCTATTAGGTACTTACACTTTTAAAACACATTCAACCTCATCTACACTGACATTAAACCTCATCAACACTTCACCGTGACATGACAGAATGGCACAAACTTCATTCATAACAATGTATTTATTTTTGTAGTTTGCTCTAAAATTTTCTTTCTATCGATTTTATCAAAATTAATTATCGAGAGTTACGTTATACTCCTAATAGAGGAGGCTGCATTGATTGTGTTTTTGATATCGATTAGATGTTGGAGATAGAGCACGCATTGTGGTGACATGATACGGTGTGCGAAGCCCTTATCGTGGAGTCTGTGACGTCGAATAGCTCTGTGATATATACGGGTGGAATGAGCGCGCGCGAACATTACTAGTGTAAAAGTGCCCCGCGGTTGCCCATGCGCTCGCAGTTCGCGCCTTACTACTCGACTGTTGCTCACGTTGCTTTGCCATAGCTTAGCTATACTGCATACCAATACACCAGTGTCTTTAGTGAAAATTTGTGTAGGAGCCTTTGCTTCATCGGTAAGTTGAAATTATTTATTTATAACAATATCCTTTGAAATAAAATAAAATTGATTGTTGTTTTAAACTGTAAAAATATTATTCAAAATTACAATTGTTTACGTTCAAAAACAAACATTAATCCAAAGCAAAGATAAAATTAATAATTAGATTTATTCATATCATTTTCATAAGTAAAATCAAAATATAGATCGGCTGTCAGCTAACAAGACTGATAATGGATTTGCGAAACAATCTATCGTAACTCTCAAGTTGTGTTTCAAGTTCAGTGCCATTGCTACTTTTAGTTCAACAATAGAACATTGATTTGTATATATGTATTATGTAAATAAGAAATAAGTAGTCTTTGTCCGAGTAGTTTCATCACACTTCTAGTTGCAAGGAACCAAAATATTCCTATGAACTTGATAGCGAATTGCAAATAAATAAATCATTAATTTACGTATTTCGCTTCTATTAAAGTAAATATAGGAAGAATAGGTACGAGACTCATTAAGCATAATACATTTCATATATTAATTAATTTCGAACTAATCTATAAATATAATCTGCAGTTTTAATGGATGCGATCATATTTATTTAAGTAGATATACCTAATCGGTAAATAGATACCCATGTCACGAAAAACATGTATTTTTATTAAATTGCTACGCTAATTAAGAAAACTAGACTGACAAGCAAGTCTTGTTCAGAATCATTATCATGATATCGAAATACCAGTCTTAATGACTTTTACTGGGGACAAATGACTGTTGTTAAACCACAAAAATGTGTGAAATATTAAGTTGTAATTGAATCTAGAAGAGTCGTAGAGCAGACACGTTTTGTTTTATGATAGACATTATAATCTTATGGTCAAGAATGACCAAGGTAAAGTGTTGTAAGCTTTGAGGTCGGAGTACTAATTCCACTTCGTTCCATTCAGTTTGTGAAAAAATTATGACGAACATTTTTTTTCCCATATAATAAGGAAAATTTATAAAGGTAAACGAGATTGTATTGTTTCATGGTATTTGCATCGCAGGACGTGTTTACTAACAGTCTTTGTTCATGATAAACAAGTATCTACTTAGTCTAGGAAGCAATATAACAAAGATGGTTTATTGACGTGCCTAGATCGAGTTACAGATTGTTGCGATATATTGCAAACTCTTTCTCATTAAACTGCCGTGTTGCGATCAGCCTCTTTGTCTTAGTTTATAATTGTGTAATATTTTAATTGTACAATAGAGTAGAACAAAAAATCTACTTCTGTGCTTAAATGTAATTAGATTGTCTCAAGAAGTCGTAATGTCTGAAATATTTCGTGAATTTTTCCACATTCTCACGTCTACTGAATTTAAATGGGTCTTTTTGTTTACTAAATAAAATATTCAGTTTTGTTATTCAGGTACCTACTTGGGAATAGAAAATAGGATTCGCATGTTTAGGTACAAATGCACAAGTACTTAAGTAGAACCGTACCGTATCGAATCTTAGGTTTTCTATGTGAAAGCTTCACACTCAAGATTTTCTTGGTACTACCACCATTATCGTTATTCATGGCTCTTCACATAGCCCTCTTAATGCATTCATGTGATACATCTTCAACCTTTCGAATAGTCTATTATTTACAGATGACTTGGCAATTTAACTGTTTACCGTATACAAAGAAATCGTGTACGATGCAAATACGAAATACGAAAATAAAACAAATATTTTTTTATACACTTTGTACATTGTGCTAATTTTTTTATTATTATTTCGAGGTATGCTAAGGTCGTTATTACTTATATAATTAACACTGTAAAATGTGACATTGACCTGCATGAGTCTACGGTTTTACATAACTCGAAATAAGCGATGCATTTACTCGTATGCAGATATCTAAACATAACGTAATCTTATCGACTCTTGTACCTAATACTTATTAAAGTGAATTTATGTAAATGTCGTAGTAAGCTATAAAAAATCTATCGATATTAAAGTTAATTATAATAAGTGAATGTTTGTATCCATGGCATTAATATGCAGTACCTAATCAACTATCTCCTCTCTGTGTAAATGTTTATCAATGGTTGCAAAACTTTGCATTTTTTCAAAGGTCACCATTTCCTTCACCTTTTGTTCAGGGCCTTTGAGTTTGTTTTATCATTAACAATATCAAGAGATATACGTATGGCATTTTTTTATACAAATCCGAATTGGGAAACATGAATTAAGTTGTAGATTTATTGGAAGTTTTAATCATTTTTACGATTTTTTTTATAAGCTGACAATAAATTTGCTTCGAGCTTTTGTTTTCGGATTAAGAGTTTAAGATTTTATGTTTCTAAGAAATATTAAGTATATTTTAAATTTATTTCTTTTCATCCAAGTGCCGGATGGATTAGTGTCGTTTTGGTGGTCATAGAATAGATGTTCCTATATTACGTGTAGCTAAGTAAATGTAATAAAATTGACCGTATAACCTACTTTGTAGAATACAACCTAAAAACTAATATAA
The DNA here is from genome assembly GCF_023101765.2 of Spodoptera frugiperda. Lineage (NCBI taxonomy): Eukaryota > Metazoa > Arthropoda > Insecta > Lepidoptera > Noctuidae > Spodoptera > Spodoptera frugiperda. The sequence goes on along the minus strand of NC_064231.1, from coordinate 191,227 downwards.
ATAGTATAGATTAGTGGTTGACATTGACCAAGAGCCAGGTTAGTATTCTTGTCAAACATGCTAACTGGAGGCGTGTTTATTAGTATTGCAAAATCACTGTATATATCTCAAATTAAAGGATGTTATCGAACGATGACGTTTTGCAATGTTTTTCCAATAAATTATCGACGGAAATCATTTCGTTCGCAGTTACCAGCAAAGTGACTGTTAAGTTTTAAAACAAATAGACGCGCCTATCAGATTTTTTTTTCATAAAATCACAAGTAGGCGCTATCGTCGAATCCTTAAACGACTTTGTGCTGGGAGAATCTAGATTTGTTTCAAATCGTTCTTAAATAGCAATTATGTTTGTATACTGTACTCAATCACTACATAGTATAAAACAAAGTCGCTTTCTCTGTCCCTATGTCCCTTTGTATGCTTAAATCTTTAAAACTACGCAACGGAGTTTGATGCGGATATTTTTAATAGATAGAGTGATTTAAGAAAAAGGTTTATATGTAAAATATATGCATAATATATCGCCATTGCACCCATGCGAAGCTGGGACGGGTCGCTAGTTGTAAAAATAATTCATTATAATTCGTAGGTATATGCAAAGTAAGTTTGAACCTGGTTGAACCTAGCTAATTCAAATAGAATTAAGTAATATTGATATCAGACATTAGGTATAGGTACATAACATTTTGATAATTATGCAAGCTAGACTATTAGCTATGTAAGTATTTGCTTATTAATTTAGTACGTACTACGTAGTAGTTAATGTTTTGTCATATGGAGTAGGTACATAGGTAATAAGGAGATCCACTTAATGTGAAGTGAACATCTGTGGTGTTGGATATGTTCCATATGTCGTATTACCATAAAGTCATAGCTAAAATTAGTTTATTTATACACATACTTATCACCTGGGTCTGCCTCGTGTTGTGTCACGTGGATGTCAACGCCGTTGGTGAACACGAGGCCTTAGAATTTAGATCCTTTATTGAGGCGTGAGGCCTACAAAATATTGTGGGTGGATTAATAGTTCAAAATTTTCTCGGTGCGAAGAAACAAAAATGAATTGTTAGAACTTTTTAATAAAGACTAATTTAGACTAATGAGACTTAAAATTTCAGTATTATATTCGAGATCCATTCATAGAGGAGAAATAATAGCACTCTTTATGTAATGACAAGGTTACTCTGGGTCAGTATTCGTTAAGTTTTTTTGTTATCAATTCTAATGTTTGCTTTTAACATTGACCCTCAGAAAAGTATACTCAACTTAACTAAAGATTTGAACGGCGTAAGCTCTCAAACTGGAAATAATGTAAAAAAAAACAAAATAGTTAAATTCCTGTTTTGTCATTTCCTAGTGTCTTTTTATTTTTTGTAAATGTCAAAAGTTTAATAATCTCATAAGCAAGTGTTAAAACAAAAAAATAAGTGTTACCCATTATTGCTGTTTTTGTTTGATTCTAAAACAATTAAATAATTAATTCAATTAAGTGGTTTAGGCATCATTAAATGCCATGAAGTCAGATTGTAGATCCGATATTTGTAAAAAAATATTGTTTGTTCGAAATTTTAAGTATGATCAAAGTTCCTTTTTGGTGCTTAAAGTTTAATTTTAGTAATTTAAAATCAGCGTCGTATAATAATTTTAATTTGAATATGGTCACGTTTAGGAGGAAACTATTCGGTTAACTTTAAAAACAAAAGTTAATTCACTTGACTCGTCTCGGTGGTGATACAACTATGACCAAAGATTTTATTTAGATATACCTATCTATATTCTGTTATTTAATTTATATAAAAAGAAACGCAGAAGTATTTCTTTACTTCAACTCATTTTTCACCAGTTGTCCTTTGCGGTACGAAGTGAGGTGAGCTTGTCGACATAACTTCGTACATTCGTTTGTCACTGACAATTTCCTAAAGCATTTTCTTTGTCCAACCGGCAATGTAGTTTTGATCAAAACGAGCACGAAACATATCCGTGATAGTCACACAAAATCATAAATAATTTATGAAAAGAGACGAATTTTACGCAATAAATTTTATTAAAGGTATATCACTTACTATATTTACAGGTGCTGTGAATATTAATATTTATTAACCAGATTAGATTTGTATATGGAAACAAGACGTAGGAACATTATCTTTGAATAAATATCAAGTTTAATTGGTTTATCTAGTCGCTGTCGGGGTTTATTGGGTCCATTAGTCACATACAACATTGTACGGGGGGCATAATTAGAATTACTGGTGGAAATAATTATGTCGTTTTATGACGAACGGACGGAAACTTGAGGAAAATCTTTTCCACGTACGAAGGTTATATTGACATAAGAAACATTATGATTACATTGAACTTGCGTGCTTACGTTGTTGGCTGAACTATTATACCGACACCTAAGTGTTTGCGATAGTACTTGAACATACATGGTTTTAAACACTTCCAATATCTAAAATAATAATAGCGTAAATTAGCTTGGAATATTCTAGCTAGAACGTAAAATTAAAGAACTTATATCTAGTCTATTGCTAGAAGAAGTAGACAGCAAAATAAACTTCACGTAGGTTGAGATGGAGGATGAAGGATGAGGGCATTTGATTGATAACATTAATTGAAATACATTGTCATAAAAATAGCCAATCGATATAAAAAACCGAGATACGAGCTTTATACGAATTCAGCATTTGTTTTTGGACTATGTTAGTAGAGGTGTGAAGGTAATCCCATAACTATTTATAAACCCGTGGAATATTGGTGAAGTTACTTAAGCGAATCTGATTGGTAGATAAGACGTGAAGGTTCACAACGAGACATCTGCCCGTACCCTCTGATTTACACCGCTGTAACCGTGTTTGTATGCGGTTGTAATATTTTATGCCTGTTTATCTCCGTTCTCTCATATTTTTGCTAGGTCATTTCGCAATATTTTGTTATGTTGTCCTTCTAAAGTATAGATGGGTACTATGTACTAGTACTAACTCTTGTCTGCGACTTTGTACGCAGTTAAGCTGTTATTTTTCGTTCCCGTGAGAATTTAACCTTACTCTCCCAATATGGTATAGGCATATATGCCTCTCAGCTACAACCTGTAGTTTCAGCTCTGTGTTGTTGGAACTTTAAAAAGTGTAATTCTCTAGTAGGTCATAATATATGTATGTAGTTTGCTTGCTTCCTTACTACCAAAATTGAAGCTTCTCACTCAGTTATTATGACTAACAAACCAGGAACACATAAACACACTGAGGAAAATATGATATCATGTCACATTTTCTTCCTCAGCTATAAAAATACAGGTTTTTGGTGACCATGGCTAACAGTGCTGACACATTAGGAAAATATGAACTTGAACGTTTTTATTTTGTCACAGAGGTACTAATTTAATATTAGATGGTTACAAACATTATTTACATTTGGTAAATAAAAATAAGTTTTAAGGACATTAACCTGTTATGATGCATCATGTTCAGCAGTGGACGTCTCTCGGCTGATGATGATGATGAACCTGTTATGATGTAGTATCTTCACTGTATTAGTACGCAAATGTACGTAATCTAGGTAAAGCAAGACTTCGCATATTATATTGTATAATTTCTATAAGGCTATATAGGTACAGGGGTAGTCACATGTCACGATATTGAACTTGTCGTTTGATGGGAGCGGGTTGCGCCTGCGCGCCTATGTCAAGTGCCGGTGCGCAGTGTCGCAAGCAGCAACGCGGGCGCAAGTCCTCGCGTCTCGCAACGCAACCGCTCAGTTATTACCGGTGTTGCAACTGGAAACCGCCCGCGCCCCTCAATACCACACTATATTCCGGACGTAGACACATTTTTTATTTCTTACAAATATACAAAGCTATGTGAAATTACTCTCTAAAGTACCTGTCTGTTAATCAAATACTTGACAAGGCGTATGTTCTTTCAGCTGCTGTTTTTGTTAAATCTTGAGTTACAATATTTTGTTCCAAGTTTGAATTTAAATGCTGGCTGATATTGAATACATCATTACTTAAAGATGATATTTAGTTTCTCACTGATTCGAGAAAGGAGATTGCAAACTCCGAATCTTCTACGACTTAATGTCGAATGCAAATTATAAAATAGTGTTTGCTAATACAAAAAAGTGCAAATTGTTTAATCACTTTAATATTGTTTGAAGACTACTACTACTACTACTACTAATATTAATCGATCAAGTAAATACCTATCCCATCAAAAACATCCTGTAAAAAACCCAAGTCTCGCAGCTCAGTCTTTCTACCGTCAAAAGTTGTGAGATCCATGTAATACCAAGTCGGTTAATCTATTTAGTGTCTACTTGAAGGACCTTCTGTCTTAAGTTATTACATAAGTTATTATCATGCCAATATTAAAAATATTTAACGTTTTAAACAAATAGATCGACTTGGACATCGCATGAAAACAAAATGAATATTACAATATTATATTAGATTCTTTAGTCTCTCGCGCCTCACGCGATTGAAACTCTCGTTCCTGTTGGTCGCTGGCCCGTCGTGCTGTGTAGTGTGATACATACTAATAATCAAATCAAGCAAATTTAAATTATAATATATTGTTTTATTAGATTTTCGTACTTCAAGACATGTCCAATCATGTGTTTTTCATTACGTCGACCATTTTACAAGTAATAATGTTGTTCAGTTTCATGGGCTAAACACACCCTTACCCACCCTATACCCCCTCCCTTGCCTCATATGGTAGGTACCTATCTACACCTATTAAATTTATAACCACCACCAACCACCAACTGCATAAATAACTTTGTAATCCCATATATTTATATGGGATTACAAAGTTATTGATGCAGTTGGTGTATTTGGAAAACTGGACCGAAATTACAAAATATTTAAGTTTTCCCATGATTAAGACACTAAACTCTATATGTATTCCAAATATGAAGCTTCTAAGTCTGCTAGAAGTGCCTTGGACTTTTGATGATCGGTGAGTCAGTGAGTGACAAAATTTAGAAACTTTAACAAGTTGTCATTCTTAAACTACTGGTTCAAATTGACTGAAATTTTAAATATTCCGTGTTTATACAATGCCGGATTAGTTACTGAAGATTCAGGTTTCTTGCTTTATCCACAACCGAATTATAGGGGGTCGAAAAAGGCCCGAATTGCTTCGAGAAAAGGATGGTACGGCCGTGCCGCTTTTTTTTGCTCGACTTGGCGGGGGCACTGCCGTGCCCCCAGAAATTGGCTGACTGTGTTCGTATTTATATTATGCCATACTTACTTGTTAGTTTATTCTGCATATCCAAATCTCATTAGATTACAATACTATGAAACGATCTGCTGGATTTATTTGCTAAATCAATTATGCATCTTAATATAATGTGCTTAGGTACATAGTCTAATGTTGTAAATAATTCTGTGTGATATGGGCAGGTCACAAAACACTTTGACCTATGCTCACTGTTCCTTGAAATAACCTCTGTAAATTTGGTGTTTTACAAGCAGTGCGATGTCTCATAAAAAGTGGGCTTGTTGATTTATTAAACCTTCTGTTATTGTACCATAAAGTTATAATATATACAGGGTAAACAACAAAGCCTGGCGACGCATTAACACCGCTTTATATTCCGCATGTCTTTGATTCTAAAAATATAGGGCCAATGACTCAAACACATTACGAGAGTATGAGTCTTATCTCGATACGTAGTGCTACGATATGTTAGAAAAATAAAACATTTATATTAGGTATAACTCAAGTACAACGTACAGTACAGCGTGCTTTTAAGCGTCACCTATTAGGCTGAAAGATTTTCCTATGAAAATTCAATGGTGAGGGAAACTTGGACTTATAGTGTCTAATAATATAATGAGTTCAAAGTCAACCAATCCACTCTGAGCATGCGTGGTCTCTGTGGACTTTTAGTAGCAGTGAGAAGATTATGAACTGATATAAGATTGACATATTACTTGAAAATTATAATCAACGAAAAATACAGTAGTAGGTACATTTCTCAAGCTAAATTAGCTTTGAACAGACAGGAACATAACCAAACTACCCTCAGAAGTAACATCCGCTAGCCGTTAGTTCAAAATCCAATACTTACTCAGATTTTATTATCTATTAATTGCATTTTATTACATGCTTAAAAGCTCTTCAAGCAAGAGCATTATTGTATATTGTATTTTATATTGATCGTATACTATTATTCGAGATTACTAAGATTAGTTATATCTTTTATTATTCTTTAATGGATTCGTTACATCTTCCATTTATCTTTCGGTTGATGAAAATCAATGTCTTTAGATTGACAACAGCGATAGCCATTTTTTAGGGTTCCGTAGCCAAATGGCAAAAAACGGAACCCTTATAGAATCGTCATGTCTGTCTGTCTGTCTGTCCGTCCGTCCGTCCGTATGTCACAGCCATTTATTTCCCAAACTGTTGGGCCTACATAGTTGAAACTTTGTAGGATGGTGTATTTTGGTAACCGTTATTCGAATTTTGAATAAAAAATAATAAATTTAAAAATTAAAGGGGGGCACTCCATACATGGAACTGATTAAAAAAAATTTTTTTTCATCTAACATATTCGTGATGGGTGTTTATGGATAGGTCTTTAAAAAAGACATTAAGGTTCCTAAAACCATTTTTCGTGAAAATCAACCGTTTGAAAGTTAGACGCTTCCAAAGTGGAAAAATGAGTGTCACTCTAACTTTTAAAATAAGAGAGTTAGAAATCTAAAAAACATATTTGCTATAAATTTCCATGGAAACTATCAACGAAAATTGGTTTGAACCAGATATCATTATTAGTTTTTAAGAAATAAAACATTTTCAAAAACCGCAAATATAACTTTGTCGTTCATACAAACACTATGTAAAACCAAGTTATTTTATAACTTTTATATTATGTCATCTACTTGCTGTTACGGAACCCTTCATGGGCGAGTCCGACTCGCACTTGGCCGGTTTTTGTTAATTATAAATAGAAACTAGTTTTTAGAGAATATTAAACTTTTTATAATTTTACGAGACGGCTTGTCTCTGGGTGGTAATTCTGAGGTTGACAACCTTATAGTGGACAATATCACAGTATAAGTTCAAACTCTGTTTCGAACAAACTTCTATCCGGATCTAAACAACACTACTTTCAATTTTATATGTTTTTTATGTCCATTATATCGATAGTCATCTTTACATGTATATTATATGAAGTTACTCACAAGAAAACATAACATGAGTAACATTTACGATCAGTCCACGGGTTACACAAAATGTATTGGTATATTTTATTAGTAGTATTGAACCTAGAAGACCAGATGCACAATAGAACATTAATAGACCAATACTCATGCATTCCACGCCTACGTGGATACAATATTAATTGCAGTCATTAATTTTAATTACACGATGACCATTTAATTCATTTATTCTTTACAGAAACAAAGAATAGGAATATGTTAACAATATACAATATTCTTATACACGGGCCAATAAAAAACATTCACACATTTCCACAAATTGCTCTGGTTTTTTTCTCAATAAAAGCTTGTGTTATCTGTGAAATATCAGGTGTCAAGAAAGGTCATGGCTAACTGTCTGCCGCTCTTGTGTGACCAGATTTATGAATGTGGACAACACCTATAAATTTATTAAAACGGAAACTTAAGAAATACCAGGCAGAGCAGCTATGGCTCTTTACAAAGACGTATTCTACGTAGAAAATGAGGAGTTTCAAACAAGGATGTCCATATAAAAAATAACTAGTTTGGGAAAAACAATGTAGATTATAAAACCGCAGATTACTGTTTCCGCGGTCCGTTTATGAAAGAAGTAGGTATACATCAAGGCAACCGAGTCACGTGTTTGATTTTGATATTTTTGAGAAAGAGTGCTTACTAATAAAATGATAAAATACTTATAAGTTATCGTTCTGCATAACCTTGGGAAATTCCACACGTAAGTGCAAGGACTTGTTCCACTGCAGAAAATTATAAAGAGTTTATTATAGCCGATCCCATTGACGTCATAGCTACCGTTGTCGAGTTTATTTTTGTCAGCAATCTGGTTTTCGAAGTCGTCTTCGACAAATAATTACACTTTTATTAGCACTTGTTAAGCCATTAAAGTGTTTTAATAAGACTACAAGATCGACAACGTATTTTCCCAATACAAATATATTGCTCCCAAGAGAAAACTAGATCACCGAAAGCATTAAGTTGTTGAAATTATGATTTTATTAATTAAATGACAATGTGGTTCATTGTTTAAGTGATAAATATGAATGAAGCAAAGAAATACACATTGTTTACCTTTGTAAATCACATAATGTAATGCGAACACATGGAACATTGTAAGACTTGTTTCACACAATGTAGCGATCGACAGATACTTACATGCATTTCATAACTTACCCATTCAACTTTGTACCTGTGTTTGCACCAGGTATACTATTTCAAGTAAATACGCCATTAAACCCGTTTTAGTACTATTCATTGAATATCGATTGATGAACAGTATTAGACGTAAAATAAGGAAATTATGCATAACAAAGACAACGGACAGATGAAGCTCAATTAGTACTAGGTACTTGAGCACCACTTACCCACCATCATAATCGTTCTATGGGTATTGTAAAATCCCGAGTTGACGTTATTGTTTCGCAGTCTTTTGTAAAGTCATTGATGTAATTAATTAAGTAGCAATGTTAGTCATCTTCGATAGAAGTTGGATAGCTGCGATCATTCTTTGTGACTTGTGTGGAAATTGCGCAAACGTTTTTACGTCGATAGGCTCGCTATGGAGAATGTCACGGTCAAAACGTTAATATGAGTGCAGGGCGGGGCCCACACATGGCCCGCAGACCGCAGGGCTGGCGACAACATAAAGTCGAACCAAAACATTCGTCTCTAACTGTTAATCCTAATACACATTCGAAACACGTACGAAACGAAATTAAAATAAAATTCTTGAAAAATCAAACACGATAATATATTTTTATATTAAAGCGTTACTGCATTAGAAATACCATCACGTCAAGGCCTGTAAATAATGCTAGCAGCCCTAGGCGGATTGTTGGTGGCGGCGCGTCAACGACGTCGTGTGTATGCTGCGCCCGCGCCGACGCTTTTGTCAATGCGTAATAAAGTCGGTGCGCATTGACGGCCGTGGCATGCGCCATCCTAGCACATCGTATACACTTCGCATTTAACCGTAACGTTATTCTACTACGACTACGTAGTTCCAGAATAGGAATGTAAATAATTACCTAAAGTATTCCAGAAAAATCAATAGCAAAGCTATATATGCTTTTACCTTCTTATCAAATATAACTTTTTATCATATACGCTTTCGTAACTGTATATAAGATACGGATAAATTGTATTAAATCTTATTCTTAAAAATACTCGTTAAAAATTTCAAAAGTATCTTCTTAATTTAAAACATAAAATTAATTTGGCATCCCGTTTGCCCATCGTTATTTTTATAGTATAACTGTATAAGTGACATTTACCCTTTATTAACACTCTTCGAAATACAATCATTTCTTATCCTTTTCACTTTAAAGAAGAGTTAATGGTTTCTCGTTAGTACCAGAGTTCTTTGTAAAAGAGAGTTAATTTTCACAAAACAATCATACAATCGTAATAATACATTTCAAAGAAGAAGAAATTTTAACGACCCGTTATTTCAATTTTCGATTCGTATGCATTGGAACAGTAATTCGCTGTTTTTATTCCGAGTAGGAATTATATACTTCACTAATGTAAGAGCGGAATTAAAATGAATGTAATTGTGATGGCATTGAAGTTTTTTATCTCAAAGGCGGCTTCATAAATATTGGAGGGAAGATGGAAACACATGATTCCATGATGGTGATTGTATTTTTGTTCCAGAAGTTTCAAATTAAACGAAATGGAAATATGCACTAAAACAATACAATAAAACTTAAAAGGTTTTTTGTTTATTTGGATGGATTACTGGATATTTGGATTACTGAATGTGAACTTGTGTTTAAGAAAGTGCCAAGTGTTTGAAAAGAAGAAATCCCTTTGTGTCTTATAGTCCTAACATGGCTTTTATATTCTAAGGAAGATTAATTGTAGGATTATTCATAATACGTTACTAGGAATAGAAGATGTGCGTTTAAATCGTAAACCGCAATGCAAGGAAGTTCTATTTGTTTATAAAAAGGTTAATTACTTAGTAGGTAAGATGAAAGAGGACTAGTCTAACGTGAATAGGCTTGAGAATTACATTCAATTTATTAAAGTTTTTAGTGCACACTTTTACCGGCCTGCTTTTTACAAAGTTCATTCTATAAAAAATGTGTATATATTTATAAATCATCACAATAACGGGTTATTTTTTGTAAAAGTTGTTTGTAATCTGTGTATAGTGCGTCATCACGGGTCTATTTTTTGCTTGTCTAGAGCTAAATATAGTTCATATAAGTATTTAATCATCGATTCAAAAACAGAAAAAAAAGTGGAACAGAAATTATGCAGTTTTAATTTTTTGTTTTACAACATTGACGTACCGGTAAACTATGGCAACTTTACCGGGCCCTTGGCAACTTTACCATACTATAGGTATTCGGTATAAACTCATTTATCTAAAAATCTACTCACTAGAATTCTGTTTTGTAATAGAAGTATTTTTTAGACATTAAAAGGAAATATTTACTATATTTTGCGTAGACGTAAGACTGCTATTATGCCAGTAATGGCCGTCACAATGTATGCGTGAAAATGAGCTAAAAGTTAGTTGTTCCTAAATTGTGCTTACAGAGCCTTAACTATTTGTCACAGGTGAGTGAAATTTTGATCTTGTATGTATATTATAGTTGGGATTACTGTTGTAATGTCAGCAATTGCTTTTTCTTTAATTTATTGATAAATAATCGCTTCGGTAATGTTGACACGGGTTAGGTAAAGTTGCCACGGCCTGCTTTGTGGCAACTTTACCTACAGTTAGGGTTGGCAATAAATGTTTTTTTCTTGTTTGTGTGTATGTAACCATTTTCGAATACCTAAATTTCACAGCATAATAGTGAATATCCTGGATGATAAGATATAATGTATTTAATAATACCTCTTGTTTTACAGCCAAAATGGCTCCCATGAAACAAAACCGCAGAAAACTCGGAGCTAGACACTATAAAAATTATACGGAAGTGATGTTATAATTAGCTATGGAGATAGTGAAGTCATAAAATTAAAAAGTCAAGGATTAAACATTATTTTGTAGCCTTTTTTACAATTTTAAACATAAATACTTAAAATTTTAAAACTTAATTTAGTTTAAAAGGGAATAATATTTATGTTAGAAATTTGTGCGTTTTTTTACTTTAGGTTTAAGGTTTATTAATTTTTTTTTTAAATATACATGTCATAAAAAAGTTCCTCCTTTTTTGACAACCCCGAGCGTAACAAATTATTTGTATGTAAATTACGATGAAACCCGTGGCAACTTTCCCTAATGTCTGTGTAGCCGTTATCTTTATAGATTTCCTCATATTGTTTGCATTATAATACGAAGAGGTCCTAGATGAAGCCCTCTGTACCTCAACAACTCTTTAATATGCAATACACGATGAATACGGCGCGTAGGTAAAGTTGCCAAAAATTTGGTATCTTTACCCATGTTGTTTTTTCTTTACTACGGCTAAAATAAGTGTTTGTATTTAATGACGATTACGGTAAAGTGAGCCAGATAGACTACAATTCTAAATATATAGTTTTGGTTTCTATTGCGTCTTATGGTTAAAAATATATTTCGTGTTTTGTTCTAAAATATGGTAAAGTTGCCATGTTTTACGGTACAATTTAATAATGGACGAGGCATGGACATTTTTTTATCTGTTTTTTTTTATTATAGCCCGGGCTACGAATGCTTGCAAAGAACCTATCTGATCTAGTATTTTTAGTAATAGTAAGAATCTTGGCATCATGCCCATTGTCTATCGACATGAAATTGACATTAATCTCAAGGAAAAAGATAAGGTTTGTTTATATTATGAGTTCAATAGTATTTTTGGTGTACACATTTTGTTAAAACCACTTTTCGAATTATTTATTGTTCTCCCCTTTATAAGAATCCGTCCCTTCCCTCCCCTTTATTCTAATTGGGTCTTGAAATAAAAACTGAACGTATTTTCCCAACATATACAACAAATATATTTACGACTGATAGATTAAATCCAAAAATAAAACGGATAATATATTTTGAAAACAATCGCTGTTTTTGTCCAACCCGGTCGTTGTAATTTTCCACCAAAACAAGGCTGTACGAGTATATAATTTATATTAAACCCGATTAGACTACGCGTATAAACCACTGGCTATTTATAGGACACATTCATTATTTTTTTTGTATTTTGTTAAGTAGTCTGTATACATAAGACATTTATGGAAACGTTCAAAGTTTATTGTACCGCATAATGACCTGAGCAAGTTGAATTTGCCGTTTTTTTTCAATTCAAATTGTGAATTCTTCGTATTATACGTATACGTATTATATATGAAATATCTTGATTCGTATTTTATTATTATAATTATACTTATTATTTATTTTATAAATTTATTACGTTATACTTATATTATTATTTTATGTCATTCGTCCTTATTTCACATATTTTAGATATTTTTGGGAGAACCCATCTGCCATCTTGGCATTGTAAGTGGTAAGCATAGGCCACTGCCACTTCGATATTCCAAATTAATGCTGATTTATAGATTAACAGTTCATTGCCCCCTATTTTTTTTGACATTTAAAAAAATACCATCGAGGTCGGTCATATTTTAACCGGTATTTTAATGTGGAATAAAATTGTGAGTGCTTGACAGAAGTCGTAGCACATTTGTCTTTGGAACAAAACGGTATATTACACTAACTAGAAATACAAGGGTGAATTGGAAACTAGTTTGAAAGTGAAAGAGAATTATACAGTATATTAAAAAATAATGTTTTGTTTATTAGTAACTCAATCATTAATAATCTTAAGCTTTGCCTTTGACATTTCGCACAACGCCTGTCCACTGAACGTGAACAGATGAATATTTTTAGCAAATTAATTAAAACGGATTTTATACTTATTATTTTTATAAGACTGGTTTAATGACGTAGGCCTATTTAAATCACAAAAAATATATCAAGAATGTACAGAATATTTTTATACTGTATAATTTAAAACTGGAATAGGCTGAACAATAAATTAAATTGGAATAAAATTTTCCAAATTGATATTATGATCAAATTGTTGTTTCTTTTGCGTCATTTACTGGTATAGGGTGTTCGAATTGCAATTTATATAGATAAATTATACAGACAAGCCATCTACCTCGCCTAGTGTCGGAATTTGATAAGTATCATACAACTACAGATTTGAGGTTTTAAATCTTTGATATTTTAAGTGACATGTAACATTAATATCAATGAATTATTGCAAAATTGCTTGAGGAAAATCCAAAGGAACTTAATGCATACGATCAATCATACGTCAGTTATAGATTTTAACGGTATGACATGATTGCTGTGGAATAATAGGGCTTATTTAGGTTGAATTAAATGTTATAATAGTCTGTATAAACTTGGATAAAGGATCTTGTCTTGTGCTGCTATGAAACAAATCCCCTTTACTATTTAAATGGCGTTTGAGTGAAATTAGGTCATACATGACTTATTCAAAAATACTATAGGTCTATTTTGTAAATTGACATTAATTTTCGTACATATTGGCTTTGTTACATTTTATACGGAGACATTTATACACTTTTAAATTTTATTTGATTTAATTAATCAGTTACCTAAGAGCAGGATAGGTATATGTTCAGTCTTCTAATGTTAAAGTTCATAAGTTGTCCTTTCCTTATAGGTATGTACCTATATATTTTCGGCATTAAGATATTTTTCTCGAAATTAACGGTATCCTACAAATAATAAGTGGCTAATCAAAATCCGGTTGTAAAAGATGATGATAAATATAATTAGTATGTACATAAAAACATAGTTTTTTATCCTTAAAAAACCTATGTTAGGTATTTTTATAAGGAAAACGTCCACTTCTGCATTGGTTACACCTGTTATGTACCATCTTTTTCTGCAGATTGCCTCTCTTACGTCAGTTCGAATTAATTACTGATTCTCTTTACCATTCAATTGCAAGGCTCAGTGAAATTATAAACCTTGTTGTCTTTCCGATATATTGTCTGCACTGATTTACCAACCGGTCCAATAAGTGGGTCATAGTCCAATGGTTAAGGTGATTTCTTTATTTATATCCTAAAAAATGTCGCATATTATGATCAAGGCGACTACGCGCGCATAAATGCTTACGGTGTTTTTAAGTGAATCCACGTACAAGCAATTAGCCTTGGCTTCGACGTGTGGACGGTATTTCAGATGTTTATAAATCGACAAACAATCAACATGGAGTGTTTGATTCCTGGTTTTTGTTATTTAAATACACATAACATAGTACAAAAGTCCTCCAGCAGAAATATTGTTGTGTACAACATCGCCACATGTCGTCAAATAAGTTTTTAACTAGGTTGTTCTAATAGAAAAATGGAGTTAGAAGCGATAAATATTGGGACACCTTGTCGTCAATTTGTATAAACGCGAGACCATACTTGTCTTTATTTAATTCGTGAAGGCTACGCACTAACTAAAACTTTTAAGGATTTAATAAATAAATACTAAATATCTACAAGTCAATTCTATTTCGACACATTACACCTGTAGTTTATAAAAAAATATTCCATAATCATATTATAATAATTTGTCATACTTTCAATTTTTAGAATATTTTAAAATATATATGAAATGTAAGCGCATTTAATTTAATTTCACCTTTAAACAAATCAATTTCGTATGTAACCGCGTGAAGCGTATTGATTGTATTGTGAAATTTACAACAACAATTTTGCCTTGAAACTCACGTTTTTTTAATTAATGACCGATAATATTTAAACTTAGGTAAAAGGCCATCACACATAATATCAATAGGTAATATCTAATATCATCACAATACTTTAAAACAATAGATATGTATTTGGTTTTGTAATAAGAAAATGAACGCTGAGCCTTTGTACATTTGCGCGTAAAATTCATTCTGATAAAGAGAGGTTCCCACAACGAATATCGTAATTATTAACAGGTTTCTTGTCATTTGCTTTCTATGACAAAGAAGCTGATAGAAATACCTAAGCGGCTAGTCATACGTATTGTAAAATTACTGGCTCAAAATATATCCTTCCATTTTAATTGGCATTCAAATACATCAAGGTGCTCTCCTAACCTAATTCTTACAATTGTGTGATTTTTAAGATAATTTAATATTCGGCCTTGCTAACTGCGTGTGTAAGTTGTTAACATATAGTATCATAATTAAGTAAATAAATGCTACATAATTTCACAACAAAGGCTACGTCAACTTTTCTCTGCGTTGAAGGATACTGCCCACTAGGGTGGGGCACAGTCGACTGACAACATAAATTTAAGATATTGCAAAATGGATATAGTATGCGTAGTAATACGAGTATTTTAGGTGGGAGTGGGAGCGCTCAGAAATGAATCAGATGAACTTCTTTCACGTCACCGATATTATATTTTATTCATCTACGATTCGGATATAAAAATTTACTTTCAAAATCTGTAAACCTTGATATTTTGATTCGTTGAGGTTTTTGAAAAAGATCGCGACGGTAATACTTTCAAAAGTTTCGTACACAAATCGGATGTAATTTATATAAAGACCTGATTTTTCGACTGCGGAAGTGACAAAACGTCAGTCAATATGACGCCTACATGCACCCGCGTATAAATAAAATTAAATATTCAAGTTTCCGCAGATAACAAATCTGAACTGTCAAATATAATAGAAGCCTGTCGTGCCTGCGTGCCATAGCTGATAATTGTTTATGTAATGAACTAGTCGTTAGCGGTTGAGGGTCAAGACTTGTTATGGACAAGTGCTGGCCGACCGAGTTAACTAGACGACTGCCAGTCGTGTCGTCGGCGGCGGATATTTCGGGTGCAAATAAGTTCGCTGTCAACAGCGAAACGCTACGGTCGCATTGATTCCACACATTCTATCGGTCTGCTAATTTCAAAAAAAAAATATTAATAGGTACTTATGTTAATCCGAATTTTGGTTCACCTCTATTAAGATATTACCATTAATTTGAGCACGACATGCTCCGCTGAGACGATTGGCGAATCGGTTCGGCACCTGGTCCACCCTGACATTCGATAAACTTGACGCTCGGCAGTGAGCGGCCAAACTTACTATTATGTCCAAAACAGTTCATTCTGCAATCGCGGTACGGTGTGAACGCACCTTTAAAATTAATGTAATCCAAACAAAAAAAAAATGTGATCGTGTTTACTTAGAGTTCGTAAAGCAAGTTTTGTAAATAAGTTATTGTGATTGTTGCAGTGAAAATGGAGGCGCTGAGTAGGCTAGTCGAGGGCTACCATGACTTGATGGACAACAAGAGTGACCAGAGGGTGAAAGACTGGTTTCTGATGTCGTCGCCCTTCCCCACGCTGGCGATATGTCTCACCTATGTGTTCACAGTCAAAGTAAGTACGATGTTATACTGCAGCTACGGTAATATGTTAGTATAATGATTTTGCGTCACTTGGATCGATTAACAATTGATATCGCGTCACGGAAGACAAATTAAGCATCATTACGAATGTTTTCCACTGGAACTTGCCGCCATTATTAGTACTGGCTTGCGTAATATTACCTTCCAATTAAACAACATGACATTTGAACGTAACGATCATTCACTTGTTTTGATATTGTTTTTTTTTTTTAAGAATAGCGCTAACATGACAATAATCCTTTTTGCCAGGTGCTGGGCCCGAAGTTAATGGAAAATAGAAAACCGTTCGAGTTGAAAAATATATTGATATTCTACAACTTGTTCCAAGTGATATTCAGTGTATGGTTGTTCTACGAGGTAAATATATTTATTATTTCACTTAATACATACTTGAGTGTATGGGATTTCTATAAACTGATGTGTGGATGTTTGTTTTAGAGTTTGAAGAGCGGTTGGTTCACCACGTACAGTTTTCGGTGTCAGCCTGTTGACTACTCGAGGTCTCCAGAAGCGATGCGGGTAAGAAAACCTTCGATAATCACTTTCCTAAACCTGTTTGCAATGTTTACGTTCAAAGGCAGAATTTTTTCATTGAACAACATTATGTGAATGGCAATTTTATGTTCTCACCTACGTAGTGTATGTTTAATTGCAATTACAACCGGATAGGTTTAAGGACAGCATAAAATAATTAGATATAATTCAACTAATTAGTGCATCTACATTTATCTAACCATAGAGCCTCATCCGCTAGTACTTACAACTTGTATGTTGAACTTAGTAGTTCCTTTATGCGAGGAATTAACCGGTAGAGGCCGAGAAAAATGTATACTAGGTAATTACATGTTTATTTTATACAATTTAATTGTCATTACATTGTATGAATCACTAAGCCTTTGTTGTAATCAATCGATTTGAATAGTCATGTGATTATATTACAACTTAATACCTGTATAACTCCCATTGAATGGTTTAGGCACTATAGTTTACGTCGTACGTATAAAAAATAAATAAGTAATGGAATATTTTATTGAAACTCAATTACAGTAATAAATACTATGATGACGTCTCATCTAGAAAAACACTTCCATTCATTGCATAAGTACAATCGGCAAAATACCTACTTGCAAACAAATAATTATGTTACGTAGCTTTTTTTTTTGTATTTGTCTACGAGGATAAAAATAATTTTATATTATGTTTTTATTTTGTTATACTTTACTGAATAGTTAGTCGATAGTACCTTTGCATAGTTGCATCAATTAAGGCTAGTTGTCCATAGATTACATGTGTTAGGTGAGCCGAGGTTGCTTGCCTTCAAGTTCATTCGCATTGGCATGTAATTACCGTACGCAGTGCCTATGTACCCGCCGGCTTTTTCTGTACCATTACAATTATATGTATTTACACGACATAATAAGAGTTTACGGATATATCATTACTTTGTTGTGATGTTTGTCGTAGAAAAAAAACTGTGTTACAATATGACCTGCAGTCTTTTTGTAACAAAATCTTTAGGTATAGCTTTTTTACTTTTAGTAATAGTACGAGTATGTTTTGCTCGTTACCTCCATGAGTATTTCAGAGTATAGGTATACCTACAAGATTCATCCGGCAAAAAGTACATGTATCATTCACTTATGTCCATCCTTTCTGGGAAAAACAGTCATTATGATGCAGTTCTACTTATTATATACTTATATTAATCATATATTAGGTATTATTAAAGTAGATACAACAATAAATTTCCAATAATACAATTACATGTGGCTATGATTACTGCTTAGCATGTTATTACATTTATTATTTCCTATGTAACATACTATATCGAAGTAATTGATATTCTTTTGTAGTTCTAAGTTATTATATCTAGTGCGTCAACTTGTAAGTAGTTAGGTATTTACTTTGATGTAAACTTACCGTGTACTTACATTGGTCCAAGTGGTTCTTAGTAGAAGAATCGATTAGTATTATATGTATAAAAGGAATTCTAGAGCAGTGATTCCTATTTTTATGTAGGTGTAGATATAGGTTCAGTAATATACATATAATTGTAGATTATAAAGCGTATTAAAATATATAATATACGTATAATTTATTTAAATATTAATGTTTTTTTATTTCTTTTACAGACAGTCCACGGTTGCTGGTGGTATTATTTCTCGAAATTCACAGAATTTTTCGATACGGTAAGTTCATACAATCAAACATCCTTTATCCAGTGACCGTTCGTATTTGACCCCTTGAATGCCAGGTGTTTCGTTCTAATAGGAAGCTCAAAAAACCCATAGTATACTTTTGAATCATTTACACATAAATTAACATTTCATTAATAAGAATAAATGTGTTTACTGACACAGAAATGATTGGTTATAAATTCCGCACTAAACTTGTCAAGTTTTGTGGCAACAGTGACTTATTATGTGGTTTTATATATCAATATATGTAGTTTACTGTTTTTTTTTTTAATATATTCCGATTTGTATATGTCATAAAATAACCGAATGGAATATCTATTTCTGTCCTTACTATTATTGAAGTAATTTATTGGCTTTTTTCGCCAATTAGTTGCTCATAAACTTAGCATTCGGTCAATTCTTTGATTTAAAAGAATCAATAGTATCGAATAACATCTTGTAACAGAAGCTTTTATAATTGTGACTATGTCTAACGTAACTGGGGAAACTTTAACTTGCTTAAATAATTATAAATGATTAAAAGACAACAATTTTTTTCCTGTTGGTATTAAACAATATTTGAAGATATAAAATTATTAAAGGAATATTTTTTCAAAGTCAGATATCCTTTATCAAACATTAATAAGTGGTTGGCCCTGTCATATGATTGCGAAATTTTTCGCTTGCACGCTCTAATAATCAACGTGTACTAAGTTTGAACTCTAAATAGTGGCCTTCTTTCGCTAACTAGCGCCTGAATATTGTAATTTCTAGTTATTATATTATCACTGTCAAGGCGAAGTTGTCCATTGATTACATCTATAATATTTACTTCCGTACATTACGAACTAGTTTTAACACCTTTACTTATGTACATGTTATTGTGTACCGGTCTAATATTAGGTCTGTACCCTTAGAATCTGTTTGCTTTTCGTTTAAAGTAATCGAATCGGGTTCGGTGCTCCGATTGGCCGGCTCGAATAAAATAACTAATCAGAGCGCCGAATGCACTCCCGTTTCGTTTTCGTTCAACATAAAGCAAACTCATACTAATAGTACTGTTTGTTTATGTTCAATCCTTGATTCAACATCATCGTCGCTCTTAGTACAAGATGTTTCTTGATAAACGTCGCCATATTGTTGAACTTAATGAACTGGTCAAAAGTTCGTATTGTAACGGATTCTCTATACCGTCGGCTAATGACACTTTATATTCAAACGACTGTGACAAACATCTTTACTAGAAACAAGCCTTGTGAAAATCTATTCGGTAATTAATATTCAAGTTCCTCGGACGATTAACATATGATGTGATATATTTTAGGTCCCCAACCGGATTCGTGTGATCCTGTTTTTTTTATTCGATATCAGGTTTTGTTTTTTATTTTAGCTTTTATAGAAAAAATCTTAGATATCAGAGCGGATAATCGAGTTTTATTTTGTTAATGATCGCCGTGTTATGTAAGGCGTAGGTCCTGTTTCAGGTTTTAATTTCGAATTAAAATATCTGCATATCATTATTGGGAAATGATTTTATATAGCTATTTACGAATCATAAAGTTCGGTTTCTTGACAAATCATTATGATTGTTATTGATATCCGGGACCCACAAACATGTTAATTTGCTTAAAAACATGATATAGTAAGTATATGTATATGTACTCATATTACATAGTATCAAATTTCCAAAGCGTGAGACGAACTAACATTAATAAAAAAACAGATTCGCACTTACCACTAAGCTTAAAAAATGCGAGTACATTATGCTTTTCAACGATATTGTATCGTAGTTTTTATTTCCTATTAGCGAGGCATAAAAAAGTGTAAAATCATCGTTAATCACTTATTTTTAAAGATGACTATACTATTTTGAACACCTGTTACGTATTCCGTAGTACAACATGAATATAAAAACGCTTCAGTGCCGATTATGTGAATGAAATGTGACACCTCCGCCATTCAAACACATTTTTTTTATAAATAAAATTAAATAATAATGGATGTTTGCGATTTTAATCTGCAGTAAATATATCTTAAGTATATATTAAACATCTTTAATTACATAGGTCTGACGTATGTTCGAGGAATTGTATTAATTTTTGAGCGTAGCGTCTAATGAATTGGAATATACCTACACAGCGTCTACGCGCTTCTGCGAAGCTCCTTCTCTCTCTTCTCCCTCTTAATTTTCTTTTAACTTACACTATGGAATAGAATAGAAATAATTTATTTTCATTGAATGTAGGTACACAGATGAGTACTATACTATATACTATGAGTGCGATACTATACTTACATAATCGTACTACATTCTTATAATTAAAGTGGGTCATGAGATAATTTTGTCGACTATACTTACCTACTGAGGGACTAAATAAAACCTTATTTCTTTTCAGATCTTCTTCGTAATGCGCAAGAAGTTTGACCACGTGTCGAAGCTCCATGTGATCCACCACGGAATCATGCCGATGTCAGTGTGGTTCGGAGTCAAGTTCACACCAGGTCAGTCTATTGAAATCTTATTTAACTACCTATCGTAATACTGTATACATAATACTAGTATTATATAACCTTGTCGGTTAATTCGTTAGTACGGCTGCCCATTGTGTGGGATTTTGTGGTTAATTCTCGTTTAAGATAAAGTGTTATGAATTTGAATTTTTTGACAAGGGCATATATTTGTACTGGGTATTTGATATTAGGTTCTCCCTATTATTAGTAGGAATCTGAAAAAAGTTTGTTACTTTTTAATATGTTGGTTTTGCCTACCCGTTTGAGGGAAATAAACAATATCTTATTTACTTGTAACCGTTTAACACGGCATCATTCTACAGTACAATTATCATATTAACAATATTGATTCATTAGCATTTAAATCATGCATTTAGACACATTGCAGCAAAATTGCAGTAATAAATGAAAACGTATTATATGCATTTTAAGTAATCACGTTATACCTACTAAGATTATCAGCTGTTAAAAATGTCAAGGCAATCGGCTATTTTAATTGATATGGTCAGTTGGATCGCTACGTCTTATATATTGCAAAAGCTTTCCATTTAACTCTAATTTTTGAATATTCATCCTGCGTTTTTATGGTTTTGTCCCCCAAAACGGGACTGATATGGTCTAAATATAGAGAAAATCGTAGGTAAGGTCTAAATGTATAGAGAAGAAGATCGTAGATAATTACTGTTAAGTGCCGTAGAACCATAATACCTAGTTTGACTTGGTAGGACCAGTCTAAAAATATAGCATCCCATGTATAACATGTAATGTAGAATCCTTTTGCCGTATACTTATATGGTACACAATTTTATAATGAGGAATTTTCTAAAAGCACTATAATTTGTACTTATATCCACTTCAAGTGAGGAAGTCGATATAAATCACCATACGGAAAATAACTAAGAAAAATGACAACAAAATCGTTATATTTTCGTGCACAAGAGTACACACTGTTTTTTGTTCTATTGTCTCCATTCTGGTATTATTTGTTCGCACCCATAAACAAGTTCTTTGATGTTTGTAAAAACCAAAGATCTACGATTAAAGATCTTCACGTAACGATTACTAATACGCGCTATTATATTTCACTCAATCACTGATATTACTAGAAAAACTTCAACAGTTTTTATCAAAGTTTCTTTGTTTAGATGCGAGCTAAAGAAAATTATTGGGAATACCAATTCGTCCCGTAGTTATTAATAGTTCCAGCAGATCCGTACAATTATAGTTTTATGTGTAACAAATTTAATGGTGATATAATTCCTAGACTGGAAATTTTCTGCGACTTTTTTATTCGACTAGACTAGACTAGCTGGACTAATGAAGGAAATTACCGAGATGTATTTTCCGCAGTATTCATAACATAATAATATGTTACTGTTATTACGCCACTATGCATCATCTGTCCATTTACATAAGTTATATTGTAAAAATAAAATAAGTACTCAAACGAGTTTGTAGCATTAGGTCACTTGTGAACAACTAATGCCTGGATTTGTTTTATATTTGGGTCTCATGAGACATTTAAGCTTGAAATTCTAGTTAATATATGTTTAAATTTTAGGTGAACATAACACTAATATATATTATTAATATATTGTACAAATTAAGTTGATATATATTTAAAATAATTTAGGTGTTTGATACACTGTTGCGGGAAATTAAAATGGCGTGACTTTACATAATAATTTTACATTACACATTGTGTCATCATCCTCGTGAAATGTCTAACAATTACCACATAATATTTTCCATCGTTACTGAACTGAAAAGTTCAGCAAATATGTTCTTAACTAGCTGCAAATTAACCGCAAACAATCGATGACACAATCTCTGCTAACTACACTCACATATTTGTTTAATATTTTAGAATATACTTCATAAATTGTTCAGTAGAGTTTACTTATTAAATAGAAAATTTATTTTAATTATGTTTGCTGTGAATTACGTACTAACTGGAGTCGAGTAACGTAGAAGTTTGTTAGTTAGATATACATAAGTACTTATTAGTGCGATAACATATTTTTTCTACGAAGTCCGCAATTCCGTATGATTTGACCACATCAAACATGATCTTGTATCATTCTCGAACAAAGATTATGTTCGCATAAAAACGCGTTCCATGAAAACAATATTTACACAGTAATAAATGACAAGAGTACTCGACAAGTAAGCATGTAGTGTTTGTTCGCATAGCAAATCTGTAGGTGCCCAAGTACGTTCTAGAACTACGGAACTTGATATGTGAATTGTGTCCCATAGTAATTTAGTCAAATACCGCTACTAACCGGTCGGGCAGTCGCTGTTTGTCTTCTTCAAACTACATTTATTTGAACTAAACTGGTATATTTTTAACAGTTAACTATTTATAGGTATACCACAGGGTCTAACGGAGTTGGTACTTAAACATTATGGTTGGTTAGTTTGTTGGTTTATGGCCATAACTGATTATAGGCTTTAGAATAATCCATAAAAATTTATACGCATATTGAGTTTTTCTAGTGATTTACATAAACTTACATATTACAGTAATAGTGTCCGCTGTTTATATGTTAATGCTTTACGAAGTTTATTTTGTTTTGTAGGCGGTCACTCAACTTTCTTCGGAATGCTGAACACCTTTGTGCACATTGTGATGTACTCGTACTATCTCCTGGCTGCCCTCGGCCCTAAGGTCCAGAAGTACCTCTGGTGGAAGAAATACTTGACGGCGCTACAGATGGTAAGTTTCTTTATAAAATGAAAATGTTGAACAAATCAAACATCAACAAAATGACTTACAAAGTTTCAATTCCCAGGTCGTGTGACTCTGTTAAGGTCAAATCAAATTCAATGTGTGAAAATTTTCTTTATAAACCTAAACTTGAATTCATACTTGAAATGTGCTATAATACACTTGTCCCCTGTTCTTAATATACCTATATAATATGACACTAATTCACTTCTTAGTTAGGAATATAGTAAAAAATATGAGTTCTTCGAACGTCCATCGAACGTCATATTATTCACTAAGTAACTTTATTCTATCGCTTTGTTCTATAAGTAAGGACAAATCAAAAGCTTACCGACTTTCAATCTAAAAATAACAAATGTGAGTAAATTATTCAACAGTTGCATAGATAGTGGCAAATAAATTGGAATTTGTAAAGGTATTTATCTTGATCCGAACTTGAGAAATGAAGCAAGAGAGATCCTCCTTGACATTATAATTAGGAACGGCTCGCGTGTAGTATTAGATAATACCTAATACATTTTCATTCATAAATTATTATAATACAATTTTGACATGTCGGCGATGGCCGTGTGGCCAGTAGAGTAATGATATTACGTTGTGGTTCCAATGTCAATGTTTTGCAATCAGTTAAGTCGGGCGATCGTCTATCCTTGAGCATGGCTGCCGGCACGGACAGGCCATTACGTGACGTCACATGATCCGAACGGGTTCAATGAATAGGACATAAACGTCACCCTTCTCTTCCTGCTAGTGACGTACGACCTAACTGGCTTGTAATTAGTGCTAGGTCTAGGGAAGGCGATTACCTACTGTCCGTACCTACTTACGTATAACATATAAGCACGGTAATAACATTTATAACATTCAGATATACACTACACTCAATCAGGACTCAAAAATTGTCTTCAGCCCGAATAAACTGAATTAGTTCAATATGAACGTGAGCCATAACAAAAGTTTCTTTTATGCCTGCAGGTTCAGTTCGTGCTGGTGTTCCTGCACGCGTTCCAGCTGTTGTTCATCGACTGCGACTACCCTCGCGCCTTCGTCTGGTGGATCGGCATGCACGCTGTACTCTTCTACTACCTATTCTCAGACTTCTACAAACAGGCCTACCTCAAGAAAGCCAAAGTAAGTTCTACTTATCAACACATCTGTTACTTGTATACATTACAGATTAAATGTAATTAAGCGTGTTTCATGACGGAACAATAACACTATAGTCTATAATTTACATAAAGAAACAAAGAACACTTCGCCTCTGTATAAGTAAATGCCAGCTGTTGATGATATTTTCTACAATTATCACGTATCTGATGTTCCATAATGATTTATAGACTAATGCGGTAGACGACAGAATTGATTAACATAATTATCGCATTAACTCTAATGTATTGATTGTTGTTCTTTTGCAGAGAGAAAAAGCCAAAGTAAAGGTTGAGGCAGAGGCCTTGAAGTCAGATACGAAAGAAAGGATGCTGCCTCTACTCAACGGCTTCAGCAATGGATCCGCGCTCGGCGATGTCCGGCAAAGGATGGCGGGCGCAGTCGCGTCGCAATGATCGCCTCCTTGGTACCCCTAGTTTGAAGAATCTCATCGCACCGAGTGAATACACTATGTGTACTCACAAGAATTCCTTTAATTACAAATACTAATCTAACCTTGTTACGGGTGACGCGTCGGCTCTGCCACATAGCCCTAACAAACAAATAGCAGTTGGCACGAAACGTGCTTTATATCGATCATAAATTACATGTCATTATCGATTCTTACTGATACGATGGTGCACGATAGTGTCGTGTCACTAAAAGCAATGTTGCATCATCCTGATGAGTTAAAGCAATCGATAATCTGGCTAAAGTACAAAAGACGAGAGTCGAAAATTGCCCGGACACCGCCGCGGTACCCGACGAGACTATAAGCTCAATTAGTTATAGGTTAATTGTATACGTAGCTCAGTAGTGATAGTAGTTGTAATTTATTCAAACCGATTACTGTAAGTCTGTAGGATTCTAAACGATAACGATTCTTGACTATATATTCGGGCACGGATATGGTAGGACTAAGATAGAGCCAGTATTTCCATTTGTAAACATGTAATTAGGATGTTTCTGGTAGACATCGATAGAAATGGTTAAGTTTTAGCGCTGTCAAATTTGTTGTCTGAATTTGTATTAAAAAATTGCCGTTTGAACGCTTATCTGCATCTCTTTGTTGTGTTATTTGAAAAAAAGAGAGCATCATTTTTCATGAACAATAAAAGTATCATAAAATGGTTAAAGTATGAAATTACCGTTGCATTTATAAAAAAAACAAAAACTTTTCAGCACAAGCCATTCTCATCTTGAGTAATTTGTGACATTCCATGAAACTATTTTTATTTGTACCTATTGTTGAAAAGTGTTCGTATTAAATATGTATTATCTGACAATTAAGGAGACTAGTCTAGAATTCTCTAATCATATAGGGAATCTCACAAGTAAAACTTTGCCTTTATTTATTACATAATATCTTTGTAGCAAATATACGCACCTGAATGATTTGACATCGGTAATTTCATACATTAACACTTAATAATATGTAATATAAATTTATCTTTCGATTTGACGAAGTACGTCAAATATGTTTACGCACATAAGATCGACGGAATAATGTAGTAAATAAATAAACTGACAGTCAGTCTCAATAACATATTATTATCATCTGTCCGTAGATTTTTTACTAAAGATTTAGGATTTGTCGTAGGAGGTTGAGGGGGTACTACTTAGAATAGTGACGTCATCAGTGCAGACGCCTCATTTTTCGTGGAACTGGTCACCTCACTAAGGATTCCTCGTCCACATAATTTTGACAGCTTATGTCAAAGATTTACCAAAAGAAAGGTTATTCAGACTGGCCGTAAGATTATTAATTTCCTTGTAGGTATTACGCCATTAAGTAGGTAAAAGATTACCATCGTACTCAGAGACATTTAAGGTTACTTGGTACTACGCTATTCCTTGGTAACGATTTTGTTTCGAAGACGATTGCTAAGGATTGTTAACCATTATGACTCTGAGTACGGCGGGTAAAAAGTTATTGGTGTGACCAGCTGATGACTGAATACACATACAAAGTCATTGCTAGGTAACTATAATAGGAAACGATTTAAAGAATTTTTGGAGGTACTGAAAATGATTGGTTTTAAGTAATTGAAATACATCACATCGAGATTATTGTAATCATATTGTTTATGTATCTACGTTTTCATAACGAGTAAATTGAATCGTCGATGGAGTAGGGGCTTACTTTATATTAGGTATATAGACAAATTCACATCTCCATTGCTAATCCTAATACTATATCTTGACCCTTATTTATTTGGCAAAATGAAGTATATAAAGTATATGGGAAATTACATCGAAGTTATTTTTTTCTATTTAGATCATAAAGATTATAAACATCAATGCAATGTAAATCAAATTGTAATGTAATCCGATTCTGTCTTATGTGTGTTTAAGTGCAAAGCGCCTGAAAAGTCATCAAGTCTTATAGTTTTCTAAAAAAGTTTTCTTTAAATTCTTTCAAAAGTCAAATTGTTCAAAATATTTGATGATTTCTCAGGTTATAATTTTTCCAGGTTTCAGTTATTGTAAAGTTTTCAGGAATCCAAGGCTATTCACATAATTTATGTACATATATAGGTACCTAACATCGACATGCTGTAAATATGTTAAAGGGTAATCGTAC
Source organism: Spodoptera frugiperda (assembly GCF_023101765.2). Classification (NCBI taxonomy): domain Eukaryota; kingdom Metazoa; phylum Arthropoda; class Insecta; order Lepidoptera; family Noctuidae; genus Spodoptera; species Spodoptera frugiperda. The sequence continues at coordinate 163,487 of NC_064231.1, read as the reverse complement.
ATTTATACTTTGTGATACATAAGTTAATAAAAGAGAATTTAATATTTATTTTGGTTTTTGTTTTCCTTGTTAAAACTAAGGACCTATTTATTACCTATAATTACCGAATAATTTGCATTTAGTTAGTTTTTTAGTTTACTGCCAATGCTTGTGCAATTGTAAAATGGATTTTAATTGCCTGATAATTTAGAAAATAAAATATATAGATAGAAAATTATTATAGTGTTTAATGTTTGATTCAGTGGAAGGAGTGTCTCCGTGTCCACCTTATTTCGACATAATACTACTGAGAATTCTAAAAATCTTATAATCAAGGCGATATATATATATATATATATATATATATATATATATATGGAGATATATATATATATATATATATATATATATATATATATATATATATATATATATATCTCTCTCTCTTTCCTGAAGTTCACGGTATCACCCGCAGACAATTTTCATCATCATCATGACATCTCATATTTACTTCACAAAATCCCGTTGTTTATGTTCTTGGCTGCTTAGGATTCTAATTTTATTATACGTAGGCCCTTAATTATTAATAAAGAACATAATAAAACAATTGATAAGTGGCTTGGTCATAAGTGTTCTAACTTAATAAAATTGGTAAATATAATAGTAAGGTAAGTACCTACATATACATATGGCTATAATAAGGTACAAACTGCTACGGGGTAATTTATGAAATTAGTCAGCAGATAATTACTAATCTGTTTGTAAAGATGAATTGCAATTTATATGCGACTTTGCTCAAGTGCGATGACTAGGCACGTTGTACTCGAATTTTATATTAGACATATTATTATAATTCGGTTTCGATCGATTGTGTGTGTTGGGTTTACTTAGTTTAAAGTCATTGGATGATTTTTCCCCCTGAAAAAAAGCTTATTACATATTTATTGTACTTAATACATTTATTTGTGTTTAGATACGATAGGTATCTACTGGGCCTTAAAAGCTAACTAAAGGCAAATATAAGAATGCGGAAAAACACATTGGGTATTAAACATTTGAATAAAAAATCATTTTTACCTATATGGAAATTTTGGGCAGGCCAAATTCTTTTTTTTTTTGTACTGTTATAAATCAAAGGATGGACACGACCGAACGGATGCATGTGAATTATTAAAAACGGATTTTCCCTCAACGAATTCGTGATTTCTTCCTTGTAAAACACATTAGCATGGCTCAATTCCCACCAATTCTCAGTAACTATTAAAATCTGGCAGTACGTACTCCAGTGCGTGTCATAAAGGTGTAAGTTTCGGACAATTATTCATGCTACACATGTCTTACCCATTCGTCAATCAAACATGGACAGTGAACTCGCTGAATGTTTGACTTAGTGACAAGTACCTAAGTGATGATTTTAGGGTATTTTATCAAATCTATAATAACATTGTAATAACAATATTTATTCAGATACAACTTAATAAGGAATACCGGAGGTCTACATTTTATCAAATATAATCAAATATTCATTATTCAATCTTGCAGTCAGAACATGCAGCTAGCGACATCTGTTGGTGAATAGCTTAAGCCGTAATAAAATAGTTACTACCTATATATTTTGTTTTAATTGTAGTGTTATAGATATAAATTATAAATGAATGTTGTTTTCAGAAATAATAAAAAAGATAATAGAAAGGATGATGATTCAGAAATAAGAAAAACTGAAAAAAAACTAATTGCATATTTTTCTTTTAAGTTTAGCTACTCGACAATAGATGGCATTGTTCACAACATAAAAATATTTCACTACAATTTTATTTTACATTCATATTTTCATGATAAATGAGCAAGTATCATTTAAAGAGGGAAACCACGAAGGCTTTGAAAAAAGTTTATATTTCTATGACGGTATTAGGTTTTCTTTTATTTTTAAACTTTGTCACAGACTAACCAACGTTTTCTCATGTTCCGTATATAAAAACGTTTAAAATTTCACATGTCTTCGCATCATAGCGCATTAATAAGAAATTATGGATCACTCAAAGGATTCTTTCTTACGGGAATCGAACCCGCAATACGGTGTGACTATCTAATACCTACTAAAATAAACAATCTAACTCAGCTTGTATAAGATTTTCTCTTTACTTTTAATTTTATGGAAAGTCTCTATCTACAATAATTTCTATCTACAATAATTTCTATCTACAATAATTTCTATCTACAATAATTTCTATCTACTTGTAATTTTTCATGTGATAACTAATATTTAGATGCATGCAGGTATGCATTAGGCAGAAATTATTTAACGAATTGTTTTGATTAGATTATTGAAGAAATTTATTTGAATAAGGTATGTTAGGTATTTATTTTAAATAGGTACATATTAACATTCTTGGTGAATGAATATTTTCACAGTTTTCACTTTAAACACTGTGTTAAACAGTTATTGTACCTACGTAATGCGACTTAACACCAGTATGCAGATAGTTATCGGCGTCACAGAGTCACAGCATAGTGTTGAAAGCGTTCTTTTGTTTGTCTGCATATGTGCAGTGCTCGGCTAAACGTCTAAATTGTTCACTGGTTCTCACGTGCTTTGAGAAGTGACACAAATTGCACAAGCCATTGTTTATTAAGAAAACTTTATTTACAATGAAATATTTTACAATCTATCGTCATAACTTACTTTCTATTGTACATAGATAAAACGTAAATCTATATCGGTAAACACCAATGTCAGCAAGAGAGTACAACTTCTTGCGTAAATTCGAGATTGTTATTAATTCTTACATGGTAACAAACGACTTATACCAATAGAAACATCAATAATAATATCACAAATAATTTAGGGTAACTACGGGTAAGCCTCTTTAGATAAAGATACAACTGTTTGCATTCAATCTAGAAACTCGTGATTCCACGGACAATTTATTTACAATAGTTATTGTACTTTGATTTGATAATCATTAATTAGTTTAATAAAATAAGAAATACGCCATTGCTTTTCATACATTAACGAATTAGCAGTCTTAAAACTATATCCCTGCATATAAACTAGACAAAATAAGTTCTCGTTGCTAATGAATAGCTCAACAATACCTACATTCCAAAGGCAACTGGTTAAATAGTTACTGTTCTAAAGAGGCGACTAATTTAATGGCAGTGATGTAATGTAACACAATAATAATTTACGCTCTTGTTTTAGTTTTACCAAATTCTTCTATATGCTCGTACTCGGTGAACCCTGGATCGGAGTCATAATACGCGTAGTCGTAACTATTGTCTTCTTTTTCGTGTGCAGGGTTCGCGAAATGTGGCGCACGAGTGGTGGGTCGTGGTGCCGGAGTAGAGGGTGGCGAGGGCGGCACGGGCACGCGGCTCGGTGGACGAGGCGGCCTGGTCTCTGGTGCTCTGGGAGCTACGGTCGTCGTGGGCCCCGCAGGTGCATCATTAGCTGGTGGGAAGTTCTGGTTCAATGGTTGAAAGTCAGCGGGCCTCGACGTCGTGGTGTACGTTTGGAAATAATCGAAAGTGCGCTGCGTGTTTATCGTCTGTGGCTGAGGTGTTGTCGTATAAATTGGTTCCGGAGCTCTCGTTGTGGGAGGAGCAGTCGGTGTAGGGGCAGGTCTGAAGGGCCTTGGGGCTGCAGTTTGAGCTGATGGCTTCGGTGGAGGTTGTGTTTTTGCATACTTTTTGCGTTCTTCTGGTAGCCTATTGCCACTAGCAGCAATGTTGAGTGAATGAGCCCCAGCTAGTAGTTCCCGGTCATACAATTCTGGCCGGTACTGTCCGTCATCTTCTCCTTGTGGAGGATGATACTGGCCGTCATCTTCATCAGTGTCCTCAGCAAAGTTAGCAGACTGAGTGTTGAAGGCCAGGTTGGTGTTGTATGCCACTGTGTTCAAGTTAGGTGGAGGTTCAGGGCGTGAGGTCGTGTAGATCGTAGTCGATGGAGCGCTCGTGGTCGTAGGATTGTTGTAATAAGCCTGTTTCGAGAAAGGAACGAAATTATTCTTTTCGGGTTCATATGAGACGCTGTTGAAGTTTTTGTAAGCTGGCGTAGTGGTAGGGAAAGTTCTTGCAGAAACGCTGTAGTCTACAGTTGTAGGTGTGTCTCTAATATTCTCTCTGTTGTTCTCCACTCTGTTGTTGAAGTTATTAAAGTTCTTGGCACGCGCGAATTCTGGGTCTCTAGGAACATCTTGTACATTGAAGCTATTTCTAACTTTGAAGGGTCGATTTTCGTTCTGAACATTTAGTCCCGGAGTTGATTGTGCGTCGTAATTATATAATTCAATAAGACCGTCCTTTTTATTGAACCGTGGGGCCGCTGTGGACGAGGGCTGAGGGAAAGAGGTAGGAGCACCATTGGGATAGAACCTATTATTTTGTTTTGGAGTCACTCTAGGAACTTCAACGTATTCGTCTTTATACTGTTTGTATTGTGGAGGTACGTTTGGAGGGGGAGTGAAGGCTTGTTGCCTGTTCTGTGCGTTGAAACGGCGGTTAAAGTTTTGTTGTGGTTGTGGCTCCGAATATTGTTGCTGTTGTTGTTGTTGCTGCTGCTGTTGTTGCTGTTGTTGGGGAGGAGTGTTTGGTGGGAAAGTGGTGGGTGGGGCTTTAGTAGAGACGTATATGGGACGTTTCCTCACTAGTTTACGTTTTGAAGGTACGTCATACTGCTGGGGTGGTACAGGAGGTTGACTGGATGGAGGTGGTGCGGGTGTGGTGTATTGTGTTGTGGGGAACGTGCGCTGGGTTGTGGGGTAAGTGCGTTGGGTAGTGGGTCTACGGAATGACTGGCGTTGGTAGGGCTGTTGTGAGGAGACTGGGGATGGGGAGGAAGCAGGAGGGGTTTGTTCATCACGGCCACGGTCACGTTGTCCGCTGAAGAAGTCGGACGAGTGAGCTGCTCGAAGGTCAGAGTCAGGTCGATTCTGGGCGACATTGTTCTGCGACAGCCGACGGTCACCGGTCTCAGCGCGCTGGAGACCGAACTCAGCTTCATCATCGCGATTTCCATAAGACGACAACTTCTTGGTGTCAAATCCTGTTTCGAAAGAGCACACATATTAAAAATACGTAGGATTTAACTACTAAATGAAGAATACTACATCTACAGAAAATTTTGAAGCTCCAGCTTGTTTTACAAGGCAGACATTTCTTGGCTTGCGTTGCATTTGAAAAACCAATTTTTAAATCGATAAAAGCTTTTGTTGCAAGCGTACGGCTGAAGCTTAAGTATGTTGTGATTTGTTACCAAGAGTCTCACAGCAGACGTCGATCAGTGGGCATGATGGTACTCTGTACCAATAATTCTCATTAGCCATAATTGATCAACTCATCATATGTTGACCTTGAGTAGCTTATTTATTTCTACTACAATTTTCGATGATGTTGCGTAAATATTAATAACATGACTTATTATGACTGATTGCCACCCACTGCCTAATCAATACAAGTAATCGTTTATTTATACAAACTAGATTCACTTGACGGGATGAAATCGTCTTTTCAATAACATTAAATATATACACAACTGCCTATTCTGCTCTAAGCGTTTTTTTTAATACAGCTCTAATTTATTGTACAGCACCACTCACAAATATCAGATGCCACTCAATTCTAACTTATATGTATTATAACTTTCTATTTTCACATATTCAGGAAATCATAAATAATAAAATAAATAGTGTCATGTTGTTATTAAATATTGCTGATGTTTTAACATAGCAATTACTTGAATCATTCGTTTGAAACATAATGACTTTCCACTTTATTCGATTAGAGTACCAAAGAAATTCAAATTATTGTCATATTACTATTACAAAACCTTTGACATATCCGATCTTTTAAAGACATTTGTGAGTGTTTTGTTAGTTGCAAAGCTAGCTCACCGGATCCGATCCTGTAGAGATCGAACTGACCGTCGTAGATGTCTGCGGGGCAGGCGAGTGGGTCGTCGTCTCCCCAGTCCGTGCAGGTTTGTGCCTCCTGGTGGAACAGTGTGCCCGGGGGACAGAAGAACCTGAAGTCCCTGATTCCTCCTCCAGCGACCCTCACGCACACGTGGAAGGCCTTGCAGCCAGACTTAGCGTCTGCATAGTACGCGCCCAAGATCCGACCTTTACAGTTGAACCTTTCCGCGCTCCCTGTGTGACATGTAAAGAGAATATTTGTAATACAATGCAATGAGTAATGCAGTGAAGTCATCGCTGTGCTGTTGACTCCGTTGGTATTCGTTGTGTAATGAACTGAAGATTTATTTACGTTTAACATCTAATAAAGTTATGTATTTGGATGATGTTTCATCTAAACTGTTCTAATTTGAAAAGATTTATGCGTAAAATGTAATAAATATTTTAATTTATGATTAATTGCCATGATTCCCACGAAACCTCATAATATATTCATCTATGCAAGTGCAATAACCGACATAGTTTTAAAACAGTAATTACCTACAAGCCTCCCTATAACTACTGATTTTTAACTATCCAAGATTTACGTCATCGAGAAAAAGTTACATGTAAAATGAGTTTCACGAATTTATCGTTACATAATGAATTTTAGATCTTATGTACTTGTAACTATGCCTTATGGTATGTTGCAAATAAATGGCTATTACTTCATAATGTTGTCTTTTAGCCCTTTGACTACCTATAAAAAATGTTGAAAGAAAATCCTCCGCTACGTCGGTCGCTCGGTGACACCCATAGCGTTTAACGTAAACAAAAATTTCTGAAACATGAACAATAATACTCGTTTATAATTATATTCATCAAACCGTGACATACTTGACAAAAACCAACAACATTTTTTAAATTAAAAGCAGCAATTTTATCAAGATTTTCATAGATAACAATTGTCAATTTTGACTTTGGGCGACGTTCGGTGGCAATGGGCTGTGGTAGTGTTCTCATCGTCCAAGGCGACTATTGTAATCACAGCGACACTTGAAGTAAACGTGCAATAACTAGGCGGCAGGCACAACGTCTAATGAGACGAGTACATTGCGACATAACTACAGTCAACTACTTGGAACACGCTAATCCTGGTGAACGTTACTAGTTAAACATCTGCGAGGCAGTAACTAGGGAAAATTGCAATAAAATAAAGTTTGTTAATGTATCAGAATCTTCTAATGAGTTTAGGATTTTATTTAGGATTTCCTAGCCTTTAGCTGGCTTGTTGGCCGTGTGGTCGTAAGTGCGACTGTCGGGCAATTGGTCTCGGGATCGATTCCCGGGTTGGGCAAAGTATTGCTTGGCCTTTTGCGGATATTTGAAAAATTCTCAGTAGTAACACAGATCTGGAATTGTGCCCAGAATCTGGCAATAGGCTCACCCCCTATTACATGGGACTTATAACACAAACAGCGAAAAGTAGTTGTACAGTACATTGTACAGTGGCATTACGTGCCGTAATATGCATCTCTGTCTACCCCTTTAAGGACAAAAGGCGTTACGTTATGTTATTATTAAAAAAGGTTTTTGGAAGGAAACCTATTGTCCTATACCGAGCACAATTCTAGACTACGATCTACTTAAATTTGACCTGGATGTCAAATTAAGACTCTTACTGGACAGATGCATCATCAACCACTTCACAAATTAGTAATCTATAAGATATCGTTTGATATAGTTTAATATTAATTTGAATGGATTTGAGTGAATTACCGGATGTGAAACTAAGTGAAGCCTGCTTAAGTCACTAGAGCTATATAAAGTAAATGTCATTCTCTCATCTATATCGCAATTAAATTATATTAATATCCGTTCGATTACAACATCTTCAGTCCAATATATCAATGGGTTCAATACGTTGTTATTTATTAGTTAGTTTCGAAATGTATGAAGAAAAATAAAAGTGTTACGGTAGGTGATTGATGAGCGAACTCGTTATTGAAGCAAAAAAATCGTCTAGCCGCCTCATTAATCGGCCTTGATTTATCAGAAATTCCTTGACTTTGTTAATATGGTGATCAAAACATAATCAGATATAGTTTTTGGGAAAGCTACATATCAGTATCCTTATTATGAATTTGCTAAACGATGAACGAAAATGAAAAGAGAGCGTTTTCGCCGAACGTGCTCTCGTTTCGTTTTCCTTCAACGTAAAGCAAATTCATACTAAGGGACAGAACTATGTACATTCAAATTGATTACTTAATATTGGTTCAATTAAGGTGCTTTTTTGAGATGTCAATCATGTGCACAATCTTTTGTCATATCTGTGTAGTACTTCTCATGTAGTATAATAGCAATTTATTTATAAATTTTTATGACATTAGGCATGCCTTATCAAATTAATAAAATAATCTCTATTCTCCGCGTTTTCTACAGCAAACTGAGCTAAGACCATCTCAGTGAATAATGCCTTGTTCGCACTACGCTAGCATTTTAGTTGAATTGCGAGTATTTAGTACCTCTCTTTCGCTTTGATTTTAGAACAGAAGGAAGAGATAGTTTCTAAGTACTCGCTACTAGACTAAGATACTACCATAATGTGAACAAGGCATATAAGGCTCAGTAAGTACTTGAATTAGAACATTACTCTACATTGTAGAACACGGTACATTTCACTCGTATCCGGCGTACGACGTAGTAATAGCTTCACTTTGTCTTCCGTATTAGGTAGGATAGTACTCAGTATTGTCTCGATCCAACACAACGCGTTACAACCAATTCGTAATGCCTGTACCTATGGCTGTCCACTTCAATCTTGAACGCATATGCGCGCTACTTTTACCTAAGACATTCGAGTAATACGCAGATAAATCGATTTCAGTTTTGTTTGTTGTAAAACAATAGAAGTGATTTGTTTGGATTTTGATTGAAAATTATCTCTGGAATCGTGGATTTGGGTGACGTCAGGTACTTTTTTAAAAGGAAAGCACTTAATTAAATACTTATGCAAAAGATATTGAACAAAATAATATATTAGAGACATACTCATTTAGAATTTGACTAAGTTAGATACAACCGAGTAGGATGCGCAACGTAGCCGCATCTGCGCACGCTGCTCATGTTGAAGAGTCTCTCTGTGATTCGAAACTAGTAGAGCTATTCTCTATTAATGTACAGGATTAACTCTGATTTTTATTTAATATTGAAGCTCTATTATCTATTAAGGTAACAATTTATATCATTCCAGCACCTAACAATTAATTACTGCTGTAAATGCCACCCAAATCCCAAACACCCGAGATAACTAAAGTACGCATTAAGCAATTAAAACAAACGACTACAGATAAATCTAGCAAACAGTTTATTGTTCTAAGAGCCTGTGTATAAAACGCTAGAACAATTAAACTTATAGTCCGGTAAAGATCAAATAGCGGTGCTAGATTAGTGGATTCCCATGCGTGTGTGCTCACCGTGAGAGGGGGCAGCGGGTTAGAGATAAGATCGCGGGCTCTTGCACAACCGCGCGCGCTATAAGGTGCCATAGCATCCTCCACGAAAGGTCACCACTACCTTATGTAAGTGTAATAACGTCTAACAGAGCACACAATCAAATTCTGATCTCTTTTACAATCAAAAGGTCATAATATATGAGATGTGTCATTATGGGTACGTGAACAATATCGTTTGGCTGTCGGGTCACTTCCTCATTGTCCGTGAGAAAGATGATCGTAATTATTGACTGTAATGATCTTGTGGGTATTTGGTAACATATTGTAGAGCTAAAGATTTGAATACAAATCTTAGTTACGACTAAACAATGTTAATAATATTTGATATACATTTGGTGTGGAAGTTACTGAAGGTAACTAACTATACCTAGTTGTATCAACAAGTGAACTAATAATTTCGTAAAGAGAACTGACGATATAATTTGATGTCAGTCATTTATATGTTTGATATGTTACGTTACAAATAAATAAAATGCTTATTACAAATGTGTTTACATAAAATAAAATTTGATGGACAGCGACTAACTGCTCCGAGCTCACTAATCTTTTTACTTTCGCAAACATACTTACAACCTGTTAGCTGATGCACCGTGAAATTAAGTGGCGCAATTACATATCGAGTTTTATTGCTATAGAAGATGCTATCAATGTCACAACAGTACGCAAAACATTGCAACACCGGAAATTTCTTTGTTTATTTGCTTATATTTCAATGTTGCGTGCTTTACTCCGCGATTTATGCTAATGTATGCAGTGATGTAACGGATTGTTGTGATGACTCAGTCAAATATCGACAGGTGATCGTTCATTCATCAATACACGATAAAATGTGCTCCGCGCATAAATATAGTCGATACACAAATACACTTTCGCTTCCATTCTTCTAAAACAAGGTAAACGTTATTTTTCTCACGCTTTGATTGTTATGGTTCAATACATTAGATTTTCCACACAATATAATGTTATGAAGCAAAAACGTTATTGGTTCACATCGTTGCAACATTCACTAGCAACGTAGGCTTTAAATGCGTTAATAACCATGGAATCTACATTTGCAATGTGCAGTTACCAAAACAAGAATTTGTTATGAATTTTAATTTCAATTAGGCGTATCTTTTCGTGTATGAGTCTGTGTGGAGCGACTTAAGGACGCTCAGTGCATGCGGTATCCTTGTTACATACCAGCGTCGTTTTACGTTCACGAAAGGAAGGGATTATATGTCAAACACAAATGTCTAACCACAAAGTGGGTCAACTTGCCTAACTACGGCTGTAGGTGCGCGACATGCAGGCGACCCTTCAACCACAATATGAGCGAGTAAAGGCAAGATGTGTACAGCCGGGTAAGTGCCCGAACCTTGAGGCTACCCATCCGTTCGCTGGCCGTCACGCCGCCCTAGTTCTTACGGAGAGCGGAGCGTGGGAAAATCACTTATGCAAATCCGGGGAATCGATTATCGTGGCGATGCGCGATCGACGCGGGCGCAGCGGCAAATGGAAAGTGCATCGGTTGCGCAAGTGACGTGCACTCCGCTCGCACCGCCCGACACACGGCCCATCTCTAATGCGAACCTGATGCTCGGGCCACGAGATAGCTCTTACAAAACACACAGACGTACCTCACGGAGTCGTGGGCGTTCATTTAGGTCAACATAGCTCAGACCCTTTTTATAACATGATTCACGATTTACGTTATCTAACTGACTATAATTATTTAGCGTGTAATTAGATACAGTAATAAATAAATTTAAAACAGATTATTAAATTAAAATTCATATTTTTTATAATGTTTGTGAATGGTAGTAGAGTTTATTTTGCTTTTATTAAGAAGAAATCTTATTTTGCGTTTAATCCCATTACCGATTCTATTGCCTAGAGTAATAAATAGAAGCACAACACAATTGTCGAACAATAGAAGTGTTATAAAAATATGATTTCGAAACAAGAAACTGAAAATGTCTTCCCACGCGCCCGGATGTCCTGCACATTAGGAACACACAAATTAAGTAAATACTTTCACAGAGATGCGCACGCGCGAACCCGAGCTGCACAACACCATTATTTCCTCACAGCGCAATGTATCATGAAAACACATCAAAATAAAGACTGCAAAGGAAATCACACGATGCAATTCTTCTTTAAGAACATTACCGCAGAAGAGAATTGACACGATAGAATATTCCGGTCACTTCCGATATGTCACAGTGTACGAAGCAGGTGCGGGTCACACGCGGTGGACTTACCCAGGACGGGGAGCAATGTTAGCAAGATCCACAGAGGGGACATGTTGTCGCGAGGTGCGTCGCGAAGGGACTGGCGGTGGATGCGCGTGCGCCGCCCGCCCGGCCTCGGGAGGGGAGAACTGAAAGCTCGCCGCCCGCCCCGTGCGCTACCACAGTGGGCACAGACTGATACATCGCCGGCTCCTCAATGTAACATTTGTTCACGTTTAAACATTTGAGTAGTGCCGTGAATAATTAGATTAGTAAATGTTTCACGAAGTGCACAATTTTTTTAATGTTTGTTATGTTTGTCGATCAAAGCTGAAAAATGTTTTTCCTTTTTTCTCCTACTGTATTAAGTTATTAATGTTATTTTCCAATTGAGTTACTGCCTAATCACTCATTATTTTAAGCAAAAATATCCTATTATCTTTTTGCTGAAATCTAATTCCATACCAAATTCATTAAAAAATGTATATCAGTTTTCGTATGTAGGAAATAATGGATAAATGAAAAAGGTATCAGTATCCTACAAACAAGCATGTAACTTAAACAAACACATTTCTCTAGACTGTGGCATATAACATACCCAATGGAACAGACGCGTGATTTATTAGACATAACCGATGTCTATCTGCGAACTAATGTTTTGTTAGCTCATTAGTCAAACGTTTTATTGCATTACATCACGAACTGAATCATTGCACGGTAATGCCAATCTATTGAGAAAATCATCAATTATGTCTCCATAGTCAGTCACACTTAATTACTAACTATTTATTTTTAATAATATATATCAAGTCTACATGTGTCTGAACTAATAAATGGTCGTGGCATATAATAGGCGTGAGAGAGTCAGCTTTTTATTTCTGTCGCCATAATTAACGATCATTTGTTTTGCATCTAGGTAATCAATACGGTACAAGCATGATGTAATAATACATTATGTGTAGCTTAGATAGTGGTGCATTTGTGAATGAAATCTTCATGTAATGATGAGAATACATGACTTCTATTGACCGGCATTAGAGATAATTTAATCTGTGTTTAATTTGTTGTCGAGAAAATAATACCGAAATGTACCACACATTTCAATTATATTTTGCACGGGTGGCGCAATGATGGCAACCGAATGCTACAAAACGTTCACAGGTTCGTGTTCTGAATATATCAATTTGTTGTGTTAAACAACTATTATTCTTGGTCTGATTGTGATGTAAAGGCGCACCCACCAATGTAAGAAAATCCTACAGTAAATGTAGGAAATATAGAATTATCCTTTTTTTGAGAAGGAAAATCATCAAAAAATTTTCCACCTTGAGCAAAGCGAGAGAGAGTGTTAGACTCTTGCTGACAAAATACCACCCCGTTCCTACTCCTGCTTTTTGAGCCGGAGCCCTGGTAAACCCGCTAGATAGTCCGCAGCACCAGGTCGGCATAGAATTATCCTGTCTTCGAACATCGCTCATACTGAACGTTATTTCCATTATGAATAATTTATTGTGCAACCAATAAATCAACTCAACTTATATTATACATATCAAAAGAAGAATGTGAGACAATCTGTAATAATATGCAACCACCCGGAACATAATAGTCCATAACGCTACTTTTACCTTTTACTTTCAGTAAACACATAAAGTATTTGAAAAATATATAAATGTTAGCTGTTACTCGCGACTTCACTCCGTTGTTCTGTCTGAGCGAAGTAAGTAGGGGAAAAATAACTTACGTATTAGTAACATTTATTTGTAATACTTGTTTCACTATCAGCCAAAATAAATATATCCGCCGCTGAGCAATCAGAACGATGGACAGATCTTTTGATTTTAATGCTTTGCAAGTGACTAGCTGCCAATTACTCCAAAATCTTTGCATCGATCCTCTTTTTTGACGAAAACTCTATAGAACTAATGTTAATCTAAATATTTTGGATTGAGATCGGTTATTGAAATCCGTAGTTAGACGTCGCAATTAAATCACCATTACTAGAGTACTTAATAAACTAATAGCTAGTTCCTGTTATTACGGTTAAGTCATAAAATCATTTATTTCACTCTTCAGTTACATCTACACATAAAAAAACATAACAGTCAAACAAACACATTCACATTAAAAACATTAGTGCGAATAGACGCACACGCATAATATAACAACGATTACGACGCGCGCTCGTAACTTGACATTATGTAAATAAGTATAATAAAGGCATAATCGTGTGATTACTGCTCGCATCTCTATACAGTTGCACATCTTAAAAAATGCCAGAAGGAAGCCTTTGTATTGTTCAATCATTGACTGCAATTGAATGTAATTGAATGATTTTTGTAATTCATTGAAATCTTTGTAGTTTGTATGTAGCTGTATTAAATGATGATTGATGACGATGCAATTTTCTGTTTGATTCGTTGCGAATTTATATTTTGTATTGAAATATAAATTTTAGAATACTGTCCATTGATATTGTAGTAATAATAAGTCATATAGAATTTTAATCAAAACAAATAAAATTCACAATCCGTATTAAGAATTATAAAAGTTCATATTTTGATTTTCAGACACGTTGAAACCCAAAAATACGACAATATGTACTAAACTATACCTACCTACATATGTTTCAAAAGTCTAGAATCCCTAATAGGTCACGTAGGTCAGACGTATTGGCTTCCTGTTACCTCAGAAACATGTGAGTGAAGCAATTTGCGAGGCTGACGATTAAGCAACTAAGTCATAGTTACAAACAAGTCTTGAAAATACTAAGAAGAGGAACCTGTTATCGGTACAAAATTCTTCGCTACTCGTATAAAATGAGGTTCTTTAGAAAGAGTTACATTATTTCTGAGACTACTTTTAGATATACTATTTCGTCATATAGCTCAAAAAATACATAGTTCATTGAATAGACGAGGTATTAAAATTAAAAAAAATATTCAGTTGGTCAGTTAAACATATAACATAAGATGACAATGCTTAGATAAAACGAATCAAAATTAAGGAGTGGGTAATGGTGGTGTAAATACGTCATTTCTTAGTATAAAACATATCTAGATGTGTCGTCATGCGATTTTGCAGAACCATTATTTTAATGCAGTTGGGAACGAGCTCATGATTATGGAACACCAACAGACTATTAGAACTGTCAAACCAACGTTGTATGTATTATTTCTAAATAAAGAAGGGTCCGTTTTAACCTTCCTGCAGATTCCTTCCTAATAAAGCGACAAGAGATGCTTATCAACAGTGTGAGCGGTGGCATAAATTGTGCCTACACTACACAGATCACTCACATCCCACCTGTTTATCAGATGCAAGTAATTAAACAAACTTATATTGTTATTTGATGATTCACGGCTAAAGCTTGCCATTGAAATAAACAAACATTGCCGCTGTGATTTATCTACGAAGGCGTATATTTTAGGAACACAATAAGTACTTAGATAAGCACAAGGATGCTGTTATTTGCATTCTACTAATGTTCTTATACCTTCCTACTTCAATTTACTTCTCAATTTACTTGTTAATATTATTTAACACTAGCTTCTGCTAGCGGTTTCGATTTCATCAAAATCCGTTCAGTAGTTTCAGCGTGATAGACGGACATATTAATGTGTTAGTGTGTCTATTTTTGTAAATTTTGTAGATTTTATAGAAACTGAATAAATATTATTATAGTACTTTACTCGAACCCAGAATGAACCGAACCCGAGCTCAAGATCTGTTCGAAGGTCGTGCTTGCGGTCACTTGACCAACGAGGCTGGCAGTAGCTTACAAAATTGGTTAAAAACAATAATAATATAAAACTAGCCACAGTCGCAAATAATTGATTTCATAAGCCAGTGCACGCATAAGCTAGTTAGTACATTTGATAAAGGCACGAGCTGACACCGGCTCGACGATAAGTCGTGAAAGATTCCCATGAGGCGTCCCGCGTTGCTTCATCAGCACCTCGCTCCGTGCACACGCGAGCCACTTACCATTGTGCTACACATCACTATTATTATCCTCTTTAAATAAGGTCTCAGTGAAGGAATCAACCATAATAAAGTGAACCAATCTGGAATTAAGATTACTAAATTAATGCAATTATTTTGTCATTTTACTAGAATAAAATAGTAGAGCTTCAGACGGACAGATCCGATTGAAATATGAATTCACTGATTCATATTTCAATCGGATCTGTCCGTCTATATAGGTTATCTTGTCTGTATTCAACGTGTTCCATTTCCACTCGAAACAATATTTTATGTAATCTATGCCGCGGAGACTTTATAGTCTAGAATAAAACATTATGGTGAGATTGCTAACATTACCCTAATTACCAAATTGTAAGTAGCCTTTCGTCCACTTCTTCGTAGTGGATTACATAAAAAAAATCGTGCGGGACGGATGCGTTTAGTAGCAGTAGATTGCATAGCTACTGCACCAATCATGCAGTCAAGCTATATACATTGTATGCTCTTTGAAAATACCATTACCGAAAACGAATGTGATGAATTCACATTGAGTTCAGTTCCCATGGTAACGAGGCAACAAACACGACGCGACGACGCGACGCCCTGCGAGTCATAAACTGTCGCAAGTCGTTACTAAACTCTAATTACCTCACTCAATATCTTCAAGCCAATATTAAATTGGATTACGGTGAAAGATTACAAGTTACATTATCCATAGACCTGTATTTTCTCTTTACCACATTACGCAGACTATACTAATTATATTAGCAGCATCTTCAGCCGAGTTTTCTCGTATTTTTTGTTTGACGTAAATTCCCACATAATCGCGACTGCCAAGCAAAAATTTTCAGGTTTATTTATTTATTAATATTAAGGCACGTCAATAGAAAAAACGCTTGACTGCTGAATTTTATCGTTTTTCAAAAATTCTTAGTAGCAGTAAGCTCACAATATCACCTCTAATTACCACTTTCCAAGACTAAAAGGTATACTATGTTATGTGAGCCATATTTTTTAAAACATTACGCATCTACACTATTATATTCAGCTTCTTCATCAGACTATTATCTCACCGTTTATTTTTTTCAAACTTAACAAAGGACCGGAGTAATATTATGTACGGAAATATAAAACTTTATGTTTCTATTCTATGCAGCCTCATGGCTTTCACGACATATATAAATCTTATAAATAACTCTTTGTTAAAGGCGACGCGACGCAATGGTCGCCGCCGGCACCATTTTCATTTTAACGCAAGCAACGCAACATTTGTATGTGTTTGTGGTGCTCTTTTGTGTTTTTAGATTTCCTCAGCCATTTTAGAATTTAATACCTTGTTTAATAACAGCACATAAATTATTATTTATTCATAGTATTATGACTGCGGTACTGACTGAAGATTGGCAAACGAAAAGTAATAAATAGTTGTTATGGACGTATCGTGAATGCGAATTGCTTATAAAGTTTCAATCTTAATGATTGTGTCAAAGGTTTAGCATAATTATAAAGGGAAAATAAACCGTTGTACCTATATTATTTGAAAAAAATCTTAGTCGAACAGCTAACATTTTAAATTATTATTTAGAGTAAGTCTGGTCATGTATAAAATTCATAACAATCGTAACATTATGTTCCTACAAAAGACATCAACGCGCTCGACTAAGGGCACATGAGAGCTCCCTCACCACAAAATGATAATATTGAAGACGTTCATAATTAATCATGTCAAATTCAATGTAAGAGGTATTCATTTGATTGATTAAAGTATATACTACAAGAGACCCTACTCTTATGTGACCTTATAATTATGATGTAATAACTAGTATTGCTCGTAAATAAGATATTGTCGAAGGGCCTAGAAGGTAGATAGATAAATTAGATAAATTGTAATTGAATTTTGACTTTGAAATATTTAATTTTATATATTACATGCCATTAGGTATATAAGGAAGAGATACATACATAGTAACAATATGTTTAAATATCATTTAGGTACGACATATAAAAACTCTGTTCGTGTAACTGTAGCTTAGAGTATTTAAGAAAATGAAAGTTAGCAGTTGATCCTGTTAGAAGCACGCACGTATATGTATGTATATGTTGTATATGTGAAGCCTCTTCGTATGCGACTCGTCTCGCAGAGCTATGGAAATGTAATACGGGTCAGATGCTCAGTTTGCGACATTAGAAGTTAGAACATACACGATTGCGTCCTTAAACGATGCCGCTTAAACCCGTTTCACGGGTTATATACTTATATATTTATATACATATACATCACAAAACTAACTCTATAGGCACAGGTAACATTCATATCTGAATGTAAAGTCGTCGTATTTCATAAATTGCCTCTTAACAATCAATTTTTTTTGGGCAGTGCAAAGAAATTTTATAGATTTTTTTATGAGAATGATACAGATTACATATTTATACAAAATAGTAGTAAAAATCATTCATTGACTTCATCAACACTTGACTCTTACTGAGTAAAAACCACCCCATTTCTACTTCTGCCCTTCGAGCCGAAGCCTCGGTAAATCCGTTAAGTAGACGGCAGCTCCGGAAAACAATAGTTCTACACATAAATCTAAGACGAATTTCAAACGAAAAAGATTCCGAAACCTAATCTAGATCGAATGATTTATTAATGTTACCAAACTAGGTTAAAACAGATATCGTGTTATTAATTTTAATTAGTCCCTACAAAAAGGTTAATTAATTATGTACATATATTAGTTTAGAATGAGCTTCACCTCTTATGAGATTATTATGTCGAACATCGCAACTGAGGTAATATATCACATTTATGTGTTAAAAGTACGAATGAAAGTAATAGTTTGAAACTATGTAACTTTGTATTGTATATGTAACAAGAACATTTCTCTTTGGCAAAAGATTTCTATCGCGAAATGTTATGAATATGCAAAAATAAACATTAGTGGTGTCTCGTGCTTGTTCCACTGTTTATCTCATTTTTGTTTAACACGATGTTTGTACTCACGAAACTGAAGAGATAACTATCACTAACTCTTTAATTTCCTCGTCTGTTAGTTAATGTTTTGGAAACTTGGCTGTCGTTAATCTTTTTACATACATACATAAACTCACGCCTGTCTCCCATGGGGGAAGGCAGAGACAATGGAACGCCAATTGCTACGAATTTTATATACCATTTTAAGTTTAGGTAAAATATGGACTTCCACTTTCTGCTTTAATTCTATGATAAAATAATTACATGGTACGTTGTAACAAAACCTTTTTTGTATGGGAAACATTTTGATGATTGGGAGTTTTTTGGTGCTCTGTATACACTTTATTGAGAAAGGTTAATAAACCTTTTAATAAGTACTTCTCTTAGTCAAGAGATCTATGAGTCTTTTCCTTCGCTTTAGTGAAGTCTGGACCTTAAATTTTGTTTATTTCATCTACACAATCATACGCCCATTGTCTTCCATGTTCAACAATAAACAGCTAAGACAATATGATTCTCTAGAGTGACCTAATGACAAATGTAAACCCTTTTGACAAAGTCATAAAGTTCAATATGTACTAATAACATTTGTAGTTGTCGTCAGCAAACAAAAGCTGTGGTGATAAATGAATGGCTATCGTGACCACTGAACTATGGGGTTTGAAAGTTGACCTTTGTTCTTAGTATTGAACATTGTTTAAATGTCAGTTGATGAGGAAAATAAAATATGGAATATATTAAAAAGTAAGCTATATTTTACTTCGGGATGTGTCTTTGTGCCATTCAATCCAATTCTTTATACTCGTACCGTACATATGTAAAAGAAAGTCGTTTTAGTTTCACTATTTATAAACGAAGAATGGCTAAATCCTTTTGGCTGGAAATTGGTGGCTTAGAGCTTAGAACCAGGAAGTGGGCACAGGATACTTTTTATCCAAGGATTTTCCGAAAATTTCACGGATCGGAACAAACGGGGTTGCAATAATAAATTATACATGCTCATTGCTCAACCTAAACATATTTATAATTAGTAAGGATTTGACCAAAATGAGTTATGTTAAACAATCAAAGGGCGTCACTATATTAAACATCCATTCATCTTTATACATACGTTTCCCAGTTCCCACAAACATATATAAGTGCTGCTTTATCTGTATTTTTTTTAAATCTATCTACACAGTTGACAAGACAATCTATATATTAATACGTGATGCAAAAACTTTGGACCGCTTTTTACGAAAATTGCGCGGACGTAGGAGCATAAAATTTGGTACACTTATAGTTTATGTGTAGGAGAAGTGCAACACGCTTATATTTTTCAAAAATAATGCTTATAAAGTACATTAAATCAATAAATAAAACATTACACACACATGCATAGTATCTGATCGTATTTGACAAAACGTCAAAATCGATAGACATTGCGATGATGTTGACGTCTCATATGAATAGAGTTTTATAAAAGAGTTTGTTTGAGTTTGAGTTAAATAAAAAATATCCTTGAACGTATGTTAAGTGGTATTGTAAATTAAATCGTATACGGTTGAATTTCAACCACTAGGCGACCACTAGTTGAAATAAATTATTACTTACATGTTAAATAAATTTTCATTCATTTGTCCTTTAAAATTAAAAGACTGCATTAAACTTGAAAGATTATTTAATTTTATTTAACATTCGCAATTATTATGATTAAGTTGTCCCCAAATCCCATTATAATAATTTCATTAATTTTAATACTTATATTGCTTTTAGTCCATAAACATTCGGCGCTTGTGTCAGAGTTGTAAAATTCCGTGAATTTTCTTAGTTTTCCAAGTATGTTAATTATCGTATTATTGTTTGTAGCAACGACATGTGAATATTGTACAATATGAATGTAATAAAATAAGCCTAACGTTCAGGTAGTAAAGGGGGACTATTACGCTAAACGCACGGTTTTGAAACGTGCGTAGAATGCGGCTCGGGATAAGAACCAGCCAATTAATTCGCGAGATGACCGCGCACCGCACCGACATCTGTGACTCGCGGTAACTCTAAGGAGTTTGATACTGTTTTTATTTAGAATTATTGAGGTTATATTTTTGTAGTTTTTTTGGTAAATCTATGCTTCATCAATACGTGTATTATTAAATGTTAAATTAACAATTTTTTTCCGTCGAACGAATATATATTTTAGATATTTTAAATTCTAATTTACTCTCTCAAAGCATGTGGAGTAAAGAAAGCATAGAATGCATAGAAAGCATAATATACTTTCACTAAGTATTTATAATGAAATTATGTTCACGAATGATGAGTGAATTTTTAATTACCCGCTGTATGCAGCTGAAAGTGTACCAATGTCTGTAATCTCAACACTTCCTCTTCCATACGTTGTTCACGCGATCACGCCAGTTGTGGAGTAATTTACCTTGTTTGAACTAATTATTGTAAACAGTTTACCAACTCGAATATAACTGTAAACTACTCGTCAGTCATTTGATAAAGCAGTTTGTTTATTAATTAAGATTATGTAATTTTGATTTAGATGATTTTAAAGTTAAATTCAAAAAAATATATCTATGTTAAAATATTAAATTATATTATTGCACTGTTCAAGGTTAGGTTTATTTATTAAAAAAACATGAGTTTTTCATAATAAAATGTTTTTTTGTTTTGTTAAGATGCTATTCAAAAGTCCTTGGCAAAATAGCAATTTTACTAAACTTATGTGACTTTAATAATTTAATGGTTAAGTTATAATATAAAACCACAACATTAAATATACTACACATGAATGGGTATGGGTCTAAACATCACTACCTTAACGCGAATACGTCTAACAAAGATGGGCCTTACGACGTTATGGATGATTGCATCAGACTGCCGCGGGCACCGCCTGGGGTCAGCTCTCAAGCATCCGCGACTGACGCAGACCTCACTCTAGCAAACCGCACCACAAGACCATAAACCTGAGGGTCATACTGATAACGCGACTAGTGACATCTAGATAAAAATAATGGTCATCTACACGAAACAATAGAATTTAACCAAAAATAAAGACTTCATAATCTACAGCTGTTATGCTTATTATCTGATTCAACGACCGGACCTGAGACTTCACTTCTGTCAATCCACATTTTTTTTAAGAGGGGAACATCATCCAATGACTTCTTTCGCGTTGGGCGAGGCGAGAGGGAGTGTCAGACTCTTACTAACTAAAAACTACCGAGTAAGCCCGCTAGGTAGTCCGCGACAAACGAAGCGATCAAGATGGGAGTACTTGGTCGCTTGGATCTCACATCGAGATAATCTAACTGTCGTAATGTAACTACGTGTTTAATTCTACTGTTACTGAGGAATGTCAAACAGTAAGTAAGGTTAAGTAATTTATTTTTTGTGACAACATCAATTTGATTATTGCAATGAAGTTACTGTGACATTTAACTTCGAATGTCAAGTTGTACTTAAAGGTCCGGTTCGGTTTGTTAGTGTTAGACGTTTAGAACGCATGTCTTGTAAATGTTTATTTATTATAATGTTAATTTTATGCAGATTCAGTGTTTATTACTACTGCAGAAAATTTCGGAGAATAAAATCCATTCAGGTACGTTTACGATGTCCACCCACAAATGATCAGACAATCCGTTGAAGATCACAAGAAGAAGCCAACTGCAGGTTGTGTCTAACTTCATCTATTGTGGGAGGAGGGCTATGTTTCGAAATGGATGCTTTATTGTGGATACAATGATGATATTTCTAGCATTTAGTCTAATCGAAAGATTGAACTTGGGGCCCTTTTATTGAGGGGGAAAAATCATCCAATGATTTCTCCCGCCTTGGGCTAGGCGAGAAGGAGTATTCTGATACTCCGTTCTTTCTCCTGCTTTTCAAGGCGGAGCCGCGGTAACCCGATAAGCAGTCCGCAGCGAACATTAGGCCCTAACTTCAATAATCGTATCGTAATAAACTCTAGATCAATAAAGATCTGATTTTAATATGATAAACTCACAACCGTAACCGTGAAATATTTACACATGTAACGTTAAATGTTGGATCCATATCTTTACTCCGCAGGATGTTACTCGCAACAATTCGCAGCACATTAAAATATTTCCTTTATTAATTTACTTCTGCCGTAGAATTTCCGTTAACCCACTCAATTCCGTGAATGGATTTCCCGGAATGGCAGAGGTGGACACGTTAATGTAACACTATCATTTTGTTAGATGTGTTATGCGTCCTATATGTGTGTGTGTACGCGTCCCAAATGGAGCGTGCATATTGTCTTTACAGAAAAAAATATAGACGCTATCTCATTACCTTCTATATCTGAAACCGAAAAACCTAATAACATCGTCTACTCAAGAATAGAGACTAATAAGTTTCAGATTAAGATCTTGGACCATAGTCTAATCATATGTTATTAGGATTTGAGACTGCAATTCAACCAATGAGGCAGCACATAGCATGTAACAATAATTGCATATACTTAAATATCATCACAGGTACTTAGAAACAATTGTAAAATTCGGGCAAATTAGTTTAATTAGGTTTAAATTCTTTGGTTCACCTTCTATTAAATTGTAACGTTGGTATTGTGCGCAGTTTAAAGTGTCTTCATTACGTGCAGTGACCTCGGTATGACCTTTACTCTGAGGATGCTCACATTCCGACCCGACAAACGTTTTCAAAGGGTATATTTATGTGGAAACTTAGCCATTGTTTCGTTGTATTAAAAAACTATTATTATAAATACGTAGCTATATTTTGTACGTGCATTATAGCTGTGATCGAATAAGTACTTGGGTTTTTATTTAAATGAGGACCTACTTACCCTTGGTAAAGTATTGTAATGTTTTTATATTAGTGCAAATACCCATGTATGTTTTGTTGATTTAAGATTATATTATATTTTCATGTCAAGAAGTAAATTTTATTCAATTCACCAGTGCGATGTTTAGTAGAATATCAATAAATCGATACTACTACTACTATTTACTTAATAAATACATGTACTGAAACCTAAGCAAAACAATACAACACAAAAAAATGATAAACCTTAAATAGGTACCCTTCAGTTTATACGACCACAATTTAAAACCTACCGTATCGATATAGGCCTAAAATTCAAATTTAAACAGCACGCTCCAAAATCATATTAAACTAGATAATAAAGTAATTAGAGTTGTACATGAAAAAGGTTGTATCACACGTATGTGGTGCAACCGTGATTCTCACGCCTCCGCAACCAAGCACGTAATTATATGATGATCATTAATCACGTTCTTCGAAAATTAATCGACGTATCCGGACTACATACAAACATACATACATATATACATCAGCAGCCCGCGACAGTCTACTGCTGGATTATAACCTTCCTCTACATAAGAGGGGTTGGTCATAAATCTCCACGCTTGGCAAACGGATTCGAGATCAAAATAAAAAAACAGATACTACTAACGGTATAGTACCAATGTGACTCATTACGAATTAAAGAAAAAACTAACGGTGAAAAAAAACATCATGAGGTAACCTGCTTATAATTTCTATTTGTAAGTTTGAAATCGCCAACCCTCATTGGGCATGCATTCGGTGGTCGTGGTGATTAATGCTCAAATCTTCTCCGTGTGAAAAGAGGCCTTTGTTCAGCAGTGACCACTTATAGGCTGTTTGTGATGATTTGGTATTCAATAACAATTCTTGCATACGTATTAACTTCACCAATCGCTCCATTAATTACAACAGTGACAAATGTATTTGTCTCTGCCACAGAATTAATAGCTACAAACTGCTACAAGTTTGTCTATGTCGTGCTGATGCGTCAGCGCAAGGTAAAGCATCCGTTCTCTATTGTTGTGCCTGAGGACGAATGTTCAACAAAATCTTACATTTGTACACATTCTATTTTGTTTGGTTAGTACCTAGATTGTGTGTGATATAAGAATTTATTTGATTCGCGTCAAATGACCTTATTAATTCTTAGTCATTAGTCAAACGAATTTGTACTGATATCTTGTTTCATAGAATGCATAATTTATTATGTAGTTTCAAAATAAGATACTTTTAAAGTAACTACACATAGAAACTAACTACAAATATAATATAGTCAAATACTATCGAAATAAAACTTCATAATTAATTTATTATTACTATCATTCTAGACAAGTTAGATATGTAGGTTACACTACAAACATGTCATCACTAATTAACATCAAACAAATTTCAAAACTAACTTCTCACAAGTTACAATTTACAAATCAATAATCCCGTAACAACAACTACGTACTACAAGTCCAACTACTTAATCAAACTGACAATATTTAATTCACTAGAAGCATAAATCAATCGGGAGTATAATTACGGAGTTAGCAATGTAATTTAGTGGTTCCATCGCTAGATCGCTACCAAATATTAATTATACATGTAAGGCCACGCATGTGATTGGAAAGGAATTGTTTATCAAGTGTTTAGTTGAGCTAAACACAGATATTTATTGACTAGATAAGTACTATGTATTCATTTTGTAAGAATACAGAAAGCCTTCAAAAGAAATATGGATGGACATGGCTGAAAAAATGTAAGACTGTGTAGCAAGTATACAAATAGGTCTATCGTTCAAGATTTACTGAGATTTTAAAACAGAAGACCTAAATTATTTGGTCTCGAAACCCTCTCCCTAGTAGTAGTAAATTCGCCTGATTTCTTGAGATTAAGAATATTGCAAGTTGAACCAGTAACACACTAGAACTTTTTCTATCTTTTCTAGTGAATGCTACATCAGTGACTGTAATCCTAGGGACGTAGTTAAATGAATCCATTGTACCTCTGATTAGTACAAACAAAAACTGCTTAATATTATCAATGTAGCTATTCTTTAATTGTTACAACAATGCGCTTTGTTGCTATGGACACAAGAACTCTGATTAACAAAGATGGGATAATTTGTGAATGTATCCGTATGTACATACTAATAGGTGGCTAATGTGTGAAGTTGTTTAAAAAATCAATAAAAGGAATACAAATACGTTGATTGTCCATTTATCAAAAGAGAGCTAAATTGCAAACTGTTCCAATAGGTAATATAAACTAATAAAATAATGAAAGATTATGTGACTAGAAATATGCCTGAATCGATCACTTAGGGTCTCGATATTTTTTTCATAGCCCCAATACCATCAACATCTGAAAAGCAGGGCAACTAAAATCAGAAGAAACAAATTGCAACTTCATCAAAAACGTAATGCTAATGTTAGTTCACCTAACATAGACGTAGTTATATGCATATGCACCAAGTTAACAATATATTACAAAAACAGGAAAGTACCTATTAAATACATCTTATAATTTACGTATAATTTATTTTGCAAAACATTTAAAGATATCGTTTTAGGAATTACGCTATTGTGATTCGAAGATTTTTTACAAAACAATATTCGATAAAACTTATTATATACCTAAGCAGTGATTGTATGCAAATCTGAGGCGTGCAACATCCCGCCCATAGAATTGACTAATCCAAACAGGCGTATCTACCTGTCGATAGTTAACATTGATTCCAAATCATTCGATATGGTTTATTGATGAATCATTGTTATACGAGTAGGTACTAAATTACCAGTTACGCCCTACAGTTTTAACCTTATTGTGTTTCTCCTCGTAATGTTAGGATCAGTAGTTACGCACACAATTTAATTCTAATAGTACCAAAGATAAACTATTACCCAAAAAAATGATAGTAATGTTTTAAGTTTAAAAATTGTGTAAATAAATATGTTTTGTAAATATATTTCAGTACCTACCTACCTACCTAACAAAAATAATAAAAAAGGATAATTATCATATATTAATCGTGACATAGGCATACTTGTTTACTACCTAGCGGGTTTACCGGGGCTCCGGTTCGAAAAGCAGGAGTAGGAACGGGGTGGTTTTTACTCAGTAGGAGTCTAATACTCCCTCTCGCCTCGCCCAAGGCGAGAGAAGTAATTGGATGATTTTCCCCCCTCAAAAAAAAAAACATATTTGTCATACACATTCCAATGCTTCAAAGAATTCACTCTTTTCACAATTACTTATTAAAGTTCTTATTATTATGTAAGTTATGAAACTAACTAATAAAGTAACAATGCGCACTCATAAACAAATTAAATCATAGGTTAATTTAAAAATATATATTTTATTTTTATGCTTCATTCGAGATACCACGGAGATTAATGCACTTTTAAACATTTTGTCATGGTTAGTTAAAACCAATTTTACTTTTAACGAAACAAAGAAATCGATGCATCGATTGTTTTAAATATTATTTAATTGGATGAACCTTGAAAGTGAACAAATTGGTTTGATGCACTTCCTCAAATCTTCATACATTGAGATAATGTACATTCTACATACACACACAAGTACAAATAAGCTAATAAATATTCTATGCAAAAAAAAATTAAATCCTCACTAATCAGAGATGCTTTTCCACCAGAGATGTACTGTGCTACGTTGCTGTAGATGCGTTTCATCCACCAATTATATTAATTGGTACACCTACGGATTCAAAAAAAGATATGTTTTTATATGGAATGATGCGTGCTCTGAATGTGTGCTATGGATAGCTTCTCTACTATCGATACATCGCATACTCGAGCTACTCATCTTCCAATTTGCGGCGACGTATCTTCATAGCACATCTTACTCGCACCGCTACGTAGCTTAGTATCAGTGGAAATGATCACATAGTTTCATAGCTTCGTTCACGTAGTATTATACTCGTATACTAGCAGCATAGCTACATAGCACATCTGTGGTGGAAACTGCCCTAAATCTATACTCTTATAAAAGGGTATTAATATTAGATATTGACTAATCTCTGATTGTTGAATGCCTTTAGGGAATAACTAAAATAATATCACGCATTATAGTAAAATCTTCACTTGCATAATATGTAATAGTAACTACTTGTATCCCTTCCAAAAAGCATACAAATTACAAATAAATACTAAACGTAGTGTATTTCGCGGTAATTTGCATCAAAGTATTGCCTATAATAATTTGAAGGTATATTTTCCAAGGTAGTCTTAAAATAGTCTGCATGTAGGTAATACTTGTACTGCAAATAGCTGCATAATAGAGCCATGGCTGTGTTGGGAAACTTATTTAACTATGTTCATATGTACTGTGCATCTTACATAGTTGCGTCTCATTCTATTTTCAATCCAAACAAGGGGTATTAACATGTGTAATGTATGTATTTGTCATCATACTATCTGAAGTTAGGAAATACTTAGAATCAGCAAATAAATGAAATGATATTTATTTCTGTAAGTAGGTTATAATTTTTTGGTTTATTTATTTTATGGTTAAATTTTCCTTCTCCCCAGTAGATTTAATACTAATAAAACTTACGTTGTTGCTGTTACGATAGAGCAATTGAAATATAAAATAGTATAATTAGTCTAGTTTTTTAAATATAAAACTGTGTAAAAAGGTGTGTGTCGCTACGTACGAAGCGAGTACCTTTTTTGTAGTGTTTATGATTGTATTTTATTGGTATACGAATGATAATTGTATTGTTATCAATGGTGAGATAAAAAATACACTAATTTATGGTTGATTACGAATTATATTAAATTCTACAAATTATTGGTTTAAATGGTTAAAACTAGAAGATGATTTGATTTGATTTGATTGGTATGAGTTGACCGCCGAATGCGAACTAACTAACTACACGTAAAATTGACGCATTTATAAAAATGCATACAAGTAAAAATGCTGAGCTGTTCGGTTGCGTTGCTCCGAACATATTCCCGACAACGAGATGAGATAAAGCATAAACCTAATCAAACCATCGAAAATAAAAATAAACAATGTGAAACTAATATAAGCCATGTAAAATGAATATAAGCAATGTAAAAAACAATATAAAGGTAAAAAGTAAATTGGTAAAATAATACGTGTAAATTAACTAAACGGTTAAATTAATTAAGTGTAAAATACAAAAAAAAAGTTAATTAATCTTCTAACTTAAACTAACGAGTCCTCAATAGTCACAACGCGTTCTTTTCGCGGGATAGGCAATGTAGACCTATTCGTATTTGCCGTCTTACGCATAGTGCTGGGCCACCGCTTGGCCAGAAAAGAACTTAATCCTATCTGTTCGTTATCACTTAGCTGACGGTCAGCTGTAGTCTGCATTCTCGGTTGCACTTCACTGTACACGTCACTAATAGTTTTTGGTGCGGTTGCCGATGACTCCTGTCTCTGGCAAGCTTCTCCACCGCCCCGACGAGTGGGCAGCGAACAATATCTCCTCCATGTCCAGACTGCTGCTCCGCTTATTGCTATTGTCAGCAATATGTAGCCTATGGTGTAATGGTGAATATCGTGATAGGAAATATCATCTATTTCTGCTTTGCTCGATTTTAAATCTTTGATCTGTTCACCTAGGATCGACAGGGACTTATTCAAGCCCTGCCTCTCTAGGATGTCGTTTGGTGATTCTTCGTCTGATGGGATCTTTATCTTCACGATATGGTTAATCTGGTCGAGCTCGGGTATCAGAATATTAGATGCGAGTTCAATTTGGTTCGACTGTTGTTGTAATGAATATAGTGAAAAATCTTTGCCTTTGATAAAACATGACTGACTTAAGCTAATGACCCCGGCCCCTGTCAGCTGTTGAACGGAAACTTGATCGTCACATATGATTTTCACTGAATAGCTGCCACAGCAAAAGTATAGGTATTGTGACGTCGACTGTAACTCAACCCATTTGTTTTGGCATACCGATTTTTCAACGTTACATTTGTAGGTGATCGGATTTATCTCACAAAAATTTTGATCATTTTGCAGACTGAGAATTGGTTTGAATAGTTCACACATGAATGATTCTCCGTGAAGCAGGCATGTATTCAGCTCATGAACGGTTGGTATGAAATAAGAATCCTTTTTTAGGTTCACGGCAACATAATCTGAGACTGGTATTACGCTTACCATACTATTATCGGTTTCTTGTGGTACTGATAGTATCTTATACACTTGAAAACTTTCTCTCGCAATAAGGGGAAGGGTTATTTCAAAAATGATGTAAGTTTCAGTTACTTTTGCTTTGGTTTTCAACAGCTTGTAAATGTGTTGCAGGTCAGTTTCGACGTTATCTATGGGCAGTACCAAATCTTTGGGCATTTGACCATATATAATTTGCAGCTCTCGTTTGAGTTGTGCTGGTGTTAGAATATGTAAGCTGATTTGACCATGGTAAACTTCTGAAATGGTATCGATTAAGGTGTCTTGGATTCTCTTTAGGTTTTGCATTAGATTAATAGTAGCGATAGACACAAATGTGAAGTCTTGGTGCATAGTCATCACATCGATTTCTTTTTGTATGTTACTGGTTGCTAACTCTAAGTCGTGTAGATGTCTGTTTATAATTTTGTGTTGTTTTTCTATCATGGCTTCTGTTCGTTGCAATATATTATGTTCCGCTTCCACTATTGAAGTTTGGTTTTTCCATAGCTCAGCGAGGTGGTTTTGATTACGGTGGACAAGTTCAATGTCCTGCTTGTATTTTTCTGCGAAACTCTCGTCTAATACGCCAAACAATGAGTTTGCAATTGACCCGACGGCGTTGATAAGACCGCGTCGGGTTCGCATGCGAGTATTATAATGCTGACTAAGTAACAGCTGGTTGTAATATTGTAACTCATTGTAATCGTGACGTATTTGTAGTAGGATCATATGACAGTGACTCGGTTCCTTGATTGTTTCACAAGTTTTTTCGAGGTAATTGGTAAAATCCTTGACCGCCTTATCTCCTTGCCAATAGGGTGACATGTCGTAGTAGGTGACAAGTTTCCATTTGTCACGAATCAATTGCATTTTCCCCAATGGGTCAAAGTACAAGGTTTGGTTGCTGTTTAGTTGTTTGTAATTAAAGGATGCAGCGGTTGGTGTTATGATACTAATGAACATTAACAATGCCAATGCTATATTCACTATTCTCGGATGAGCGGGGGATCCAGCGTGTCGGCTACTTCTAGCTTCTGGTTCAGCATTATTAATCTTTGGTTTTATTGGTTCGTTTTCGGTTTCAGTTTCTACAGGTAAAACTGAGAGTTTCACTATAGGTCGCTTGATATATCCATTTTTGGTTTTTAAAGTTACCACTCTTACTAGATCATCGTTCCCGGGGTGGACTTCTGTTATTCGGCCAACAGGCCACCTACCTGCTGGTAAATTATCTTCTTGTATAACGACAAGATCTCCCACTTTAACATTCTTCTGGTATTTTAACCACTTGTTTCTGGCAGATAATTGTGTTAAATATTCACTTTTCCATTTCTTCCACAAATCTCCATATAATTTGGTTACTAAATGCCACCTAGTTCTGGCATCTTCTGCTGTTTCCATCACAGTCACGCCTGGTCTTGTTGTTAAGAAATGCGCTGGTGTCAGAAAATCGAGATCTTCAGGATCTTCCGTAAGCGCACAGAGCGGACGAGAATTGAGACATGCTTCTATTTTTGCTAAAAGTGTGCAATATTCCTCGAAGGTTAGTTTTTGGTGGCCGATAACACGCTTGAGGTGGTGCTTAAGACTACGCACGGCTCTTTCCCAAAGTCCTCCCGCGTGTGGACAAGAAGGTGCATTAAAGTGCCATTCAACCTGTAGCTCGGTAATTTCTTTGTAGAAGTTTTCACTAAATATTTGTTGTAGACACTCGTACTCTTCTTGAAGTAGACGGTTTGCTCCGACAAAGTTGGTACCATTGTCGCTATAGATGTGTCGTGGTGTTCCGCGTCGCGCAGCCATTCTGTGCAGTGCTGCTAAGAAGGCAGAACTGGTAAGATCGGATACAAGCTCCAAATGAACAGCTTTTGTTGCCATGCACACGAAGATTGCTATGTACCCCTTAGTGGTTTTAATTCCTCGTCCTTTATTAGCCTTGATTTCTACAAAACCTGTGTAATCAACACCGCAGTGGTAGAAAGGCGTTGCTGGATTTACTCTGGATGATGGTAAGTCACCCATAAGTTGATATTGTCGAATAGGTTGTTGTTTGTGGCATGTAACGCAGTGTCGTATATACTTTTTTGTGGCCATATATCCGCTGATGATCCAATATTTTTGTCGAATGTTAGACAATGTAAGGCGCGCTCCTCCATGGAATGTTAATTCATGAGCTTGTTTTATTATTAATGTGGTAATTCTATGGTTATGTGGTATTATAATTGGATGTTTCATTCCAGGGCTTAGGTGAGCGTTTTTTAATCTACCATTTACACGTAAAATCCCATCTTGGTCTAGAAACGGATTCAAACTTAATAGTTTACTCTTTGAATGCACTTTTCCTTTGGTTATTAAAGAATTTATGTCATCAGCAAATTCCATTTGTTGAACATTCTTAATAAATATAATATTTGCGCGACGTAGCTCTTGTAACGTGAGATAGGGTGATCGTACTCTGTTTGCAGTAGGTAATCGCAATAACCATGCAAAAATACGAATAATTTTTGCATAGCAACTAAATTTCGTTAATAAATGGTTAATAATATATAAAATTATTGGTTTGTTTTGTTGTTTTACAACTACTGCATTGGATTGGTTTACCGATGATTTCTTGACTTCCAAGTTAGTTATGTAAGTTGGTTGAGTTGTATCCTGGTTTTGGAATGATTTAATCCATGACGGTCCGTGCCACCACAGCTCATGTTCTTTCAATTGTTTAGTGGCCAATCCCCGACTCGCGCAGTCAGCTGGGTTTTCGCTAGTGTTGACATATTTCCAATGTTCGGATGGTATTAACTTGGTAATAGTTTGTACTCGATTGGCTACAAATGGTTTCCATCTCCCTGGATCTCCTTGGATCCACCCTAAAACAGCAGTGGAGTCGGTCCAGCAATAAGTTTGTATGTTGTAATCTTCCAAGCAACTTTTTACTTTTTGGATTAGTTTTGATAGTAGTTGAGCACCCATTAACTCCAGCCTAGGCGTCGAAATAGTTTTGTTTATAGGCACTACTTTAGCTTTCGCTGCCACTAAGACTGCCGTAGAATTCTCTCCCTTGCTGACTCGGCAGTATATCACAGCGGCATACGCTTGGTTTGATGCGTCACAAAACCCGTGTAATTGTACCTTGTCGTCTTTGCGTATTCCGAGCCATCTATTTACTTCTATGGTATTAATTTCTTTTAGGTCTCTTCTCAATTTGGTCCATTTAGTTTCTATATCGTTTGGTAGAATATCATCCCAGCTCAGGTTTGATAACCATACAGTCTGGAACATTATTTTCATAGTAATACTCAAAGGGGTAAGCCATCCTAATGGATCGAACAGTTTTGAGATGTCCGATAGCAGAGACCTTTTGGTTGGTTTGGTTGTTACTTCCTGTTCTAATTTGGAGTCAAATATAAATTTATCCTTTTGAGGGTTCCAGGCAAGCCCTAACGTTTTGGTGGAGTCGGATTGTTTGAACTCATATGTTTGCTGGTTACACAAACTTTTATCTAAATCAGACAGCAGCTTAGGTTCGTTTGAGGCCCATTTTCTTAAATTAAATCCGCCTTTGCGGAGTATTTTTATTAGGTCTTGTTTTAATTGATTTGCCTGCTCTATTGAATGTTGGCCCCCACAGTAATCATCCATGTAGAAGCTTTCTTCTAAAGCTTTTGCTGCGTCGGGATAATTTTTCTGTTCGGCAGTTGCTAACTGCTTCAAACACATCATAGCTAGAAATGGTGCGGGTTTTGTACCGTAGGTAACGGTGGTAAGTTGATAGGTACGAATTGGCTGGTTTTGATTGTCTCTCCATAATATTTTCTGGTATGGTTGATCTTCGGGATGCACTAATATTTGTCGGTACATTTTTTCAATGTCCGCAGTGTAAACATACTCATACTGCCTCCATTTGAGGATTAATTCCTGAAGATCCTGTTGCAAATTGGGACCTCTATACATGATATCATTAAGACTTACTCCGGATAGAGATCTTGCAGACGCGTTGAACACAACACGTAGTTTTGTGGTCGTTGACTCCGCTCGAATTACACTGTGATGCGGTAAATAGCACTCAGGTGTCGCATTTGTGTTTGATAGTGACATATGGTTTAACGTAATATATTCATTCATGAACTTTTCGTATTCTCGTTTTACTTCTGGATTCCTCTGTAACTTTTTCTCTAGATTACGAAACTGCGCCAAAGCTAATGGTTTACTGGCTCCAAGTTGTTCCTTGGAGTCTTTTTTGAATGGTAGTCGAACTTGAAATCTACCATCTTCAAGTCTTTCTGTGGTTGACAAGAAAAACTGCAAACATTCATGGTCTTCAGTGGACATTTCATTTTGCTGGTTGATGTCTTCGTTTTCCCAAAATCTGCGCAAGTCATCTGTATTATGAAGAACGACGTTGCAATTGTAACGGGTTTTCATTGTCCCGCAAAGCAGCCATCCTAATTGTGTTTGCTGAGCGATTGGTTGATCCTCACTATCTCCTCTTAAAATGCCACCTAGCATTATTTTACAGTATACATCGGCTCCAAGAAGTAAATCCACTGCACGGCTGGTATAGAATTCGGGATCCGCTAAATTAATGGTTTGTATGTGAGGCCAAGATGGTTTAACAAATGTTTTATTTGGTAAGTTTTTGATTAAACTTTTCATAATAAGGGTCTCTCCTTCTATCGCAAAGTCACTGTAAATAGACTGGATGCGAAGTTTCATTACACCTTTACAGTTATTTTCTTTTTCTCCGATGCCAAAAATTGTACCCTTACATTTATTTCTCTTTAATTTTAAAATTTGAGCGGCATGTTCGCTTATTATTGATATTTGTGATCCTTGATCAATCAAAGCTCTCATTGTATGTTGAGTTCCATCTGCTCCTGTTATCTTGACGACTGCTGTTGACAACAAGGTTTCGGTTATATCATTCTGAGATACATGAGTGGATGCATGTTCATTCTTCGCTGCTCTGAAGTTGGTGGGTGTAGTCGTAGCTTTATGATATGATTTTGCTGATGTGTTTGATTGGTTTTTCATCATTATACCTTCATGCAATAAAGTGTTATGGCTAGCGTAGCATTTTCGACATCGCTTGGTCGAAAAACATTGTTTATTAAAATGGTTAAATAGGCAATTTACACAATAATTTAATTGATTAACAGTTTTTAATTTTTGCTCATCCGACATTTGTAAAAATTGAGCGCAGAGCCATAATCCATGGTCAGCATTACACAATGCGCATGTTATTGATTTTGAAACATGCATAGTTTTCACATTATTTTTCATGTTATAAAATTGGTTGTTATTTGATGATTGCTGATGGTTGTTAAATTGAAATGACTTTTTCTGGTATGATTGGTTTTGATGAGCTGGTTGAATGGTTTTCTGGTTATTTGATTCTTGTTTACGCCTCGAGGCCTCTAATGCGGTAAACTTATTTTCCAAGAAATCGAGGAATTCTTGCAGAATCGGTAATGTCCTGGGACTTTTAACTGACTCCATGTATTCAGAAAACGATTCACTGTCTAGTTTTTGGGCCAACAAATGAACCAACAGTGGGTCCCAGGTGGTTATATCGACGCCTAAATTTTGTATTGCGTGCAAACATTCCTTGGTTACATCATGCAGCTTTTTCAACATTCCCATTGTTTGATTTTGCATGTTTGGTAGGTTCAATAATATATTAACATGGGATGTAAATATAAGTCTCTGGTTACCATATCTATGATTAAGTATCTCCCAGCACACTTCATAATTTTCCGAGCTAATCTGAAGGTGGTGGATTAAACGCTCTGCTTCTCCCGCTACTTTACTTTTTAAAAACTGCATTTTTTGTGCATTCGATAACGATGGGTTTTTGTGTATGGTTTCTGTAAATAAGTCTTTAAAAGAAGTCCAATGGTGGTAGTTACCCTGGAATACTGGAATATCCATTTTTGGAGTAGATTTATCTCGATGTGTTTCAGATCACATTTTCGAGTTAATAGTTTTCTTCAAATCGTTGTAAATTTTTTCATGCTCGCTAAACTCATTTTGGTACCACATGTTTTCGTCGCCATTTTCGCCCTCTATTTCCCAATGCAGATTATCAATGACCACCCAACGACTTTGAAGACACTTCAGTGCATCTTCGAACTCCCATTTGTTCTGCAACTTCTCCACTTCTATGGTTGCCACTGTCCTTTTAAAGGCTCTAAAGTTGATGGTTTGCTTTTTGATCATGTCACCTAATTTGTCGATGCGTTCTGCGCTCTTTGCGTTGTCCTGTTGTTGGTTAGCTTGAGACCGGGATGCGTTTTCCGTTCGATTTGATACACCTGCCTCCTGTGGAAGCTGTGGAAGCTGTCTAACTCCTTGTTGCTTTGACAAAAGAAGTTCCATGGTTTTGGTAATTAACTGCTTGGCAGACAAATATACCTCCTCTGCCTTATCGTAACAACTTTCGGTAAAATACACATGGCCAAATTCACTAAGTTCACAGCACTTTCTATGGTTCCGTTGATAATCTCTCCAGTAATTTTCTAATAGTTCTAATTTCCTCTTACAGTAATCCATGGTTTTCCGATCGGCCCCATCTTTCTTGAAGTTGGTTAAGAGCTTAACTAAAGCGTCGTAGATCTCAGTTTGGTTGATAGTGATTGCTTCCATTTTGTTCAAAGCCAAATATATGGTAATAATAAAATGGTTTGGTCTGACCTTATTTTCTCCTTACGATACAGCTCCTCTAGTTGCAGCGTCCTCTGACGATACTCACTGCCTACTTTCCCTATTCACACTGGTTGCAAGGTCCCTGATTCACAAAACACTCCCGAACTTGTACTTCGCGAACCGAGGTCCTCAAAAGGCTCGAAGGACCATGTAAAAAGGTGTGTGTCGCTACGTACGAAGCGAGTACCTTTTTTGTAGTGTTTATGATTGTATTTTATTGGTATACGAATGATAATTGTATTGTTATCAATGGTGAGATAAAAAATACACTAATTTATGGTTGATTACGAATTATATTAAATTCTACAAATTATTGGTTTAAATGGTTAAAACTAGAAGATGATTTGATTTGATTTGATTGGTATGAGTTGACCGCCGAATGCGAACTAACTAACTACACGTAAAATTGACGCATTTATAAAAATGCATACAAGTAAAAATGCTGAGCTGTTCGGTTGCGTTGCTCCGAACAAACTGTAAACTAGAGCTTAAGCTACGCACAGACATGGCGTAATTCACCAAGCATTAAGTAAGGGCCCTACCTATGCGGACATAGCCTAAAGGAAGGACATTATGTCCTGACTTTTTCGCTAATTACTCGTACATTCGCTTTAACTTTGGTATAAAATGAATGTGGTCCACTTCTACGTAGCGACCACGAGTTCAAAAACCTTAAAATTTTGAACCCAATTCCTCGAGTCATTAGGCAGAATTTGAAACTCCATTTCCCAACACCTTACGACATACACACCTATTTACAGCAACGGAAGTTATGGCCATAAACCACAAAATGTTGTGGTTCCCAAAGGGTCAACGAGTGTCATCATTTCAATTTAAAAACTCGTGCTAATGTTGTAAATAATTAAAATGCAAGCTTCAGCTCGTAAATCTTTTACAAATAATTGAAAGATCTTTATCTATCGTAGTCTTTTTTGCATTTTACACATTTGAATGGATTTTAATTAATGCCCATTAACATTTATAAGATAAATGATGTTTTTTGTAGTTGTGTAATGTTAGTAGTACATGAAGGTGTTTAATTCATTAATATAGAGGCGTCTGTGGTTTTAACTTAGTTACGTGTTTTGTACGTATAAATGTCATATCATGGTAATATTTTGACATGATGGTCATGACTTGTTTTAGAATTAGAATCAAAATAATCTCCATCTGATAATCTTATATTGCTGCCCTGCTGCCATTAAATAAACTTATTTCAATAGTTTTTAGTCTGATACTAACTATTCAAAGAAAAAAAATTTTTAAACATTTACAAACATACATTTTTACCTACTCATAACACCCAGACCCGGAACAACCAATTTGTGAATCACACAAAGAGTTGCCCAGGTACCGCATAAACCGTGTACCTATATTTTTTACCTTTAACACCGTATGATAGGTATGATAAGTACCTGGTGATTGCATCAGAAGGAAAAAGAAAAATCAACAAGAATGTAGCCGGTGACCTCGGGTTGTCAGTAGGCAATCAAACAATATGATCTCTGACATAAATGGGATGATGTGTAGAAATGACCTTTATACCTTACAAATTGACCTAACACTTACATCATCGTTGCTGTCAGCGAATTTTCAACCTACTGCTGAATAAAACTGCTGAGCAATGTGTAGTGGTTTCGATTCTCGTATGAAACAAAACTTTGTTGCAGAAACTGCACTAACAACAGATTAATGATTCCAACTATTTAACATAACAAAGAATTGTGATTTTTAACTTAAATAGGCAAAAGTACACATTATACCGTTGTATAACCGACATTGTTGTATACTAGACAACAGCTTTTCACGAAAATCCGAAGAAATCCCCAAAGACACTTTACGTGGAAATCGAATCCGATACCGCTTATCGTTACTCGACGAACGAGGCAATCATATTTACAACTACATATTAACAGACATTTAACCTTAACAACAGATGTATGTTAATTTAACTTTATTACTGTTCCCATAACAAGGTACATTATCTACTTACAAAGTTATAACAATCCAAATAATTAAACCTCAATTACACACACGAACAAATGTACGCAAGTTGTATAATGTTCCACTCCAGATAACGCACGTTCAATAGTTCATATTAATTTACTCTAGCAGAACATATAGGCTTCCTTCCGCTCGTGTATACTTCCTATCAGTCATGTACTGTTTTAGTAGGAATTTGTAGTTTCTGATACTTCGATAATGATGGCTGTTTACTTATAGTAAATTAGATTAGGTGGGTAGATGATAGAAATAGTTTTTATACTATCGGCTATATGTATGTACAATTACCTAATTCCTGCTGAACAATGCATCCACTGCATTCTGAATAAACTAAGCACTGAATAATAACTAGTATTGTTGGTATAAAATACCTCAATCTCCTTATTCTAGAGCTCAACATAAATACAGCTTGAACCTAAAACGTTTAACTTCAAATAACCCCTTTAAACAAAGCATTCAGTGATATCTAATCACAATATCATGAAACCAATAATTTAGCCATAAGAAGACATAATATTAACCTTGGCTGATTAGCCGCCATGTTTAGAAGATGTTCCTATAGTTGGCTATAGAAGGCCGGACAGCTCAGCCCATGTCAAAGGTCAGACCGAATTTTGGCCAAAAGTTGAAGGCTTGTGAAACAATGCATTGCAGGTAATAGGGATTATGAAAACGCCAAGTCGCGTGCTGCATTCGTGTTGCAACATTTGTTTGTTTCTGCCACTTGATACAGTCTACAGACGGGATTCTTGTACCCAAGTGTTCGATAACGCGAAAAGACTTTATAATTAGATGAAGAAACCATTCTTATTCTTCGCACATTGTGTGCCTAGATTCGGCTTCTTTGTTTTTTACTTTACGAACTAATAAACTAGATCAAAATGTACAAACAACCAATTATTGTATACTTGCGGCAATAAAGCGTACGATTTTTTTGTTTAATATCCAATGAAGGCGATAATTGCAAAGCTCCTGCCGATAATCACCATGCAAAATATATTCAAAACATATTTCTTAGTATTACCACACCGATGCTTTCATTTAATCTACATAAGTACGGGTAATATTGGATTTGCAAAACTCATTATTTTGTAACAAAGTCGTAGCGTTGTGGAAGCGAGCGCCCCTCACTCACGTACGAATGTTACGCGTGTTACGGGCAGGGAGGCTGCCACCGGCTGCGGCTGCGGCCGTCAGTGGCCGTGAACCAAATGTTCTTCACGGTGTGTGACCGGGGATCGCCACTATAGCCCACTGCCGATCAGACCATGGCGAACTGAAGCAACCTCTCGAGGAATCTCGACGATCTATTGTTATTTTTACATTACTTACGACACACGTATCGACTTTTGTTTTATAGCCATAAAGTTCACGAAACACATTGCGATACCTCAAATACAATACAGACGTACATACATGTATTCATCAAACTACTTGTATTGCCGAGATAAAAATTATTACGAAGATTATCTATAAACATACATGGTTTCAAAATTACAATTTAGATTAACAACTGCGACAAAATCATTGTTGTCGCACAGAGGTTCCCATGGAACGCATTGTTTTAAAATGAATATGCACGTCACTTGTGTAAAAGCCTCATTTGTTTTGCAAGAATTCAGTGGGCAGGTAGCAGGAGCTACATTAACATACATTTATGACTTTAACTGTGTATAATGGAGTAGGTTTGAACGTCTAGACTAGAGGAAATGACCACACTAACTGTGCAATTAAGGATTCCTCCGCTTTCTGCCTCTATTGCACTTTACTTACATAAGCAATGTTGCGAGTATCGCGAGTAGGCTGGATAATGATCATCACACAATAAACATGCAACATAATGGTGTCTAACTACAGACGTAAACGCATTCGGAAGTGGGTGGATAAAAATCTATGTCAATTACGATGCGAGAAGCACCTCATTACAATATTTATTATTGTTAAACTGTGACCATATTTCTTGTAATTCATATTGTTAATGGCAACAATAATTCAGATAACTTCATCAGATAGCAACTGCATTGTCAAAATATGTTCTTTGACGTTTGAAGCATTTGTTACGAAGTCACCTTGGAGCTCGGCGGGTGCTCGCCGGATCCTGCGGCAGCGACTGATGCGCGGTGATAACAAGCGTGAGAACCACGACTAGAGATCATTCATATATCATGACCGCCATTAATTAACGAAGCCTGTAATCTAGAACATTGCCACTAGCCATTTAAAAATTGTTAATAGTCCTATTACTTGTTCGCCGTCCAATATTTATGACTGACGAACAAATGAAACGTGAACGGTTTCAAATTATAGCAGTTTGTGAGAAGCTTAATTGCAACATTTATTCAAAATACCGATAAACGATCAATCACGTATTTGTTTTAACCATGACATCATATCCTTGAAGAGCAGCTTTTGTATTCTTTTGCTCCAAATTGTTATGAGTCAGCAATAATTTATAAATAAACGGACAATTTGGCGATAATGGTCAGGAAGTTATTGTTGAAGAAGCATCCTTATTGTACAGACGACCTTAACGCGGAACTGGAGCCACATCGAGATCTTAATCGTACAGGATCTCGTTATTTCAGTTATTATATCCACACTTAAAATTGGGTCTAAAGTGTTCCGCATTACCAGCGGTGCTCACCAATTGTTTGAAGGTAAAATACCTTTGAGCATATTTAATTATTTGTACAAAAACGGATTTTAACTAAAAATCTATATGCAGTGTAAGTAAATACAAAACTTCCCAATACTTGAAGCCGCTGTTATTAAAGAATAAATTGCATTATAAATTAAAAATTTAAAAAACCCCCGACAAAAAACTTAATTTTCCTTTAAAAAGTAAAAAATAATAAAAGAAACTTAATCTTAAAGTAAGTACCTAAAATGTACTAATAATTCTAAAAAAATACGTCGCGTTGGGGGACCGCTCCTAATTATTTCTTACTTATATACGATTTGTTCATAAGTATCACATTATTGGTGTTAACATTAAAGTAAATTGATGTTTAAGTACTAACTAACTATAAAAAATATAGCGGCGCGGGCGGCGGTGTGCAGTCCGTATTCATGCGGTCCCCCAACGAGACGTATTTTTTTTTAGAATTATTAGTACATTTTAGGTACTTACTTTAAGATTAAGTTTCTTTTATTATTTTTTACTTTTTAAAGGAAAATTAAGTTTTTTGTCGGGGTTTTTTAAATTTTTAATTTAATTTTTTATTTTATACTTTTTATAGGTAGGTTAGGTTAAGTTAGGCTAAGTATAAAATTAAAAATTTTATATTTTTGTTATTACATTTTTAATTTTATTTTTATTTATTTTTTATTTTTTTATTAAATTTTTTATTTTTGTTAATACGAAAAAACAATATCTTTCAATATATTCTTTCAGTGCGGTTTTATTTGAGACCCCATCCCAGTATATTTGCAAACCTTCGGCTACTCTCCCCACTTTCACCGCCCATAACTTTAAAACGGCTCAACTGATTTTCATCAAACATGTCTAAGAACACTCGCACATAAGTCCCCTTTCATACGAAAAAAACTAAATTGAAATCACTGCATCCGTTCGGGAGTTATGATGCCACAGACAGACAGACAGACAGACAGACAGACAGACACGTCAAACTTATAACACCCCTCTTTTTGCGTCGGGGGTTAATAAGATAAATGTAAAAAGGAACGGAATCTGCGCAATCTTTCTAAAGAATCGCTACTAATGAAGCTGATAATTGGATGAACAATCTCTAATTGAATGCAAATAAGTGTTCGCAGTGTTACGTCTCTGATTGCACCCCGGAGGCGAGGGCCGACAGCCATCTTACTTTCGTTCCGCTCGTCTATTCTTAGAGATTTCCCACAATTTGCTGTTCGATCGCCGAGATAAATAACTGTTTCTGTTTTAGTGGCTCACACACATTGAATGTAATTGGTTTGGAATATCAAGTGTTTCTCGAACACTCGCATATCTTTACAAATATTTCTTAGTTATATGTTACATACGGGAGGGCCAATTTTCCCACAATAGTATCCACTTGACCAAGAATATCCTTTCCCACTTTTTTGGCAGAAATGTTTCGCTACATTTACGACGTGTTGATGCACGCGACGAGAATAGTATATTCTTAACACGCGACTATCAAAAACTATGATTGTTGGCTTCAGTTGCAACATGCGCGCGGTTGTTGTCGATTATTTAACGAGAAACAATGCAGAGTCGCACGCGCACCGCGCCGATGCTTCTCACGGCTGCCGAAGGTCGCGGATAACTCTGTTCTTACAACACGCTTTAAATTATTTGATTTCATAATTTTTGGCGCTCCAACGTATGCCTCTAAACGATAGGCCACAGTGTAAACATTCTCTGTATGACCAATTCGCTACATTTACCCAGAATGTAAACTCACATCGAATCGATTAGACATGTACATTTACACCCTTTCGAAACTTTTGCAAACTTGTTCGTAGGCTGCAAGAATCTAGATGAATAATTGCTAAAATTCCAGTGTAAACTCATACGTGTTAACATGTTATGGCATGCTGTCAATTGCGAGAAATGTCCTCCTATATTTCTTAACTAATAATTACTTCCTGTTAGATCACCGTAATACATGTGGTTGCAAATCTCTGCAAACTAAATAGGAAGGTGGGTAATTTATAATAGTATTTACGTCAAATTAATCTCGTACCAGGACCTGTTTGAAAAATAAATCCTTAGTGATAAAGCTAGATATCATGTCGGCTATTAGATCGGCATATTAGATTGAATGCAACAACTTATTGCGTGCGTTACTCGATAGGTACCTATTACATATCATCGCATTCACAAGTTTACAAGTACTTACACAGTCAAGTACTTTAATAAAAGCAATGAAATAAAAATCATGTGCACGATACGCTCAGCCTATTTGTGATGCAATTGCAGTTTTATATATTTGGTTATATATTCAGAAGTGTGGTTCTCAATAATTTATCAATTTGTGTTGTGATTCCATGAAAATGTTGATTTCATAAACGCTGAAACCACATCATACCCATACAACATGCGAATATATATTTTTTTATGGAATAAGCCGGTAAACCGGAGTCCACCTGATGGTAAGCAATCGCCGCCGCCTATGGATACCCAAAACATCAGAGGCGTTACAAATGCGTTGCCGACCTTTTGGGGGTTAGGAATTTAAGGGTTGTTGGAGAATCGGAGATTAGGAGGGGGTTAATTGGGCCTAGAGATTAACCTCACTGAAACAACACAAGCGTTTATGTGAGGCTATGATATCACTCAGGTCGAGCCGGCCCTTTCGTGCCGAAGCATGGTTTTTAAACACCTATATTTGTATATAGTGCATTACGAAGTATTAGTTTCAACCCTATTAGGTTAATAAATGAACAAAGCACACAGGATGAATGAAAACTTCACACAGGTTAATATGGCACCCACATAAACACCAAACTCTTCCGTCATTAAGTGAAACTCACTAACTAGAATTAATTTATAACCGTCGTTAATATCGCCGCTTAACTATTTGATCTAACTGAAAGTGTTATCAATGCGGATATTTAATATAATAAAATTGTAATGCATTATAATAATTCACGGTAATTTATGTACGTCAAATAGTGTTGTTACTATAATATACACAATATCAGGCAATATATTTTATTGAATTTTTTTTTCATTTCATGTCGTTATCTTTATTAGTGAAAGATCTGGGTGT
This sequence comes from Spodoptera frugiperda, assembly GCF_023101765.2. NCBI lineage: Eukaryota > Metazoa > Arthropoda > Insecta > Lepidoptera > Noctuidae > Spodoptera > Spodoptera frugiperda. The sequence continues at coordinate 119,540 of NC_064231.1, read as the reverse complement.
ATGGAATATTCATCATTTTAATAAATTGTATAGATAAGTATTGTATATTTGTATCACCTCTTAACCAGTAACTTAGTCAATCCAATTATGATCTAGTATACCTCTTTACCCGTACACAACAAATACGAAAGTGGATTTTAACGTGATTTAAAAAGAGGTATTCATTTCATCCCGTCAACTTTAAAACCATTTCTCATACATTAGCAAATGAGATGCCATTTGAAGGCAAGCATCTTCATATGAAGAATTAAGCCATATTTTCAACATTTCGATCTACATATCTTAACTAATAACGTCAATCAGTTACATAATTCTTATTTGTATTTTAATTGCAAAGAAGAGGCCTTAATTGCCTACTTATCTAATATCCTCGAGGCCCATATCGCCACGGGCCACTTAACACGAACAACTGACACACTGATCTGGAGCACTTAGTGCGAGTTTGTTTTACGTTAACGCAATCGACAAGTTGTTGACGTTCGGCGCTCTGATTGGCTGTTCTAAATTTACTAACCAATCAGAGAGCTAAACACCGTAAAGCTTGGCGTTAATCCTCACTCAATACCCTGTGCCAATCCCATACAAATTGTAGTGAAAAAACTCACGCTAAGCAATCAGTATTAATTACGTCCGCTGATTGGTTCCTTTCAACGTTGTCAATATTATGATCATTTGAAGAAGATAATTAGACTATGATTGATTGATTGGTGGTTATTATAGCTACTTGATAATGTGAAGATTTCTAATTGTACATTGTTAGTCGCTTTTACTTTCTTAGATTAGTACTTCAGCTTTGAAAACGTGCGCAGATGTGACTGTGAAAGAATATTTGAAAGACTTAATGAATTAAAAGTAATTAATAGAAACTCGATTAATTAACAGAACCGGTATTTCTACGTAACAGCGAACGGAAAGAGATGAGACTAAGAATGTGCTTTATGCAAATATTATGCTAATACAAATACTACTAGCTATATTGGTTTTTTTAATTGACACCGTACGCTATTAAACGATCCTTGGTATTATGTAATGAAAATTTTAATAATAGATATAAGGTTTTTTTTAATTTGCGGACTGTAACCTGACACAAACTACTCTTTTTCTCACCTTATATGCTAGTCTTCTCCTTCTAGAAGAAGAAAGCATAACAAATAGGTTTTTTTATCAAGGGGGAAAATCATCCAATGACTTTTCCGGCCATGGGTGAGGCGAGAGGCAGTATCAGACTCTTACTGCCTAAATACCACCTCGTTCCTATTCCTGTTTTTCTAGCCAGGGCCCCGGTAAACCCACTAGGTAGTCCGTAGCTACAGATATAACAAATAGTAACGATAGTCCTGTACTATATATGCTATAGCCTCACCTTCTACCTAATATAAACACCAACAGCATGTTCCATAGCTTCAAAAGGTCAAACAAATCCTCTCGACTGTTTCTAAGTGCGCCAACAAATTTTCCTAAACCCTAAAGGGGAGGTTAGATAACTGAGCTCCGTACTGAGCTTTCACCTCGGTATATCACGAGCTGTGACCTCCCCCTCCCTCCCACCTTCCTCCGTGTCGCCCGCTTCCGTGAGCCTCAGGACTTGAGCTACAAGCCCATCGCGACCCACACCTGACCTCTTTCTAGGGCTGAGAGGAAAATATGGTAGAAATAATGATAGTTGCCAAAATGTTTCCTGATATATCAACTAATGTCCACCTCGGTCTGATATTACAAGTTAACTAGACTGGAGGTCTCAAGTTCGATTTTTATGATATCTAATTGATATATGACGAGTATTTATAATATCTGTCAAAACCCAGTAATAAAACGGAAAATGGGCAAAAATAGCAGATATGGCAATACGAGTAAGTCACCACCCCTATAGAACTTTATTGCTTTAGGTGCCTACAGATATTATAAAAGTAACAATCTTGTCAAGATATTCATACAAACTTATTAAATTGAAGGCGTATTATAGAAGCAATATTCTCAATAACGTATTAAACCACAGGTCAAATGCATAAACCTGTGAAATAAATTCTCATGGACTGACAACCCTATGTGCTTCGGAATATATCGTGTCGCTGGCGCCAAACGATTTGAACGTTACCTAATTCAATTTCCCTTCATTCTATTTCATCTGCGATATATCCAGGCAAATTGTTTTAAATGTAAACCCACTGTTATGCAGAATTTTGCAATAATTTTGATCAAGATAAAAATTAACATTTTAAACGCAATATCGTGTGAAAGCAAATCGATTTTAATGTTCGAGTATTAAATGTTCGTAGTGTCACAACGTTTAATGTTTCTCAGTACAAAGGATTGTTGAACATCTTAACCTCTTGTATTCACTGCTTTAGGCACTTATGATAGCTTAGTTTAGCGAAGATGGATTGTGAGAGCACGTCAAAATATTATTTCTAATGAAGATTTATGGATTGCACAAAGTCACCGAAAATGTGAATCGATTGTTACGGCAACTTAAAGGGCAATCCACATTCACAACTCCTGACATCTCCATATAAAGCCTGCAGCTGCGAGTGCTCTATCGATTCGGAAATGCATCGATTAATTTATAGAATCTAACGTAAAACCAGGTTACGAAAATTACCTCGGTACCTATTACAGAAATATTTTTATCAAGAAACGTGCTAAAATGTTTGTTCAACTCACGCGCTCACGGTGTGCCATGGAGCACAAGATCCGATGATCCGAAAATCATTTTCGATACTAGAGGTCAAAAGGTTCAAGATGGGTATCTTTCAAAATGTCAAACGGAGATGGAACAAATTTTAATGTCGAAAATGCGTTCAATTTGAACAATGTTGTAATAGTCTTTGCTTTTATGTACTCCAATCGAGGTCGACATTTTTATTGGTGCAATGCAACGAAGCGACATGAGACTCGGATAGCAAAACGTGGCGTGTGAAACTAATGTCTGTGACACTATCGGAACACCTCAACTGTCACTAATTAAGGTTACGGGGCGAAATTGCAAATTATAAATGCCAACGACTGACACTCTCTCTTGTTGGTAATTATAAAAATTAATGTGTGAGCCTTTTATCGATTCGATACCAATTAATCGATTATTCACCTTTTTAAGGGATAGGTATAGAAAAGATTTGGGTTAAGTTGTGACGTGAATGGTGCTATCAGCAATGAGTGGATGTCATTCGGATTAAATACCTATATCGAATGTATCGGATTAAAGAAATTTTGATTAGTTTTGAACAAAAAAAACTGTTACACATTACTAACACTAAAACAGTAATTACCTGGTTAACTTGACACAAAAACACATTCCCCAACAGTTGCTAGTGTATTTATCAGTTTGTTGTAATGTCTTCAATTTCCTGCGATGATAAAAAGATAACAATTTCTTCGATAGTTGCATCGGGGACTTTGCGTGCTGACTGCATTGTGCTAATAACACACACGCAAGATCGGTATGCATTACATTACAGACGACTTCCCTATTCTGAGCAGATAATATTTGTTATAAAGCAATCATGAAGATGTCATCGTCATAAACAAGATATAGAAAGATATCTACTAAGACTAGTTGCTGCTCGATTAACTGAAGATTTTGGATTAAAATCGGCAGTAATAAGTTATAATAATAAAAGTTAAGTACATTATAATAAAGACGCTCAAAAGACGGTGGTTTTTTAAACGCACAAGCCCCTCACAACTCCCAAAATTACAGCTACAACCACTACTTTATATAATTACTACATTTATTAACATCCCTAACAAAAATTTAATTGGCAGAGTACTGCTATGTTTTTAATTGTGAATGCGAAACCCCACGTAAACGTAAAAGACCTTAAATGCAAAATATAACCAAAAAATAAGGTTCAAGGTTGGACATTCAGATAATAAAATGGTAATATTATGTAATAGTGTCTTCACTGCACATAACATAGTCACCTAGTTCCATAACAATAAAAATCTTTGACCAAATCGTAACTCTGCGTTATTTAGTTTTTCTATTCACTGTACCGTGACTCAACTGACCACCATTAACTTTTATAACGCCCATATACTATTTAGGGTATGAAATTGATGCTGCATCCATTTGGCAATATCTACGAATTGAGTAACGTTGATAAACTAACTTCCAATTATGCGCGGCAATCCTGCGCATAAGTCTCCGTTTCCGTTGCACCCATATTTGCATGGACTGCATAAATTGACGACGAGTGACGGAATTCGATCCATCTGATGTTTATTAGTCTGGTTACACTTTAATATTTTAGCGTAGCCTAGGTATGTCGTCGTGTGAAGGAATAAATCGAACTGCGTAAATATCACTTTATGTAAGTATACCACTGAATTCCAATTACCAGGTTTTTGCGATCATTTCACAGTCGTTAGTTCGTTAGATCTTAACTACCTAACTATACAAATGTATGTGTTTATTTCGAGTACCCACAAGACGTATTTTACTTTATATTACGACGTAATTTATTTTATATAATTTCGATTTTGGGATAGTTTCCTGATAGCACAAGTTTAAACCTTAGTAGTTTTTGGTTACTATTAAATATGCATAACCCTGTATTTATTGCAAAAAAACATAAAAAAACGTATTTCAAACGGACCTAAGACACAAATACTTTAGTAGTAACTACTACATAGCTAAGTTGTTACTCAAACATTTAAAATGTTCGTGATCGTGATGGTAAAGTAAATCAATGTGTTAGTGTATCGTTCGTTAACCAGGATAGAAGTCATAGAACACGAACATTCTCACAAACTTATGATGACTCTGTTGGTTATAAATGGTTCTTGCGTAATGAGTATCGAATGTGAACGGTTACTTTAATTCAATAATGTAGATTGAACGTCATTCTGGTTTGTTACTCATGAAATCGTGGCTTTAAAGGTGATAATATTTACCTATATATAGCGCACTAGAGCGTCATCGTTTGAAGCTTATATGGAGTTGTACATAGGTGTTCTTAGTATTGATTGAAATAATAACCATCTAATATATTATTTGCTAAGTAATTATTTTTTGTCGTTGCTTCACATTAGGGTTTTCTCCGATGTCATTAAAAACCAATGGTTTTAACATAAATTAGTGAAACTGGTAGTCTCTGTAATATGTTACCAAATATTAATTATCGCATTTAAATCTCCTACTTAATAAAACGTAAGTACATATATAAGTGAATGTAAGTCACCATTAAGTTTATGGCTTTGACTGCTGACCTAAACGAAAAGTGAAAACAGATGTGCCATATACCATGGGACCGACCAGGTCATAGATCGAAGAGTTGATTGGATTACTTAATCTACAGTTCACCACCCACAAGTCACTAATTAACAAAATATTTATGGTGTTTTCTAGTTTCTACTGATCTCGCATCTTCCGTTGATTTCGTGATTTGCACCTACCTACACATCTTCATTGGGTTCATTTTGATATTACTCGTAATGTATGTAGGTAGCACTGTTAAACGTAAGAAGCAATTTGGTTATGGTAAGTGTAAAAACAAGTAAACATTCTAAAATCTTCTCTTCTTAAAATTGCACATCAATAATAACCCGTGACAGTCCCGTAGGCCTTTATTTTTATTTTTTTGAATGAGGAAAATAATCCAATTAGGATAGGGATAAGACACGAGTTAATCCTAGGATGAGGCGAGAGGGAGTGTTAGACTCTTAATGACTAAAAACTATTTCCTTTCCCACTTCTGTTCTTTGAGCCGGAACCCTGGTAACCCGCTAGGTAGTCCGCAACTTCGGGGGCCCTTATACGTAAGAGGGGTTTGTTGTAATCTCCATGCTTGGAAGACTGGACGGAAATCGCGGATTAAAAGGTTCAAGTTTGAGTAATATGCAGTGTCGGCTTACTCCTTAGTCGGCTTCGGCTCCTAAGACACCCGTGTTCAGAATAGGTGTAAATAAGTGTTTTATTTTACTTTATTCAAAACGATAAAGAAAGTTAAGTGAATGTAAGAATGTTTCCAAACGTGAAACTCCCTTTCTTAGCGACTTATGTAAAGCAGATAGTGCTTTGGGAAAATATTATAAACAATACTTGGAAGTATCTCAGCTACCTCTTCAGTCAGTGATCCAACTGACCTCGCATGACCACCACGTAACGAAATTGAATAGGTAAATGTGCAACAACCATAATCTCTTGCGCGTTGATTGCGATTGCTATCGTAGAATGGTATTTTATGGTATTTAATTGCTGAAATCGGAAGAACAATAGCGCATCTATGATATAGCAACTTATCGTCTATCCAGCAAATCAATCAGAGTCACAATAGAATTGCACGACCACTTTCACTACGCCTACTTGGAGCTAGATCGTCATTTGTCTGTGATTTTGACCCCATCAATTTGGGCGTGCGAGACTGGTATTGTGATGAACTGCGCGGGCCAGCGTAACGAAACTATTTTATAACAATCTCAGATGAGCAGATTGTGTTATTGCCTTTTCAATTGTCAGTCAGCAATGAGGAAGATCTTGTACAATCTGGCTTAGTGACATAATATCAATTAATCTGCACTAGTTTTGACTGGATAGAAAAATGTACATATTACAATTTGCACACTTCAAGATCACAGAGCTTTCCAATTCATAGTCCTCAAAGAAACTGTCATGAATTCAATTTTCCTATTGTATCGAAAGTAAGTTCCGCATATTTCGCTGCTGGCATTTACCATCTGACCTCTGCAGTCAAAACGGCTGGGAAATAAGTACCATTTGAGAGATGACACAATCTGATGTACTTACCTGCCATGGAACAGGTTGCCCTAGCGAAATATGGAATAACAAGACGTGACTTGCAAATTATCCAAGTTGTTTAAGTTTTTAAATTACCAACGTTACATAAGAGGTTATTCACATGAATGCGTGGGTTTATTTGTAAAACATTTGTAAAGTTATGTGAGAAAATATTGTTCATTGAATCATGAGTTCCTAATAGAATCTGCAAATATCCGCCATACACCGAAAATTATGGCTACGCTCTACTATAAATAACACTGTAAAAGATAGTATGGTATAGCACTTAGCAGACGTAACTTAATAACGTTATAGTTAAAACCAGATGCTGATTTTAATTTATCGTAGTCTGAAAAAATAATGACAGTCCCAATTACCTGGAAACAAATTGACTACCGTACCGTACCGTACCTATTTAGATTAAGATCAATTTTTGACATTACTTCTATAGAGTTTCTGTCAAAAATTAAGATCGATCCAAAGATTTCGGATTAAGATCGGTTATATGAAATTGGCAGTGAAACTTATATAAACTGAGCTTTATAAAAACGTTTTTAATTTTAATCTAGATAACATACTGAAAAAGTAGGCTTGATTTTAATTAGATAAGTTCCCTTAGGTGCGAAAACAATTTTGGCAAGTGTAGTATGTAAACTAATCTAAATAAAAACAATTACTCTATTAGGGACAAGGTCCAAATCGAGACTATGAGACTACAGAGTTATTCTTTTAAATTGTTTCTGAATGTACTCGCATTTTCCCGTGTTTATTGCAGAGAAGGTCAACGCCGCAAATGATAATCGTCTTAAAACGTTTTCAAAATAGTGTCAATGTTAAATATATCCCAAAACTTGCTTACATTGCTTGTCTTCACGACCACACAATTCACTTTCATGACTATTGACGATTGACCTGCCCTCTACCTGTCTCTAACGATTGATACCTGAAAGTTAAAACTGTCACCCGTCCTCATGTGCTTTGTCTTAGCTTCAGAATCTTCAGATAGAACAGGTAACCCTACCAATCGTTTAGTATGTACCTATATAGGCAAATTACGTAAATTGAACAACCAAACACACGTACTTACTTAAACAACATAGATATGTACCTATAAAGTTAAAATAGGTTTAGGCTCTTACGTAAATGCAAGAACCATTTATTTTAATATTTACGTATAGAAGTACCTAGGTACCTATTTACCTACTTAAAGTATGACAATGTCTGTACACTATTCCAAGGACTAAAGCGACTAGCTTGTATCCTCGGCACATCCTTTCACGACCTACTATAAGGCATTTATGAATGAGCGCTTAAACAAGTGATTGTCTACTCACCTCGCGGATATTTTATTTTATGCTAAGATTCGCGTTAAAATCGTGTTTGATTGCATTGAATAGCGATGGTATGTTCATAAAATTAGATATTATTCGCCTACAATCCTTCATCATTGATTTTGGTTGTCTTTACATTTGATTGTAAGTAGGTAGGTAATCTTACCTATATCCACCTAAAAATATGCCTTAGGCGCCTGGGTTGTCTATATTCCTTAGTATGACCATTTTGAGGATATCCTTGTTCTATCTAAGACTAGCACAACATATATTAATTTAATATTGTTTTGAGTGGAAATCGCACCCGTATAACACCAAATGATAATGAACTTATAGTTCGACATCATTTGTTAACTCTATGATTTTTATCGTTGCCAATAATTAAATATACATTTTTAATCCATTGTTAACTAGAAGATTAAAATAAGCTTTAGATTACAGAGGCATATACCTATTTATTAAATTAACTGTCTACATCTAGGTACAATATAAATACCATGCAATGAATGAACTATGAAATGAAAACAATTAACGACGCACCTACAGATTACCAAGCACCTAAGTGATTGTAGCTATTGATCTAACATCAACCGTCTATGAAACATATTAAGACTATGCTGTTAGGAAGTTATGATTCGATTAACCTACAAAAAATGCACCTTGAACTTTATGTACTGACAATGAGAAAAACGATAATGACCATCTTCGGCAACCCTTCACTTCGGTTGTAATGAAGTGTTGATGACACCATTCCTACGTACGCAACGATTACTAAGTTGTTTGACTCATTGTACAACTACATGCATTTTTAAAATAAGTAAACATTTTTATTAGAAGTACTTGGATAGGTAGTAGGTACTTATGTAGGTATGCACTAGGTAAGTAAATACTTACCTGAAACTTGAAAAGAAAGATAATATTCTTTTCCGTACCACTTCGTTGCTCCGTATTACCATTCGGCGCATTCAAAACAAATCAACACAGGTTTAGGGATTCTACTGCTAAGCTAGAACTAAGTTCTAGAATTCAGAATGTTCAGCTAAGATATCATATTATCATAATAGGTACGTACTTTTTATTTTGAATTTTTTATTTGGCGGATTCCAAAATAACTTTTGAAACAGTTAAATAGGTAGGTACCTAGGTATCTACGGATATCGCTAACTAGCCAAAGATATAACCTACCTATCTAAACACGACCAATTGCATAGGTAGGTATCAACTGGAAATCTCTTCTAGAAATCCCATTAAACTGTACTAACGAAACCGTATTTAACGATGATTAGCATTCCTTAACAAGTTTATACACATTGCAGGAACATCTGTTAAGAAATCTTACGATTGAAACTAAGCCTACACACTAGACAATCTACCTACCTATCTATTGTCGTATGATTAAAACTTAGGAATTGGTTAATACAATAACTAATTGGGAAGCCTAGGTGGCAATAAATAATTGGGAAACCTAGGTGGCAATAAATAATTGGGAAACCTGGTAGTACCTCTGGAAGTCTTGAATGGCATTGGTCACTTATTCAGGCCTATTTAATAACACTAGGCAACACTCAAAATTTCCCGGGGAAAATTCATACCGTATTTTATTGATAATCATACACCTAATACCGGAAAAATAATAATTTATTTCAGTCACGTATAGGAATGGAGATTTTAATATTTTTGTAAAAAACACTTTTTTTATTAGTTTTGGAGGATAGCTCTAAATTCTTCTTAGTAACGATCACAATAATATTTTGTAGTGTCAGTATACATTGATTTCTTTCGCCATGTCTCGCTTTTGTGTTAATTCTCCGGATTTATTTTGTTTTATTATCACCGAAGAGTAAAAAAACCCATAACGCCGTTAAGTAATTACGAAGTGTTATCGTGCATATTTTGGTTTAGACGTTCGCAACCAAGATAAATATTGGGTGCCACACATGTGTTGCTTCTCATGCCACAAGAATTTGACAAACTGGTTTAATGGAAAACCAACAAAGATGCCTTTTGGTCAACCTATGATTTGGCGAGAACCTAAGGATCATGTAAGTGACTGTTATTTTTGTCTCACAGATGTCAAAGGATTTTCTAAGAAATCTAAGCACACAGTAAAGTACGCAGAGGTGTCTTCCGTAACAAAACCAATACCACATTCAGAAGATCTTCCAGTACCTAACCCACCAAGTCACGTTGAATCCTCAAGTAACACTTCTATTTCTGATGATGAATGTGAAGACTTTCAAGTGGCAAGTACATCTAAAGCACCACATTTGATCAGCCAATCTGAGCTTGACGATCTTTTTAGAGACTTAGACTTACCTAAGGAAAAATCTGAAATATATGGTTCAAGATTAAAGCAATGGATTTGTTGTCACGGAAATTTTTTTGGGAAATAAACGATCGCCTCAATATGAAAGCCTTATAAACCAATTGTTACATGCTTATAAACAACTGCATTCGCACCTTAATTTTTTTAAAGAAAATCTAGGCGCAGTGAGTGATGAGCACGGTGAGCGCTTTCACCAAGAAATTGCCTCAATGGAAAAGCGTTATCAGGGAAAATGGACCACTGCAATGCTTGCAGACTACTGCTGGTTTTTAATTAGAGAGACACCAACCTCTTCTTATAACAGGCAGACCAAAATAACAAAATCTAGTTTATTTTTCAAGTCTAAATAATATTTTACTTTAAAAGAATAACAAAAAATTGTTAAAACTAAAAATAAATTTCTCTTAAAAGCTATACGTGACTGAGATGTTTTATTTACTGTTCTAAGTTCTCTATACCATGGCCTTTCCGAATCACACAATCAGATCTCTGGGAAAAAAAAAATATTTTTTTTGTTGCCTAGTGTAATTATGGCTAGATCCATTAGGATGCTATTGCCGATTTCAAAAAAATAGACTCACGAATTTATAGCACGATTTGTTTTGAGTTAAACTAAAGTTCATCTTAAGACATCTATTCGACGTCCATTTAATACTAACAGATAACCATGATCTACTTATCCAAGCTATTGAAGGTAGCCCAGTGACCTAATTATCTGAGGACCTGATATAGCGGAAGACTGGGCAGCCATTGCGGTAGAACGCACCGGTCACTTCCGCGCATTGTGGCTGCGAATCGGGTCGCGAGTGCAGGCGCATGCCCCATGCTTACGACATAGCACTTCACACCATATGTGCGACGCACCCAATAAGCGAACAGGTCTTCGAACCGTAATTGCTTAGACGATCCTCGATTATATTACGTGCTTTAGACTTGCTTAGTACTTATAAAATTGTGTAGGTACCTCTACCTATGAGTAGACAGGAAACATGTTGATGTTTCATTGATACATACCTACCTAATATTAGTTTTTCTTTCTCATTCGATTGGAATCGGCATGTATTTCTTAGAGATCCAGTTACCGGATGTCCAATGTTTGACTGCACGGTTGGTGCGGTGGCTGGGCAACTGGCTGCCACGCAACGTGTAGCGGGTTCGATTTCCGAACGGAGCAACTCTTTATGTGATCCACAAATTGTTGTTTCGGGTCTGGGTGTCATTATGTATGTGAACTTGTATGTTAATTGTATTTTCACAAACTAATACCTATTATATCGAAAACGGTGCTTATATTTTCTGCTCTACATAATTATATTTTCAAAAAATAACTAAAGTATTGAACAAATAAATAAAACTTGAAGCATTAAGGTCTTTATATGACCTATGATCAGTGATCACGATCATAATAGTGTTGAAATTATACTTTATTATTTGATCGATGAGCGCTGTGCATGCATCCAAAATAACATTCATGTCATATTTTCACACGACTAACCTACCAAAAAAGGTTAATTAGGTATCTAATATCATCTAACGCGAATGGGTGAATATAATTAGGTACCTAGTTATATTAACAGCAATTTGGCTTCAAGAAAATAATTTATCTGGAAGATCATGTGAACAAAATGTAATTTAAAACACCCACACTCGCCATGATTACATACTCGATTATAATAATTGGTGTACTGTATGCAGAATGTAAATAAAAAACTTGATGCACATTACTTTGACTTTTATTATTTACAATATATTAATATTCTCTTTAATTTTTTTCAGTTTTTACGTTATTTTTCATTTCAGGCACTAAACATACATCCTTTCATTTTATTTAAGCGTAAACACACGTTTATTTAAACAGTTATATGTAAGACCTCACTTTTCGAATACAAGTGCAACATAAGTGGCCACAAACTATTACAACTAAATTAAATACTTTTAGCAAAAACCGCCTTTGGCGTGGAGAGATCACCTGCGCAATAATCTCATTACAATATGGCTTAAGTAAGCTTTTAACCTAAACTACTCACTAGAACAGCATTTCATCAAGTTATAACAGTTATTGCACAACTTAATAACGAACAATTTAGCGCAGAATAGAAGAAACGTATTTATAGGTCCGACATATTAATTTTAATTAACGCCAGCCCTAACACAGATAATATAGCAACAACAATCCAAAATAATAGATAATACGCAAATCATGCGTAGATTACCTAATTATACCTAAATACTAACGTAATTTTATATTTCAGTATAAATAAGTTAAAAAAGTGAGGTCCGTCAGAGGTGTTGAGATGGAAAAGAGATTATTAGGAAATGGGTAGGTACACAGTATGCTGAAGTGTGTACAAGCCATGTCCTTTAAGAATAATCAAAAACATGCAATAATTTGTTCGCATACCTTTAACATTCTTTTATAAATTCCAATCGATGACATTTAACGACATTACACAACAATTTAATGTAATCGCCATTATAACTTGTACTTTACATCTAACAACTAAAATAAGAACATCGATCATACCCGAAACCTTGCAATCGACATATCCGTGCTAACAGTAACTACTCACAATCAGAAATGTGAGGAAGCGTGGGTTTCGGTCCAGGTGACATCAACACTACAGCAGATCGACATTAAAAATGAACATCAAGTAACTTAAAATTGATAAAATATAATCGGTGCTTCCCTCTTGGCAAGAACTCTATTTTTAATTTGGTTTTATAGCGATATTTTTTATAAAAATATTTATCTTTTTATTGCCACGATACAATTTGAGATCTACTAATTACACTAAATACATGTTCACTTTACACCATACATCTTGATACACAATTAAAACAGGTACTATTTTATATATTTTGCCATTGTATGAACTCCCTGATATCTAATTGAATATGCATACAATGCCTATGGTAATATTGGTTTTAACACAAATATGTGACTGAATGTCATATCAGAAAATTTACTATAATTTATTGGTCTCTCAATGTATGCATTCAATCACATATTTTCATGGGCGTATTAAACACAGTACTATTTAGAGGAATACAGAGAAACCTACGTGTAACAGCCATACACAAACAAATAAATAGTAATATTAAGTATACCGCAGCCGTAAGATTTTGTTCAAAGCAAATGATACAGAAAATGTAACCAAAATCCAGCTACTATTAATTTAGCAACAAAACGGGTGAGATGGGAAGTCTCAGGCATAACTATCCGACACCAATGGTGGAGGTAAAATCTGTGTTAACATTAACGACTAAGTGGAGAAACAAGTAACCGGGAATAAGTTGGAACATGTATAGGAGTAATGAACGCATTCGATGTTAGTGAGGATGCGACGCCGCGACGTCGGGAGTGACGCCGCGTCAGGTGAGACGGCACGGCGTCAGCGGGCGCGGGGCGCAGGCGCAGCATCACGTCAGGCGGCACGACGGCAGCCGGCCGCACGACGAGTGCCAGCGCCGCTTGCGGCCGCGCGACTCCGCGTCCGACAGCTCCGCCGTCGACAGCGTGCGCGACCCGCCGTCACCCAGCTCTGTAACACACGCACCGCTCACACCACATACTCGTACCTCATCCTCTACTCCGTGCCGTATTCTTGTTAAGTTCCGTGTTAACAAGCGTTATATTTATAAGCAGGAGCCAACTAGCAACCAACGAAAATCAGACAATATCATATCACTTATTTCAATTTTCATTCTCATATGAAGCTATTTAAAGTAACTACTATATTAGTGAATCGCTAGGTACACGCAGATGTACAGTATATTATACTGTATTTATTCATCGATTATTATCTTGACAATTTGCATCGTAAATATATTTTAGAACATGAATTAGTATCAATAAATAAACCTAATATTATTGTATTAACGCATAGAGGTATTTGGCTATTCATAAAGACAATATTGGTAGGAGAAAAGCCTCAAAGCATATAAGGGGGTTTCGTCACTCGCATGCAACGAACCTAACTCAAGGAACAAATGCGTGCGCGCACGTGACCGGCTACGCGCACTTCTTCAGGCTCTGAAAATTGTAGGGACTCTATTTATCTGTATTCGTCACTTTGACATGTATCTGTCAATACAGTCAATTATCACACGATACAAAAATGACTTCATCGCATGCGATAAACAAATATCATCTAAAATTAAAACTTACTAACGTCATTGTAATACGTATTTAGGAGATATCTTCAAAGTACAATTCAACAAACAAGCATTTAGAGACCATTTTAGAACTCGTTTATCACATTGTATCGACCTTCAAAAAATGTATTGTTAACTTTGCTTAGCGACAGCTTAAGCTCATGATGGCAAATAAATATAAAAAATAATAAAATATATTACTCTACCCGTTGATAATAATGGTATCGTAAAAATCGTCATCACTGTCGGACTGACCGTGTCTGTAGTCTCTCTCGGTGAAGTATTCCTGCGCCGAAGGGTAGTGACGTTCTACGAGGTACGGGATGACAGTGGAAGTATGAAGCTCGTCCGACCGACGAGATCTAGGAGTCACCATCCTCTCGCCTGCCTCTAGTGGAGGACGAGCTTGTACCCAACTGTAACAAGAAATATTTTCAGTCTATAGTCAGAGATCTGTTAGTTCAGTAATCAAATACCTAAAAGTCTAACCAGGAAGAGGGTAATGGAATCAATCTTACACCTTTAGTCAGATGAGGCTAACATGGCATTGTAATCAAGTGTCATAAAGAATTCAGAGTAGTAGAAATTCCTTTAGTCAGTTTCGAAAAGCAGTTCGTCCATACAAATTGCAAATTAGTATTACAAAGTAACTATCCGACAATCGTGCCAATAAAGTCTACAAACTACTCAACCGACAAGACAGTCGTGTCTTATCTGCTAATGTTTAACTTGATATTATAATTACATATCAATTATGTAATCGACGATTGTTAACAGCGATAGCTTTAAATAGAATTACGAAAATAATGTTGTAAACTGCATCAATAAAATATCGATTAGTTTTACTTCGAGAACTATCGATATCGACAAATGAATTGGAATTTAAATATGGATATGTGCAACTATGCTCCTTTGACTGCCCTTCAGAAACTGTACTTCAGAGATCGAGTAATTGCGTTTGTTATAAATAAACATACGGATGATAACAGGGCTATCAGCAATTTATTATATTATTGAATAAACAAAGTACTTAATTCTTTCCTTTGTTAGTTGTAACAATACAAGGCCATTTTCCTGTTGCAACACTGCATTCTGGTTGGCTTTTCAACATTCACAATTAGTCAAAATCCCACAAGAAAAAAAAATGCGGTATACTTATATTAGATACCTATGAATAGTAGACATTCAATGATTCTACTAACTAAATGACAAGTAATTTAAGTGACGCAAAAGTTATTATTTTATTTTTAAAATTTAAAACTTCGAGAAAACAATGTTTTAAATGGGTACAAAGTTCTTCACCTTAACATTATAAAGGCAAGTACCCACAAGTGTGGTTAAAATTAGCATTTTTACAGTTTCGCACATTATCCTTGATATTAACATTTTCTTTAAACTGAATGAGAAGTTGAACAAACAAAATGGGTCTTTATGCGTAAAAACATAAAATCGACAAGCTCTAAGTAGATAGGTGCCATTAAAATGTTCACCTTAGCATAACCTTTTTACATGCAACTTTGTAAACACTTAGGTATACCTACTGACTTCTAGAAGGAATAATTATTGAAGGAACTGACTTCCGATACTTTCCATTATTATACAAATTCGAACTGTAACTTGTAGTTAATAAATTCATTTATTCAATGAGAAAAGATGTGCCTCTAAAGTTAATAATACAATACAATATATTTCTACACAAATTGTGTAATTGATTTGATCTTTTTTTAATATTTTGAACCATTTTATATTAAAAATAAGGTTCAAAGTAAAGTTAAAATTGACGAATCTTTTTAGAGAATTCAGATTTTATACTTATTAATAAATACAATGATAATATAATCCATTTTGCTTTACCTTGAAGATTGTCATACAAACATATTAGCACCACTAATTGGCACTGATTAGTAAGTGGATTAACAATGTCAAAACAATGAGTAAATAGAGGGATAAAATAAATCCTACTTATTTTACAAATACGAGGATTTGTTGCTGCTTGTATCAAAAAATGATGTTTATTACACTTTCACACAAAAAGTACTTAACATATCTAAATTAAAGACAGATGATAAGTGTCTAGAATGGCACACAGAGTACTTTTTATCAGAAGTTTATCTATACTTAATATTATAATATATAAAGCTGAAAAGTTTATTTGTTTGTCTAAACACATTGGGAAGTACTTGTTGAAATTTAATAATTATTTTTGTGTTGGATAGTCTATTTATTGAGGATGTCTATAGTATAAAACACTAAGCTAGGATGATTAAGAGCCCAGCAGCGTGTGAAACCGCGCATGAGTAGCTAGATAACTATCTATACTAATATTATAAAGCTGAAGAGTTTGTTTGTTTGAACGCGCTAATCTCAGCAACTACTGGTCCGATTTGAATAATTCTTTTTGTGTTGGATAGCGCATTTATCGAGGAAGGTTATAGGCTATAAATCATTACGCTACGATCAATAGGAACCGAGCAGAGCGTGTGAAACCGCGCATGAGTAGCTAGATAATTATATTAAATACTTACGAGTGCCTTTTAATCTCGTGCACAGTTGGCCTAAGGTCTGGATCTCTCTTCAGCATGTTGGTAAGTAAGGCTCCGAGCGTAGGTCCTAGTGATGGTGGAGGCGGGGCCGGCTCGCCTCGACCGATGGACTCCAGCAGTCGGTACACATTGTCGCCTTCAAACGGGTACCGACCCGTTGTCATATTGTATCTGTGGACAGTTTTAAGAATAAATAAGATTTATTATCAATCTTGCCCACGTACTGCCACTGTTGCAAAGTTCTGCTGTCCTGCCCTATAAAGAGGTGATATATCGTTTAATAGAGTTTGGTCTTTATTACAATTTGGTAAAAAACTTTAGATTGAATTAAGTTGACTGGCAAACGCAAACAACAGGCATAACAGTTAAAATTATGTTACACTTGTAAATCATATTAATGTAAACCAGTCAATTAACAATAAACCAATTCAGGTCAAGAAATAAAACAGGTAAATCTGGATTATTTAACTGAACCAAAGCAACATAAATGAACTGGTAGGAAAATCAAATTACACATTACTTCGGAATATGTACATTTATGTAAATTTTATAATGTATGCAAAATGACAAACAAGTCACCTCAGTATATTCATACTGGATTGATGATTAATAGTTTTTAATTAATCGTGAATCACTGTTTACAAACACAATAATGTGCAATAATTGTGTAATTGAACTATGACAGGGAATCAAATGACATTGTACTTGTACACTTTCCCTAGACTAAACAATGTCTAGCATTTCAATTTTGCAGTAAACATTCCGCCGGTGTAACATAATATGTCTAAAAACACCAACAACTGAACAAACAAAATCAGATGACATGAAAACACCATGTAGTTAGGTAGGTAGCTACATTACATTCACAAAAGTAAATACACCTTTGTAAAGCAAACAATGCTATCACAAAAGGTCAGTGTTAGTAGGTAATGTTCTATTTTCATTCACTTACAATGTAACTCCGCTGCTCCAGATATCTACTTTGACACCAGAAAATGTTTCAGCACCATTTGCTATTTCAGGCGGCTGGAAGGCTGGGGAACCCTGCCCAGTGTAACATGTGTCTTCCGGAGAAAACATGTCTAAAGCCTGGAATTAAATCATTTTGTTATGATTATTCTTGGAAGGACTAAACATGAAGATATTCTTCCACCTTAAACATTATAATCCAATATGGGTATGAGTTTATTATAAGGATGGACACAATTTTAAGTCCAGATTAACATGGGGAATTTCCAAAATCCAAGATCTCCATAACCTGATCAAGGGATTGACTGAAAGACCAATTGATTGGCAATCAATCTTGTGAGCACTAGACCAACAAGACAGACATCTTTACATTATTATTATATCAAGCAAACAGGATGAGGCAACAACATTTCACTATTTTTAACCATCAAAGTAAATGTTGTCTGCAACATTCTTAGTACAAAAATCTATGTACAAAGTAAGGTACACATGAGTAGCATAGATGATGAAACTGTGCAAGAATGCTCTATCACTCAGTGATAAGAGACATTCCATGTAAATTACTGATATTTAGGCCAATCAAGGTACAATATACTATTATGAGGTTTTAGACAAGAACTTTGTTAGGTATTGTAATTCAATGAAATGACTGTATATCCATTACATCACCATATTAGCGACTGAAGGTAACACAGAGGTGTATAAAACATTGTAATGTCGCCTAAACCATAAAAGTAACCATTAAAAGATAGATGACTTTCAAGCCATAAGGGGAAAACCAATCGCTTTACACTATGTGTGTGTGCATACTTAGTGTAAAACTGTAATATAAAACAAAGGAAATGGATATTATACTAAAATACTCTATCAGGACCATGCAACCATTGATGATCATCATCCATTAACCATATTTTCCAAAATTTTTAATAAAACTTTATTTTACCTCAGCAACACCAAAATCTGTTATCTTCAATGTCTGATCAAGAGTCAGTAATAAGTTTCCTGGCTTGATATCTTTGTGGACAACACCCTGGCCATGCAAGTACTCCAATCCATCCAAAAGTTGAGTGAAGTAATCATGTGCTTGCCGCTGAGGGAATTTCTTGCCAGGGCTTCCTTCCAACATATCCTAAAGACAATTTACAATATAATTAATTACAAGGTTTCAAGGAAATCTTGGCTAAACACAGCTGTTGTAGCATAATTTATTTCATATGTATTTTAGTATGTTTTCATTTATAGGTATTAACATAAACAAAGTCTATTATTTCCTACAGTTCCCATCTTAACGAGCTATTGTAAATAAGCATGTGTGTATCAACGTGAACAGATTAGACCTTGAAGGGTCACATACATAATCTTGCTAAACTACCTAGTCTGGTCGAGATAACTGTCAAATAAATTAACATAAATAGTGCAACACAACAATGTTGTATGAATGCACTTCTATCTACAATATCATGTCCTTAACATATCATTAACCCTGTCCCCAATTGTGAGTAACCAATTAGGTTTTCAAATTATCTGATGTTGTTATTGTTGGATTATTATGAGTGCAAACAAGGAATGTCATAATGAATATTCTTTTAGCCCTAAATAAAAATAGAATTTAATGAGTTTAATAGCTGTAGTACTAATTTCTATGTCTACAAACCTGCAGCACTCCCACACAGAACTCCATCACAAGGTACATCTTCTGTTTCTCATCATTATACATAACATCGACTAGTTCTATCACATTTTTGTGTCTAAGGATCCGCAGCAGTTGTATTTCTCTCTGTACATTCTGTTCCCCATTTGGTATTCTTCTCAGTTTTCTCTTTTTCAATATTTTTACAGCTCGTCTGCAGAGCGTCTCCGAGTCCAGCATCTCCTTAACTTTACCGTACGAGCCTTCTCCCAGCACATCTCCCATCACATATTTTCCTACCATTTTACATTTCTTTTTCTTATTTCTATATATAATATCTGCGCTATCGACTCTATGAAAACAGAGATTGGTTTGGTCTAAATTAAGATCTAAATCATCTATTTGATCGTTGTCTAGCCATGTCACGGAGTGAGGCTCGGGACTACCGTCCAGCATGAAATTATCGTCGCTCTCTTGCGGTGCAATGATCGTTGATACCTCATATTCCACATTGTCCGCATCTGGAAGACTTTCACTACTGCTGATTTTTCTACACATTCTTGGATCCATTATCTATCAAAACAACACATTTGTAAATCTATGTGTACTGCAAGGCCTTTTGTCATGAGATCATAAAGGCTATATCAAAATAAATTTATTTATTTAAATTACACATATCTCAAAATTTTCACCATTGATGTGGACAAATAACTATATAAAAATTATATTCTTTTTATTTGTATGTGTTACAATATTGATGGTAAATAAAATTATGAACGATCGCGCAAATGCTCCATTAGACAAGAACCACAGATAACACTTTTTTGTTCAAATTGTTTATGGAATTTGATGTTCCAACGATGGTGTTGCCCACATTTTATAAATCGACTAAAACGTTTTACACTTTTTAGTAGAGTTAGACCCAGAACAAATTAAAAGATATAAAAATCCAAATTCGGTAATATTATTATAAAAGTTAATAAGGATATTCTTAGAGGAAATAAATTACTCACCTGTTAGTTAATAATAGTTTTAAACAGAAAACTAAATTAAATTCTTAATAAATTCTAAACTCTTGAACTCCTTAATATTTTTAGTAATGGCAACTATATCGAGAATCACTTCCGGAGAACATATTGTATTTCCGGTCGCGGCATTTTCAAACCAGTCTTACTTAACTATGATAAGTTTTGCCGAAATTACACAATATTTTAGTAATCGGGTATCGTTAATTTAATTAAGTTGTATCTTTTCATAATGAGTGCTTCTTGTGTTACAAAAAACAGTGTAAATATTCTGCACATTGATGTGAACAATGTAACTCGAAGCGAATGTATTTGGGTGGCTTGTAAAAATAGGTAGAAAGGTTTTATTATATTATATTATATTTATAAACCAGTGCCACATAACAAAAAAACCATTCATGACTGTAACGCAGATGTGTCCGTAAGACATTTGTTTAATTAGGAATAAGCTTCGATCAACCATAGTTTGTTATAGTAGTAGTAAATAAATCGAAGGAAATAACTAAGAAAAATATTTTTAAATACAAATATATTTTAACAAGTATATTATCATTTGATATCTACAAAATAAAAAACATGGACATAAAGGTAAATAATGGGAACATCACTTCAATTTGTAGGTACACATTCATATTATTATTTTATTACACTTATCATATTATGTTACAAAATCAGTTCTAGTATTTCACTTTTTGTTTGTTCATCTCCTTTTTGAGAAGAGCTAGACGTGTCAGGCAAGCGTCGCGCCAAGCACGCCTTTCCTGCAACTTGTCCAGAGGCACCATTTTGTTGAGTTGCTCGCAAATGGTGTCCGCACTCTTGCTCGTGGTCATTCGTGGAATATCTCCCATAGTGTTGCTGACGTTGTAAATGGTCTCTCCGTACCTGAAAAGATAAACAAATATTTATTATCATTGTCTAATTATGCATTTCCTCATCATATTAATTTTTACTGAGATAATCTAGGTATTTAACCAATAAAATTAGCTAATTGCCAAACTCATTTAATGATTACTTAAGCTATTCCTTAGTAGAAATATCGAAAACAATCGCTAAGGACTGGGTTAAACAGTCATTAAATGACTCTGAGTACCGCGGTTAGTGTAGTCCTTCACCTAATTTTCTTGAAGTTTCATTTCTATTCTTAATTATTTTTTTACTTTGGTCAAAATTTATACTAACCGCTCGATGTAAGACTTCATGCCCTCTGCATTCAAGTGTGCAGTTTCTAGGGATCCAAGGAAAGCGTATCTCATTCCAAGACCTTCAGAGATTACTTTGTCGATGTCTTCTACGTTCACAATCTTGTTGTCAACCAAACGCCAAACTTCGTCCAAAATAGCGTACCTATGAAATAGGAAAAAAAACAATTATTAATATCAACTGAATTATAATTATTACTTTTCAACCTCAGCTCGTTACAAAATTAAATACTCAAAAGTACTGACTTTTTTGCATGATAATTTGGCATCACCCGAGATCAGAGATGTCAACTCCCCATTAAAATTGGTTTGCCATAATCCCTACATGCTAAAGCTTGATGATCCCAGTTTGGTACTTGAATTTAATTTTTAGAGCCTACTCGTTGCTACAGTTATAGCTGTCCGTTCCTCGATGAACAGACGATAGCATCCGTTTAAAGTTTTCGGTGACTTTCCGAAAGGGTCATCCTCAAGTTTTTCAATCACTGTATTGATATAAAAGAAAGGTAGGTACTAACTGAATACGGTTAAGTACGAATCCATCGATTTCACGGCTCAGGGAAACGGGTTCTTGTCCAATCTCCAACATGATCGCCCTTGTCTTTTCACAGACATCTTTCCTAGTCCATGGAGCGGGAACAATCTCTACGAGAGGAACGTAGTACGGTGGGTTCACTGGGTGAGACACAATAACCTGAAAAATAAAGAATTAAATGCATAAATTACGAAGTGCAACTTAATATTAAGTTATTTAGATTAGATACATAAGTAGGTGAGGTGCATTCATTATCTGTCATCTCATCACCTAGTTGTTAGCAAAGTTATCATAGTTGTATTTATTTGCATGTACATAGGTAAGCATTTTGTAGATAATATTTACCTAGTTTCTAACATATCTAGTTAGAACTGTAGTTTATATTACGTAAGAAATGTTTTAAGGAAAATTATAGGAACCTACAACTGCTTACGACAAGCGGATGAACCTACAGTATATACTTGTCTTATGAGTCAGTATAATAGCTTGAGGGTTTTCCCTCTTCGTTGTTTTTGTGCTAAGTACTCGCCTGTCGAGCCATTGCTTTTGTCGGTATAAGTCACCAATGGGTTATTAAATTGCTCTATGCTGCAGATGCATTATATTGGTGAATTTACACGATAAGTCACCGATAAGACTTCTAGGAAAACTAAAGTAGGTAGTCTATTTATTTACCTGAGCTTTGTGTTTCATCTGCTCTGAGAACAAAGACGGTAGAGTTGTACTAGTAGAACTAGACAAAATAGTTTTGTCATCGACTACTTTGTCCAAGTCTGAGTAAACCTTCTTCTTCAATTCGAGGCTTTCTGGAACGCATTCTTGGACGAAAACGGCGTCTTTGACCACGGTGGCTAAGTCAGAAGTTCCTGCAAACAATTAAATATACCATTGAAGTAAAATTCTTTATTGTTTAGGATAAGGAAAGGAAAGTCGTATTGTTAATGGATCACACAAATTAATCGTTTTGTGTGTGAACTATGTTCGTTGACATAGTGTACAATGTCCTTTTTGAAACATAAACAAATCTTTATGTATACCTACCTACACATCATGCACCTCTTTACATTACAAAATTGCCTTTAAGTGCCTACTTAAACATTATCCCTATCAGATAGCCTGCTCAATCAAACCGAGTGCAATTCTGGAATCGATAATTATAATCGTCCCATTTATTTCGTTATCAGACACTTGTACTAGGGAATGAGTAAGTGATAATAGTACAATACTATCGATTATTTTAAGGGGTTAATAAATATAATTTCCTGGTTCAAATATGTATTACAGAGACCCATAGAAATACAAGTACTATAAATAAAACGAAAGTTAGTAACAGATTGTTATCAATAGTTTCTTTATAATTTGACTGCGTATCTGCAGTGTGTGCTTCAAAACTAACAAGGCATAGATATTGAACAAACGGTTTATTGTTTACATATTTGTATAGTCAGCTCACTGCCTGGCATAATATTTTTCTTATGTTTTTTCCTCAAAAACTAAACCAATATCTGCATTCGAAGGTGTGTTTATTTGCCTTTTATTGTTCATCAGGCACACTAAAACTAACAATCACATGACTCCCAGACCCGAAACAACAATTTGTGGATCGCACTAAAAGCTGCTCCGTGCGGGAATCGAACCTGCCCCACACATTGTGTGGCAGCCGGTAGTCTAGTCCATGCAGTTATATCATGGTCTGTCGTTTAAAATTAATAACATTTAAGGTACCTATCAAAACGTGTGTTACACACACTAAAATATTATATTAGCCATGAAATCACTGTCCACCAGTGATGTTGACATGATTCTTGAAGGAATACATAATACATATTTACTCTACTCGACTAAAACTCATCTAAATATATCGAGTATCTTTTCATAGCTAAATACAGTATGTTCCTGCCTATAACATAATTATTCAGTTCGATATAAGTAACATAATATAAATAGATGAAAAAGGTTACTACCTACGCGAAAGATAAAACAAGTAATGAAGTGATACCAATTAATGAACAATTAAATATTTCACTGATAAGCATTAATTTGTTAAATAAAAACAAACGTTACATAACTAGGTTAGGTACAAGTCGTGACACTTGTAAATATTATGAAACAAAACAATATTTTTTTATCTAAAGCAATCAAACTCGTGTAGCCATGTTTTTGGTTACCATTATAGATTTCTTTTGTGAAAACACAAGTTTCTTTTGTGAAATATTGTGAAAGCCTAAATCTAAATAAGTTAATACGATTCCTGCACCGTCTTAAAAAGTGTCGGTAGCTACGTGTAATCACTTGTGCTTGAGACCATTCGCCAAACAAAAACTTTATTCTTTTTACGTAATTAAATCTTTAAATCACTTACTCTTAGCTACCCTGTGGTGTAAATTTATTTTATTTGCAAAGAATAAACTTGCTATCATTCATTGCATTTATAAAATTAAAACAAAAGCAAGAAAATCTACAGAGGTCAAGGGGTCAGTGACCCTGGTGACAGATCATCAGCTGACGCTTGACAATCATAATATTATGTATACAATCTACACACGTTCATATCAATGCTTTGTAAATTCTTTAAATGTTTTAAAAACAAAATCCTTTTGCAACAACTGTATAAAGCATATCTTGCTAGCATTCACACTAGTTATATTCAATGTACCTATTTGTTAGAGAACAGTTGCGTATTTCATAGAATCCAAAGCTACCAGTGAGCAAAAAACCGTTTCGGTCCCTTATTCTGTTAAAAAAATTACCCACGAGGACTCCACAATACCAAGACACCTTTTTTCAGGTAATGTCGTAATATTTCTTACATTTAGTAAAATACCTTTGGATGTACAACATTCTTTATGGAATTGTACCCTTAGTACAAGTTTGTTTTACGTTTAAATTGAACCTGATTGGCCGGCTCGAATAAACTAACCAATCAGAGCGCTGAACGCACTGACGTTTCGATTACTTGAAACGTAAAGCAAACTCATACTAAGGGTAGGTACAAGTTTTAAATACTTTCCATTAATCATACTACCAGATACTCAATCACACATAAGGCAAAACAGTTTATTGTATTCTTACCTTTAATACACGAGAATTGCTGGTCGGCATTCAGTTTTCCTCTCAGTAGACCGTCTCTTTCCAAAGTCTTGAGCTGCACTTTGATGTCAGCCAAAGCATCGGTGACCTGTTGCGGGACGATATCGAATATCGTCACTTGGTATCCCACAGACGCAAACAGCATGGCCCATGAACGGCCGATAAGGCCACTGAACAAATAAATAAAAATATTGGTTAAAGCAAGATTGGGTAATTAATATGAGTCTAGCCCGTTGATTAATAACCAATTTAAAAGGCTCTTTAGTACTTAAGTCAAGCATAAAATTATTAGAGCTTCGGTCTTTAAAAAAATCAGTTCTATAGATAGGTACCTAAATATCAGTAATGTCTCTTCATTATTGAAACCAGATTGAAACCAGACTGTAACGCAAATATTTACAGTTCTGCATATACCTAATTCATGCACTTGCTGTTTTGATTAATAAATGTATATATACTATTTATATTAAGGTTTATAGGTAAACAAAATTACGTATCAAATGTAACGAGAGAATAATAACTATGTTGAAGCGAACAATCTGAAAGCATATTATTCAATGTCATTGTAGTTTACCGGTCAGCGGGACTATCACGGAATCAGAAATATTTTAATCACAAAACGTTATGCAATTTATAAAGTATGTAGTAATATTTATCTGAACGTCTGAACACTTTTGTGTTAATTATTATGTTATCGGCTTACTCGCGTAAATGTTTGACGAGGAACTTTTGTGTTGTTTGTAAATTTTCTTACAAATCTCTTGAAATAGTGAGTGAAAGTCTTACATTGATTCGTTGATTAGGCATTACAATCGAAAATTTAAGGACCTTTTCTAGGACCTTGTGTTACGCAGTTGTGTCTAAGCACTCAAGCAACGAAACATTCAACTTTAGAATAAAAGATATCAATAACACCACTTTATTTCTTCGAACAATAGCAGAACATGAAGGTTTTCGATTTATCTAAAGTAAATTAACCTCTATATGAACTTAATGATAATGTTATATCTTTTAGAATAATAACAAACTTATTGATAGTGATCGAGAATCAGTTTGATGTTTGTCACAACAACTATTAAATAAGACTGGCCTTTCAAAGAGGATCAATTTAATCGATATGTCACTGATTGAATTCGAATGTGACTCAAAGCATTTGAAAGTTCTTAAGCGGGTCCACCTAGATTGAAGATTATAATGTCAGTCAAGTAGTTGCAACAACTTTCTTGATGTTAACGATTATATTGTAGAAAGTATTAGGTATATTATCATGTCTTGTTAACTCGAAAATATTGCGCATAGTAAATACTGATTAGGCAAATATGAAATCTTATATTACAGAAACCGGTCTGATTTTACAAAACAATAAAGCAAACAAATAGGTAGAGAGAGACACACATTCAGAACCGACTTGAATTGACTACTATTTTTCTATGCAACCAAGTTGAATAAAAATCTATTTTCTTTCTATTCAATTGGGTATGTCATACAATAAAAATCTAAACTAAAAGTTGGCATTCATTCATCTTATGCACTAAATTTAAGTACTTTACCATAACGAAATTACCGTTGATTAAGTATGCATTAAAATAACACATAAATTATGATTGAAAACATAAATTATTTAACAAAGCCATAATAATCAACAAAGGACCTATAACGGTAATAATTAAAAAAACAACAATGGTTAAATTATTACCTGCCAACAATGCCGACTTTTTCAGTTTTTACGGAGGCCATGGCGTAGTGAGTTTCTTGCAACACGGCCGACACACGACTGCGGACTAGTGAATGACACCGTCAAGCAATGCGCACCGCTTAAAATACAGCTAAATAAACTAGTTATCGCTTGTTCCTGACAAGGTCTCTCAATTTTGCAAGTAACAAACGTTATCAGGAAAATAAACTTATAATACAACCATTGATTTGTTAATTGAAACTATTCATAATTAATAGTATACAACGCAAATATGGTTTAGGTACGATCCCACTGACCCATTGTAGTACGATTCCATTCATAAGCAATCTTGTTCAATTGACATAACTGTTGACACATGCACATAAATATTCCATATCTCGCCTTGTGTGTTCTTGTGAATGAGGATAAAGTCGTAGGAGAAAGAATCTGTTTATAAAATGTCTGGATTTTCTAAATTACTTAATCAAAATATTGTTTTCTATATCGATTTTGATAATCATAAATAATGTCTAAATAACACTCCATAATAATCAGAAAACCAGGATAAACTTCTAAAAAATGGGTTAGCCTTAGCCAATAAGTAGCTTTATTTATTACAACACGTGAACGTGTGCGGTATTTTTTTTTTTTTTTTTTTTTTTGAGGGGGAAAATCATCCAATGACTTTTCTCGCCTTGGGCGAGGCGAGAGGGGGTGTCAGACTCTTACTGACTAAAAACCACCCCGTTCCTTCTCCTGCCTTTCGAGCCGGAGCCCCGGTAAACCCGCTAGGTTGTCCGCAGCTCCGGATTAGGCATCAGCCCTATTGGGCCCCATCTGTGGTGGTCTGATGGCTCTTTGAGGCGCGCGCGGAACGCGACGCGCCGCACGCACGGGTCTGGTTCTGGTCGGGCGGCGAACTACCCTTGCTCGCCGTCCGCAGGCCCGCACTTACGGTGGCCGGAGATCGTCACGCGATCCCCGACGCCCGGAGTGTCTCTCGCGACGGCTGGGGCGTGAGGAGGTTCGTTCTCTCACGCGCCCCGCCTCCTCCTTAGCTAGCATGACTGCTTCGCAGAAGGAGGAGACGGCATCCCAGTCCCCCTCGCTCCGCACCATGGCTTGTACCAATGCCGGACGCGAGAGGTCGCCGTCGCCGACTACATCCCTGAGGACACGGCGGTGCTCAGCCCATGCAGGGCACAGCGCCACCGTATGTTCCACTGTGTCCTCAGGACGATCCTCGCAGTGAACGTGTGCGGTATAGGTGCATAAATTGATTAAATGCCCTTAATGTCCAGAAAAACATTCATCAACACCATCAACACCATTGGCCAAAAACATGCTCCTACATCATTAAAAGAGAGCGCGAGGTTGTGTGTCAATGATCCAGTATAATAGAATTAAGTCAAAATATGTTTGTCTGTTAACATGACAGTGAATGTTAAATCCAATAAAAGTATATGTCTGACTGCTTCGGAGAACAAAAGCCACCATATTTTGTTTTGCAAGTTATAAATATAAAATGTAATTTATTACAGAACTATTTATTTAAGATTATTTAACTCTTGCCAGGTCAGCGAACTGTTAATGAGTTTTATAATTCTGAAATTCTTCATTCTTGACAGGTTCTATTTATGGTAAATTATACCGCAGTTTACTCTTGAACTCCTCCATACAATGAGAGTAATAACATAACGGAGCAAGAAATGGGATCTCTACCTGTAACTTTAATGAAAAACATAAAAACGAACCAAAATCTGTGATTGGAAACATTAAAAAAAAATTATTCTTTTCAAAACAATAACATACGAAGAGATTCAAAATGTTTTAGTATCAAAGTTAAAAATTACCTTAGCAAATCATTGTACTAATATTTAAACAAAACGTCATTTAAGGTAGACAAAAAAGATAAAAGTGATAAGTTGGGAGCTGCTGGATGCAGGTCTCTTCCAATTCTGGTTGATTGGTCCATTGGTTGAAAAGTCCTTAGGGGAGGTCTATGTCCAGAAAAGAAAGTTATATGGCTGATATAATGATGATGAAAATGACTCTACCCACAGCAGCCATGTCATTGGTTGTGAGAATAATCTCGACCAATGACATAAAAATTTTAGAATATTACTGTTGTATGTTCAACTTATCTCTGGACTGTACCTGATTTATGTAATCATAATTACATTAGTGTACCTACAACTTAAAAAAAAGTAAGCTTAAAGTTCATCATGGCATCGATGGCATGAAACATGTTCAGATAACATGTCATGTTTATTTTAAATATTATCTTAAACACAGTTATTATCGACCCATGTGTTAACTTAGTTTTATGCGGTTGAAAAAAAAATACATGTAGTACTGAAAAAAAATATAAAGATCGATGTATTGGGTATTAACCAGTACAAACCAGATCTGGTTGAATGGTGCAAAATATGTAAAACTGTACTGTAATATAACAAATGAATAAATAAAAATATAGATATATACATATATAAATACACACCGATATAGGTACCAAATACCATTACTGCCTGAAAAGGTAAATCGTTCAATAAAAAATGTCCCTGGTTTGTAGAATTAATTATTTTATTATAACTAATGACCTTAGGAGTTACATAATTTGTACTCTAATCGAAGTATAACAAAGTAGTAGGTATACTTAGTACTAAACAGATAATTAGTAAGTAGACATAAGAAAATAAAACCTTATTTAAAACTGGACATTTTGATCAACTGAATAAAATTAGATAAGTAATAATTATTTTTTATTAATTTGTTGCCTGAGATCAACAGGAGATTCTTACCAATTACATAAGCAAATAGGACCGTATTCTTGAAGGCTCAGGAATACTTAGGATGCAAATTATTAATTAATACGTAACATTCTGATTTGTGTAGTACAAAATATATTTGCAATACATATATAGAATCTTATCAGTAAGAACACTATTATGATTTTAATAATATCACATCGTATCATAACAAACATTCTCAAACAATCTATCACGAGATATATGTATAGTTATATCTTTAGTTAGGATAGTTATTTACTTACATACATAATAATATGTAATATAACAATGTTACGTGACAACTCGTACTACTTATACATTATTTGATTTATTTAACATCAAACAATACAATAGATATAAATATCTAATAAATAACTCCGTTCCGATTCGTAAGTTTTTTTAATTACCGGCGAATATACGATCATATCGATTGCCTAACGATAAGCAATCGGCGCAGCCTATGGACACCCGCAACACCAGAGGTGTAACAAGTGCGTTGCCAGCCTTGTGGGGGTTAGGGATGTGGGGATATGGGGGCTTCGAGATTGGGGAGTAGTACTTATCTACTTATTAAGAAAAATATCCGCAACAAATATTGTTATGGACATGGAACAAGTAATTTACTGACACGCAGTTCCCGCAATCGCCTCAGTAGTGTCGATGCTAAATATTCTGTAATTGACCTCATTCGGGTCGATAGTTTTGTAGAGGAAGCGAGCCAATTTGTCTGTAAGAACCCATAGGATTCCTTCATCGTCCACCTGGAATAAAAAAATGCGTATATTATAATTATTATGAATGTCGTATATTATCCTATAGTGGTAAGGTAACATCAAATTTTAATCAAATAAGATTTTCTTTAACATCATCATCAAATTGTGCCAATTTTTTTGCGCTTTCAAAACTTTAATAGTGGAATTGGTAATTGGAATTATGGTTGAAAGGAATACAAAATAATAATAAAGATCTTTCTTTATGGAATAAGGGGCAAACGAGCAGACGGGTCATCTGATGATCAGCGATCAGCACCGCCCATGGACACTCGCAACACCAGATAAAGATATTAAAGATCTATAAGTTACCTTCAAATCGTTAGGGAACTCGAAGAGTTTGGGGTCACTCAATATAAGAGGATTGTTGTCTGGTGTGTACGGCTTGTTGGAGTTCCAGCACGCCACTCCATCACGGTTCACCTGAAAGTTATCAGAGTCAAATGGTTTATTGACTAAATCATACGTATTCAAGAATTCGTTCGAAGTATATATTATAAGATTTCCACTACTTATATCCGTAGATATTGTATACATATGTGACTACTGTCTATACTATTACCGTAGGTACTTCAATTTGTTTTTATACCAGATACCTTAGTACGGTATATAATTAGGTAGGTAGCTGTCACTGCTCATAATAGGACAGACCTTTAAATTGCAAGATGAATAGACATTTGATCGACAGCAATGACTCCAAAACCATACTTTATCAAGCCCAATATAGAGTTAAGTACTATTTAAGGTTACAGTTCTTATAGGATTTTTTTATGAATAGATTCTATTGTCAGGTACGTGAGATGAAGGTTATTGGCTACAGGTGGTCCTTATTGTGTAGCCAAGATCAAGTAAATAGGTATAGAAAGAATGTCAACCGTGGTGAAGGTTCGCCATTCGATATCATTGTTAATGAAGGTTATTCAAATTACAGTTACTTCGAATAAGTGAGTGCATATTCGTACGTTATATGTGCAGAAATGACCGCTCATTGCTTCTTAATTTTAGTAATTAAATTTTGCAATTAGTTGCAATATCTAAATGGTTTTTGGTTGCTCAATCGTATCCTTGCACTAACAAAGCTACCTCGACATACCTTTTTATCTTTCTTCCGCATTTAAACAGACTAGAACTAGTTCTAATAATCGGTATCGATTTATTGCTTACCTGGGTGTAAAACAGGACATGAGTTTTAGGATCGTAGTAGCTGGCAGCTGATTGCGTGCGTTCACCTCTGTCGCCCAGAAGCTGTAAAAACGATAAGAAATCTAAAATACCGGGAATGACAAAAACTTTCTACGTAAACAAAAGCATTAACAACTATTTATAAATCCTAACGCGACTCAATTGTTTCATTGTTGCTTATAAATAATGCAGGGCAGGTTTGCGCATGGCAATAAGTTGGAATTCGAACCTTGAAGTCATGGAATGCTTCGGTCTTGTCAATATGCTTGTAATTACGGAGCAACTCTGTTGACACACAGAACTCCTTGGTGCTGGAGAATGCATGGAAGAACATTGTCCTATACCTGTGAACAAAACAATCGACCATTGTGAACTATTTGCCATTTCGACATACAATGCTAAAAATCATAATTAGACGTTAGACGTTAGATAAATTAACCGTGGTACGACCTCGGTTTTGAGAGCTTTTATACATTTTTGGGGTCAGTGTCGAACGTCACATATTGTTCGGTAATTTATTAACGTAATGAGCGAACATAAGTTTCCAAGATTACTTACGATAGTTCTAGACAATTAAGTTATGACTGTTTTTATTACTACTGATATGTATTAAACTTGATATTTCAAAACTGCAATTAGATTGGAGCATGTCCAGTTAGTTCATTACATATGGCAAGGATAACATGTAGATTGCAATTAAGTTCTCTAGTGACCTTTATTAACTTTTTTCTTACGATACGAATGAAACCTACAACACCGCTGAGAAGGATGACAACAACTGAAGAAATACTGGTTTGACTCTTATGCTGATTCAAATAAAAAATATTTTTCCAAATAGTTTTGTTCCAAATATTATTTTACAGCTGTATTATTAATGCAGAGTTCTACTAATAGTAAGTATTGGTGTCCATTTTCCTCCATCAAATCGAAAAGGTATTCCCAATTATAAATACTATTTCAAAAGAAGCTAGTTTCAAAAGATTACTTTGTACTATCCTATCATTATTTAAGTATGATATTCACTTACCCATCCTCTCTGGGTTCCGAGAGAGCCAACGCAAATACACCATCAGTCCACTGGAACTCGATACCGCTCACATTGTACGAACCAGCCAAAGGTTCAAAGTGGAAGTAGTGATGGGAGATCCTCCAAGAGTCGTCCTGCTTCAGACTGTACACCACTACTCCGTAGGCTCCCAAATCAGGAATATACGCATATGCGTCATCACAAGTATCTTTGTTTACATCTACAACCTGAAGTACAAAAAAACAATCACGACATAAGTAGGTAGTTACTTACTTGTATAAAACTGGTTCCAGTATAAGAGAGCTTGTAGGTGTTTTTACTTACAATATTAGCGAAGAACGAGTCTTCTTTCATATCACTAGCCTTGCACTGATACCGGTGAATCAGCTGGTCTGTCTTCAAGTCAAAGATCGCAATCGATGGCCCGTTGATTTGATTTCCAGCTCCTAGACAAATAAAAACAAAGACAATCAGACACTTAATTATTTTCCTGTAGGTTACTGTAGCATTAAAATGTTGTCTAATAAATAATTAACCTTATCGAAGTTCGCTGTTGTAAAGCCTGACATCAAGAAGTAAATCTATGTCATCTCTTAATATATGTATAAGATATTCTATGAAATAGATGTTATGTAGCTGATAATGTTTGCATCCCTATTATAATTGTAAACCGCAAGTCAAACTTTGATGTTTTATAATTCCTATTACAATACCAGGGAAACAAGATCAATCACCATTAAAACTTAAGTTCCTAACAAGTATTGTAGTGTCGGTTTAATCAATATTTATGTTACTTATATTAATATGCAGTTAATTGAATGTTGTTTTGTAGCCAAGCGATCACGATTTGTTCCAGATTATTGCGTGTAGGTATTTATTAGGTCATTACTATTTATTGATAGTTTGATTTCTAGGCTAGAAAATCGTTTGTACCTATCTTAGTTTTATACCTTCCATCTAAATATGTATTTCTCAAAGAACCTTCTCAAGAGAAGTCTTTTGTGACTCCTATACCAACAATGTTGCTAAAAGCCAAAATTAACAATCTATTCTCAATCCAAAACCGTTATTAAATTGATAGTTCTATACAGTTTCGGTTAAAAAAATTTGATCAATCCAGCGATTTTGAATTATCACGGATATTATTTTGTACGTCAAACTTTCATCTATGTATCTACTAGCCTACAATTTATAGGTACCTACCACTAATTACAAGTATATATGTATGTATGTACCAGATGTACCTATATTAAGTAAATTTGCCCTTAACGACAAGATTTAGCGTAACCGTCACCTCTCGGCCGAGCAAGCAAAGGCAGGAACTTGTGTTTTGTCGTTGCAAAACTACGGTGTCAACATCCGTACACACAATGATTCATTATTTTTCTGTGTTGAATGTTTAAGAGAGTACTTATTTACTTATTAAAATAAGGTTGGTAACATCAGACCCTTTTATGCAGAGAGAAGTACAAATACACATCAGCAACAAGGACTCTGACCCTCTTTTTTTAACCACTTGGCCACCAATCTGCTTACTGCTAGGACAGCGAAGCGAAGATGTGGCTGAGGCCTTCTACAAAAATCTAATAAGTACATTACTTATAATGTTTCTGACCAACGAATCTCGTGATTTAATAGTATGGTAAATCGCGTCATCAGATATTCCCTGCAATAAATTAACACCCACTATGCAATAGACATCCATCTAGTAAATATATTATCACTCAATCTAAACTATTCAGTATTAATTAAAGGTATGTGTGAAAACTAGACTAGACTACTAGACTAAGTGCATTATTATCCTTGCACATTACAAATGAATTATTTGCATTGTAAAATATAAAAATGAAGCAATCCTGAAACACCTAAAACAATTAAATTTCTGTGTCAAGTTCTTACAACATAATAATAATTCTATTCATTCATACATCTAGGTAAAAAAGTCGTGATTGATGGATATCAAGTCTTTTGATGTCGTAAATTGCAAAGAAGCATATAACTTGAGTTAATTACACATAATAAAATCAGATACTGCAGTGTGAATAAATTTTCTCATGCAAACTCGGTCACACAACGCATGCGAAATATGTCCAAAAGAGTGAAAAGACGTCTGATTGCTTTGTATTGTTTTCATAGTAATTATTTCTGTTCGGGATTGTTTAAGCACAATTTCAAACCTACAACATCAAAGGTAATAAGTATTAGGTTCTTGATTGAAATCTCCAAATTTTTTCAACTTCATTTGATACCTAATACATATTCAAGGTTACGTATAGTACTGCCTCATCGACTATATCCTACTAAGTACCACACAAACTGTACTCTACGTATGCTATAATTTCGAAAGCGTAAGTAGAGCATTCTTTGAAACAGCAAGTACATAAAATACCGGTTCCATTTATGCGAGTTCTATTTTTAAATCTTACCAAAGATGTCTGCCATTCCAGAATCGATGACCCACAGTCTGTCGCACTCATCCACAAACACTCGGAAAACTGAGATCATTGAGCTGTTTGAAGGTAGTTCCTTTGCATCGTCAGGTACAAAGTTGTCCTTGAAAGATGGGTATGGTTTTAAAGCCTGGTCTTGTGGCCCATCCAGGTCTACGTAGTTCAATGTAGAAGCTACACCAGCCTTCCATCTAGGCACGGTAACAAATACTTTGTTCTTCCAACGTGCTAATCCCAGAGGCAGATTGTTCTCAGGAATAAACCTCTTTTCATTGATAGCGTTTGCTCTGCTTTCTGGAGTCTCCCAAGCAAAGTCCATCAGTTTCCATGCGAACCGAAGCTGTGGTGTGGCGGCATGACACACCGTCATTACCGCAAGGGCCACGACGAAGCCGATTGCCCTCATGTTTAATCTGGAAAATAACACATCGTTTAAAATATTTCCACTAACTCAAGATACTATATACAATATACAAAGTATTAACAATTCCGGTTAGTTACATAGACAATTATAGCAAATGTGATTTATCACTTCAACTCTCGCAAGAAATCGGTAATTATAGTTATACGGTTTGATTGAAGTATAAACGATTAACTGCCTACAAAGTTTAATACCTTTTTTATTCCGTAAGGTTGAAATACAATGACAAAACTTCCTTTTAGATTTCGTAAATGAACCAAATAAGTAAACAATTCGGTAAATTAGATAATTAAAATATCGTATAGTGAGATTTTCGTAATTAAATCTCGCGTCTGGTATTTTTGAATGGTGACAATTGTACTCATCGCAGTGAGATGTTGCAACGTGGTAATGACAGTATTGTGAAGCGGAGCATCTCTCAAACCCTATCATAACAGTTGGCTCACGTTTTTGCAGATGGCTTGATCTTATTATTGAGAAACGACAAGTTTGCTGTATTCTTCCTTATCGAACAGATCGAGCTTGTTATGTATTCGGATAGCATGGGAACTGTGACAAGAGTTGCGTAAAACTAAATAAAAGGAACATCACGGTGTTCATAAATGTGATACAAAGTTGTGGCGGTGGTTTTGTCGAGTGTCATGTTTCTCACATGCACATATTATAACCGGTACATAAATACATTAATTTACTTCCGATATATGTAAGTCTTAATTAAACAGGAACTAGGTATAAGGTGAGTGTGTGTTAATCGTGAATGTGCCAAGTCACTAGTTTTTGCGACTTCTGTTCAAGGTTTGCAAGCTTTATGATTATTGATCATAAGAAAACTCGTTAATAGAATCATCAAATATAAACAAACTTATTTATGATCGTTCGTAATGATGTCTAGTGCAATTACTAACAGTGTGGTAATAAATGTATGCAGTCACTTAGTACCTATTTGCTTGGTTTACTTAATTCTGCGTAATGGGTCCATTGTTATGAGAAACTTCCTGCATATTCTTAATTTAAATAACTGTTCTCTTAAGTTTATGTAGCTGTTAACTATGATATTTACTTATCGTCGTACAAACCGTTCTTTTATCTCTGAAAACGGTTATTGTGGGAATCCTACATCCTATGAGATTTCATTTACTTGATATTACAATTTTATTAAAAAAAAAGATATTGTTTGAGATGGCATGTACAATTTAGATTTTTTTTTTTCGTTACGTATCTCAGAAAATAACTGTTATTGTTTTTTGAGAGTATAGCAGTAATAAAAGAAATAAATTATGGTTTTTTTTTTGTAAAATCCTACTATTTATTATTATAAATGCGAAAGTTTGTATGTTTGTTACTCCTTCACGACTGAAAGGATCGGGATGAAATTTTAACCTGTTTAAAATTTCATATTTCGTTAATTTTATTCTGGAATAACACATATTATGCTACTTTTTATCCCACGGTTACTCGGGCAGAGCCGCTGGCAGAAGCTACTAGAATACAAACAAACTAATAAATTGTCAGATTATTTATTACACCCATTGACTTCCGAAAGTTCTATTTATAAAAATGTAGAGTCAATACTGATTCCAAATGGAAAAGGGGAAATACCTACTGCTATGGGTTTTCCTCATAGTATTTCGGGTTTCCTACCCACTTATTATTAAGTTCGCCGAAAGCCAGACAAACAGTAAGTTGTTTAAACCACAAATATTAATCTGCCGTCATTGTTTACTAAGTAGCACATTATGTACATAAAAAAGTAACTACTTAGCTGCATGGTTTAACAGGAAATATCAAAAAATACAAGTAGTTAGGTGCAGTATATTTATTAGGTACTTATAACTACGTCACAATAGGTGCGGACAGTGGACACAGTGACAGTGATGACTCAGGCGTGTTTATAACTGTGCCTATTTTATAGAAAAACTATTTTTTTTTCCGCAAAGGAGATGGCTAAATGACTGACCCAGGCATAATAACAAGAATACGAATTTCACGCTAACCCGTATCATTTAAATATTCACTTATGAATTATTATGTGTTTAACTAATTCTTATAACTTGGTGAACAAAAATTAACAAAAATAAGTTTCATAATTGATTTTTTTCTGTTGTGGTTTGACATGACAAAACGGAAGTAAGTACTGCAAGCTATTATTAGGACATTAGTTTCCCCGAAAATCAAATCGAAATAATTAAACGAACATCAATTTTTAATAACGGTAATATAATGACTTTTTTCTGAAACCAAATAATTGTAAATGTTTTGATCGACACAAAATATATATTTTGTATAAGATTGCACAATCTTACTATATATTTTGTGTCTGTCCTTGGTTACTTTGTTGTCATTATCTAGTATAAGCAGAACTGTTTACCTATCTACCTCATATATAAATAACTTTCGGCTTAGGTACCTCAAAACGCCTTGGAAAAGTTCAGAGCAATGTTATATTTTGAAGTTTTTGTAACG
Source organism: Spodoptera frugiperda (assembly GCF_023101765.2). Taxonomy (NCBI): domain Eukaryota; kingdom Metazoa; phylum Arthropoda; class Insecta; order Lepidoptera; family Noctuidae; genus Spodoptera; species Spodoptera frugiperda. The sequence continues at coordinate 81,221 of NC_064231.1, read as the reverse complement.
TTGTTTGACGTAGGAGCGCTACTTTATTTTCAGGATTGCGCAGATATGCCAAGTTTCTGGACCTTCTTAACTACAAAATATCAATCTTTAATTATGCGGCTTTATTTATTGCTAGGTACCATATTTATTCAATATTTATTTGTACGGGTTACGACGTCCATACTTTGGTTTAGCCATGTCCTTTAAACCTTAATAGTAAATTATTTAGTTTCTATTTTCTTTGGAATTTTGGAGCGAAACATTTAAGTTTTTCTTAATCATTATCTTAGATTAGTGCTCTTATAAGTACTCTTTATTTTCTTGATTTAATTGGGAACTTTTATACATAATATGTATAATGTCAGTTCCATTCTCTGACACCCTTATTAAAGAGACTGCACGCCGAACTTTTACGATCCATAGTTTCTGTTAGTCTATTTGATAAACAAAATAGTCAGAAAGACGTCAATACTTATTTTATCAATAAACACATTGAAAAGTGACATAAACCTACTTTTAATAAATCTAGGTAGGTTGTGAAAAGTAGTATTCTCAGACTAACTGACTGACTAATTCAAACATAACTTATTTAAATAATATTTGTCTTTATAGTTATTTTTGTTGTATTTCACGCCAATTTGTGCCAGTTGTATGATTCGTACCGGTTAATGGATGGCGATGGTAGGTAGTTCAATTTATTATGATGTTTAAGACTTTCATGCTGCAAATAATATAAGCATACAGCTCTTTAACAACTTGAGACTTTGTGATAGAAAATATAGGACAACTTTATTTCATTCAAATCCATATATGTACCCAGATAAATTCTTAAACTAATAGAAGCTAACAGTTATACTAGAGATTGTAATAAATATATCTGTTAGACTATTCGTTTTAAGAGTTATTCGCTCGTTTTATTTCGTATAAGAGAGTTATTCGTTTTAAATTCATAAACAACAAGTGAAAAGTTTTGATGAACCTAACAGGAATTTTACCACGCACATATATCATCATAACTGTAGGCACTCTTTCATATACTTGCATAAAATATTGGTTATACAAAAACGTTTCCTTTCCTTGTATGACATTGCATTTCAGTGTCATTGTGTCGCGTACTGCAAAACTTAAACAGGATGGTAAATTCCTAGGTATTTTCGTTTTTGGACATTACAATATGTACTTTCCAAAATATGAATATTTCTTAAACCAAAACTATCTATTAATCCAAAAGATTAATCTTATTGTTTGGAAAAAATATTATACAAACTATGACTTTATTATTAGGCCGACTTTCTAAAGTTGAAAAAAATTGCGTCAAATTTTCGTGAAAAACATGTTAAAACTGTGAGAATTTGCAAAAGTCAAAAGAAGCAAATAATTCCTACTGAGTAAAATCAATGAATGAAACTGGAGCATGCACTGAATTGATTGTAAAATGTTGATAAACTTACGTTTAGCTTGAAGTGGTAGAGTAAAGCCGAAGGTAGTGCGTAGTGGGGGTCAATCAGCCCGCGACCGGTTCAACGGGACCGCGCAGACAGACTAAACAGTTCGAGGTCTCGCAAGCCTTTATATATACATAACAACTTCTCGATACAAAGCCTTCTTTCCATACTCATACTATTGTACAGTTCATTTAGGTACAAGCTCCGAAATAGCTCTTAGATGCCATAAAACAGTTTAGTTACTTTAAATTGAATAAAATGTCCAAACCAAAAACAAAAGATAGTGTGCGTAAAAAACTAGCAATAACTAATCGTGTTTACGCTTAACCGATTGCTATACAGCACCTATTACTATGTCATGTTTAAACACTCGACGATTGCGCGATCGCAACGTTGTGAATTCGACTCGGATAGGTAATTCAAGGCCCATCCCCGTGACCACTACATCCGTTGACCATTCAAACAGACCAATTACATTTTTATCCACGACCGACGAGCCTGCGCTAATTTGCGAAAAAAAAAACTAAAATGTCACACTGAATTGAATATTAGTACCTGATGAGTATTGTTCGTGATGATGCGTGATACCTGCCAGGCCTGGCAGCCTAATGATACCGATTATGGATCTCTCACAATAATAACAATAAAAAAAATATATTATGTAAAGGCAAACTTCATGTTATGCGTAAATAATTGTTATCTACTTACCTTTATGAATATCCGCAGTTGGCTTTAACTGCCTACTACTGTTTCAGTGTTTTGTGAAATTAAAAAGTCCTTTCGAGTTGATGAGCCATTTAACTAACTCCATTCCTAGAAGAACTTACTACAAACCGTTCCATCGAAAATTGCGTTAAATTACGTGCATACTTAGTATCACGTCTTACATGAAATTAAATAGAGCACAGTTATAGATCATGTAACATTCAGCACTAAAGTTTATTCCTATACAACACCTTATATAAAGTAAACCCTAATTTTAGAATCGCGGTGAAATATCTCAACCATAGCTCGTAGTGCGTAGCGCGTAGCAGCGTTGTCCCGCTATTTCGAAGGCATAGCGTGGTCTTAACTGGCGTCGATTCGGCCGCACACAAGCAGTTCACAAACTTTAAACCTTAGTTAGAATGTACGGCTTAGGATTTATGCTATTCGTCATATCGCCCTGAACTTAAAAATATGTTCAATGACTATTACTTTCCTGTAATAAAACAGTTTTTAATTTTCATAAACGTGTACAGTTTGTAAATTATGGTCGACTCACAAGTTGAGTGACCACGGTTTACACACTTATGAGATTGATACCAGGAAAATGCTGCTACGCGCTACGAGCTACAGCGTATTATTTTGTAGCAACTTAAGTAAGAAATTAGGACTTGCTGACTTACAGCTGCGTATGTAAGGGTAGAAACAAATTGTGTGGCATATATTATAATAGTTTTTCTAGTTGCTATCTCGATTATACTTTTCTGCTGTGAATGAGAATCAATAGATAAAAAATTAAGTTTGACTAACGCCGAGAATTGATTTTCAGTATTTTTATGATTTGTACTAACCAGTTTTGTCAATGATGAAATGAATAAATTAATGATATCCACCATGTTACAGATTCCGGAGCTACCTAGCGGGTTACCGGGGCTTTGTCTTGAAAAGCAGGAGTAGGAACGGTGTGGTTTTTAGTCAGTAATAGTCTGAAACTCCCTCTCGCTTCGCCCAAAGCGGAAGAAGCCATAGGATGACCTTCCCCCCTCAAAAAAATACATGTTACAGATAACAATAATATTGTCATACCCTAACGCACCCTTCCTAACTCCATTATATTTCTGAGAATTTAGTAGTTGCACTAACAATCATACACGCACCAAGATACAATCGATTAATCAGGAAGTAAGCTTAGAGTACATGACGTTACTTGAATACTGTTTGGTTTATTTTTTCAGCATCGGCGCGTGCATGTCGTGGTGATAGGAGTGACCGAGCAACAAGGTTGGGTTAACTTAACAAGTGAGGTTGACTGCCCACGTTCGTTGCCATAGTACTTGTAATAGATACTTTATTAAAGTCATCTATCAGATCAATAGTCATCTCTATCTATCTATCTATCAATTGATTGTTAAACAGAATAATTAATTTATTATAATAATTTATTTCAATTTAATTGACTGTTAAACAAAACTGTCTTCATTCATATATAGGAAGTACCTATTATTAATTATGTAAATGTATTATATTATCCTTTCCTCTCCTGTTTCATGTTAAAATAGACGGATATAACTACGATACCAGATAGTTTTATTGCGATAATATTAATATAGGCAGACATTCCATTCAATAAAGACATTCATCCATTGATTAACAGATGACACTTTCAACTCGGATGAGTCTTTAAAACCGCATTCTGTGCAGCTGTGTACCTCCGACTGATAATTATTTTTTTATGTTATAAACCAGTAAACGACCAGACGTATCACCTGATGGTAAGCCATCGCTGTCGCCCATAGACACCAGTGGCGTTACAAGTGCAAAGATGACGATGCTGCTGAGGCTCTAAAGATATTCTCAAAATAATTTTTGAGTTGCGATCAAATTCGTAGGTACAACCACAAGTAATACATATCTATCTTCACTCTTCTATGTCAGTCAACAATAAGTGATTGCAAATCGAAGTCAGAGTTCAAACGCTATTACATACAATTTGCTTCACCATTGTTACGGTTACATTACATCTTACAAGACTCCTTTATATAAAATCGTCTAACTGCGAGGACTTTTTAAAAGCAAGTCGTGATCATCAACCGCCGTCCCTGACTGATGCGGTGCTCAGCATAATTAAATCTCACTCACTTTGTCCAAAGCGAGCGCATTTTACGTCACCTCCTGCCGTAATTATGAGAGCAATTACACTTGTGCGCCGTAACTAAGTATTGACTGAAAAGGAGTGAATAAAATTTTCCCACAAACTTTTGCTACCTAATACATAGTAGATGTGTTTTAATGTTAATGAAGTTAGAGTTCTTAATTATATTTGTTAAGAATGTATACCTATCATGTTACTGAAACTGTGTTGGTATTACAATATACATACACGACACTGTATAATACTGTATAATTAAATAGAGCTAATAGTAACACAAACTTTATTCAGCACTTAGAAGTAGTTTAGTTCATCTTAATTAATAAGTGAAACTAGATATTTAATGTGTTTAATTCAATAGCTAAACATTACCTAACATTAAATTTGATTATCCACAAATCAATAAATGAATCTTAGAACAAACATAGCAAATTAATATATGTAGATACATACTAGGTATATATGTACTAGAATCAGATGTTTGTATTTATCTATTGCCAACAACCTACATATTTGCAATAGGCTGCTTATATCTTGTGAAATGATCCATCGAAATATGAGACGATGAGACTCTTGAGATGATTCTAAGAATTTATGACATTAATACCTGCCTTAGTTTAATGTTTCTTGACTGGTGCCACGGTACCTAGATCTAGAAATAGATTCCATTTTTTTATTCTCCATGACTATTAGGGTCAGGAAAAGACTCACCAGCCAAACCTGATTTTGATTTTAGGAAATACTGCACAGTTTTGATAGGTAGGTAAGGTTTTTTTGGGTAGGTACTGGAACGCGTTCTCGGTTGTCAATTGAAATTCAAATAACGTCGATGTCTACTAAATATTATCAGTTCCTACATACTCATTTTATTATGAGAATTTCACTGAGAAAGTTAGGAATTAAGACTCGTGCGAAGCAGCTACGAGCTGGTACAAATTTATAAACAAACTGAGAGTAGATGAGTAGTGTGTGAAACGATTATTATGAATATTTCATTCCGTGAGGAAATCACCACCTATGTCACCTTATTGCCTACTTTAATAAATATTTGGATATAGGTACTATATGTATAGTAAAATTTGATATATCATATAACTGGAAGGATGAATCATAATATGGTTTGTGCCATAGCTATAGGTACCTTCTTTGGAAATCCCAACGAGTATAAATACGTAGTTACGTGATTAATGAATTAACCACCAGGTGTCAGGCGCCATTCGTAGGTAATGTCACACCTTTTAATCTGAAAAGGGATAGACAGAGTGGCACTTAATACCCCCTTCCTACTAATGATGCCATGTCATGTAATAGCGGTATGATTTTTGAGAATGACAGAAAATTAATAATGTATTGAAAATAATACCTTAAGTAATTTACCTAAAGAAACAATTTCAGTTGCAGATACCTAATAATGCATATTACCTATACCCACTCCTCACTCATCTTTGTATACCTCTTTTACTGAGAATTTTCGGTTGCCGCATTTGTAACCACTTGATCGTCTACGGGAATTATGACGTCAAATGCAACCAGAAAAAAACATTGGCGGTAAAGTATTGTATTTAAATATTGTTTGTATGACGTCCATAAGATACAATCAACGTCTTAAGATCAATCTGATGGAGATTAAGGTAGAGTTATATTCAAATCACCGAATGTTGCAGACAAGTTGAAATGTTTGGAGTGCCTATTATATTATTATTTACCTATTGATTTCATCGCAAGCTTTTGAGAGTATTTAGTAATATTTTTGATAGTGTATCTAAGCATTTGTCTGAAGTGTAAAAAAATCGTAGCCCCCTCTTAGCTCTTTGTCAGCCTGTGATGATTGATGGATGCCACTAGAAAGTGTTTATAAACTCGCGCAAATAATTATATTCACCTTACTACGTTAACGATGTATGATAGTAGTTGTAAATATCTGATATGTGCGGACAATAAACTGTGAGTCAGGAACGTCTTCGCATATTTCTCTTCGGTAGCGCGTAAGGCGCATTCTGCTTATCGAAGCGTTGGTAAAAGTGGGCGCCCATGCGAAACTGACTGATCTCCTCAACTAAACACGTATTCCACATAAATACATTGAAATAATTACCAATAATTGCCGCTTGAAACTATCATTATAAAGCATCCGTACCATGCTTTTCTTCAAGAGGATGGCAGATTTTTTTATGATGGGAGTTTAAGCTAGAAAAACAATAGAACTTTTTACAACAATTTTACTGGCTAACCGATAAATAATTACAACTACTATACAAATAAGACGAGATAACAATTGACCTAAACAAAGTTAAAAAAATATAAAAACAGAAAATATTTACTTACAATCTTACAATAGAATAATAAAGAATATTTGGCACATTGGCTTTTATAACCAATCGAAAAACTTAATCTACGGATTTTCTTGGAGTAAACATTAATCAACAAGAAATGTACTATTGTAAAAAATAGTATCATAATCAGATTGGAAGTTTTGAATGCAAAACGATAACAACAACATGTCGGTCGAAAACAAACTAAAGATCGTACGTAACAGCTCCCAATAATTGAGTACAACTACCGTCTCTCTACTGGAATCAAATCCTAACAAAATTAATGATAAGGAAATCTACAAATGCAATAATTAGAGAGCTTACTTCCAGAAAATTGGGAGTTTAAGATACAACAGCAGTCTTTGATTATTGTTAGGGAATATTTTTAAAGATCAACAGTTTCCCGTTCTTCTACAATATGCTCTGTAGTCACTGGGTTCATCATCATCTGGCTCGTAGTCACGGTGTTTGTATGGGGGAGACTGGAATTCTGTTGGTCTGGACTGATGCCTGTATTCCATTGAGTGCGATGGACGACGACGCTCGGGCCACCGCCGCCTGTTCCGATCCTGCTGGTAACTTGCACGAGATGGTCTTCGTGACCTGTAACGAGTTCTGCAACAAGCAAAGGTTTACAGTTTACACTAAGGCGATGAAGAGTTAAAAGATATGACGTCATGTTTTTAAAATATGTTGTGTTCTTGATAAGTTTCTTTTAACCTTTCCTAACTGTGTTAGAGTCTACCCTGAATCAATTTTTTACATGAACATATTTTTCTCGAAAAAAATATTGAGCAAGTACAATCTTAGGTGACGAAATTCGTTGTTCAACTTCCCAAAACGTAAAACCAAGGAATGAAAAACTTGAATGTTATAATAATTAGTCAAGACTAATTATTTGAAGAGAATGAGATATATTTCTAAACTTAGATTAGTTTAGTAGTTTAACATAACATAATAAAATTCGATACCGCAAATTAGCCAGAAGATTTTGTTCGTAAATTCCAAATATTTACAGTATTTACAAAAAGTCCATGAACTTCATTTAAAGGCTTGGCGTGCATTGCCGACTCACATAATTGCACGCAGGCCACAAGTTTGCATAATTGTGTAAAACATGATTTAATCTTTATGCGTGTTTAATTTATGTAGCACTTACAATGTGTCCCAGCGTAATTTATAGCATTCATTTAACATACAAGCTAGACTTCCTCAAAAAATAGAGTGAAAACAATGTTCATATCGAGTAAATAACTAAGGGATCTATGACAGCCACATGACAGCTTTCGTTTTTAAACTTAGAAGTCTAATAAAATTAACTTGTAATATAAAAAATAAATTGAACCAGAAATATATGCCGAAATACGATCAGTAGGTAAATAGTAATACTAATGTGTGTTTGAGAAATATTTTAGAAAATCTATTTACCCGTATGGTCTCTTCTTGTACTGAGTAGGTTTCTTCATTTCGGGTCGACGCATGAAGTCTTCCTCTTCTATATTCTCAGGATCCTCGTGCACTGGCTTCGTATGATGAAACACTGGCCTCACGTAGGGTATATGCACTGGGTAAGGTTTCTCAACTGGTACTGCCACCTGGTCACACAGAACAACTTCATATTAGACACAAAGACTAACATATTAGACGCAATGAAGTCACATGCACCCTAGTTCAAGGTGCTAAACATTTCAGTTTGTTACTACACCTATGTATAATGATATGTAATTATCATGCTGCACTCCACAATTACGAAGGAAATAATTAGCAGTATTATAATATTCATGCAATAAGCTGAATGTGGGAAAATTGTATTCAGTTACCGTGTAAGGAAATAATTTTTCATTCAGATTTACGTGAAAGATATTAGATGAATAGATAAAACATGCAAAGTTAACAAAAGTAAATAATTAATTTTATTTCGGTCTAATAAATATTGCACTTCCACGATTCAAGTCCACGTAGGCAAATTGCTATGTAAATGCTGAGTAAATGTTGTCGACCGCGAGATCGTTGCATTGCGTAAACTATGGCGCTTCGCAGTCTCATTGACACGCACAATGGGATACGTGCGCATCTCTGCAGAACATCGAGATACGAGGACACTAACCTCTTTCTCGACAGGCACAGGGACTAGCTTCTCTACCGGGTAGGGAACCTTTTTGTAGACGGGGTAGGGCACCGGCTTCTCAATAGGCACGGTGATCTCCCGCACCACGGGCACCGCGACCGGCCTAGACACCGGCACCCGCACTGGGAACGGACGCGGCACCGGAACGATTACCGGGTGCGGGACTTCTATCTGCAAGTTCATGTTTGCTCTGCACTCACCACTAGTTACTTATCCGTACTACTATTTATTGTAACTTAGTGTCTAGTGTGATACCACGCCGCTTTTCTTTTTTTTTTCAGCCAACAATCCGTAGTTTTACGATATAAGTAATTTCCTCGACAGTAAGCAATAACTTTTTTTATTATGAAATTACAATTATAACGTGTACACACTGAGAGCTACTCAGAGTAGATTTATTACCTATATCTTGAAAATATTTGATGCCTAATAGAAAGCTACAACACACGCAAACACTCGAATCAGTAGTAATAAAAAAACTACTTTGAAAATCGGTTTTATATTTACTAATGATATACATCAATACATCTAAAATAACATGGTAATATTGTTTCGTAAAAGGCGCGATCAATATTTTATTTATCACGAACGCTAACACTTTCTTCTGTCCTTCTTACAATGCATACAAACTATCCGCTGCTCTACTTGCACCGAAATCAAAGGAATGGTAAAAAGTGAAATTGTGAGTAGTACGCATAATGCATGCCATGCAACAGTTACAGTAAATAAAGTACTACGAGTATGTTATGGTGAATGAACCACATGCTAAGGTGAAGACAGTAATCGTGTTAGGGTTACATAAGTCAGAAACGGCGTAGGTAAGCTCTACGAATGCTACGAGGCTACGCCAAATACCTATTTATATATTTTAGGTAATATTTAGGTTTACACCTTTGTGCCTTCATTATGAAGATAGTTTTTTGTAGTATGTACGTGCGAAACCCTTAGATCTCGTACGATGCGTGCTTGCTCGCCGTTTTAATTATTATCAAGTTCAGCGCAGCGTGTAACAAGTAGAAGTTGTTGACTTTCTTGTTAACTTGTGAGTACTGACATGATAGAATCTCGACTTCGGACTAGCAATATATTGTGCCAATCTTGCATCAAAAAGATAAATTTTATTTAATCATATTTTAATCTTAAATGATGTGACTTAGTACTTATTTAGTTTGGGTAAAGAAAATAAGGAAAAATATCTTGATAACTTTCGTTTTCTATTGATTTAATGTATACTAAGTTATCTTTGCTATCATCACAGAAAGGGCTATCTTTACTGAACAGATAGCTGACCAGTTATTGCTTTCACTTACAATAGCTAATGTAGCGTGACTCCAGGAGGTCGTCGAGCTCATTATTGCCGCCCAACTACTCGTTAAACCATCGATCAGGGCGCACTTACACAATTTCCATATTTCGATTTCTTTTACATAACTTTCCAAACGTATTAAAATTATTTTTAAATTAAAACCAGCTCAACCCTGTTTCTTTCATTCGTATGGCTTATAATCCCGGTCGAGTATAGTATTACATGATTTCTCCTGGGCGCACGAGCGCGCATCATTTTACTGGCCAAGATCGAGGAAATTAGTGCGCGACGTGAGCTCTGCGTCTGCTTTTCCGATCCGCATTCCATCATATCATAGGCTTTTTGCTCAATTATACACATAAATAGACATTGTTAACAAGTGACCACTTACATTAAAAATACAAGAATTATTTTTAATCACTTACCGGGTACGGCTTCGGAATCGGCACATGCATAGGTTTCGTTTCAGACCCGTAACTTTCGTAATCTCGTACAGATGTATCTTTAAACTTAGTCTTCAAATATGACTGTCTCCACTTCTCGACGAGGTTTTTGAATTCATTGTCATTATCATAAACGTTATTGCTTGGCTTGAATGTCGGTAAATACGTAGGGTGCGATGTGTCGTGTGTTCTGAGACCTAGTAAGTCTTCTTCAGATTTGAATCTAGTGTCTAATAAATCTTTGGTCCACTCATTTATTGGCTTATGTGTTTTACGAGGTCTGTTTATGTGAGTATACGGCCAATCGGGTAGTTTGCTGTCTAATTGTTTCGGATAATTTGGTTTTTGCGGTCTTTTAGGAATGTTAACAACATCGGTACCAATTTCACTGTAATGAGGTTTCTTGGCATAATCTTTGAAGGATGGGTAAACATTACCCCAATAAGAAGTAGTTGTTGGGTTACTACTAAAAGAGTTCTTGAATCGATTCAAATAGTCGCTTGACTTAGTTTTTTCCTTAAATGGCACGCTGTTGTAATCATCATCGTCATTAAATTCAGGCATTTTCTTGAAATTTAAAAATTCTGAATCTGGATATTGATAATTTGTTAAATCAACATTGCTACTCGCTGATACTATTTCATCAGGATTGAAGGGTTTTTTTGGTTCACTGACATCGTATTTGAAGTTCATATTACTAAAATTCGTGGAATATCCGTAGCTCTTTACAGAAGAGTCTTTCCAGTTTGTAAAATCGTTACTGTAGTTCCCTGATGACCATGGCTTACTCTTGATTTTCTTTTTTAGTTCCATTGGTTTGTTATTAGCCGCATTACTTTTGGGTCGTGTATTAACGTGATTGTAAGTTAAATCTTGTTCGAAGTAATTATTGGATTTAGTTACAGATTTGTCACTAGATTCTTCGTTATTTTTCATATTGTAATGTTCCACTAATTTTGGTGAAGAGTCCATGAACTGATTGTTATTTTTGTTATTATTCGTATTACTATTGAAATTATGAGTAAACGTATTTTCTATTTGAGTGTTTTTCATTGAATTTTGTTCGTTCGATGGTTGGTTGATATCTGATAAAAACTTACTAGTATCCAATTCAGTGGGATAGTATGGTTTTATTTTTGTAAAATCCACTACTTTAGGGAACTTTAATACAGAAGACATTTTAACTGTGTCTTCATTTTCTTGCGGTTCATAACTATGGACATAATTATTGGTACTTTGGTAACTCCCACTAGATTCACTAAATGCGGGTTTATTTTCATGGGTTTGCTCTGGTTCGGGAAAATGCAGATATTTGTTGTCAGACAAGTTAGAGTAACCATTACTATAAATATTAAATTCAGTGTTATTCATTCTGTGCCTTTGCCGAGAATTTATTTTAGTACCATACACTGGTGAATCTGTTTCTTCTGCGTTGTGGTTGCGACCACCATTGTCCTCAGAATCATTATTACTATTTTGTTCTGCAGTTGTACCAAAATTAGGATTGTTGTAGAAGTTCATTGAATTTGAGGAATATTGTAACATACCACTAGGTTGGCCCATGTTGACCTCGTTCACACCGAAGGAGTGACCTTCAAACGCCTGAGTGCCATAATTTCCACCAAATCCTGTCGTATCCATGGAACTTGGGAATGCAGGTGCATATAATCTTGTAGTAGATTCTTGATTTACCCCGCTCAGGAAGGTGGCGTAGTCCGGTGAGGTTGGCACGAAGCCATCGTAGGAAACAACGTCGTTAACTCCGAAAGTTGAATATGCAACAACATTCGGCTGTATGGTAGTATCCTCTTGATCCTTGGGTCGTTTATTCTTCCTAGATTTCTTCGCGCAGACAACATTACTAACAACTAATAATGTTAATAACGCAAAGTAAAGTTTCTTGTTGAACATATTGAATTAATCACTGTTTCAGGTAACAACGTACTACGCACTATTTACATTGTACGAGAACGTGAGCCACGAAAGGTGTTCGATAGTCGACTGAACGAGGGCACGTTACGGCACGATCATGAAGCCGCGCACTCATCGGGGTGCTCCGCCGCTGACCGCCACCGCCCGCCATTGGACGTGTCTCCCGTGTCCTAAGAAAACGAAAGCGTTTTACGCTTCAACAACTCTACGAATTTCCCCAACTAATTATTCGTTAATAATACAGTCGCTGCATTCAATAATAGCTGATGATATTAATGCAACGCAGGTAATTGGCTTCTCGTGTCATTTGAAAACTCGTCTTCCGTCATAGAAGGTAACATAATTTTTTTAAAGCTACTTGCACATAAACACTAGTAGAGTACAGTAATCAGGATCATTAAGAAAATTTATAACCCTCTTGACAACTACAACTACTTATTTAATAGTAAACTCGTCAATTTTAAATATTAGGTCATTAAAATTAAAATACCTAACTACATACTAGGTATGTAGTTATCTAGATAACTAGCCGATATCAACAGCGCATCGTGGAACAGGTGTAGGTAATGTCAATGTACAATAAAGTACCCATTAAGTAGAGATCTAACAATATTGATATTCTCAAAGCGTCAGTGAAGCCTTCGATTTCTATGGAATTAGTTCGTAGAAATCAGAATGTTAAATTTTCTACACAAGTTTTAGAAACGTTCACAAAATATTCGTAACTAGGTAAGTACTTAGACAGACTCTCCTTAAATATTTTAAGTCAATAGGTAATATTTGAGGTGCATACACAGAATATTTCGTAATAAATAGGTTCTTCGTAATGAAAACTGCCTGTTTAAAGAGAGTACCTGCCAGGTAGGTATCAGCTAATTCAACTGAATTATCTTAGCAGACATCAACCTATATATTTGCTAATTATTAGATACCTAATTGCAACTTAACAACCACATAAGGACTAATGTCTAGACGGTTTTATTGCCAATTTGTAACGACAAAGTAATATTTATTGCCGAGAATGAGTTTACCAAATATCAATGTTCTCTTATATACACGCACACAGTACGAAGAAAGGCTACTTGGATAAAACTTATTAAATAAAATAAAGTAATTAGTAGATACGTATTAAATCTATTTTCTCTTTTCTAACTACTTAATAAAATAAGTAACGCGCTGTACGTGAATGTGATCCCCTCTTTATAACGTTTAATCACTACATAATGACGTAAATTATGTAAAGTTTTGTTCGCTAACACTATTAACTAATGTCAAAAAGTATTGCACGCTACCGACTTATCGGGAAACATAGTTAAGTACTAGCTTTTCCTGCGATTTCACTCGCAAGAATTTTCTTTACTATAACTTATTGCTATTAACAAAATGTAAACTATATAGCTCGCACTGTCAAACATTTATCAGGTCTCATTTAGAGCCAAGTTTAAACCTTAAATGTTGAGCCCTATTTTAACACATTAGTTGTAGTTTGTAGCGCGTAGCTTGTCGAGCTTATTTTGTAGTTAGCGCGTAGTTCGTAGTACGCAGCTTGTAACGCGTAGTTCGTAGTGTGCAGCTTGTAGCGCGTAGTTCGTAGTGTGCAGCTTGTAGCGCGTAGTTCGTAGTGCGCAGCTTGTAGCGAGTAGTTCGTAGTGTGCAGCTTGTAGCCTGTACGACGTAGAGCGTATTTCGTAGCGCATACTACGTAGTGTATAGTTCTTTCTTTGTTTTAGTTTATATTTAACATTAAAATAGGTATGTATTTAAATAGTATTAAAGGCTGACTACTAACTGCCTCATGGTCGTATGATAAACACCTTCTCCGTTCTACGAGCAGGGTAGTTTTCCCATATGACATGTTGTATAAGCCGTTTGATTTGATTATCATGCAAGTAATATGTGTTCGTTGTAAATTGATTAACAATCCTTTGAGAAACTAGGGGTGATAGCGGTAAAACGCTGCTACGTCGTCGAGCTTAGGCTGTAGGATTTCACCTTAATTTCGAGTACTATTAAAGCTTATGGCTTATGTAAGATTAAAAACTTGGCCATAAACAGTGATTAAAAACTTGGCCATAAACAGTGTTATTTTTATCTTCGTTTTTTTAAACAAACTTCTTGTACTTATGAGGTGAGCTGCGTTTTTCAGAGGAACTTAAGGAACTACTTCTGTCCCTCTGGTAAGTACCAAGTTCAAAGGGTCTATCGAAATAAAAACAATAAATATTCTAAAACATTTTTATTTGACTATGCAAATAATTTTCATACAGGTTCCATGTCATACTATCAATACAAAGAGACTTAACACTACTTTCGTCAATAATGTCGCACTTAAGATGGCCACGATGCAGCTTCCGAAGCCAACTGGCCTTCATATCATGAAGGAGCCATTTTGTACTAAGTTACAATAACTTAACAATAATCTTAACAGAAAATGAAAACATTTCGACAAAGGAAATCATAGCAAGTGAAAGAATAACAAGTGGAATGATAGTCAACTACAAGAACATTTTTTTTTTTTTGTAATTTTGGTATCTTTGTGAGAATCGTCATCCTATTACAATCTAACTTAATAACGATAAATAATTAATACTCTGAAAGTAAATAACAAGTTATATAATTAGGCACACTAGAGAACATAATGCGTTACATAATATTAGGCTAAATGAAAAAGAACTATTAGGGACAGTTGCAAATAAGGGGCGAACAATTAGTAAGAGATTCATCAAAAAGTATAAATAGCAAGCTTTAATCAAATATCTCTGCAGGTGGCGACTAAAACAATATTAGAGAAGTATTATAAATAATTCTATATTAGCAACGTTACAACGTTACCCGTTATTATTGATTAATATCTACGTGTAGTGAATATTTTCATGTGTCATTCATCAGGGTTACTACGAATATCGATTAAACTTTGAAAACCTGTAGTGAACCTCCAGGCATCACAAATATATAAAAATACTTTTCTATCACTTTCATGAACACTTCAAATTCTAATACACTGGTCAACTATTAATTGGAGTCATATTAAGGAAGGCCTATCGTGCAAGGATCTGTAGAAAATTAGATATTTTTTATAATATTATTACGTGCCCATAAAGCTATTTGTTAAATTCATTACAATTACTGATTAGGCTTGTATTGTAGATTAATATATTTCAACTTCAATATTATGCTTGGATATCTATTTAGGATCCACACTACTTCTCATATCTCTACTCTGACAATAAAATATGTTTATACTTTAATATTTCTAAACCATACATCTGTAAATTGCAAACATCTATCTACTCTCTAATAATAATTAATGTCATAAAATAGTTATTACAATTATTACTTTGACATTTATATTATCACTAAAACGTACAGCGAGAGATAAGTTAAGAGTACAACAAGAACAGTAAATGCTTACGAATGAACGCTACGAATTGTTAAGAATTGTGACGTCAAAAAGTTTAGAAAAATATTTGTATTCTCTTGTTTGAAGTCGACATTACCTCTTATCATTATTACTACAACACACGCAGTCGAATCCTCAGTCATATAGTTGTTCGATATTACGTATTACTGCAATTAAACATTTGCATGCATAAATAAACATAATCAATTACAATATTTATCATAGAATCAATTATCGAGGCTGTTACAAGTGTCTCCCCACCCATTATATAAACTACTAAATAATAACAAATAAATCGCTACCGTTTTAAATATTGTGACACTTTAAGTGACCTTTTTCATCGAAAAAAAGATTAAAGCATAGCTGTTCGTCTTATTTAATAAAGTATCCGATTATAATCAAACAAGCTTTGGCAATCAAAGCGTATCACTCACACCATCAGCAACACTCGCTCAATGCTTATAATTACAGTGCACTTCCATATCTTCAATCCCATGTTTATACAATAACCCTTCAAATCTCCTTGACCCCTGAATACAGTCCATTTGGACCCCAGTCGAGTTCCTCAACGTCCACCGACACCCTGAATTAGTGTGATACAGTGAGTAAGAGTTACCTACTACTACACAAAGATGGCGCTAATCACAGAAAACATTGGTGTGCGACTACTGATATCATAATTATGTTTTAATATTTCTCAGAATCTAATATCGAGACAAGTGAAATTTTGTAACAATTGATTAAAGTGGAATATGTATTTTAGCCAATAGATATTTTAGGGCTTCTATCCACTAGTTTTAACGATGATAGTAGAACATCTACGTACTATATTCTACAGGGTTTGGATCAAATATTAGTGCAAAATACCCCGATCTTATAGATCGGGTTGATGGTGTCCCATCACTACAACTATGTGGTTTGTGAAGGAGCGGATAAGAGTTAAATATTCATTTTTGAAGTTGGCAGGTGAAGTGCTACGGGGACTACTATACGATCCAAAGAACAATAGGACTGTCCTCGAAGGAGGTCGTACCAAGTTTATGAATCGTAAGATGCATGTTATTACGCATAACCTTGGCCGCTTACGCAAATTCGGTTGTACATAATTCAATTCGGTTGGAGTATTTCTGGACCTAGAATTTAGGTAAGTTACCAAGCTAGCATACCTTGAGTTTAGTAGACACTACTACGAGCCTGTTCGAGGAATTTTAGTCCAACATTTTTGTCTTTACTTTCGACGAGAGTTTTATAGATCGACACATCACGGTCGTGTAAAGACAAAAAAGTTGGGAAGGGTAAAGTTGCTCATTGCGTAGCTATTTGGCAATCCTATTCCTATTTAGATGTTTGTAAGGCTGGGTTAGTTCAGTGGGCAGAGGCCGCTGGCGCAGAGGGCGCTGCGTGTCGAAGCCGGGCTCGTATCTGCTGCAGCGTAGGGTTGGCACCAGTCTCTGGTTCCTCCGTACTTTGTTCTGCTTGCTCCAACCGACGAGCTCGCTCTGCTATCGCACGCTCAAGCTCTGTAACGTGAACAAAATACCAATTAGAAATAGAAATATTGATAACATTTATGTCTTAGACTAAATCACAGACTAGACTTCATAATAACGAGGGGGAATGGGACGCCGACTCCTCCTTCTGCGAAGCAGTTATGCTAGCTAAGGAGGAGGCGGAGTGCGTGAGGGAACGAATCTCTTCACGCTCCAGCCGCCGCAGAAGACACTCCGGGCGTCGGGGATCGCGCGACGATCTCCGGCCACCGTAAGTGTGGGTCTGCGGACGGCGAGCAAGGGTAGCTCGCCGCCCGACCAGAACCAGACCCGTGCGTACGGCGCGTCGCGTTGCGCGCGCGCCTCAAAGAGTCAGACCACCACAGATGGGGCCCAGTAGGGCTGATGCCTGATCCGGAGCTGCGGACAACGTAAGAGGTTACCGGGGCTCCGGCTCAAAGCAGGAGAAGGAACGGGGTGGTTTTTAGTCAGTAAGAGTCTGACACTCCCTCCCGCCTCACCCAAGGCGGGAGAAGTCATTGGATGATATTCCCCCCTCAAAAAAAAAAAAAAAGACTTCATAATAAACTAATATACGTTTCGGTCTAAATGCGAATTCCGAAAGATTTCAAAATCAAAAATAATTACATCAAAAAGAGTATTTTTAAATGATGAATGGTATTTTAAACTAACCAATAGACTCAACCTCACAAATTGTTAGCATAAAGGGCATTAAGGACACATAAGGATATCTCGATTAGGTAACGTGTCAGTGTTGATATTGTGCAAGGCGCAAGTGAAGGTGGACCGTTCGTTTCTAGTAGTTTCTACAAGGATAAGTAAAGGCTATCAGCAGTTAGCACCAGCTACTGTTCACAGGAAAATTGGAAGCATGGTAGGTACTTAACTTACAAATATTTCCTACACGAGATTCTTTCGTGAGATATATCGATAATGTAGTTAAAAATATGAAATTAATAGAATTGAATTGATAGAATACCCATTTTTAAGTACCAAAAAGAGCATTTAGGAAAATTTTGCAGTATGATGGCTTATCTCTGAAATCCAATTTCTAATGCACAAAACCAATGAAAATTATTAGCAAATACTATAAATGCAAAAGGGAAATAAAATGTGATTGAAACTGGATTATCGAATCAAATGTGAGACTGTGCAACAAAGACTGATCGAGTTCGCTAACAGTACTCTGCGGCTATTGCGCTATTTCACAAACGCTACAGCAATTTCCGACTTTACTATACATAAGTAAATCGTTTAATGACACATTTAATTAAATAAAACATAAACACTTAATGATGCTATAAGGAAACCGCAGAACTAGCGACTAGCGAGCTTTATCTATCGCAGTAATGTCTTCCAGTGCCTGACCAATCGGACAAACGGGAAATAGTCAGATGCAGTTTCACTTTCATCCAACCTTGGTCATCGACATCCGCAAACCAATTAGAGGAAATTTTCGCACAGGTACCTATGCACGAAACCTGCATTATGTGCATTACCTACATGCCGTATAGTATGTACTTGCATTGAATGTTTACAAGGAATGTGTCCACAATTATTGGCCTTCGGGGTGAACGGCCGCTGAGTGCACCTGCGGCTCATATCGAACTGCACCGAATAAAGAGGCCGCGTCCAAATATGCGAGCAAAAAACACCAAACGCCATACGAGTTTTGAGGAATTCCAGTTTAATCTTCATCGAATATTTTGAGAGTAAAAGTGAACCCGGTTTTAAATCCTATCTTGCCTTTTTGTTCTTACCACATGATCGGCGGTATAAACAGTGACTATTAATCTTAAAGGCAGGTAGTAAGATTTTATTAAATGACCAAGACACGTAACTTAAGCATACGGCACCGCGGCCGCCGGATGCGGTACGTGCTCGCCGATCAGTTTAATGATTCAGTTACCTAATGTTATATCAAATACGTGATAATGCTCTGATGTAATAGTAAAACTACGCCTTTGTGTCCTGACCGACTGACACCGATGTCTGCTTTATACTACAAGAATACAACCTTTAAAACGTAGCCTCCTTGTATGTTAATTTCTTTGCGGTCACTTCTCCGCGTATTTGTGGTGATTAATGCATATTACTATTGGATATTTTAGCAAACATTAGCAGGATGTAGCTGATAAGTATGATAATTATAAAGGTCCAGTAGCTTTTTACCATTGTTATTAACTAGGCTAATAACTAACTAAGTACATACTACAGTCGCGTGACTGGTTATTAAACAATATGGATTTTCAGTACTTATTCATTAATCAATATGTCTAATATCGGAATCATAATTCAATGACTGATTTTTATGATAACATAACCAACCTCATCGCAAACCAACGCATTATTCACGAAGGTCACTGGACTGGGTTTTTTTAAGAAGGGCATGACGTATCGAATTTCTTTAGTCGACAGCACATGTTCCGTTGGACATTAAAAGGAATTGCTTTTTGTGTAATAACATTTACCTGGTGTCTCCCTGTGTTCCTTCACTTGGTTCATTATTTGCTTCTCTTTGTGTTTCGACAGAGCCCTTTCTAGTTCACTTTTTTGGTTGAGGACATTTTTACCTCTGGAAAGTAAAAAAAAAACACATTATTAAACTATTACATAATGGCATTGTTAAGAGAATTATTTTTCTAGATACTGGCTAAGCTTAAAGGAATGATAGCCGTTGCCTACCTACCAAAAGTCAGTCGTAACGTAATGCTACACGATAAGATAGTGTAACGTATTAGATATCAGCTTAATCTTATCGCGGATGACAAAATCGTAGCACAATTCATTACCATATATGGTTATGTATTCAGCGAACGAAAATCATTGATGATACGCAAATATTACGTAGGCTTAGTGATAAAAACTGGTCGTTTTCAATAGTTGGGATTATCTCATATCTCTATTATGTACAACACAATGTTTGTAATAATATCTAATTTACGCTGAAATACGATAACGTTTAATTAACATTGTTTTCCTCATAATCACAAAAGAATGCGTAGGTAGGTAGATTGTCTGAAACTCAGCTACAAATGCCACGATTGTTGTCTTGATTTCTAAAACGCTGCTTACAAAAATATAATATCGTAATTTATAATCCTATACATAAATGTTGAAAATTAATGCAATTTTTATTGCATAGAAACGGTGTTGAAATATCCTTGAATGCAATTAATTTCAACAGAAATTCTAAAATTCCGTTGCAATTAACTAAAATAATGGATAGAGTAAAAAATGTTTGAATTGCTTCTGTTCATATGGAGACAGTTCCCTAGCGGCATTCCCACGCACAATACCTGCATGTGTGGACTATTTTGTACGTATGACGTCACAAGTTACTGCAATGTCTTGTTTGTTTTACTACACATCTGTGTCGAAAGACAACGGGTGTAATATTTCTGTTTACTCTTAATCCACAGGACATTCCTATCTTAACTGCAGTTATCATTTTAATATACTAAATCCTTTTTTGTACATAGGTTATCGTAGTATTCTATCTACGATAATGCAGATAACGTTTCGAAATAAATTTCAACACATATTCATTAGTTAAGAGTATGCGCAAAATGTAAACAGAAACACGTTTGCAATCGTAGAGTTATTTAGAGCATATTTTCGATTAATTTACTAACGATCCGAGAGATTTGCATTAAATTGCCAAGATTACGCCAGGAGATCGTCAGCGTGATTTAATCCCAACTAATTACTGCCGACGTCAGGACTCTTGCCTCTCAAGGAAAACTAATATCAAGAGAAGTTCCATAAACTGCAAATTCGAACCGTTAAATTATAAATTTAGTTCAAACAAAATACATTTTTTTTTCATATAATCCATGTGTATTTCCCCTCTAAACATAATATATAGATAAAAGAGTCTAGCTATCAAAAACACAATTTAATTTAGATTCGTATCTATTGGCTAATGTCATGTTTACTGCATTTTTGAAACGATATCGTTAAATAATTTCTTCATACGTATTGGTATTAAGCGAAACAAATTACATTTGATTGCAATCGCCAATCACAATTAAATTTTCACGTACTAGATTTTACCATATTTTGTTTTATTTATCAACATCGTATGTAAACGTTAATTAAATTTGTCGGTACATTATAGGTATTCATAGTTATAAAGGCATAGTATTCCCGTTAGTACGCTGGGAATTGCTTCCTTCCGTCAAACGGCATTGGCAGCCGTGCACGGAAATAACAGGACGAGTCTGCTCCGACAATCACATTGCCGGGGAAATGGACTGAATCAACAGGTCTCGACGACTGTGAAGCTATTCTGTTTTCAATATAATGATTTCAACATTTGTTGGTTTCACAAAGATGTAGGAGCGCACAATGCGATCGGCGCGGTTCGGGCAACAGATGTTCAATAATTATAGCGGGTGCATAACACTCGGGACAGGATGCGGTGCACCTGTGCGCTGGAGACGTACCAAACTTAGACTTAGCAAAAACTAAACTCGTTGCCAACTCGCGCACCATCCGTCTCATTATGATTGAAGCTAAGCGTTTGCCCTTTGCATTAAAAATGAGGGATGGAAGTTCCACAAAAAGTGTGATGTACCTGCTTACATTTTATTTATTGTATTATCACACCTGTACCTAGTGGAATGTCTTTTCTATTCACGATAGCTTATCATAGAACCGTAATCGCCGCACCTTGTCCAATGTTATTTCACGAATTAACATGCTTTCTATGGTCAATATAATAGCAAGATAAGATAAGTTTTAGTAAACAGATAAGTGTTTAACAAGAGTTTATAATTCAATTTTAAAGACTGAAACGATTTTTCTGGAAAAATTCTAAATTTTGTTTTTAAAACAATATGTAAGAAAGGAAATGGTAGTTCTAGCTGACATTTGCCACGGGCAGTAAAAGGCTTTCAAGTCAAGTCTCTTGTCCTCCCCACAAAGTGGTTTTGAGAGCGTACTCCATTATAAAAACGGACAAAGGCTAGATAAAAGCGGCTTGATAGAGTACACTGGACTTTTCAAAACTGGGCCAAACTTAGTCAAACCTTTTAAAATAAATCTCGGTTGGTTTAATAATAAAATGCCGATGGCTCACGTGTCAAAATTCTTCGAATTTCCAAATACATCTGAGTCAGTTCCGATGTAAACATTTTCGAGAAGTCATCAGACGTTTACGTAAATAAACGGATATAACAAATAGGATCGGCGGATTCATAACCGACGTGGCATGAAATTATTTTGGAACAATGCTAAACAAATACCTAGATAGAGCTTCTGATTTTCAAAATGAATAAAATTAAGTAATAATTAATCTGATAAGGAAAACCTTTGGCTTATCATGTACTTCCTCAAACGAGTTAGTAATTTGTAACTGATTAGGTATCTAATTACAGCTTCGATAGCAAATATTTAGTGTCGACGCAGCGTAAAAAACATTATTAACAATTATTATTATAAACAAATGCAATAGCAGTTAAATAAAGATTAAAATGGACTGTTTCACGTTGTTCAGCTTGTTTTTAGAAAAATAGCTTTGTAAATGTTTAAACTGAAAATTTTTAAGAGGTTACCCTATCTATATTAGGTTATTAGAACGCCAAAAATTCAAATACTTTCCGTTATAAATGTGGCATATTTATAAACGATAGGAACGTTATCAATAGAAATATCACTTACATCCTCTGATTAAAGAGAAGCTCCCTGTGTAAGTCCATACGCTGTGGGCTCTCCAAACAAGGGTTGGGCACGCGGCGCGGCGCGATGAGACCATCGCCTGCCGCACCGCCGCCTTCCTGCACCATGTCCACCTCCACACCAACACCAGACTGTGACACCAGCGTGGGGACCGCTCCCACGCCGCCGCCCGCGCTCAATGCGCTCGCCGATAACACTGCAAACAAACAACACATTAGTTATTACTACTATCATCAACACTCCTATCCACCATGTGTTCATTACCAGTAAACCGACCACGCTAACTCAATAATAATACCTACTACAATATAAAAACTGGTAGCGCAAATAACTCATGAATCACGCATAGATACCCACCTCCTTCGTGTTGTTTGAGAAATATGTCTCAATTGAATCGTGAATACCTTTTAGTCAATAAATTATAAAATATCAGATGAGTTTTTATTTCAACTATGCATGTTGTAGTGCGAGTTAATTACCCAACAAACAAGAACATTCTTGAGTTTACACTATAAAAATCTCATGAATCACTAGGCGTATGATATCATCATATTCAAGTTAAACACGTTGAGCATACTAATAGAGGAACGTAACCATAAGCGCTATTTGATAAAAACTGTTAGCGTCACCCAGATTTAAATGTTAAATTGCTTAAACCTAGGTATTACACGGATGTGTGTGTTAGCTTTGTATGCTTGAGTGTCTATGTAATTAATGAGTTCAAAGATCAAAATTCTGTTAATTTATGCGTGGCATAATATTCTTTTATTTCTTGTTGAGAAACTGACCGCACTTACAACAGCGTTAAATATTGCGATTGGTAAACACTGCCGACATTACGAGATGGCATCTATGAATGATGTACATACGTTTGACGTTGACGCAGTAGTCGACCAATTGGCTACGACAATAGAGCTGATTACATGACGCGGGTCGATTCCAGCGCGGAAGAAACATTATATTGTACGACGCGGCGTACAGGTAAGTACTTGTTCCGGGTTTTGGTATACGCGTTTGTGCAACTTGTGCATTTATTAGACCGAAATAAGGACACCAGTGAAACATACGAGTATTTCGTAATTTTCTGAATTGGTTTATTTGTAAAAAATCAGATCATTGACATTTACGCGTATAATTTTTTTAGCAATGCTTTCAAAATCATTAATTTCCATTCGTATAATAAAATCTTCCAATAGGTGAGAATTGATCAGACTAGTTTTCCCCCATTTCGCTACTCTGATAACCTTTTAACTAGTATGAGAAAGAATGCTGACAGTGTGCAGAAGTAAGTCACCATTGTTTGTGACCTGGTTTACGGCGCAAATCCGTCTGAAGCTTGATTGCGATCCCCTGAATCCCGTGAACTCAGGTTAATAAGAGCCCCGAGTGCGGAGGCGTCACTTCCTTCCCGGGGAAATAACAGAGCACTACATGGTGATTTTTCTGCGGGAGCGTGCTCCCAGCTCGACTTTTTAAAACGTTTCAACTCTCGTTCCTGCTCGTTATCTCACGCCACGGCCTCATTTCAGGCACTTTAGACAAACGGAAACTGTATAGTTATCTTTATGAGTTCATACACTTGCCTGCTTTATTATTCTGTAAGGTTTTAATTCAATTCAGGTTATTCTAAAAGTCACGCTTTATTTCACTAGCAGTATATTAAATACATTAGTTCTACAACAAACACATTCATTCTCCATAACGACTCGGACTAAAATAGAACACTAGAGTTTATTGGGCGTTTGTTTGTATTCCAAAGACCTGGATATATTCAACGGGCGGAGTTGGTTTTCTCTCAAGTAGCTTAACAGAAATTACGGCTTTGTAAGTAGGTGGTACCTTATTAATATTTACCAGAAAACAGTTTTCATGCATGAAGCATGGAAACCGTTTCCAATTATGGCGTAGCCGGCTCTCTGTGTATGTAGAAAAACTAAATTAAAATTCTACTGAGGACAAAGTTCATACTGTGGCCGTGGCGAGGATAACAATAGAATTTACGCAGTTATTATGTTATAAAATAAGCAACATAAACAAGTATTAAATGAAGAATTTTCTCGAAGATTGTTTCTTTAATATAAATACATAAAATATCAGCCTAGTGAAGAGTATATTTCCAGACTACATCAACGCCAATTATAGATACATAAGTATACCGACTCATGAACAAAAAACGATGAAGAACATCTGCTCCCAATAGTATTAAATACAACACAAGTTGATGATTGACGTATGAATCCATGTAGATCTATCTGTACGTAACACTCATCCATCAACAAAACAATACAGTCAATCATTAAAGTTAGTCATAATAAAATGTTTTCAAAACATAATATCGGTCAGGATGTGATTTACTCATTCTTGCTGGCTTAGGTTGATTGCACAGGTATTTATAAATAAACAAATGTTTACAATCAAGAAATATGTTCAAATAATGTTTCTGATATTGGCGGACACAGACAAATAAATAAAAATAAAATAATTGAAATTACAATCAGAACAATGGATTACTTGGGTAATATACCTTTGGTAAATCGGTGTCACATGCGCATGATTAGTTAAAACTCTGTAATATTTATCGTGTTTATAATCCGATAGAGCCGCACCGCATGCCATTATAGGTATTTACACAAGATATTATATTTATAGTAAAACAAATGTGTATAAAAACGATAAGAACTTGACATTAATCAAAATAAGTATTAAAAATTGCACTTATCAGCTGTGTTCAAACTATGCACAGTTTTATTATTCTTACAGTAAAATGGAATGAAAACAGTAAATTGTTTTCCTTCCTGGTGTTTTTAGATATAAACTAGAAATCTCTATATATAAAAATCAATTGCTGTTCGTTAGTCTCGCCAAAACTCGAGACCAGCTGGATCGATTTGGCTAATTTTGGTCTTTATTTATTTGTGGGAATCCATAGAAGGTGCAAATGGTGAGAAAAATATATCTGTGAGGATACTAACAGATATGTTTATTTATTATTTTTAATCTGGCGAGATAGATACGCTAAAGTTGTTTAAAATCTTTCAAAAAGCTACCTACGTTAATAAAAAAAACCTAAATTAAGTGCCGCACACATCCACAAAAACGGGTATGTAATGTACGTTTTAATACTAATGAATTTAATAAAAAATAATCCATTTACGCAATTGCAATTAGTTCGAATTTAGTTTCTGTCGAAATTGTGGAAGGAAACTGTGAAGCAATAACGAAGAACGTTAGCCACTTATAGATAACAGTTATCGTTTTGGCTGCGCGTTATTTATCAGAGAGGTGCCTACAAAATTTAAAAAAAATACTTGAAACATAAAACAATGAAAATACAAAGAAAATCCCTATAGACGATATTATCTGCGCAATATCATTGTCAATTTACAGATAGGAGTGTGTTTATGCTTTATATACGTATATTCAAACTTAGTAAATTATTAATTAGATGGGTATCACAATGACAACAGTCGATATTATAATTGTATTATCTTTATCTTATTCCTTATCTTGAACAAATAATTTTGATGGAAATTTGTTAATGTCAGACCGCATATATTATATATGAGTACTTCATAACACGTGTAATCTAACAAATTATGAACCTTCATAATTATCTATAAACTAGCATCTGCCAGCGGCTTCGCCCGCGTGCCGTGGGATAATTTTTTTTTATTTATTTATTTATTTATATAAAAGTAGCCTATGTGTTATTCCAGATCATAATCTACCCCCTGTTCCACATTTCATCCCGATCCCTTCAGCCATTTTGGTAAGATTGACTAACAAACATACATGCAACCACACAAAATTATAAACATTCGCCTTTATAATATTAGTAAGATTTAAGAAAAGTACATATTATCTCGACTTAAGTCATATCTACGCGCAAAAGAGTTATCTTTAAAAGATTTGAAATTATGATGATATATCAAGAGGAAACAGCTAGGTGCATATCAGCGTAATACGATGAAAAGAAAGCATTATTTTTAGCTAGTAAAGTGATAATAAAATTGAACATATCGGTTACGCAATACTGTGTTGTATTCACGCGTTACCCTCGACCACCTCCGTGACTACTATACGTAGCACAGCTGTAAAGTAGTGTGTATTGGGGCTTCCTGCGTTTGTAAACAATGAATCATATTATGAAAACATTCTGTTATACATGTATTTAGCCAATAAATCATTCCAATTTCTTAAACATCATTTGAAAGGTCGCAACTGTTTTATATCTTCCACAATTTAATGTTAAGTTATTACGTAGACTTCTCCATTGCAACATTGTGGGTTTTATGTACCAACCATCATGTCATCATGACTAGCTCTTTAGTGATAAACCAGCTTAAGATCTCTCTTCACAATTAATAGTAATAGAAGATGGGTACAGATACCCATTTATGCAAATTTACGTCACTCTACCGGTAGCGCTAGCTGAAGTTCTAACAAGTTTTTGTAATAGGGTTATGTGACGACAAATACCTATTTAAAAAGTAATGATCGTAATTAAACCTATACTTTCACTGTTTTATAATTTAACACCTCATTACCTAGTGTGTGGTATTGCCATTAAAAAGTAAGTAACAACCGTTAGCACGCAGCGGAACGCAATATAATCCGGAAAATGTCATAGTGACGCGGACCCGGATGTCAGCCAATAAACGAAAACTAACTTTATAAATAATCACGAACACACTCAAACTCAAAGAGCACTATAAAGGTAAATATTTATAGTAATAAAATTATTTTCACTTTATACACATCTTAGCAACCGCAAGCCGTGCAACACGAACTAAAGGTAAACAAACTGGCTTTAGATTGGATATTGGCTATTTGTAGGCAGAGCCAGTAATTACTACCATAAAGTAAGAGTTGCCGGGATAGTAACAGTCAAGTTGTACGTTAAAATTATGTTCGGTAGGTGTATGTACTACCAATAAACCGCCCGCAGGGAGTGCCCTTGGAAAGGATATCTGCTGTATACAACTGTATACTAAGTCAGTGCCCGTGTATCGAACCAGCCGTCTATGAAGGCCAAAGTTACGCGCAGGGAATATTTCAAGGTTATTTATGAAACTGAAAAATCACTTGCTAGATTTTTCGTGCTTGCTTTGGCACTACCAACCGTAAAGCCATAAATTTACACCAGGTTTATTACAGGATTAAGATATATTTACATATTACGAAGGTAGAGGTCGATACAATAGAAACCCCAAATAACAAAAAAAACAAGTGATCCATTATCTAAATCATTTGAAAGATTAATAGATTTACCATTTGAAAACTAATACCCAAGCCTACTAAATCACAAGATTATTGATAAAAGAGGCACGTTGTTAATGACTACGCAGAAATAGCTTTTCCAATTACTTTAGTGCTTATTATAAAAATGAAATCTAATGTTTTAGACTATCACGCAGAGACCATGAATTTTAATTTAATGGCGTCTTTAACATCAAATCAAACGTATTTAATATTTTATTTCTCAAGGTGTCTGATAATCTGATATGTCCGCATAAATCAATATTTTGCTAGCAATATCGTTCACCATAAAGGTCAGTCGCATACCATTAAGTGACCCCTGACCTATGGTTATTTTTAGCCCCCCATCTAGGCATATACTGCTACAAGGTTGTTTCAGCACTTATTTGCTGAAACAATTGACGTCACTGTCTGAAGGCTGGCACATTGTTCATTCTAGTTCGTTAAGCAGATAATAGTACGACATTCACGGAAACTAGGTATACACAACATGTTTGAGAATAATTAATTATTAAAAATGTGCACAGCTGAAGGCTGCTAGAGTGTGCAATGTAGAGTTGAAAACGTTTCCATTTGAATGCTCGCCGTTCCTCATCGTAATGAAAAATGCCTTTGCCTGCATTCTTATTTTTTATTTCTTTTCAGTTCTCAGTTTTGTTTGTTAAAAGCATATTATCATATTACAGTAAGGAAGATCTTAAACAACCAATGACGTAGATTGATATTGTACGTGCCGCAGTGTAAAGTTGTATTATGGGGTGAAGTTGTATTATCTTAAGATAAAACTATTTTACTACACCTATTATTTTAGAAAATCTTATACTCCTCCTCAATTTGCGACAAAGAAGTCTTGAAGTGCGATACAATAGACAATAGACTCTGCTACGACTAATATTATGCTAAATAATCTTTGACTAGGTTCAGTAACAGAAAACATTTCACACCGTTAGCAAAAGAATAATAGCTAATCAATCTACTTAAGAAAAGTTAATTACTAAATTAGATCGTTAATGGAATGTATCGTTTGTTGTTACTATAAAAGATGTGTAAAAAGCAGGAGGCGCATCAAACAAAACGCATAGAAGTGAGTACTCGTATCCATTATACCAACCCACTGTTTGAGCGACATTAATGAATCATCAAAACCCAACGCTATGTTTAGCAAACGCACACTATGGACGTAGACCCTCTTTTAGGTCAAGTAATACCATCGTACGCGTAACTACTCACAACTTGGTAAAAAATCGATACAATTTCAGAGCTAGTTAATCTAATTGCAATCCTGTCAGACCTCGTTTCCGACTCGTACAAAATTAAACGACTGTTAACAAATGTAAATTACAGTAATACTCACGTATGCAATGTAAAACTTACGCTGTTTTTTTTTTCGAGTTGCGACTATTTCGTCGTTTTACATTCCACAAGGATTTTATGTTTTACTATATATAATATTACGTATTCGTACGTGTGTAACTGCATTTATTTTCCTCATATTGTCTTTAGCTAATTATGGCAATCTATTTCATAATGGGTGTTAATAGATACCCTATAATGAGCATGACGCATTTGTGTCGGAACTTCTAATGAATGTTACCCATATACGCACAACATACATTCTGTGTCAATATAATGGATGTACATTAGTACAACGCAGTTAACACAGGTAGATAAAAGAACATGAATAAGTATGACGCTATTAAGACTCCACAAAAAGTTTTTAAGAAATTAAGAATATTGCCACTCATTTATTTACAGATACCACAAAGCAAATGGTTAAACAAATAAAATGTAAAATGTTTTCGAAGAATACATAACAAGAACAAATCGAAACGTCTTCAAAAATATTGCTGATATTGCCAATGCCGTTAACTACATCGATCTGGCAAAAATTCAAATGAATCCAAAAAGAGGTCAAACTTCAATCGCATAGCGCACGTTTTATTACGCCATTTTAAATGGGAATTCTTGTATCTGGTTTATGATTTGGGTAATCATTGTGAAACAGGCGTGACTATTAGATAATAAAGCAGTGGGGTTATTTTCGCCATCAATATAGTACGGAAGATGTTACTGTTTTAGATATATGATTCCCAAGACACGTGCACAAGTGGGGCGGCGGGCGGCGTGTTTATAACTCATAAATTGTAATGGAAAGTGCTAGCACATTTTGGGAAACATAAAAAGTTTATTCTATAAACTATTTATATTGCACAACCACGTCGATCAAGGTGAGACGGCTCAGATACATCAAATACAGAAGCTCTTTTACTAAATGTCCATAAAAGTACAGCTGCTCAAACGTTTTAGCTGAGTAATAAAGGTGAATATAAATAAACAATTCACCGCGTCCGTTTACATTGACCTAGCACAAATAAGGAGACCAACGCGAGTGGCTTACGTGGAGTTATTAAAAGTCTTAACTGTTGTGATGACGGCGTCCAATCATCAACGAACGAATGATCCCTCCGTGACACGATCAATAAGCCACTTCCTCATGCGGGCGCACACGAATCAGTTATTACAGTTGATGACAGTTATAACTACGATACAAAATTTTCCCGTGTGCCTCAATGGAAGAGGTCAACTGATTCGACCAAAGAAGATGCAGCGCACATGTGCTCATTCTCTTAATAAGTCCAATAAAACTAATAGATCTTCATTGTATTAATATATGACGCTGTAAACTATTTAAGGAGAATAGAAAGAATAGAAAGCGGCTTATGCATTCAACTTTACATATTAGGGAGCGTAGCGTTAATCCTTTACACGATGCAAATTACAGAACTGACCATTTTGTCTATTCGACTGATGTCCTGTCGTCGCAGATTAGCGTTCGTTTTGAATAAGTGGGGTGTGACTATGAAAGGGTTCACAGTAATTTAGGGGACGACCCCTGTTTGATCACAAGGACACTATTTTGTCATTACTGAATAATAACGATATACAACACATGACGCGCGTGTTACAACCACATTTGAAATCTTATTTCAAATTTATAAAAAGCAAAACAATGCATTTCAGTAGATATAGCAAAATCAGAAGAGTACCTACCGTTTACGAAAGATTAGGCAGTGATAATTTACTTATTTTAGCTCATAGCTTTGCAAAACATCAATTTTAAATTAATTTCAATTATATTAACGGCAACGTCCAAAAAAACGTTAGCACACGTCACAGAAATTTTAATAGCAACACACTTTAAAAGAAACGTTATCTTCTAAGGTTTGAGACTTAACAGAAACATAAAAGTTGCTAGTAGCATGTGACAAAGAAAAAAATCGAGAATCTGCAATAAAAAATGATAAAAAGTGCAAAGCAATATGAACATGAATACGAAGC
This sequence comes from Spodoptera frugiperda, assembly GCF_023101765.2. Classification (NCBI taxonomy): domain Eukaryota; kingdom Metazoa; phylum Arthropoda; class Insecta; order Lepidoptera; family Noctuidae; genus Spodoptera; species Spodoptera frugiperda. The sequence goes on along the minus strand of NC_064231.1, from coordinate 49,631 downwards.
AGATATGTACCAGATATCTTATTAATCTTTAACGTCTCGATTATCATGTCTATTGACATCTTATCAATACGAAAGTATAATAGACCACGTCTTTGAACAGTTTTATCACGCCCAAAATTTACCTTGACCGCTCCCTTACCATTATTTATAGAGGCCTTGGTTTCGACACGAAAACACTCGAGATTTTATAGGAACCATTGAGTTATTACAGAATATAAGTAAAATTGTTATAACTGCAGCTATAAAAGCACTTTGTAAATTAAAATGAAATTGCACGAAGTAAAAACCAGTCAAGTGTGATTCGGACTCACACACAAAGGGTTGTTTGCTGTTCTGTATTTGTTATAATGGGAGCTTTAAAATTCTTCTTTTATTCTGTTTCAGTTGGTTTTGTTAAAGCAGTAACAGAACTACAGTACATCATCTGTGAACAAGTCTAGCGTTCACAATTCCAAGACATTAGTGACAGACATACAGGCAGCAGTCTTAGTAATAGGGTCCTATTTATACTTCCTGGATACGGAACCCTGAAAAGCGCTACGTCATGGGGATATTTGTCTTTTATTTTTCAGACTGCATAACCTGCAAGCTTCAGTTGTTGTGAAACTAACTGTGACTAGCCATTCATTCTCTGCTGCTTGACAAATGCACATTGTTGAAGGAGCCGTAAGTGCTTTTTGCGAAGGCTGCATGTACAGTAGCAAAAATTAAAAGTTTAGTAAAAAAAATGGGCAAATTCACTTAACTTTCGACAACGCATTATCCTTATAAAAGTTTTATATTTATGAACCAAACTTTAAACCTTTTAAGGATTATGAAAATAAAGGGCAACGTACAAAATGATGTTAACGACATGTACCTACCTATAGGTTCAATACTCTGTCACAAATAACAATGACTTTGATAACACAAGGTCGAACTTAATATAATGACCTACGAACTTAGGCCCAAAAATGTAATATATTAAAATATGTATAATAAAGGTATATTCTGCAAACAGTATCGATAACAATAGTGGAGGGCATCCCTCGCTATTGCGTTCATGGGCAGGGCTCTGAGGGCGTTGACCCCTCGAAGCAGACGGAGCTTTTCGCGTCTCGCCCTACTTGCCCGCCCGCCCAACACAATCCCATGCTCACGTACTCCATACAGAGCGAGTATTTTTTAAGGGAATTTCGCGATTATACTGAAGGAATAATATCCCTAAAGGAATTATTATAGCTCGGTTTATTGAAATTTCCTCTTCATTCATTTGGGATAAAGAAGTGTCAAAATACGTGCTCAAGTACTCCGCAGCATAACACACTCGAATTGAAGAGTGGTTACATCCACTTATAAATTATAAAAAACTGCTTGTAAGAATATTTTGAAGTATAGGCAAAAACAATGAAGTAGGCATTTCAGAAGCTCTTAAACATCATCATCATTATTATTAAGCGAGGATAAATAATTTAAGTCTTATCTCATTACCAACTTCTTGAATACGTGTTTCTTCTTTATATTACGTAGCTCAGCTCAAATTCTAACGGATACGACCTTGCAAAACAATGATAGAGCCATTGTTATAAGGCTGCAATTCCATTGTTACCGTAAAACAGAGGCAACGTCGGACTTCCTTTGTCCTTTTAAGCGTACCCGGTGTGATGCACTAGTTGGGAGTCACCGGCACGACAAGCGGCGCACTTGATTGCACTTTCGCTTTCGATGCATCGACCAGACAGCTACAAACTGTTTGTTGTCAACATTTCTACCTGATTGATACATATTAACATACAAGGACGTTTCCTACCAGTTTGAGAGTACAATGACATATATTATATATGCACATGCATACACATTGATTGAAAATTTATGCTTAAGGATTTGTAATAATTTCACAGTATTTCACAATATGTGGAACACCTATTTCTAGATATAAAATATGATTACTTGCATAAGTTAACGACTTAACGTCATAAGCAATAGATATAAAACTAAAAGTGAAAAATGTGTTTACCTCGACTAGTGGGTTTGCTTCGCTCTCGTAAGAAATTACGGCAAATGCGTAATGGCCGTGTCGTAAGTCGACAATTCCGCCACTTTCTTAGAAGACGAAGATTTTGCAGATAGGTATTGTCTCCTATAGCAAATGTAATGCAGTTAGTTAACTTTCTAATCTTATTCGTAAGTAAGCAAAAGTTAAGGGTGTTTTTAATTTTGATGTTTCATGTCCCGTTATCGCATCAAAACTGTTCTGTTGCGATACCGAGATGGTTCTGTTGCTAGAAAAACCTGTTTTTTACATACACGCCTCATGCTACAGGAGTAGAATTTGAATTAATACGAAGTTCCTTTTCAATTAATTCTTGATTAATTCGAATACGTATACCATCGAATGCTGGCGTTTTAATCATTAAAACGAGTCCTGCAGTGCGTTCCTATTGAAATTCCCGCTCGGAGAAAATAAGGAAGCAGATAATAATGAATTTGTTAGCATATCACATATGCAATACTTATGCTGTTTCCTTGTACAGTGTGACCATTCGTTTCACAGTAACATTGTAATGAACGAAGCCACGCGACTCCTTATACAAATATTTTTACACATAAACTTTGTTTACTTTTTCTGCGTTTGTTTATTATGGCTTTACTTGTAGCATGCGCGAATATAAACATAAATTCCTCCGTATGGTTAAACAAAAATTCCTATTCCATAAGGTGCAAGTTCTTTTACCAATTGGCCGATCTCTCTAGTTAAATACTGTAAATAAACCTCATCGATTGAAAAGTCTCCTTTTGTAGTAGAATCGTGAGGGATCTTATAACGGACTTTCGTCGCTATTAAAAAATTGTGCGTCATAGACGTCTGTATCGTCAGCATCGTTCGGATGCTAAGACTTGACACTGACATCGATCCGTTTAACCTCAGTAGCTACTATAAATGCATAATAAACTGACAATGGTAATATTGCTTAATAGAACATCAATGCAACATTTTATAATAGCCTTACATTAATAAGTATTGTTTTCAGTGTCACGTTAATTAATAACATTGTTAAAGAATTATAAAATATGGGATCATTCGTTATTAATTTGATTCAAGATAGTTACTTCTTTTAAAGGTTTTGAAATAGCCCGAAGCCGCCACCCAGGGCGTTGATTCCTTATCCAGAATTCCCAGTCCCCTTTATCCTGGCTCCCGTGCCAAATGTACGACACTTGCTGCATACATAATTTTAATGCAACCGCCCACACCACACAATACACTCCCTACTTGAACATGCGATGCACAAAAATCTAACTGTCTCTATACTGTCCGCATTCCATATCAACAATAAAAGCCACGTACACATTAAGGATGATTTTATTATCTTTTGTCGAATATTATGCAAGTGTTATCAAAGTGTTACGATACGATACTAATTTAATTAGGTTAGTGATTAGTTCTACTTTCTCGATATTGTCGGTGATATTCACACAGGCATTTAATTAACCCTGTCTATTCATTTATTCAAGTCCTCTACGGTTTTCACAAATACGGTGATACGACTGTCAACACACAAATATACTTAACTTGTTTTTATGGAAATCTCTATGGAAATGTTAGTATGGTACATCATAATAGTTACGTGTGAGTTTCGGACACGTGCGTTCTTTGAATGATAAACGGTTAAAAGATAAAACAGTCGGTCACCTCTGAAGTAACTTATCACAGCGGAGCTAATCTCGAGTTCGTATTCATATGAGGATCTGTTAACAAGGTGTTATTGTGCTCTGCATGACTGACAAGAGCGCATATAAAGCCAAGGATCATAAATTCGTGACGCAGCGACGACAATGGCTGCACCGTTTCGGTTACGATAAGAACCACAAAAGAACACTGTATTATTTCCCGTAATCAGTAGCACACTATGTAACTCTCTAACATTAAGACTTTATGTCAGCAAAAATGATACGAAATGAGAACAAACGTTAAATAGTGGGTTTATTGATAAAATCGTACATGTACATAAAACGCCAACTACGCAGCTAGTAACAATTGAGCTGAGGATAACAATTAACAGACAAACGTAGTAAAAATATAAATAGAGCAAATGGTATTAGGTTACAGAGCAGTGCAGTATGTCATCGTAGTCAGATATCATAATCAGACGGCGTGAAAGCGCTGGACATGTGCTTTTGTTTAACCTGCGCATATTAGTACGTGTGCCAAATAACAACTAGCCGTGGTGAAACACTACCTTGTCCAAATGTATATGCAATGCAGTAGCTGTAACAGGACAGGGTTATGATACTTTCAATCGTAAAGTGTAAGCCAAGCCTAATCGGGAGCCTACGATGAGATATGGATATGATATGTATACCGTTTTCATAAATGGCGAGTTTCTCTTGTATGGCAGGTGCAGTTTTACGTGGTCTGGCGTCGCACATTGCGAGGACGGATGCGGGCCGAGCAGCGACGACTAAATGCCTCAATACAGAAGCCGGGCAACGTGTCACGGCCACCTAACAGGATTAACTTACCTGCCCTACTACTACGCAGGTAAACCGAACTACTCGTACAAACCACAATGTCTTATAACTTAACCGGCTTATGACTATTGGTTTGATTTTGAACAGGGCCGCGCATCGTTTACATTTAAACAAGATTAAGTACTAGGTAGTAGTTGAACAATGGATTTAGTAGTTGTTTCACACATTACAGAAGTATAAATGGATCACTGAACATACATAATAATTACTCACGAGTGAATTGTTTTGATTCAAAATTGTTACAACATAGTACAACAATACGTCCAATTGCTAATCTGGCTGATTCACGCGTATTATTCCCATTCATAGATGTATTAAATATGTAATTGGTATGTCTTAAAGTCTTAACATAACATAGGTAGCTACTACATACATACTACCTTACTTCATAAAATAATCTACCTGGCTTAAACAAGTAATCTGTACTTGACCTTAGACTTGACACTTAAGTTATTAACACCTACATACTCAGTTTAAATACTTGTGTACCTACCTAAATAAGTTTATAGGTAGCTATCTACTTATGGAAATACCTATTTCTATTTTCATCTTAGCGTGTCGATAGCAATTTGCAAAATGAACCCAATGCCGTCAAAGAACTCCATTAGTCCATTCCGATTTCGAATTGAGCATTGCTAAGTAAGTACCTAACGTTTCTGAGGTCCTTTTTTTAATTATTTCTGGCAAAGTCTGAATAAACTGCTTCAGCCGTATCTATCTTGTTGCATTTCAATGATCTAGGTTACTTTTGTCGCAGGTTTTAATAGTATTCGTTATAGGTACGTGGTTAAGTAACCCGAGTCTTTTTACTCAATGAGTAACGTGGGTAAGAAATGTGAGAATGGTGTTCACTTTAGTACACATACTTAGGTATCTAATATAGTAACTAGTAATCAGGTGTCGGGTCCCTAGAGTAACGGTAGGTTGATCAAGTAGTTTTGATGAGAAAATGACCGTTGGCATAGTGGCTGGGCAACTGACCATTGCGCTACGTGTCGTCGTGTCACGAGTTCGATTTCTGCACAAAACAATTTGAGGAACCCACAGCCCACAGATTGCTGTTCCGCGACATATGAGAAAATAATAATCAGGAGCCATTATGTTAACCGTATCCTTCTTAATGGGTAATTATATATTTAAATTTAAGGAGAAATGAAAGAAATAAAAATATTAGGAGTTTTTTAACGTATAAATGTATTATGGTCAGAACATTAGCGTGGTATACATAATACCGTTTTTCGAGGTAAAATTAGGTAATAAAAGCCGCCTGGATTACCTCACTTGAACTAGGTATCAGGGTTTGATTTATAGGTGATATTCTTGATTTTATTACAAAGTAGCGTAACTCAATAATTCGTTTTAAAATAAAGTGGTTGCCTAGGTATACCTATTTATTGTGTTTCTGCTATCGAATTGAAGCCCTTAACTAAAAATTTCGGCTATGTAACGGATGAAGCTTTTGTTTACAAAATGTGCGTACCTTTCAACAATAACATTCTTACGAATAAAAATCCTATTTGCATGAGGAATATACCGTAGGATTTGGAACTAAGGTAAAAAGCTACAAAATGTTATGGCTACAGTTTTTTTTTTAGTTATTTCAGTTGGTTAGTATTACGTTTCAATCAGAACATGGTTTGCCAGGGAGTAGATATTTTTATTGTTTACACCTAAAAAGGTACCTCGGTTACTTTTACTTCATTTATAAAATCAAATAGGTATAGAAATTAAATTCTAACTCTTAAATAAAATCAGACATTAAAAATAATATCAAGTGATAAAGATAAGAGATTTTCGTAGCTACAAACGTTGGTTCACAGTAAAAAATGAAAACAGTAAATAAAATCTTACCTTTTAATAAAAACAGTCGCACTTCACTCAATTAGTTTCGATTTGTGTTATTCCGATATGTTTACGAGTAAATAATTATAGTTATAAATGTATACTAAAATCGATTTACGTAAGATAGATACGCTCGCACGTTTCGAGACACCACCAGACACCGTCCTTCGCTTGATTTGATTGATAAACAAACTTCGCATTCTAGCAGCGCGCGCATTTCTGTATTGCTATAATAAAAAAAAACTTTTTTTAATACTCGCGCTACAAAGTTACTTCTATTTCAGTTTTTATTGGTTCTTCTTTGATATTTGCATGTTACCATGAACATTTTTATTCATAAGGAATTCGGGTCGAAATCTATTGTTTTATTTTTCTTGAAATCATTTCAGCCAAGCTAATCTCTATTATTTAAATGGCAACATGTGCAGCTGCGTTCCGATTTACTTTATTCCGTTTATTACCATCAGTAGTAGTGCTATTTCACTTATTAATGTTCTATAAGTATAGCACAGAAGCAGGACGTCTGTTGCTTAAAAATAGAAATAGTAAGGAGGTGTAACTGTAACTTAATTTTTATGACGTTTATTCGTTCGATCAGTCGCCTGTCGCCAGGGTTCCGATTTTTATAAAACAAGCAATCCAGTAATTAAATCAGGGCATATTCCCGTACAAACAATGGGTTACACGTTTCTTAGAATTGCTTCATCTGCCTACAGGGTAAGATTGTAATATTTTTACTTTTTGAATTAGGTTTTGGAATGATATATTCAAAAAGCTGTCAAATGTTATGCAATGGCTCCCTTACGCACATACAAGTTTTAGCTAGAAATTTTGCACTATTTATATGCCGGCAAAAACATATTAGCTCAATTTTTCATAAAAAAACATAGATAACTGAAGTTGTAGGCATCCAAAGACTTAAGGCCCTTTATAACCTGAACTGACCTTCAAACATGTGACCGACTGTCATCAATAATTTCTTATCAAATTAGAAAAACAAGAAATCCCGATTTGTATGACTTTGATTTGTTATGTTATCTAACTGGATCAACACTATAATTTATTGCTGCTCTATATTATGTTATCAATATACTCATTTTGGTTGATGTACTGAATTTTTCGAGTTTGATAGATAATTAGGTACAATAACTGTACCTAATGATTAAAATTATTGACGGATATACCTATATTCTCTTCAAAAAGTAAAATGTGTCTCTTTTTTTATTAGGAAGGAAGTAAACATCTGATTGAATGTTAAAAATATGAAATTATTTAGAATAATAAAGTCACAGATATATTAAGCACAGGACACAGTGATGTTTGAGACAAGGTAGTATGCCATACCTACTGGTATCCAATTTGACAATTTTATTATTATAAGATCCACCAGTATTTCTATTATTGAAGTTTTATGGTCCTTAACCTTCGCATAACACAATGTTAAATAGGGAACTTAATATAAGTACTTATGTGTCATTGGGGCAGGGGAATATACTAAGTTAATGTCCATCTGGTATATTATTTTAAAATATTAGACATATATTTTCTTTTCTTACAAAATAAAGTACATTGATTATCATGACATAATGACCTCCATCTCCTAAACATAATTCCATTTACCTAAGTATTGTTTACTTATATGACAAATGGACTAATAAGAATTTTAAATTTCATACCTACAAAAAAAAATCATAATTTTTCGTATGTTAATTTTTATGTTTTTAAATAACAGGTTTAATATACTTTTTTTATTTTGCAGAAAGGAGGCCCTATTAGGAATGCCACAAGAAACTATGCCACTACTCATGATGCTGACCTAGTTGTGATAGGTTCGGGCCCTGGCGGCTATGTAGCGGCTATCAAGGCGGCACAACTGGGTATGAAGGTAAGAAAATTAAATACCAGATAAATATACACCTTTATTATCATATTGTGAAGTGCCAAATTGTTAATTTAGTATGATTGGAACTTATTGGGCAGTAAGTAGTCTTGATAAAACAAGATATTTTATTGATCAACCATATTTATTGCTACTGGCATGATTTGCAAGTAATTGAACATTATCATAGTTAATTTACATGATTGTTATAGTATGTGTTTTTTTTATTATATGTAGACAGTATCTGTGGAAAAAGACCCAACCCTAGGTGGAACTTGCCTCAATGTAGGATGCATTCCTTCCAAAGCCTTGCTCCACAACACACACTTATATCATCAAGCTAAACATGACTTCGCAAACAGAGGTATTGAAACAGGCCCAGTCAACTTCAACTTTAGCAAAATGATGGAATACAAAGTTAATGCTGTTAAGGCTCTTACTGGAGGAATTGGCATGCTATTCAAAAAGAATAAGGTAATTATTATTAAAATAGTAAAGTCCTTCAATAACACAATGGTAAAGTTTAAATATCATTGTATGGGAAATACAATTTTAATTAACCTTGCCAATTATTATTTTTCCAGTTCAATAGGCTTAATGTTTCCTTTCTTTACTTTGTAATTGAATTAATTTGGTTGGTTTGAACAAGTTACACTGAACCATTGTATTGGTTACACAATTGGAATAAAATGTTTTGTCAATTGTTGCTTAGCATTTAATCCAATTTAATTTGGGCTGAAAGGGCTTAAAGGATTAAGAGAATAATAATAATATTGAACACTCTTTTTAACTCTGTTGAGTATGTAATATGTATGTGTTTTAGGTAACATTAGTTCGTGGTGTAGGAACAATTATTAACCCCAAGAAGGTGGAAGTGAAAGGAGAAAAAGGCGTAGAAACAATCAACACGAAAAACATTCTGATCGCCACTGGCTCCGAAGTGACGCCTTTCCCAGGAGTTACGGTTAGTAAAGGAACTTTAAACTGGTTTTACATATTGAAAATGTTAAATTAATTGGTACATTAATCATATATTGTATATTGTGTAAACAGTTTGATGAACAACAAATCATTACATCTACTGGAGCCCTTTCACTGAAGTCAGTTCCCAAAAAAATGCTGGTCATTGGTGCTGGAGTCATTGGTTTGGAACTTGGCTCAGTGTACCAGAGGCTGGGTGCTGAAGTCACTGCCATTGAATTTCTTGGAACCATTGGAGGTTTGTAACAAATACATGTTCTTTATAATTACTTTAACAGTAATAAAACAAATAAATTGATTTAGTTGAACACAACTAAAAGAAGGATATTGTTTTTAGGTGTTGGTATTGATGGTGAAGTAGCCAAAACTTTACACAAAATACTTGCAAAACAAGGAATGAAGTTCAAATTGAACACGAAAGTTACTGCAGTAAAGAAAGAAGGTGGCATGGTCAAAATTGAAGTCGAGCCAGCCAAAGGTGGCGCCAAGGAAACTGTAAGAGCAACAAGTTGTTAAAAATTAAAAACATTCTGTATGCAATTATTTCAGCATGATTTATAAATATATTTATATTTTTAGTTGGACTGCGACGTTGTTCTTATTTCCATTGGCCGTCGTCCTTACACCACGGACCTTGGTCTTAAGAACGTCGGTATTGCTCTCGACGACAGGGGCCGAGTCCCCGTTAACAACAGGTTCCAGACTACAGTCCCTGGGTTGGTTAATATTTTAATTTCGTCATTTTTAGTGTATCGATTTTTGTTTTTATCTTATAATATCATACGTTTCCAGAATTTACGCCATTGGTGATTGCATTCACGGACCTATGTTGGCCCACAAAGCTGAAGATGAAGGAATTGTATGTGTTGAAGGCATTAAGGTAATTACTAACTTTTCATTAAAATAAACAACCTATATCTGTGAGTATACATGGTGTGTTGTTTGTAGAGATGAAACGGATAGCAGTTTGGCCGGATACCGGATATTCGGCCTATCACCTGGCCGGATAGCCGGATATCCGGCCGCCGAATATCCGGCGGAACTTAGCCTATTAAAATAGTAGAGGAGAGGAGACAGAGTCAGCTGTATCTCGTGCTCATGACACGTTTTGGGATTGTTTTGATGAGGTAGCAAATGAAAACAATACTGGCCAGGTTCAACGCGAAGAAAGAAACGCGATAACCTGTGAGCTGGATTTTTATCTCAAGTCAGTGCGAATTGATCGCAATCGTGACCCTTATTCTTGGTGGGCAGCTAATGCCAAACAATACCCAAATTGACAATGCCAGAATCTCTATAGAGCTTTGCCCCACCAAAAAACTATATTGTACAGGCATGCCAAATGTAGCATTCTATTGCTGCTTTATTAGTGATAACTAAAAACATGTTTAAAAGCCTTTAGAAGTTGCGGTTTTTATGTAAATCTAAGAAAAAAATACCACTTTTAGGTTAAGTACCAGTTTAGGTTAATTGCAGTTATAATGGTAGAAATAATTAAATTAAGTGCTTTATATTATTACAATGCTATCATAGGGTGTTTAGCTATGAAAGGCAGGAATGTTATCACCAATATCATCTTTAGTAATCCTACTTTTAATTCATAGTCATAACGAAACAACAATTTAAACAGAACAGACAGAGCGAATGTCAAATAATGACTTTTTGGACATAACTGGCGCACGCACGCCAATGACGTTTCGTTACATTTAATCACTAACGTTCTAACACGAAATAATAATTAGAATATGCATTCATAATAGTATATATTATAAAAAAATTAAATTAACTAACAGTATGTATTAAAACCAAATTCATATTAAAATCCGTACACATTACATTAATAAATCTTTTTTATTATTGAATAACTCGTTTTCTTCCTCGTGTATGCGTACTAAGAAACGCAGATGGTCGCCATAGGAACAGAAAATAGGCCTTGGGTTTTTTAAATTCTTTTTATTTCCTACTTTTTATCCGCAACTTTATCAGAATAATTATTAAGTAACCAAGGGTTCTATTTTCATTGCATAAATTTTGATTAATTTACTTTTCTTGTACATTTATGAAATTGAGTGGGGCAGGATCTGGCATTGTCATTTATCAAAGTTTACCAAAATCTATCTTTCAGCACCTTGCAGTAGTGTGTATAGCGAAAGACTTTTTTCTGAAGCTGGCCTTATTTATGAAGAGAAGCGAAACCGCCTGCATTTTTTCTGCATTGAGAGGAAGTTAATGCAGAAAAAATGGTTTTTATTCACCATAATTTGCCCTTAGTACAGTATGAGTACTAATTAATTAATTTTCTACTTTAAACAATACCTAATTATGTTTCTTAAGTCTTACTAAATAAAGTAAATAATTACTAAACATATTTTTTTATCCAGAACTTTTTTTATTTCGGCCGGATGTCTATCCGGCCGAATAGTAGTTATCCGGTATTCGGCCGGATAGTATTAAGGCCGCCGGATAGGCCGGATACCGGATAGTTACCGGATATCCGTTTCACCTCTAGTTGTTTGTTCTTAATAAAATATTAAAGCCAATGATTTTATTATTATCAAATCTGCTTTAAACTGCTTTGTATTTTAGGGCATGCCAGTTCACTTCAACTATGATGCGATCCCATCTGTAATTTACACGACACCTGAAGTTGGATGGGTCGGCAAATCGGAGGAAGATCTCAAGAAAGAGGTAAGCCTGTGTACCTACTTTTAACTTAATTTAAACATCTAGTTATTAGTTTATAATATGAAATTATAATATTATAATTATTTATATTATAATTTTTTTTTATTTACAGGGTAGGGCATACAAAGTAGGCAAGTTCCCGTACCTGGCCAATTCAAGAGCGAAAACTAATGGTGAACCCGACGGTTTCGTTAAAGTTTTGTCAGACAAAAACACAGACGTAATCCTCGGTACCCACATTATTGGACCCGTGAGTACATTACATATTACACAACCAATATTTCTATAATAAATACCCATTTTGCACATGACTAATCAATTTAATGAACAGGGTGGTGGCGAGCTGATCAACGAGGCTGTTTTAGCGCAAGAATACGGTGCGGCAGCTGAAGATGTCGCCAGAGTGTGTCATGCGCATCCCGTAAGTTCATTTACTTATTTCATTATTTCCGTATAAAATGTACAAGACAGCACTCCGCTTTTCCTTTCCCTTGAAGAGTTTGCGGTTTTGTTATAATTATGTACATTTGTTCCAGACATGTGCGGAAGCTCTTCGTGAGGCGAACCTTGCAGCGTACTGTGGAAAACCCATTAACTTCTAATTATAGGTCTAAATATTTAACAAACAACCCAAGAACATCCGTGTTTTAAGTTAGTTGTATAATAGATTCGCTCTAAGCAATCGTGTGTGAATCTGATTTGAATGCCATTTGGGTACTGATATATGTATGATATTGCCTTTTTCCCCCAATCATCTGCTAATTCACTTATCTCAGTGCAATTCTTTAAATAACCACGCCTAACGAAATACTATTTTATTTTTCTTATACAATTGGTGTATACACCTTTACAGATTATTTCTGATTTTTTAAATATTTTTTTTTTGTAATTCATTCCGTTTTATTTATTTTTGTTTAGTGAAGATTGCCTTGACATGCACCTTGCATTTGAAAGTAAATAATTTATACCTTGTATATTTATTTTGTAAATATAGTTTTACAAAAATACATTCTTTTATGAACGACTCAATCTTTTTTTTATCTCCGCAGTACAGTACCTTCACTGTATCGTAGCCAAGCCTAGAATCATAAGCCTAAACTGTATAAATATGCGACTCGTACGCAAACATATCGTTCCTAGAATTATCACAAAGACTGACAAATCATAGCAATCCGGACAAGACCTCGTATTGTGAGAAAGCTTTGATCCATCAAAACTTGATCAGTGTTGTTTATTGTCATATTTCCTTACTATATACCGCACATGTAATTCTGTTCCTTGAACACAGGAAGGGAAAGAAATAAAACAAAAATAAAATTATACTTCGAGTTTAATAAACTTAGGTCATTTTTACATTGACAAATAAAAAAGGAAATTGAAATATATGGTATACAGTACCTAGTTCACTTGATGTTGTTACATGATTACAAGAAAGACATTTGATATACATAGACCAGCGTTATTATTCCAACCAAACAACAAACAAAGGTTAATTGCCCTATGAATGATTTATAACATTTAAAATTAAACTAATGACTAGATTATGACAACAAATTATAAACAAAATCGTGTATAAAATCTCTATCAGTAACAGAAATATTACAGACAATAATTACATACTACAAACATATAGATTGTTCCACGATCCATGTTAATTGATCAAGAAATGAAAATGGCAACCTTGATACATTCACTTGCTGTTATCACAACTATGGTTTGACAAGTACTGCTGTACCGCGCTTTAGGAGGGCCTGGTGAGGTGCTAGCCAGTGAGGAAACAGTGACAAGACCCGGATTCAAGAGGCAACAGCCGATTATATTATAATTTTGGGGTATTTCCCAAATATAATGAATATTATACATTCCACGATTTCCAATTAACTGTTTTCACTTTTGTTTCTTGCATGGTACAGAATAAAAGGGACGGCACTTGACAACATGTAGTAGAATAAATTCGAAAACTAGAGAAAAAAACATTAAACAAAATACTTGGACAATACTTCAAAGATGGCACCATAAAATATTGTAAAACGATATTTAATTAAACATTAATAAAACACGACGTGAGTATTAAAAAAGTAACGTTAGTAAGTCTTAACAAACAAACAAATAGACATGTATTAGTAATATAAAAACAACCATTATTCACAAAGAAAACATTACAATAATATGACAATTGAATAATTTCTATCCTAATACGTATTGTGTAATAAAAATAGCAGCCTTTTCTAGTGATAGCACATCTACGTAATAAAAAAATAACTGACGACATTCAGTCTAAGATTATGTTTTACTACGATGATAATCAATACATTAATAAAATATTCGATTTGATTCGAGATTAATGGCACGCAATTACAGTACATTTAGATTCGAGATTAAATTGTCTACATAGATGAATAAGAGTATTAGTATGGGGATCAACCCCAAGTATTCAAAACTTGATTACACATATTCAAGTAAAATGTTGGCGAGAGTATTTTGCTGTATTGATTACAATCGTTCGAGTACATGATGGCTGCTGCCATTGTTGTGGCGTTAGATTCCATATACTTACGCAACACAACCTCCAATTTTGATATAGACAGATGATTTTCTAAGAAATAATTTTTAGAAAGTCGGAAACATACTTCCCACAGCTCTGTATCTACAGGGAAGATACTCATACATTTGTCGATTATCTCAGCTGCTTTCAGAGAAATGTCATTTTCTGGTAAGTTGACTGCCGTTTTCGAAGATGCTCCTTTCTTGCGATATTTTAATTCATCGCAACAACATGGCAGTGTTTTGAAAACAGAAGGATCTATCAGCGGATACGGCTCTTCATTCAGAATAGACATCGACACTTCTTTGATACGATTTGCCATAATGCTTTTTATTGCCAACTTGAGTTGTTCTTGCTTAAAAGAAGTAGTCGCGTTATCAGTTTGTTCATCTCCTTCTAAAGTAGTGTGTGTAACATATGTTTGATCATTCTGTACTTCACATTTTAAGTGATCTAATAACAGCTTTAAACAGTCTGAGTATATTTTGTTATGGTATGCGAACTTGGCCGCTAAATTTAAATTGTCTTTGAAGTTGTCCTTATTTAGCCATGGTTTCAGTATGAGGATCATATCGTCAGCCCAGGATTTCTTTTTGAAATCTGCCATGGAAGCTAGTGGGTTTAGCCTGGCTTCAATTGGGTTCCTTTGTAAATCTTCAATATCGAAGGGAAACATGATATCGATTCTGTCGATAGGTTGGAACAAAAATTTGTTGCTGCTGCGACTAGCTGGGATTTTAATAACGCGTTTTGTTGTTTTCATCATTATAACGCGGTTGCCTCCTTTGTCTTTTTCGCTGTGTGGCTAAAACATATAAGATATTATTTACTTTACATATAAAATACATAAAACTTAGCATTTACAATGATAATGACTTAGTAGAATAAGTACCTGCAGGTGAGTGTTGCCGGAGGCAAATATTTTGCCATCGTTGTCAATATAAACGGTGAAGTCCCCTCCACAAGCTACCAGGGCATTCGTTTTAAAATCTTTAATTTCGTTGTCTGGTGTTTTAGCGGTGTTATTTTTAACAAGATCTGTTTGAGAATCGGTTACCATTTTTACCTCCGTGGGAATCGTGATTTGCTTTCGGTCTCCACTTCCTGGAAAAGATTTCAAAATAAAATAACAATATCGTAACAATTTTGCTAATACTTAGAGGTGTGAATTTTCATAGAAATACTGACCTAACTGTCCATCGAAGTTGAGACCCCAAGTGTACAGTGTACCAAAGTTATTGAGTAGACACGAGTGGTGCCACCCAGCCGCCATCTGCAAGTTAATCATTAGTCATCAATAGAATATAATGTTATAGACCAAATTGCCACTTAAATGTCAGAAAGATCATTATGTGATGACTGACAGCCTAATATTTGAGAACTTTGGTTGGTAAAAAAAATATTGCGTTGATTTCCTTCTAAGAACTCCATACAACTAATATAAGTCCTTTTTTTACTACACTCGTGATACATATTACTAAATACACACGTAACTCTTTGACGACATATATCCAATAGATTTGAGCTACGCTTAGAATCAATGTCTCCCATGAAAATAAGCCCTATATTCAATAGTTTGGTACATGGTTATAGTATACATACCTGTACAATTTCCCCGCGTATATGAGTAGTATCGAGTCGGTACGGCAACAGATGTGGGTCGGGTACCGCCGCGGGTGCAGTGGGCGACGTGGGCGACGGTACGTCGGCCGCGGGCTCGGCCTGACGCCGCGCCGCCGCGGCCCGGACTTGTTGGGGACTGGCACCCCATATCCACACCTCACCTTTACTTGTTAACGCCAACTGAACGTAATAACATTCTAATCATTATTTATGTCATTTTTGCACTCCACAGATGGCGCTGCGGTAGCTTTAGAACCTGTCAGTGTAACAAAAGCATCTTCATATAACTTTACCTACCAAAAGTATATACATAGTTAAATTACGAAACTCAGGCCTTAAGATTACGCTACATTTCGAATCATTTTCATTTAAATCAAATAGCAAATATTTGATCTACATATCTAAGGTGTTTATCCACATTGTATAATGATGTTGAATTAGGTTAATATTTGGATAACATTGGAGATAGTGCTTTATTGTTAGATATTATATTTGAAGAAGAAATATTTCAGATTGTATCTTACGTTATGGAAGTATCCAACAGCGATGGATTTAGCAGGATCTTGTAATCGCACGCGTACAGGAACAGAGGACTTGTGTCGGGCTCCAGTGGCGAGTTGGCCGAATACTCCGGCACCACTGGCCCATACCTCGCCGTTCTTCATTAATACAACTGTATGACAAGCACCGCATCCTACACTCAGTACCTGAAATTATTATAATTACCATTGAATGCAGATTTTCAATAAAAAAAAATTACTTACATATAATTTTATTGAAAGTAAAGAGTAAATCAATCACTAACACACAAGATAAACGATCTTTTCTATGAAACACTCACCTTTCTACCTTGGAACTTCGTGACTAATTTTGGTGTCCATTCGTCATCAATGCTGCCATGACACAGCTGGCCATGGACACCCCATCTATAATGAATAGAACTAGTAAGCTAGTGAGCAAATACAAATGGATCTCAACGTTACGATGGCCGACTGAGGGAATATTCTGGACTCTTAAGGTAAGCGTCCACATGCCCGCATCGTATAGATTCTGTATGGCGTCATCAGTACGCATCGCATGTAGGCATTGCCGATGATGCGGTCATACGATGCGGGTCAGTGGACGCAGTTGTATCAGTTTCTATACAAGACAAACTAAAATCCGTTGCGTGCGATGCGTGTGATGCGTACGATGCGGTCCTGTAGACGTGTATCTTTAAGCGGTACTGTCAGATTAAGAGTTATAGAAAGAAAAACTGTTTTTTACCAGTAAAGATTAACATAAATCGGTCGAGTCATCAGTTTGCTGTAAGATAGTGACTCGTTACTTACCCCCAAGTATAAAGTCGCCCGCCGACATCGAGGGCAGCGGAGTGGTAGTGTCCGGCGGCGAGTGCGACGAGCGGCGCGGAGAAATCCCCGGCGGCGGGGCGCAGCGCGCCGCTGGCCACGGCCGCCTCGCCCACGCCGCCCGACCACGCCGCGCCCACGCCTAGCTGACCGAACGAGTTGTCCCCGGCCGCGTATATCTGTACCCCAGTGACAGTGTTCATTAGTTTGCTCATTACTATTATTTTTTTAGAAAATGTTGGAATGTCGAATGAGCTAATGTTTAATGTTTTTGTACTCAAAACGTTGTGATTTCAACTTCTTAAATCCAAATGTGACTTTATTTTGTATTTTCAAAGATGATGCCTGTTTTCTGTAAGATGACTTAGATTCATTCTACAAAACGTCGCTGGATCTCCTCAGAGCCAATCGTGTTTCTTTACATAATGGAGGAATTTATACATATGTCGTCTTTATGTAGTAGTTGTATTTTTTGTCATTTACAGTATTTAAACGCCTATAGGTACTTAAACGTCAAAGTGCAAAGGCGAGCCTCAGTGAGAAAGAGAAGTAATAACAATAATATTTGCAATAACACATACCCCATTTTCCGTCAACACCAACGTATGATGTCTGCCACACGCTACATCAATAACTCTACCGATCAATTCCGTGTTTATCGGTGTATTTGTCATCATTATCTTCGCGTTTCCTTCATCCACCACTGCCCAATGTGCCAGTCCACAACTTAAACTTCTTTTGGGAGTAAACTGATTCTTCCAAGTCTCAGAAGTTTGTGTAACTTCCAAATGTATCTCTGGACACGGATCCCTTGCGTCTATGACACATGCAATGTGTATAAAAGTCGCAATCAATTGCTGCAACCTAGTCGTCTGAAATATTATGTAAATGAGAATATGTAAAAAGGATAAAATTGTAATTTTACGTCTTATAAATATTTACTCACATAAATCGAAGTTATTCCTTGTTTCAAATCACGCATTACTGGTCGTAGTTGGTCTTGTAGTGGATTCAACCATAATGAGAGACACTGCAATGAGACATCTTTAAATTTTCTCGTTTAAATCTAAGTATATATATAATTCAAAATTCAAATTTTCAACTCTATTGCAATACAATACAGTCAAAAATTAAGTAACAGATGGTGCAACTTAAAGTCTGTGCACAAAATTACCTTCAAAATATTAGTATCGAACTTTTTACAGTTTTCAACGATGTAATCAAAGAGCCATTGTCCGTTTTCTTCCAGTAACAGAGGTACTAGGCACCTTTCTCCCAGTAGGCAGTTAATTGCACCGCGGCAGATATCACTACGGGACTTTAAG
The DNA here is from genome assembly GCF_023101765.2 of Spodoptera frugiperda. Lineage (NCBI taxonomy): Eukaryota > Metazoa > Arthropoda > Insecta > Lepidoptera > Noctuidae > Spodoptera > Spodoptera frugiperda. The sequence continues at coordinate 30,890 of NC_064231.1, read as the reverse complement.
GCCGAGAGTAACAAGTTAGGATATCCACGGTGTATGCTGAACATTGGTAGCATGTGCCAAAGTCCTACTGAGGCAGCAAAAGACGATAACTCCATTAATTCTATTGGACTTAACGCTGTTAACTTGACGTCACTAAAATAAGATAAATAAAGTCAAATTAGTAATTTGAACTTTAATACCAAGGAATAAAATTCAATTTTAAATACAAATTACAATACAAAGAGGAAGAACTTTTCGCTTACTTTAATAAAGTACTATTGAAATTAAAAACTTACGTATCGAAATTATCCTGGTTGTCAACAGTCATGTTTAGCAGTGAAGCTAAAATTTTGACAGTTATAGCAGCGTCGCCTAGGCTGCCTATATTGCCTGTTTGTTTATATACTGCTAACTCGTTCAGTCTACCGAATACTCCAAGTCGCGCGACCCATCCGTCTGGTTGACTCTAAAACGGAACACAGAAACATAAAATGAAATCACCATAACTCATGATTGTATTACCTTTCAAAGGAACTTAGAACTCTATAGGAATCATGCTAAGTTACAATTAATTCTTTTCTGCGCACTATACAGAATACGAATTAAGCTTTAGCATCCTCAAAATATTATTATTATTACCATGCAGTGCCGGCGTAGGGGCCACTGACACCCCGGGCGAAAATATTGTGGCGCCCACTTGAGGGAAGCAATATCAAGTGTTAGTAGTAGTTTTTCATTTTATTGGCGCCCCCCAGACTTTGTCGCCCTGGGCCATCGGCCCATGTCGCCCCCCCCTAACGCCGGCACTGTTACCATGTGGTAAAGGAAATTAGTCCTTATTACTTAGATAATACAATACCATACTACCAAAATTAAAACATGCACCTGTAATAATGTCAAGGGAAATTAGCTCATATAGCGTGTAAAATAAAGTCCTACGTACTTGTGACAGTGAATACAGGTACAGTGCAGGTTGCATTTTCCCCCGCGACAGCAACATGTCTGCGGCGGCCCGCAGCAGCGCGGGCAGCGGCGCGCCCAGTGCCGCGCAAGATTGTTCCGCCCCCACACCGCCCCGCATTATCACACCCACCAACCATTCACACGCTTCACTCCTGGGAATTAATTACAATATTAGACATTTGTGAATTAAATACATGCTAGATTGATCTGTGTTGACCTGTTACATTCTGGGTATAGATGAAAATTAACATGGAATAGTTTTATTCATTAAATTATACTGTTCACATTAGAAAGTTGTGATCAACGTAGAATTTTACGGAAGTAAAGTAAGTTATAATAATAAATTGATATCGATAAACTCATTACAAATATTAAATACTACCATGCAATGTTCACTGGATTTACAAATTAAAGAATCATGTCATCCCTTGGTGTAAATGATAGTATATAATGAAATGCTGACTCACACTGTATTCAGAATATAGGCTCCTTTATTGGTGACTATAAGACAAGACTCCAGACTGAACCGTGGCAGTTGTAAGTCGCACATGAAGGTCGGCTCCCGCCACCCGCCGGACATGGCGGGCGGCTCACGAGCTGACATTAGATGCGCACGTTTCACATCACCAATTAGTTCTGCTCGCCAAAGCTCTGATGTATCTCTTTTAGCGCCCAGTAAAGCTTCACCCTACAAGTATAAGTATACGATAACCTGATTAGAATATGACTCTTAACAGTTCAGATTGATTACTAAAGTTTTTATAACAGTTTTTATATGAGATTTCGTATTTGATTCCAAGATTATTAATCAATAAATGTAACATATGAAAATATGGCTGAAGTCTCTGCAAAACCCTTCACACATAACAAGTAGGTAAAATATATGATGTTGACTTGACTTTGAATTCAGTTAACAGGGCAATACTGAATGGTGTAAATGTATACCTTATGTCAAACACAATAAGGTTGGTAAAATATTAATGTGGTTGAAATAATGCACTATTATATTTATACTTAATAAACAATACATTATTGTTCTGTACCTACCACATGTGTCAACATTAGAATAAAATATTAGTATTTAGTATTAAATATAAACCATTGTTAGGGGCCAAGAAAGACATTATGATAAAAGAATATGACGATGACGTCACAATTTTGTTTACCTGAATAACAGAAAAGCTGGCAGAATGCACTTCTATTTCTTTCTTTCTCACTAGGTATATGATTCTTTGCGACCATAGACCCTGTATGTATAAACCATCCTTTTTAATATGAGGCCTTAAAGTTCTTGAGGGAGTATCTTCTTCTGGACTCTCTAACTGCAAAGATAATAATATAAATTGAATTGTGGGTTTGTAAGTCGATCAAAACTCAACATAGCAAAAATAAATACACTGTGAGAGTAATTAATACAATAAGGTACACAACTAATTTTTATTTTAATGTCCGTCTTTTAGATTATTTTAAACCATTAGACAAGTATTTTAATCTTTATACAGAGACAAATACTTTCGAATCGCGTGATGTCACTTCTAGTTACATGTTATACGTGGAAATGACGTATCTGCTCCCACCCCTAAACTTAGATTAGTTTTATCGAAGTATAATTATATTATAAACCGATTTTTTTTATCTCAGATAAATCTAACTACTTACAATTAGTGTTCCTTCAGTTAACTCGAAGGCTGTTAGAAAATGACGACCATTTACATATTGTGCTGTCAATGCCCAGTTGTTGGACCCTTTACGAAATAGGGGCAAATACTCTGTTGGCTTCAACACATATTCTACTGTTTGTGACTTATTATCATCTGTAAAAAACTCAGTATTAGTATGGAGTCTGGAATTGCGCCCAGTATATGGCAATAGGCTCACCTCCTATTACATGGGACTTATAACACAAATGGTGAAAAATGGGTGTACAGCGGCATTATTTATCGTAATGTGCACCTGAGCCTACACCTTCTGGGATAAAAGGCGTGCCGTTGTATTAAACATAAAGGTAAGATAAAAATATTTGTTTTTATATGAAGTAAAGGTTTCGAATAATAAAAATTTAAATAGGAATTTCAGCTAACATAACTAAAATAACTCTTTCACACCTTTGGAACCACCCTGTATAAAGAAAGTAATTTTATCTTTAGATAGCTGCTTGATGTAAGACATGAAGCTGTCTCTTTTATCTTTATCATTCTGTGCTCGAGTTTGTTGCAGCCAGTTGTAGCCAAAAGATCGGTGCTCCAACACCAACTTACACTGTTGTGCTGAACTAATTGATATCTGCAAAAATAGCAACATTATTTTTATCCTGTACCCTTAGTGCAAGTTTGCTTTACGTTTAACAAGATCGAAACGAGAGATGTTTGGTGTTCTGATTAGTTGACTCATTCACACAGGCCAATCAGAGCACCGAGTGCAGTCTCATTAAACATAAAGTAAACTTGTACTAAGGTCTCTGTTTATTTAATTACTTGTGATATAGATGTGTTTTAAGTTAATGTGTATAGTCTAAAGAATTGAGTTTTATATTATACTTCATTCAATTGATAATGTATTTCATTCATATTATCTTTGAGGTCATATAATATATAAATAATAAAAAAGTTAAGCTACTGGTTTTAATTAAGCATAAAATAAAATAAAATATTTTTTTCGCTAACATATATTCGATTTTTATTAACATGAGATGTAAATATTGACTGCCTCGTTGGCCGAGTGGTTGCAAGTGCGACTGCCGGGCAAGGGGTCTCGGGTTCGATTCCCGGGTCGGGCGAAATATTACTGGGCTTTTTTCGGTTTTTCGAAAATTTCTCAGTGGTAGCACGGAGTCTGGAAATGTGCCCGGTATATGGCAATAGGCTCACCACCTATTACATGGGACTTACAACATAAATTGTGAAAAGTGGGTGTAAACAGTGGCATTACGTGCCATAATGTGCACCTCTGCCTACCCCTTCGGGGATTAAGGGCGTGACGATATGTATGTATGTATGTATGTATGTAAATATTGATCATAATGCTTACCAAGAGTGTTAATAAATCCAAAGAATCATCAAAACATATCTGTAAGTCTGTAATTTCTCCCGGAACTTTGCACTCTCCTACAATAGTTTGTGAGTCTAGAGAATAAAATGTTATTGTGCCTGCCTGTAAAACAAGATTTAATTAAATCAACCAGTCATGGGGTAAAATCTTTTCCTCACATAAACATATTCAATGATATAGTAAAAAAAATATGCCAGAGAAAATTAATAATACCTTTGATCCAATAATCAATACACTCTCAGATTCCTTAGTCAACCAACACACCAATGAGGTTGGCTTTGATATATTTCCCAGCGGCAAAACAGTCACTCTTGATAGTGACCATTTATAATCAAATGTGTTTTGAGGGATGAACAGGGGAAGATATGGCACTAGTAGAACCTTCTGTTCACTAACAATTATCACCCATGTACCACTTGGTTCAAAACACATACAGTAAATTGGATTGTCGAAGAAATCCCAATCATAATTCTTTTCAAATCTCTCTAACTGAGGATTAATATACATGAACACCAATTCTTTATCACTGGTAAAAGCGAAAAACTTTTTATGACCCACTTCATAAAAACTATAAGTAGTAATATCTAGATGTATTAATACATCTAATTTAAATAGACCAGAAAAATCTAAATGATCACTTTGGAGAGCCATTTTGTGCTTAATTATTTGTTCTTAATCCTAACATTGAGGTGATGTTTTTATTTTTCCTTTTGTGCTCTCTATAATTAATGAAAATGGCACTATCAGTTGGTTGTCAGATAATTAATTTTGACATTGACGTTTACAACATTCCGTCTCACGAAGTACGATACTAAATTACTAGTTGTAAGTTTTTATTTATTTTCCGTTTTTTATGTTTCTTATACATATATGTATACATATAGTTTTAATTGTTAATTACTAATATACTAGTATCGACTGCACGGTTACCACGGTGCTGGACAATCGGCTGCCGTGCAGCGTGTGCGTAGCGGGTTTGATTCCTACACGGAAGAACTTTTCGTATGATCCACAAATTATTGTTTCGGATCTGAGTATCGTGTGTATCTTATATATTTGTAAACGCACTCACGTCACGGGTGGAAATTCTATAGGGCCACATTTTTTTTTAAGTTAAGAAAATATAGCACTTATCTTCACGTGATCTGAATGATGAATCCTAATTTTATCATACAATTAATGTCGATGCTTTTTTAAGTATTCGTATAATAATAAGGATTTTATTTCACTTTTACGACTATACGCATACTGTTGAACTATTAGCCCAACGCCTTATCCCACGCCTTACTTACGTGATCATACTGCGGTGCCCAACATGAACATCCGCTTGATACAGTTTCAGCCCTAAAACGAAATTATGTCAATAATAATCATAAATGAATGTAATAATACACAATATGCGTTCGTGCCGGGGCCAGGAATGGTTCTTTTATTTAATCATTGACACAATGAGAAAAATGTTGATACGCCGTTATTAACATTACTGAACTGGATTGTCGCTGTCAATGTTGTCACTGTCAGTAGTCAATCACTATCAAAATATGTCATTCAAAGTTCACAATTTTCTGAAGTGCTAAGGAACGAGGGCGCAATTTTTAATTAAATGCATTTTCATTACTTAATCATTGTGATTACTAGATAAAGTTGTTCATTTCGTAATGAGAATTAATAGCCATATAGCACTATAATAAATCATTTTCATATATTAGGTATGACGTAGGTGTACGTCTAAAAAGGTAAACTATTATTTATTTTATCATTATTTAATGCTGTATTAGGTAATTAATAAAATCTCAAACAATACCTAATTATTGTGTTGCAGGTCGCAAAAATGTTTGCCATTCGTAGTTTAAGAACCGGAATAAGACAAATAAGTCCGTTTAAATTCCAAATGCGTAAGGAATCTATGTTTCACAGAGGCGTGACATTCTTTTTTAAGAAAAACCTATTTTTAACGAACAGTATAACATCTGGAGTTTGTATGGCACTTGGGGATTTGGTACAACAAGAATTTGAATTCCAAACCAAAGTGTTACCTGAAAGATATGATTGGGGCAGAGCAGGTACATAAAGATTCTTCTGAAAGTGATTGAGCTTTATAGTAATAAAAGAAAATAAAAAATATGTAGATGCTGTTGATGCATTATTGTAATTACCATATAGTATTTTACATAATTAATATTTAATTTCTTTCAGGTCGTATGTTCACAGTGGGGACAGCAATGGGCCCTTTACACCACTATTATTATGAGTATTTAGACAAAGTGTTACCTAAAGCTAATTTAAAAACAGTATTTTTAAAAATAGCATGTGATCAAGCATTTGCATCACCGTTAACACTAATTTCTTTCTTCTATGGAATGGGATTTCTAGAACATAAAACGTTACAAGACAGTACAGCAGAGATAAAAAAGAAGTTAATGTATGCTTATACGGTATGTTCCTTTATTTTTAATCTATGACTTTTACCTTTATTGGTTCTATTTTATCAAGATGCATTTTGTTTTTGTTTCAGGCTGATTGCATGTACTGGCCACCAGTCCAATTTATAAATTTTTATTTTTTACCAACACATTACAGGGTTATATACATAAATGTAGCAACAATGATATTTAATATTTTCTTATCATATATGAAACATTATGACCAAAGAAGTCATTGAAATTTAATTTTAATAGTTAATTCTTATGTTTTATTTATTTTGTAAATTTTTTTTAAAGATAGCTTTTGAGTATTGTATAATTTATAGCTAGATTTATAGAATTGTGAGCTTGGGATGTCCTAGATCAAAATATTTATAAATAATAGTATTTAATTTAAAGAGTTGTTGGAATTGTATCTCAAGTTTAGTAAATATGAAAAGTAGTACAATGCTCATGTGATAATAAAACAGTTACCAATTTTATTTATTTCAATATTGTGTAAGACATGCATTAATATTTTAACATTTTGCACAAACATGCATTGTTAATATTTCCGATATTTTGTGCTGGTAAATGGCCAACCAAGTTTTACAAATATATTATACTTCTAAGTATACAAAAAATAAATAATTAACTAGTTTTATTCAACCCTTTAAACCCTTATGACTTAATTATGTTAATAACTACTTATTTTTTTAATCTTGAGAATATTTTCATGAGGCAAAAAACTAATGCCTACCTGTCTACATATCTTGTATTTTAACACCATACAATCACATCTGTTTTATCAGTGATGACTTATCTCGCTGATAAAACCTAACAGTGATGGTGATAATTAAACAATAAAGCTGGTCACGATCTCTGAAGGTATTTATCATGTCAAAATCATTTATTGCTAACAAAACCTTGAGATGTAAAATATTATCTAAGGTAAAAATCCCATTATACCTACCTACATTATGTTTTAGTGTAATTTGTCATAAAATATTATATAGGAAATATTCAATAATATTGTTGGTAGTAGTTTTGGTAATTCCAATGTAATTCAACTTAGGCATCCATAGCATGGGAACAGTTGGCACCAAAGAAGTTACATAAAACATCATACAACAATGTTTTGTATAACTTCCTTTGTTGACACTTTGGCACAAAGAATAAAATTAATTGAATATCTTTGAACAGTCTTGTGACTAGAAATTCCAGAATAGACTAAAGTACATACTATGTAATTGCATCATTCATTATCTAGGTCACATAGTAGTGTCACTGATAAGCAATTATATTTGATTTCTATAAGTTGTTAGATAATGGTATTATTAAAAAAATAAAACAAGTACTAAGTTTAATACTTAACTATATTTCAGTTAACTAGGTACACTAATTAATAACTATTATTATCTTCATACAACACAGAGAAGTTGGAAAAAAACTGGTTTTTAACCCCAGCACATGGTCCAGTCGTCTTTTCTTGTTTGTAATTTAACGATAATGCGATATAATGCCAATGCAGGGCCTAAAGGTAAGCCCAGACCTCGTACTATATCTGCACGCCGCGCCATACTCAATGCTTGACCGTCGAATTCCTGGAAATAAAATTGTTGTTATCATTTTATGTACCTACATTTTTTTTATTTAAGTATATATTTTGTACTTTTTTATGAAGACACTCTTATTAGTTGTTTTCTTTACCTGTTCTTTAAGAATCGGCGCTGCTTCAGGTAAGTGTTGTTTAAAATAGTCAAAGACATCATCAGTATTCCAATTAGCTATTTCCGGAATAGTTGGATCAATTGGAATCTCTTCCACAAGTTTTGAAGGAGCTCTGTCAAGTTCATGTGGCTTGAGGAAGGGGTCCACAGAAGGTGAATTTTGTGCAGCATATTCCATATTACCGCGAATCGCAGGTGAGCCTACGACTGTAGGTCGAGATTCAAGACAGTTATTGCACTCCCATTGGTCCCAAGCTTTCAGTCTTTCTGGTATTCGAGGACTGTGACAGAGCGCGTGGTAGGCATCAGAACAAATACTGCATACAGTTAAAATACCCTGAAAGCAAAGATGGTAAACATTTTATTCCATAATTTACAGTGTTGATACTTATTATCATTTATAAAATAGTTTTATTATACTTACAGCATCATTAGTTTCACAGCATACTACACAAGTTTTGCAATGAGGGCATTGCCAAGTGTTATCCGGGCGAGGTTTTAAAATGCCCGATCCCGATTGAAGGCAACTTAAGTGAGCTTTATTGTTACAATCTCTGCATTCAACCAGTCTATCATTCGAACCACGAGGTTTTTGCACCAGGCATACAGAACATACTCCTCCTGATGTCTCATGAGTTAGGGGCTCTTCTTGGTCTAATTCATCACCACTTCCATCCAAGGAAAGTTGACTTTCGGACAATGGTGTTCCATCTGCATCAGATTTCTGAAGTCCAGCAGAAATAAGTCTTTTCTTAATTGTGCTTTTATTTAATGATCCCACTGGTCTTCCCCTTTTTCGTTTGCTGGGAACATTATTATCAGAGGGATCAAATACTTTCTTAGCCATTTTACGTCTTTCGCCGACGCGCACACCAGCATTACGTGATGTACTACCACCACTTAGTCCATTACTAGATGATCCACCACCTCGTTTCTTTGGCCTTCCACGCATTCTTTGAGGTGAAGATCTACATGATGAATTGGCCGACGAAGTCATCTGGAAATGAAACCAAAATTATATTAATGCAAATTTTTCACTGTTTACAAAATAATGATTACTTGAAAATGTCACTTTGTTTTACTTTTTTTATGTAAGCAGGTTTCAAACCTATTTATGTAAATTTTTGGCAATAGTATTTTATCAAATTTCAACATCATCCTTTTTGCAACACCCTTGTATCAAATCTAATGATGCGGCAACATCTGTTGGTGAATCTGTGACCATTGCATTTACTAGGACAGATTATTTTGTGATGTGAAATACATTAGGTACATAAAGGTTAAACAACCGGCCTGTAATGCCTATTTATTACATTATACCTCTTATAACTAAGTTATCCTTATTGGAATATTGAATATTCAGTTCTTAACATTTATTTGGTTACAATGAGATTTAATTACTTCTTTACTTTTATTATGTTACAAATCATGCATTCATACTTTCTTGGAACTAGGAACAATGCACCTTGGTTAAAACATCAAAAATAAAATAAGATAAGATTGTTTTAGTTCCAAACTATTTAGGGGACGTCCATTAATCACGTGAGACTCAATTAGGGGAGGGGGGGGTCGATAAAAATCACGAAACTTCACGAGGGGGGACGGGGGGCTTTGTAAAATATCACATGTATTTATTTTTTCACCTAACCCGGGTTTTTCAAACCTTAAAACGGGGTGTATAGGATTTGTCACTTCCCCATAAAAGAGTATAATAAATTATAATTACGCATTTCTAAACTTAAACCAATTTAGATGGTATTTTTTAGGTACTTGTATTACCTACAAAGTCTTAACCCACTCATACTTATTTTCTGTATTAAAAAAATACACGTGATGTTGGTTGGGGGTTAATCTAAAATCTCACCACATATCACCAACGGGGAGGGGGGGCCAAAAAATCGTTGAAAAAACCTCACGTGATTAATGGACGACCCCTTATGGAAAGTCATAGTAAAAATTGATAAATTACCTTTGTATTGCTGAAATCTCCATGATAATCAAATTTGAAGCTGTCAGAGCTATCACCATCATGGTCCGCAGGGCCTAAAGCTAAATTACCATTTTGTAATTTAACCAAACTTCCCGATGATAACTCTTTGTTGACAATAGCCTCAAGTTGTTTCTTTGAATATTTTGATCCTTGTGCAGCAGCTGCAGACACAAGATCATCAAAAGCGATTCCATTTTCTAAATAGCTTTGATCCTGGTATATTAACGTAGCAATTGCTGAAGTTATAACCCGCCGTTCACTAGTTGCAATTGATGAAGACATTTCTAAAAAATTAAACTAATTTTAAGATATGTTGTGTTTTTTAAAACAAAAAGATAAACCGAGTATGGTCAGAAGTGACTAGTTTCTCTTGAGACATGTTTATCTCAGAAATAAGCTGAATGGATTCATACAATTTAAACTCACTGTTTGATTTCTTTCGCCACTTAGCAGCGTTTCTATAGCTTACATTATCTTTATAATCAACTTTAAAAATACTTTTCTCCTTCAGGCAACGTTTGAGATCTGCTTTAGTATCTTTAGGGAGTACTTTATAACACTTTAACATAAACTTGCAAATCCTATGTATGTCAGGACGCGATTTACGTGAGCGTAAATGATCTATAGCAGCCAAAATTTGATTTTTATACTTTATCTCTGACATTTCTGGAAAATAAAAAAATAAAACAAAATAAATAATTGAGGAGGTTGGGTGAACGGTGAAATAAAAAGGCATGAAATAAAGAAAATAATAAACAATATGGAGGCAATAATGAAAATAAAATAATAAAAATTGATCGTGTATAAAATAACACGAGTAACAAAATATAGGTACAGCACAAGTAGATAATGAAGTACTTACCTAATTAAAATCATGCCGGCGATTTTTTAACTAAGCATGCAGTCCCTTTTAGAATCCACCTTATATAGATACTTGTTAGTTATTGGAATGGAGATAAAACAGCACATTAATTTACAATTTTCGTCGTACACCTATATTTTTGTGTCGTATTTATTCTCGTTATCAGTAGGTAATTATGAAGTATTACATTAATTTTACAGTATACTAAAGTAAATCACTTAAACAATAAAACTGTTAAATGTAACACTATTTTTTCCAAAGAAAACGCTAGTTCTTGTGAAAAGAAGACCACTCGGCACTCGGGTCGGTAACACAATTTAAAATCCCACTTGCTGTCTGTTGAACTTTTGACTGATGATTGCTTTTGCTTGGACTTGTTTTGGTATGCTAGTGTCATAGACTTCTAGAGTAATAGAGTACTGCCCTTGGTGCTCGAATCGTTGTCGCATGATTGTTGTCTATGGTTCCAAGGTCACTTATGTCAGTCAAGCAAGTGTCAGTCAGAAATCATTAATGTCATTGTCATAAAATGCATTGCATTGTTTCGAAAAGTAAATAAATAAAATTGCGTTTTCTAAAATAATAATAAGTGGTGTGAATAGTTTCGTTCTATGAGTATCAATATTAATACAAGATGACAACATTTATATTACGTGCTTTCCGTGTGACATACAGAAATCAGAACTTCAAAGCAGTCTTTTATTCGTCACAGCCAGAACGTGCTAGTGAAAGAAATTTAGGAAAAGTTGTAAACGTAGCTATTATTGGGGCGCCAAATTCTGGAAAAAGCACTCTCATAAATAAAGTAACGGAAAGGAAGGTCAGATGTTTTTACTTTATAATTATAACCTAAAAATTGTCGGTGTTCTTCAGTAAACGTATTTTTATTGTGTAATTTATTCTTGATTTCAGATATGTGCAGCCTCCAACAAAGTACACACGACGACTAAGTTAATACGAGCTATGTGCTTTGAGAATGACACACAGATTATATTTTTAGATACTCCTGGAGTTGTAACTGAAAGAGAAAAGAAGAAGTGAGTTTCTTTTACTAACTGAGATTATTCATTAAATTTCTAAATTAATATACATTCTATTTTTAAACACTTTCATTAGCAATGCAAGTTACTATTTTGGAATATTCTTACCCTTTTCAGATATAATTTGCCCGACTCTATGATGGGAGCATGTCACAAAAGTTTGAGGTGTGCAGATGTTGTTGGTGTGGTACATGATGTTTCTAATAGATATACCAAAGATGTCTTACACTCAGATGTCATCAACATGCTGAATGTTATGGCTGATATACCAAGCTTTTTAATAATTAACAAAGTAAGTATGTGTTTTACTGAAACTTGGTAACTTCTTGCCTTATTAAGTACTTTCTTACACACTTGACTATTTTTTTTAACAGATTGATAAATTGAAATCTAAAAATCAATTACTGGCAATAATAAGAAGTCTTACCAATGGTAGTATTGCTGGCAATCCTATCCCTGGAACAGAAAAGAGGAAAAGAAACACTGAAAAAAAATTAGAAAAAGGATACAGTAAATTCTCTGATGTCTTCCTTATATCAGCTCTAAATGGTGATGGAATACAGGACATAAAGGTACAAGCATTACAATAATATGTTATTTTTATTTTTTATATGGTTAAGAAGACTATCATGAAATAGATGCTAATTGTTCTGTAGATATATATTGTACATAAATAATATTAGGGCCAGAAATACCATTGCTATCAACTAGTGCAGGAGATGGCAGCCAAACAGTAGAATGAAATATCACATCACAACAATTTTGCTATTAAATACTTGAATACTATTTTTATTTCAGAACTATCTTGTCAGCAATGCAAAGACAGCTAGTTACCAGTATGGACTTTCAGAATGGACAGACCAGAAACCAGAGACACTGATAACAGAAGCAGTTAGGGCTAAGTTCTTAGACTTTTTGGCACAAGAAATCCCATACAAACTAAATGTTCAACTAGAATATTATGAAGAGATTGAAGAACAAGATAAAATACTCTGTGCTGTAGTAGTGGAGTGTCCCAATGAAAGATTGCTAAGGTTAATAGCTGGGGCTGGTGGTGGTAGGCTCCAACAAATCAAATCATATGTTAGAACTGACCTAATAGATTTATTTAAGAAAACTGTAGTTATAGACCTACAATTAAAAGTAAAAAATAAAACTGAATCTGTTGCATGAGTATTGTTTCTAAATGAATTGTACTTGTACATTTATTGTTATGGTGTGTCCAAATCTGATGAATATTAAGGGGAACATGTGAATATTACAATTCTCGTGAGCAGCACATTTGTGAGATTTGGATGCACCTTTAGCTAGAATTTTTATTTTATTACTAAGTGGTAATCAAATATACATTTGTTCAATAAAATCCCCTTTTTATTTTTCAAACTTGACAACATTTTCTAATTTTTGGTTTGTCTGCCCACTAGTCCTAATACATACTACACGTTTTTATGATAGACTAGCTGGCTCGGCAAACTTCGTACCGCCTTTAACATTCTTTTTCTCACTCTTTAAACCTTCCCTGGACTTCCACAAATGGTTCAAGACCAAAATTAGCTAAATCGGTTTAGGCATTCTCGAGTTTTAGTGAGACTAACGAACAGCATTTGATTTTTATATATAGAGATGTAATCAAAATCAAAATAATATGATCAAAGAGAACGTTTCTACCTAGTATGAGTAATATGTCTGAATACTGCCGCGAATTTTCAGTTTTCGGCCTGAAATATGGAAATCGCGAATTATAAGGTGACTTGGAGATACCTACTCTACATTTAACGCAATTGATTCTGTAAGTCATGTGTATGCTATTGCTCTTTATTTGCCCAGCTAACACGCGCCAAACGTCTGTTTGCTCGAAGTTCTGCCGGAGTCGGAGTGCCTAACTCAGTCTACCTAAACCTACAAAGGACAGTTATATAGAATTAGTGACGTATGTATGTTAAGTTTTCATCTCAAAATACATAATGATTGCAGCCTAGGATTAAAGGATCGACCATCTAATTAAAGTCAAAGAGATCAGTCGTAATTATATATAATCATAAGTAGAAGGTTTATGTATCGCTTTCATTGCCTTTTAAAACCCACAACAGAAAGCCACCCATTAACTTTTTCTATTAAAATGTTTCTAAGTACGTAACATCTCTTAATAGATGTTTATTGAAACAGTATTAAATTCTGTCATGAAGCGAATGAAGTTGGAACATTAATAGCCAATAAATAACGGCGGCCACATTATCTTCCCGCATAGTTATTCATACTAAACAATAGAATCGTGCGAAACACTAAGAGACCGTACAACTTAACCACAAAACTTTGTTAAGACTTGTTTACAGTTACAGTTTCAGTTTATGTGATGGTGGTCCCTAACTCGCTGTGTCTATGTAAGTACGTACACCCTACACTACTTCACACATACACGATTTAAACGATCTTAGTTTCGAAGCGAACTGGTTTAATTGAGATTACCCACCTATTCGCATGTAATAAATTTGATATTTGTTCTTCTGAAGTTTCGTTGTGCACGAAACTAAAGAACTTAACTAACAACAACACAGTTCAAAGTTTAAACTGGAATTTAGGGTGGTAAATACGGAATTACTTAGGTACTTTAATTAAGTTTCCTTTTTGTATGACGTTTAAGAGTCTTGGTTCAGTGAGATGTTCAATTTGTTTTTTTAATTTCATTAGTTTTATGAGTATCAAGATGACAATATAGATCGAGATAGAACAGGATGTTTGCTCAGCTGGTGGTTGGTCTCATGGGACTCACTAGTATAACGAGCATACTTAAGGAAATGTGACAGGAGGGTAGGTAGGGAACTAGATACCTACCTAGGAAACAACATTAAGGTTCATTGTGTGTCACCTTCTACTAATAGAGCGTTCTATTACGTCAATTGGCGGCAAGTGGCATCCAAGCGATTATATCGATAGGATCGTTATCAGCGACAACCTGTGTCGGTGCCAATATCGTCGTGCGGGCCTCAGCAATTCTCTTCCGTAGTGCTTTGATTATGGCTTTCACTCTCTTTGATTAGCCTTTGAATCTTGACGTTTATTTGATGGTATCTAATAAAGTAGATGAGAGAACCAGAGTTTTATGAAAAGAGACAGATATAGTAAGTACGTAGATTGGTAAGTATAAAGTACGACCAAGTTAAATTCAAACCTATTCACCTAGAACCTACATATGTGACGCGCTATCTATGGGTTGGTAAGCAGGGCAATAACTGCCTATGTAGTATGTAAGTACTATACCAAGTTACGGGTACGGTACATGGTAAGTTATATTGATATATACAAGCCCGTATAAGTTAACGATTAGACATATCATATAAATAGCCTTCACATCATTCCACTTTGTTTTAAGTTGCTCTTTCGCCCTCTAAGGAAACGTTTCGGCAATGAGGGGCGTGTCGACAACAATCCCTACACGACTCGATGGCTCTCACAGTGCGATTGAATTGTAAGTGTTAGCCAGCTAAGAGACCCCTCAATACTTCGCAAGGCCAGGCCGTATTTGGAGAGCCTTCAAACTTTTACCTACCTCCCGTAATGCAAATCGAACGGGAACTAAAAATATCAACGTCTATTTTGTTGCTAAGATGAGATATATACGGCACATATTAGTTACTAAGTTTCAACTCATGTTTCTTTCATTTTATGGACGTTAATGCCTTTAGGCTAGTGTATCAGACAACCTAACTAGGTAGGTACTACATAGGTATATATTTTTTTCGTATTTCACTAGGGATTTATTTATTAAGGTAAATTCTGCGAATCCTTATTAAGTTGAACTTAAAAGAAAAGTCTTTTCTGACTGTTCTTAACTAAAACAAATCCAAGAAGTAAAACTTGCCAAGTGGAGTAACCTAAAGACAAATTACGGCAATCCCTTGACAGCACAGAGCTCTGCTGTGAGGAAAGGGAATCAAACAGAACAATTTTTAAATTAATTTCTTCAGATCATGTTTATCTCCGAGAACCCATTTTTCTAGAGGTGGGGTAGTGATCCCTGGAGAAATTTCGAGTTTCGTTGTAAACTGCATAATTCCATACTGTGTTTTCAACAATGTTTGAAAATTACATTACGAATACTGCGCAAATGTTCGTTCGCCTTCTTGTAATTAATTAGACAATATGGAGGTAGGCTAAATACATAGTGGATGTACGAGCCTATTTCACGCTTGTATTGTAACTAATATTAGTTTACGGTCGGTGTTGTTTGCTGTTTAGGTATTCATCAGGCTAACAATTTGTAGCTGAGGTGCAAAACAATACCTATTAATTTCATTTTAAAATGTTTTATCAAAGTCTGAGTAGTCTTCAATAGGTTTAGGTTCAATAGGTAGGTAGGTATATGTATCATCCCCATTTCGTCTTCGTCCCACAGTTTACATTACGGTTTCTTAAATGTAATGAAAAATAAATTCGTTTTCTCATGATATTTTGTTTCGGTTAGGTACCAAAATCAGATCTCAGGGCCTCAGGTACCTTGATCAGGAGTTGTGGACTACCTAGCGGGTTTACCGGGGCTCCGGCTCGAAAAGCAGGAGTAGGAACGGAGTGATTTTTAGTCAGTTAGAGTCTGATACTCCCTGCGGCCAAAGTCATTGGATGATTTAACCCCCTCAAAAAAAAAGTGCCTCAGGTACCTACTAACTACTCTCGTAATCATTGGTAAACTTCGTATTTCAAAAATGATAATTTTTCTTTGAGTAGGTACCTACTAAAATCAAAGTTCTACTTTTCCGGACGTGTCACGATTTTTTCAAGAAAAGCTTTTAACCACTCGAACTCGAATCACAATTAGAATGGGGGCGTGCTTCGAAAAATTCGCACCCGCCGCATTTTGGCGGGATGGACTTCAATCGAACAAAAGTTTCAACAATGTATGTAAATGAGGCACCACGCCGACCTGAGCTACTCGATTGGAAAATGGAAAATGGCTTTGTATTTTTAGATGAAAATAGGTGTATTTGTTTTTGTGTTCAACATGCCATAAGTCTAAAGGAAACTATGAAAGTTGAATCGTTTAGTGTTCTTTGGATGACTACGTAGAGTTCGCGGGGCTGAATATACTGAAGTTGGATGTACATACGTATCACAGTACAGTCAAGCATCTAAGTATGATTAATAAACAATAGTACCTATATACCGTCCTATGTAAAACTAAATCTATTCCGCTTCTTGACATTAACTAGCTTGATTGCTCGTTTCAATTAGCATGATAGGTAATGAACATATCTGTATATGAACATACTAGCTTTCCGCCCGCGGCTTCGCCCACGTGTAATTCGGTTATATATTATGATTACGTCGAGATTTATGGACCGATTTACGTGATTCTTTTTTTGTTCGGTAGAGTATACTTTCAAGTTGGTCCCGTTGTTACCTAGTCAGGATCTGATGATGGTATTCCAGGGAAATCAAGGGCAAACCTCAAATTTACAGGCAATTACGTTTTTGACAATTTCATAGATCTGTTTAAGTATTTGCGTCTGATAGTCATCATCCCATGTGAATGAGCTGATGATGGAAAGTACAACTCCTCAACGGTTAGGAGTTGAAAGAAAATTCTTACGAAGTTATACGTACATGTGAGGCTATTAGGTTGACCTAATAATAAAAAGTAAATCTCATTAACGTTAAGAATTTAGGTGAAAATGGATGCGGACAAATTTCGTCTCTTCACTTGTTTCCTTTTAGCTGTTTGTATGGGTAGTGTTAACACAAAATAGGGATTTAAAGGCGTGATGTTATTAATGTTATGCATGTATGTACATAATTATGTATGTTATTATGTATGTTAAAGAGACGACTGAAAGTTGTCATACAAAGTCTTTTTTTTTAAGGATGGGAAATCATCAAATGACCTCTCCCGCTCTGGGTGGAACGGAAGGGAGTGTCAGACTTTTACTGACTAAAGCCCACCTCGTTCCTTCAGTTGCCCTTTGCGTTCCGGGGCCACGGTATCTCGTTAGAACTTTCCCGCAGCCCCGGCTCAGTTTATCCCGTTTCCCCCCTTGGGGGTTGACATTTCAAAAATCCCTTCTTAGTGCTCACTTATGTTACTAAAGGAACCTCTGTTCAAAATCTCAGACTCCTATACCGAGCGGTTTCGGCTGTGCGTTAATAAATCAGTCACCCAATCGCACCTCCTAAATCACGATTGGAGGGTAGTTTGAAAAAACTTATAATGTCAAACATATTTACTTGCCTATGTACTTGTTCATGCCAAGTTTCAAGTTTATAAACCCAAGGAATAAGATTTTTCATAGAAACGTTTTTACCCCTTTTCCCCCCTTGGGGGTTGAATTTCCAAAAATCCTTTCTTAGTGCTCCCCTACATATCCCAAGGAACCTACATTCCAAATTTCAGCTGTCTACGACCAGTAGTTTCGACTGTGCGTTGTCTGTCAGTCACTCAGTAACGGAAGAGTTTTATATATATAGATTTCTAGCAGGTAACGTACTGACTTTCTAACGTAATTTAGATAAAATATACATGAAGCTAATTTCTTTAAATTCAGTGTGTTTTTAGTTTGTTATCGGGAAAGTTAAAAATATTGAACTTGGCTTTCCTTTTTTACATTTATGTTTTTGGTGGGATACCCAGATTACCAAAATGATCATCGAAAATTATAGTGTAACATATTAGATTAAATTGGTCGGTATTATCTATGCTCATAGTACCTATTGTGTTATATAAATGTAAATTAATATAGTAGCTAGCGTTGATACAATCGGTATGTAGTTGAATACCGAACGCCCGGAGCTCCAAGACGTTACAACTAGTCAACTAAACACGAACTTTGGCGGTGGTAGTGCATATGTGTTAGATTGCTAGAAAGTGTAGGTAAGACGATACTGTTCGTAGGTGCCGAGTTTCTATGCATTGCACTTAGGCAAGCGGGGCGAAAATTCGGTCACATGTGCGCAAGCACGCCTGGCAACTTGCGATGTGCTTAGTTTCGTGCTAAAACGCTTCTCAACTTTATATCGTTTCTCGTACCTATGTAGAGGTACTTAATATGTGAATCTATGTTTGTTTTGATGTCAGCTGGACAGTCAAAAACATTTGAATTTTCGCCTTCTTTATATTTTATGTTGTACTAAGTATCAGCTTTAGAAATACGATATGTTTCGCAAGTGTTACATATACTCTTAAAGTTCTAGGTGAAGTTTGCATCCTTCACAAGCATGTGTTAATGTTACCACATATGTTTTTGAAAGTTATAAACATCTACGTACGATGTGAGTTGTTAAAATGTTCTAAAAGTTTGACTTCTTACTTACTTTTCAAGATATTCAAGATGCTTCGAAAAGTGCATGAAACTTGGCTCGCTTGGATATTCCTAACAGGAAGGTAGAATGCAAAAAGGTTAAATAGGTAGGTGTATATACTATTACATGGTATAGGTAGACATGTCACAAGTTAAACGTAGGTCGATACCGTTAGATATAATAAGGAGGTTCACTAGTAGGTACCTGGGGCCTTAGTCTGCTATTACAATTGTGTCAGAATGGTCAATCACTGAGCAGTGCGAGAGGGACGGAGCTATACAACCTTCATAGCTCCGTCCCTCTCGCACTGCTCAGTGATCGATCATTCTGACACAATTGTAATAGCAGACTAAGGCCCCTGATTAATGATTATGTTTTACATAAAAGATTGGTAGTTCCTAAATGTGTTAAACAGGTGACTACTGCTTTTCTATTGAAGTTAAAAAAAGGACGGTGTAACGCATTTGTACCTAACTCTTCTGTTGTAGACTTGTAGCAGACAAGGACTTAGGTATGTATATTTTGCTATCAGGCGAGCTTATTAGGTTGTTTCGTTATTCGTAATTGTACACATCGACATAAAAAAAGTCATGCACAATCCAAATATAACTCGTTTAGTTTGCTTTAGCACTGAATTTTTTGTTTGTCGAACGAGGTTTTTTTTTTCATATTCCGACACAGCATGGCCGTATTGTATCGGCGAGCTGGCATCAGGTGTAAAACCTAAAGTTTCCAGTCTCTTTTTACACTTTGTGCAGTTTAGTATGGACTAACATTTTTGAAACTTTGTTGAGATTGTTGTTAAAGCTTCATGTAGGTATATGTTTCTATAAAACTTCTATAGTCCGTTAAACAGTTTATTATTAGGCACAAATCATGGATAGTGGTAATTGGATTAAATTATGGTTACATTATGTATGTAGGTATATTGTAGGTGTGTTCATTGTTACATAGGACTTTTAACATTTATATTGTTAGATAGGTATATAAAATTAAAGTTATTTTGTCGATTTTGTTCTGAAAACAGTTACTAAGGATTGGGTTGTAACCAACATTTTTATATTTTTAAACCTGTGTTGTTAGATTAATCCTTACGTACCTACTTACATATATAAGTTAACACAATAAAGTACCTACCTACATGTTCACAAAGCCTCTGACTAATACACCACACAGAAAGCATCTACACGTGTCCTTACTTACCTATGTCACGCCTGAGTCACGAAATAAGGTAGAAAATAATAATGAATAAAGAAAATGTCGTCATCCAACCATCCTTTGTTTTCTCTATCATAAATTAAAATGATTTTCACAAACTAAAACAAACTATCTTTTATATTATCATGAAAAACTTCGGGTTTAATCGTTTCAAATAAAAACTCGTTGCGTAGCGACAATAAAAACTGTACAATAGTATAGTAATCATAAAATTCGAAATAGAAACGGAGCGCCGCCAAAATAATAATCGCTCGCCAACTTCAGAGTTGAAAAGTTTCATAAAACCAAGACGATTGTAGCTGTACTCCAAACTTTAACAGTTACTGTTCAGTATTGGCACCCAGATGTAAGAATAACACCCATACATTAAGTAAAGATAATGTTAATACCAATTATACTTACTTATCTAAGTTCCTATTTAGTTTCTACGGTATCTACAAACCTTTGAGTTTGTTTCTATGTTTAGAAGTAAATATTCCGGAGCTGCGGACTACCTAGCGGATTTACCCGGGCTCTGGCTTGAAACGCAGGAGTCGGAATAAGGTGGTTTTTAGTCAGTAAGAGTCTGACACTCCCTATCGCCTCGTCCAAGGCGGGAGAAGTGTCTTATTTTGAAACGGATTTAATTGATGTTATGCAAATATGAGATTTGGACACAGGTAAAAAAATATGTCAACTTTACGATTTATAAATTATCGATGTATATATTCTTGAATTGTTTGTCGAAAAATCGATTGAAGAATGTCCTGTTGAACACAGTACATCAAAACCCAAAGGTGTTTTTTTCAATGTCATATTATTACGCTTGAAGCTTGCTCTATATCAAGAAAAATGATTAAAAGCATACAGATTTGTTGTTACACGTTTTTAAAGCGTAACCTATTTCTGAGTGTCGCACCACAATAAATAAGAAATTAAAAATGGAGCTCCCGTTTTTGACGCCGCCCATTAAAACAATTACGTATATATCTTTAATGTTACCTACTTATTTAAATGTTCTAACTTAATATCTTTTGTAACCCAAATGCCTAATTTTACACAAAGCGTCATTAACGTTAATTCTGTAATTATGTCGACGTGAACAAAGCCAAGGTATTAATTAAGAACATGAATGTTTTATAAAATGTCGTAGGGAGGGACGATTTTCCTTCGGCTGACGATTGATATCTTACTGGTAATAAATTACATTTCCCAACTCAAACACACGAGTTCATTTTCGCCATCACCCGACGATATTTTCACATAATGTGCTCGAGGGTCGCTATCTTATAGATTTATCTAGATGGCAAAGGAAGTTCTGGAAAAATGTTGTTGCAATTTCGACTGGAATATCCGAACTAACATTTTTGTCTTTAGATCTATAGTGTTCATTATTTACTTACGAAGCATGCGAAGAGGGTTCATAATTTGCATTCTTTTTCCATTCAAGTTTCCTTTTTTTTTTATTGAGCGAACTCCAGACATATTTCAAATAATAGGTATATAGATAGGATAGGATATGGATTCCCAGTAGTTGCTCGATACATAGGCCTGTTGATCGCCAGTGGCAACATAATTACAGGACAATAGGTTGCTGCTCTAAACATTGATTGACATGAACCAGACTCCAGCCCCGATGAGCTCACTAGCCGGAGGGCTCGTGTATGGATATATTAAGATTATAGACTACATTTCGCTTAATTAATAACCTTTATGTACAAGAATTTATTAAAGAAGCTGCCTCAATAATATAACATGGTCTAATATTTTCTAATTGGTAAAAAATATTAGACCATGTCATAAAAATAATTGACAAGATTTTTTTGCTAAATCATACAAATAATAATGCTGAGATACAATTAAGGCACGTTACCGTTTGGAAGAGGAGCTGGAATTGTAAAGAGGAGGAGAAAATGTATAGAGATGTTGCATATTTTTTTATTACAACCTATGTAATAAAAATCTTTCCTACTTTTTTTAACATAAGGCTAGCAATAGACTTGAAAGTCCTCTCTCCTGGTTTTGGGTGGTGCTAATCACTTACCGTCACGTGATACGTTAGTAAATATTTTTATAGATATAATATCAATATGTACATTGTACACAATTGAGAAGTAAATAGTGGATACAGACATATTTATGTACCCATAGCTGTACAATAACTCTTGTGGGAACTGGTTAGAGTTGTGTCGTATTTAGGAAACCACTTTATCTAATATCGCTGATCTTGTCTTGGAGCATAGTTTTCCTCATTTTCTTACACACATTTTCTTATATTATACTTAATTGATATGGAAAAGAATATTGTGGTTTCCTACAAGAGTAAGTTGCTATTAAAATACAGATACACGGGTACATAATTATGTACAGAAGGTTAATTAATGTCTATACTATTTCTAAGATGACAAAGAACATCTAGGAACCTACATCAGTCAAAGTTTGCGTTCACAATTTGAAGGCTCTGCATATTCATACAATCTCTAAAACTTACTGCGGTGCACGCGGCGCGAGTTTCATTGGCATTAAGTGTACCAACGCAATTGTTAAATATGATGATATAGAGAACTTCAGTGATAATTATTTCTTCGAAACGACAACGTCAACGTCGACGACACATTTTCCCTGAAAGGTCTATTTTCGGATGGTTTCCCAACATTTTATAAGTCTCATTTAATTAAAGGTCTAATAAGAGTCTAATTTGAAACAAACGATACCTACCAAGAAGCTATGAATGTGCCAGGTAAGCGATTTTCAGATTAACAAATCTCACTTATATTAGCTTAGTTTACCGTACTTAATAAGTATTCCACCAGCTCTAGACTAACGAAGTTAGCTCGAGATAAACCAGAATTAATTAAATCAAAATATTATACAAGATGTGTCGCGTCATAATGCAGTCCCAACTACTGAACTCGTTCTCACATCTCGGCGCGGTCACGGGGTCACGAAAACTTAAGAACAAATGGATACGAGTAAGTTTAAGCATGAGTAAAGGGTATTCAATTTCTTTAACGACCATCATTTTTGCCGGGGCTTGCCATGAATCTTCAAGATAAGCGTTTAATGGAAATACCAGCTCGGCGAAGAACATTATGGTCATACGCGAACTATCGCCAGGCCATAACCTTAAAAGGGTAATATTTCTGCATAAACAAACTATTTGTTTCTTGTACGTGTTTTTATGAAATCCATTATGACTATGTTTATGACTAGATGACTGTGTCCCATGTAATGTACCTAGTTGGATTGTATAAAATATATAAGCGTTTCGAGGTTGGGACTGTCAGAAAAGGTATGATTTAGTACGTAATAAACTTGTCACATGTTCGTACTCAATCTTTGCCTTTTTATGTATAATGTTTATTAAAGTTTGTGATATAAGTGACCTTTGGAAGTTAGGTCCTACTGTGATTTAAACGTTTCGAAAGTTGTGTTATATATCAAAGATTGATCGGTCTATAAACAAACTTACTTAGTTATCCAACACATATTTTGTTAGATATTATCGATAGACGCGAACGGCCTTTATGTTTAACGTCTAAACTGGAAGGTAACAGGGCACTAAATTAAAACGCCCATGATAAAGTGTATATGTAATTTTTTATACATTACTTACTGGCTTTTGTAAAGTATCCTATGTGTTATTCCAGACCGTAATCTACCCCTGTTCCAAATTTCATCCCGATCCCTTCCGCCGTTTCGACGAGATTGAGTAACAAACATACACACAACACATAACGGACAAACTTTCGCATTTATATTATTAGTAAGACGTACGTGAAATTAGTTGTAGCAGAGCTTGGATCACAAATCCGATTATGCTATTTGGATTTGTAACACAGCTAGTAACAGTTCGTACCTAATTATGACATAAGAATTACAATCATGATAGATAATTAAATACTTAATTTATTTAACCTAAGTGAAACATTATAATAAAACCATGGCCACAACAATCTACGACGCGTAAAAAGTATAAAATGTTCCATTAATGCGGTCCAGAGGTTCTGGTATTAACGTCTGTTTACTAACAAACAATCTTAAACAGAGGACGAAAAGAACAAATAATAATAAATATAAAAACGTTAGGTATTTATACACGTACGTAAAAGGCCTTGGAATTGAGGGTCTTTTTCTTTCTTTCACACTTTTTATTTGCGCTAACATTATCCAAAAAATAATGTTGATATGCTTAATGGTGCAAGGGGTTTTTGTAAGATGGGAGCTCTAATGTGTCGAGGTACAGACATAACGTCCTGTAATTCTCGGAAATTGTAGCCAGATATGTGTTCTTAGCTGTAGTATATATAGGTCATATATAAATACATAAGTTCTAGTTGTGTTGGTAAATGAGGTTTGCTAAAACTAGGTACGAACTGACTACATAATGTATAGTTATAAACTTCTCTGAAGTTTATAGGCATTATAAACACTAGTTTATAATGAGAATAATCCTAATTTTAGGACTTCTTGCTTAGGTAACTGTCTTAATTACGAGCACTCAAAGTTCAAAGATTGTAGTAGTTTATCTGATGTAAACAATTAAAACTATGCACATAATTTTGTTTGATGGCGCAAGAGCCAACAAAATATTTAGGTTACGGCTACACTACATAAAAGTACGTAGTGTTTACTACATCAAAGACTAATGGAGGAAGATTGACAAGAAGAGAGCATTCCCTTCCATCAATCTGCAAAATAAGGGCGAGGGTTCTTAAGTAACATTGAATATTTATAGGCGTAGGCGTAACATGTTTACTCTCAATTTACCGAAATATACTGGTATTTTAAGTTTTCACCAGCAGTTTGTTGCCTCAGAAAAAATACAAACAAAGTTCAAACGCAACTAAAAGGATTCCAGTGTAAACAATGTCGAATCAACACGATGAATTTATCTAAAGGGAAATCTCTTCAGCGAAAAGCAAACACGTCTCGAGCAAAAGACTACGGAGGGATGAGTGATTCACTGGGCTAGAAAATGTTAGTTGATTTTTGAATTTCACACTTCAATACCCGCTTTAACGTTGGGACGCGGACGGCGCGATTGTGTTTACATGTTCTCGAATGATCATCACAATAAAAAAATATGTGGGGAAAATATTTTTAACAAAACATCCCAAGGACCCTTTTATTCAGGTAAATGCGTTCAAATGTGTAGATATGGAACAAATGTTAGCATGATCAAACGTTTTGAACAAGCGACGCGGCGCACACCTAATAATATCTTTAATGTTTACCCAAACATAAGTAGCTAGGCAAATATAAGAACGTAAACGGGATCTTTATGTTAATGTTAATGTATTCTAAAAGAAAGTGTTAAGTGTGTTTGTTTTTCGTGAAAAATATTTTTCTGAATTATCATAACATTTTCGCTTTTCTAAATATCAAAGTGTTTACTCATAATAATATCACGATATTTAATGTTGACATTAATATTTACTTTGTAGTCTAAACATGGTAAGCCGACATTGGTACAACAAATCTTTTTGCACTTTGGCACGACACCAAAAAACTTAGTATTTTGTGTTAAAGACGCCGTATTATAACTGAGAGCTCATAAACATAACGCAAAGTGGAGTTTTAACAAAAGCTAAATGCCTACATTGTTGTTACAGTTAGCACCCGCTATTAAAGTCGGCGAGAAAAAAGCGGATAATTGGAGTAAAGCCAATTTCTGTGGATGACAGGAAACTTTGTTAAATGTTATAACAGCGGAATTTATGATTAGAAGTTGCTAGTAGTGCAGCAGGCTCCGACAGGATCCAACTTCAGAATTCAATTAGGTAGATACCGACGATTACAAAACTTCTTTTTATACCGGTATTGTTCTCAATGTTAGATACTGTCTAGTCTCTCAAGCTTTTTAATTTCAGTTGATTAAAATAACTTTGTTTTTCCTATCATTATACGGCCTTGATACCATGATAATGATTGGAGTGACAGAGTACATCAAGCGTGAACAACTCTTTCAACCCCATCGTAATGAAGACGGTGAAGGCCGACTTTAACCTCATGAAGCCAAAGCGAATGAAAATGTCTTTCGCTATTTAAATTCTTTTGAAATAAAGTGATATTTGTAAAATATGCGTTAACAAAAATAATACATGTAAAATGCAAATATGGGAGTGCAGTAAACGAGATCTTGGCGGTAAATATGAGCGTGGGCCTGTAGGTGGCATCAACCGACATAAATATTCGGAGTAACTTATGTGCGCTGTGTCGCGCTGTTCACAGACAAAAACACCTCTGAAACGGAGCTTTGATTTTAAATTCTAATTTTATGAATCGTCTAGTTTGCATATCGCAGCATATTTTGGTTAAAGCGACACAAATGTACAGGCCCTCCCTTATTAATGGTGGCTAATTTATAATAAACAGAGGGCGCATGTGTTCCGGGCACGGCGAACGTTCGGTACGATTACACATGTGTCAGATAAAAGTATGCTAACGTCGGTATAATTTGGATGATTCGTGTCTTACAAAACCTAATTCGGTCGGATTACTTTCAGCAAGTTGCGTAACTAATGAAGTAACTTGTGACACGGGTCGGGCCCTGGGATCGACGTAATCAAATTAATGAGAAAACTTCACTTCAATTTAGGGTTTCCTACCTCAATCTTTAGGATATTTGGTAGCGGTCAAGTGCTCGACTTGACCGCTACCAAATATCCTAATGGCCATGTTGATTGCACTTTGAATAACTTACTTTGACTTTCTTGTATTCCAAAAATAGGTTAAGTGCGTGTCGGACCATGCTAAGTGTAGGGTTACGAAGTAAAAGTGGATACATGGGTTAACATACTAAGTTACTCATTTTAAATGACCGTAAGTACAATTATATTTTCTGTAATACTTAAAGGCCAAGGGCAGACCTTAATCGCTTGTTGCTGGCCGTACTAAATATAAAAGGATGTAGATAATCGTTTTATTTAAAAGTATTTTAATTCATGTCATAATCATTATAAGATCTATAATCGCATAAGGGATTAATAAAAAACAAGAGACACATGAATGTGATTCATAACACAATTGCTAATTACATACTTTATAAGCCACTGGCTTCAAAACTTACAAATCGGCACGTCGAAATTTACCTAAGAAAAACAAACATTAAAGAAATTGCGCTGAACGGCTTGAGCACGAACCTCATTTACGGTAAACAAACGTCAGATTAAAAAGACGTAAGTACTTTCCACGTGATTTATATGCCTATAATACTTAATTACCGTCCGAAGGTTTGTAGAATGCGATGAAGATTGCATTAGACGTCTTATCCTCGAGTAAGGAACATTACGTGGCGGACCGAGCCCCGGTTTAATTGATCTAGGCAGGATGATGGATTGTTGCCAGTACATGCGGTGAGCTACGGGTGGTTTGCGGTGGATAAAGACGAATCTGGGTGCCGCTTCCGCAGGACGCCTTAGTTCTACACAAATCACGCTGTATATACAACCATCTTCATATAAAACAGCCAATTAAATGTGTGAGAATATAACCCTTTAATAGAGCAGAAAATAATAATCCCAAAATTGTTTCATAAATGTGTACAAGGAACAATACACGTCAATTAAGTTGAAGAACATGTTCTAGGTCTACAATTAATTAGATTACATCTGGGTTAACGAGCTCCAAGTCATAGTAAACGGCAATTATGAATGTTCTCGGTACGTATAACATTGTAGGTACTCGAAACGTAACTGCCGACTACTGAACGATCTACTCTCGTCTATAACCAATTAGGGATACAAAAATGGTCTAAACTTGACTTTTCATTTCTGGAGCATTTTCATTTTCGTAAAATATTGTTCGTATTCTTAATTAATGTTAATAACTGGCGTCGAGGTTTTACTGAATCGCCATTAATTAAATTTGAAGTAAGCTCTAGAAAAGAGCTCGTTAAGAGGATATAATACAGTGTAGTGTTGTAGTTTGCGTTTTAAGAGCTTAAAGTATTAAGCAACGAGGCTGCGTTGTCGGTGACAAGCGACTTAATTAACTGGGTACAAACATAATAAAATAGTGTCGAAAAGTTGTCGGTGTCCGTGCACTGCACACTGGCAAGTCTGCAGACTACAGTAAACTCAAATGATTACTGTTCATTTCAGGTGAGTGTGCTCGACGTCTAATCAGCCCACTGCTTGATAATTTCCAAGTTTCATGCACCATCTATTATAATTGTTATAACCATTTTAACTGATTATTCAAACTCAGTCTTTTGTGAATTTAAAAATCAAGCTTTAAAAAGGACTTTTATCAAAAGAGCGACGAAATTAAGAGTTTGACATGTCTACGGTGAATGACTTTTTAAATTTCTCTCCAGCCAGCAACCGACGTCGTTTGTAGGGTTGGGAAGCTAGTCGATAATAAAAGGTTGCTCTACAATTTAGTTTCAGCCGTCGCTTCGCTGCAACGTCTAAGGAATTTAAATTTTTCCTTTGCGCTCCATCGAAGATAATCAAACAGCTGCCGGGCACTCCATGTTTTGAATATTAATGATATTAATCACGCTTCGTGTATTATTATTGTGCCACCACAAACACTGCATAATCAAGTTTTTTTAAATCGCTTCTATCCGCGTCTTTCGCACAACTTTGCTAGTTTAAATTCTATCTCTTAAGTGCATTGAGTTATTCAAATTTCATTTTCTTAAACTCAAGTTCCACGAGGGCTCCCACTCTCATTTTGTTGTTTCGTGGTACGTAGCGGATCTTCTATAATAAGAACGCTGCTTAACACAAACATCAGTTTGTATTTATAGCGCGAATGCACAGTTGAACCGCTAACTCTGAACTACCCTGTAATAAATTAGTTGTTTTAGCGGAAATGGCATCGTCTTAGCGGGGGCCATAAAGACATTTAGGATTGAGTTCTACTGTGGTTGCGAGCGGGCCCGTAGGTACGTAAACCGTTATAATAATGCGCATAAAATTCTCCGGCGAGAGCAGTGAGCGAGCGAAGTTGCCGGTATTACAGCTGTGAGTTATTCAACGTCACGTACCCCGGGACTGGTCGCAGTTGCGCCCGTGTCCTCGTCGCTGCTCTGTGTAAAGTCAGGCGTTCCAGCGCTCCAGCGAAACCAGTACAACCTAAAACTCGCAACCATTCCGAAACTTATGACAGAAACAATCGAACGACGCGAATTGTTTCGCCGACTTATTTTTCCTATTGATCTGTCTGCTGGTAAAATTACTGTCTATACACAAATATCGGTTTAACATTTGAGTAATCTCATTTTAATCTCACAATCAAATATTATTTACATAGAAAGTCCCTTCTTTTTAGAGAAAGAAGGAAGAGATAGGAAGATAGAATTTGAATTCTATAGAGTCAAAGTAATGCTTCTGCGCTTTCTTCTATATTTTTCCCAATATGAAATTCAGTTCATTACATTACTTCAAAGTAATTCCTAAGTTTGAAGTTGGAATAGCACGCAGTAATGTTTCGTTGTTTGTGGATAATTTTGTGTGGTTTTTATTTAAGAATGTATTTAAAAGACTTGAATAAAAACTTTTGTTCAAAGGCTCTTTATTGTATCTACTATTTTACTTTTTGTTTCCCAGGTCCCCAAAATTTAGTAAAATTGGAGTAGTGGTTGCAACAACGTGTTGCACGTTTCTTTTTTTCGTTTTTGGGTCACATCTGCTCCTCATGTGACGTAGAAGTATTTGCCTGCACTGTTTGTTTAGGTGTATGTTCATTTTGATTTGGAATATTTGTTTGAAGTCTGTATTTTTAACGTGGAATAAAGTTTCATATTCCCATATATTGCGTATTATTTCTTCCAATAGCGATTTCGAAGTATTGTGTCGTATTCTAAAATGTGTTATTGGTGTTTTGGCGCAATGTTGGGGCGCGTCGCACAGAATTGGACTGTTCTCGATATTTCAGTTGGGCCACTAGTATGCGTAGACACGTTCTTACACATTGTTCTCGTTGCAGTTATAAGCCGGTTGACTTAGTGATTTCACTCGCTCTAGCTCTTTAATTTCTACATCCCGCAAACATCGACTTAACTTGAAATTTTCTTAAATAAGATGATTTCTGAACACAATACGATAGTTTAGTATAGTAAACAAAAGAATGCGTAATGAAACGTGGTTTACACAAAGTTTTTTTTTTCATATCTGACTTATAACAAGGCTTTGTATCACTGGTAACATTTCAAATCAAAATAGAAACTAAAGAATTTCGACATTGGTGCACACCAATTACATTAAAAGTCCCTGGATATACGTCAGACTGACATTCTGACAGTAGAGAACCAGAGCTGCAATGCTGCACAACTGTGCGGTGCTGACGAACGGACAACTAATGGGATAACAACACAAAGGTGTCTGGAAAAATTAGGGGCGCCATGTTCATGGTTTAAGAACGGGACACGTAGACTCAACG